>NC_141703.1:78210845-78844297 GCF_971803275.1 Cyanistes caeruleus
GAGGCAGTCTTTTCTGCTGACACCCAGGCAGGTTCTGATGCAGCACTAGGATTCCTGACTCCAGAGGCAGCTCACTCAGCACCAGCACAGTGGGAACTGAGCAGCAAAGTCATGTCTGGTGCCAGAATCAGCTCACCTGGTTTCCAGCTCCATGCTTCAGCTACCAAAGCCTCCTTTAGCCTCTTTACTACTAAAAACTAAAGGTTAAGGAAGATACTATTACTTTGGCAAGCAACACTGAAAATCATCTCTTCAATCTATCTGATCTAGGTAATGTAACACTTTCCACTGCACACTTGCTAATTCAGGATTTTCATTAAGCATGAAGAATAAGTGGTTTTGATTATATCTCTGTGGGCTAGTTGCAATCAAAGGGAACATTCCTTTTTGTGTATGCACAAATTCCTCTAAAGATAATCAGCTTGTCTGCAGCCTCTTTATCTTCACTTGGCTTTCAATAAAGCTGGGATAGTGCCCCATCAGATGGGTGCTGTGAGGATGCTTCACGAGGTGAGAAGTGCTTGGCTCAGCCAGCCTGAGCGTTGCTGCTTGCAGAACAGAGCTGGCTCAAAAGGCATTCCTGTCCCTACATGGAAACTGATCCTTAAACTTTGCTTATGGAACTACTTTTTTATTATATCCTTAGGAACCAATTAATTAGCTGAAAAGTAGCCCATTATTATACTGCTTTAAATTTACATTAGAGATTATCCTAAAGAGCTGAATAGTCAAAATAGTTATTTCTGGTCCACTGTTTAACCCACGTGCTTATGCACTATTATTCCAGAATACAGCACTTTATCCTGGCTCAACTCAATATGGTTTAAAAATGGAGTAAAATAACAAAAATCACTTAATTATTCTGCATGTAGGGTGTTCATGGCAAACATCTCCCCAGCTTTGAATGTGTAGTCTAGATTAAAATCCTCTGTGGGTAAACCTTTTGTAATTAGCATTCTGTAATTATTACAATGCCGTGATGACTGAAGACATAAGGTATCTTTCATCCCTGTGTTGCCATTTAGTAAAAAAAAAAAAAAATGCATTTATGTCACAGACTTAAATGTGCTGCTTGATGTTCAAGGAGCACAAAGTGCAGACAGCATCAAAAGTACAATTTACAGAACAGATTCCAACCTCTCTGTGGTATCTCTCTATTGAGTATATCTCCCTTGAAGTGGATTTATAAGTAGCTGCTCTTCAGTTAAAGCAGAATTACTCTATATCGAGAGATCTTCTAGTTTAGTGAGTGCAGAAAGCTATCCTCTGCTATAAAGACTAGGAGAGTGAGAAATTCAGGTATTTGATATAAATTAAGAACAATTTTGCCAGCAAAGCTTGTTTTCACAGGCTGGGAACAAACTATTACCCTTAATTTTACCTGTAAAGGTAATAACTATTGACTTGGATGCCATCCGGGACCTCTAGGTATTAAAAGCTTAAGCATAAATTTGTGTTGAAATATAAAACTCTTTCTCATCTCCAGAGTGTGACAAAACAGATTCTTTAATGAAATTCATCTGAGAGTGATTCTGAAATTACTGACCACTAGAGACATGTCCAGACTTGCTTGGGATTTCCTGAGAAGTCAGAAAGCATATTTCCATTTCTAGTTTCTGGGATCTAGCAGCATCTAGCTCCCAGTGAGCCTCCAGACCTGGTACAGAGACCAGGACCTGCTCCCTTACAGCTCCCACTCCAACCCCAAGCCTAGACACTGAGGAAGGATCCCCAAAATACCTCTAGTGTGTCAAAAATACCAGTGAAAGGTTAAAAATATTCCCACACCATTTGAGCCCCATGGTGTAAGAAGCAATGGTTTTAAACAAAAAGAGGGTCAATTCAGATGTAAGAAAAATGTTTTTAAGAATGAAGGTAGTAAAACACCAGCACACATTGCCCAGAGAGGTGGTAAATGCCCCACCCCTGGAAGCATTCAAATTCAGCTTGGACGTGCCTCTGAGCAACCTGACCTAGTGGAAGATGAACATGGCAGGGGAGGAGAACGAGAGGGCTTTTAAAGGTCCCTTCCAACCCAAATCATTCTTTAGACAGGCACCAGGGATCAGAGCCATCTCCATCCAACATCCAGGCCAGCTCTCCTGCTGTGGGAGGAACACACAGCCAGGACACGAGAACAGACACCTGTTTTCACTGGCCAAGGCACGATTCATCACAGTGCTCACCTACGCTCCCCAGTTTCAGAGATCACCAGGAATTCTGTCTGACCATTCACTGTTGTGTATCTAAGTACTTATCTAAACACATTTCCAGAATGGAAGTCCTCACAGTTGTATAGATTCCATGGATACAGAGACTTGTATCTCATTCGTGGCTACTATACACATCTGAATTTCATAATAGCTTACGATGTTCCCTGAATTTTATCAGGGAAAATACTTAAAATGACATAATATGCCAGTAAACAGGGTTTTGTGTTTTACTGCAAAGAGTGTGCTTGGTTATAGCAAAGTTGCAGTTTGCTTTTTGATGCCAAGTCCCAGGGATACCTGTATCTCCATGAAATAGAGGCTGGGGATTTTGAGCCCATACCCGTATCAGTTCACCCTCCTCAAATACACACTATCACTTTGCTTAATCAACCACAATGGAAGAGAAATCAATCAAAGTCTACTCTTGCCTTGAAGCTGAATTCCCACCTAGGACAACATCATCAGAACAAAAGCAAAGAATGTCTTAAGACATTTGCAGCAAAACAACCACATTAACCAATTTTGTTTTGGAGTTGTTGGTACATCTCCAGCTTACCAAAGCCCCCAGTCACTTACTTGTCCTCTAAGAGGCTTTGCCCTGTGATCAGATTTTTCCCAGATGGTGCATAGTCCCAGTTCTCTTCCACGATCCCGAGATAGTAAGTTCTGGTCTTTGCTTCCACCAGTGCCCACAGCCAGAGGAACCCCAGGGCGCGGAGGCAGCGGCCGCACTGCGCGGGAGGCATTTGTGGTGCTGACTGCGAGGTTGGCACGGGCAGGCAGCAGCAGGGTGCACCACAAGGAGCTCACCCCTCCCTCCCTCCCAGCTCTCAACAAGTTATAAATAAGGAAGGGACAGCGCAAAGCTCCTCCTTTCCAGCAGGTTAGGACTGGGATAGGTAGAGAGCCAAGCTATGCAGAGCAGGGAGAAGGTTGCTGTCATGGCAGAACCTTTGCCAATCCTTTGGTTAGTGAGTAAATTACTCACTTACCTGTCCAGGCTAGAGCCAGTTGGTGGTTTTTAGAAGTTTGGATGCTCCTTAGTTCTCCTTTTTCAAGACTAGGTGATATGGCATATTAGGGCAGAGGAGGGGTTAGTGTTTTTGACATCTCTGTAAAAACCCTTTAATTTTTTTTTAATTTTAATTTCTTTATCATGTCTGAGATTTCTAAAAATAGCATCTTGTTGCCTTCTTTTACTTCTTTTTTTTATTATTATTTTTTAATGGTATAACACTAAGGTATAATCCAGCATTATCAGCAAGAGCAAAAGAATTGGCCAGTACCCCTCAGCATTTTCTGCTCTGTTTATTATTTCAATTGATTTGAATATATTCAGTTTTAGAGTGCCCAAAATGAAGTACCTTTTTACAAGCATCCCTGGAAATTAGAGCCCTTATAAAAGTCTTTACATTTGGACACCTAAGAATTGAGGCACATAAAGATCACCCTTTTATTAACCGTGGTAATTAACATGCCCACGTAGCTCTCTAGAAAATCACTCCCTCGCTTTATAGCTTAACCTCTTCTGAAAGGATATCTGTGCTACCATCTTGGCAAAGCCTAGTGTAAACATATGCTTGATAGGATAGGATAGAATATTTTAAACCACTTAGGAAGCATCCCCAAAAATATCATCAAGGTGACAAGATATTTTGCAAAATCATACTACCCTGTTCCTAATTTTTAAGTGACTACGGGTATAAAAAAAGTTGCGGTTCTGGAATACAGTTCTTGAGACTCATTACAAGCTTTAACAGTTGTGAAATCCCTCTTTCAGGTCCAGAGCTATCTGACCTTTTCCTTTGTAAGCTAATGGTTATCTATGACTAGAGGAGGCTTCAGAAATGGAGTTGGAAGTCACAGGTTTAATGCTGTCCACTGAGACACAGCTCAGTGATGTGAATGAGGTTCTATGTGGGAGTCAGCTGAGGTTCACCCTCTGGCACGTGGCAGTGATGGCTACATCTATGGTCAGCTGTGCTGAGCTCCCCTCTCCTCACTGGTGTGCAGGGGTCTCTGAAGTCACAGACAATAACTCAAAAAAACTGGTGCTGCTCACAGCAGCCCAGCTCCAGCCACCTGGACCTTGATAGGTCTCATCTAAATTAAGATACAAGGCACACAGACACGTGCACTATCCTGCTAAAGAAGCTTTTGGTGGTTATAGGCTGTGCTTTCCCTCTCTTTAGCTATGAGGACTGAATGCCCAGTATATGCGGGTTAAGGAAGTCAGACAAACTGCAAATGGTCAGCTTGACATGGTTATAAATCAAGAGTCCCTTGGTCCCCAAAATTCTCTCTGATACATGCTGATTTTTATATTTTCTTATGTCAGTTAATCAATAAACAACGAGAAAGAGGAGAGGTAATAGGACAACATGGGTGGTGTGCAACAGGACAATACAGGTGCTGTACAGAAATCCTGATCCTCAGAGGCAGCACCTACAGACTTCCTGATGTCCTTGGACACTTTGATGATCTCTTCACTCTGCTGCTGCAAACCACATGGTGCCCACCCTCTTGTCTTCTCACATCAGTCTCTATCCTCTCTTCCACAACATTGATACTTAAAAGTCATCTTCCCTTTCCACTGCTTTGTTGTGTCACTTTGTTGCTCAAATGATGATGACAACTAAAAGCACTGTGATTTTAACAGGCGTCATTAGAAAGCAAAAGAAAACAGAATGACAGTGGGACAGAGCTTTGCCAGCCTGTGGCACAGCCATCGAACATGCCCCTGGGGTGGGATGGATGGACCAGCTGCTGGGCTACAGACCTGTGAAAAGGCCAGGGTGACACTTGGAGCTAAATAGGATCCCACTGTCATCTTTTCACAGGGCCTAGGAATACTTCCACTTCCCAGAGGAGCTCTCCTGAGCCCAGGGGAGTTACAAACTTCATCACCTGTCACTCAAGCACCTGCATTTACAAGAACTCGTGCCTGCTATGCAAATATTCATTGTCATAATGGAGTAAGCATTTGCATTTGAGTAGGAAATATGTTTATTTATAGGGCACTTCGCACTTTGAATGAAACTGTGTGGAGTTCAATTGCTTAAATCAGCCATTTGCATAATTGAAAGATATTTAAGGATTGTCCCTGGGTACAGGGACAATTTAATGTAGACAGTGTTGTTATGACTTCCTGTCCGTGTGCTTTTTTGTAACACAAAAATTCTGTTATACGTTTAAATCTCTGTGTGGACTAATATAACACAAATGCATCAAGCTAATGGGGAATAGGAAGGGGGAGTGTCCAATTCTGAGCTGGCATCTGACTGCAGGGTAGTCATTTAAATAATAATAGTGCTTTGTCCTAGTTTTTCTATTGCTTTTCATGCATTTAGGATTGGGTCCTGGCTGCTTTCTTGTTAGACTAACACTTTAAAATTCAAACACGAAGTTAATTTATTTGTCTATTACTGTAAAATTTACTTGTGTAACAGGAATAATGCGCAGACATTAGTACTCTATATCAGCAAAGTGTTGTAAGTCTGGTAAACGCCTTAGCTTGGCTTCAGCGCTTAGTAGATCTGGCAACTTGTATACCCTTTGCATCCACACATTAACACTTAATTACCTTGTCACATCATTAAACCCAGGAACATTTGCATTCAGGAGAGGTGCTGTGGGCGTGACTCAGAAAAAGATGAAAGAACAGCTGTTTTGCCCTTGCATCAGGAAAATTTCTGGGAAGCTCCCTTCCAGCAGTGATGTCATGGGATTAAATTTGTCACTTTGCCCAGGATCCTTTCAGCAAAGGGGTTGGCTGTTGGTTACTCTGAGACTTTCTGTCCCTCTGAAGGCTAAAATTAGAGCATGTCTGGGTTTCAAAGTTTTGCAATGAGAAGCAATGTTCACAGGACCAAAGGGTGAACATCCTGAATACCAGTTTGTGAATGAGCCCCAAAACATCAACAAGAGAGCTTTCTTTTCAAGTAAATCAGGAATTATTGAAAGAATTAGCTCAAGTTAGTGCACTAAAGCCCATACCTGCACCAACTAATGTTAGTGATTAAATTAAAATACTTAAGTTGTGATGGCTGTAAGAGATGATGGATGAGAGTGTAAGGATGTGCTGACCTTTGTCAGCTCCTTGAAGTTAGATCATAGATGAGCACTTTATTCAGACTGCCTTTGACTGAAGCTCTGCTTTGATTCTCCATTGGGCAGATGAAGAGCTGATGTTCATGCAGATTGCCTACTCTGTTTCCTCTGCTTTTCTTGACAGCAGTAGTTCCCATTCATAGCTGATCCTTCCTGGTGCTGTGTTGGTTTGTGTCTCCATTGCCATCCAGGCTGGGGAATTAGTCTCTGTCTCCACCATAAGATTACGTTCAGCTAGTATTGCCGCCAGCCCTGGAGCTGTGCCTGTAGTGACCATCCCAAGGTGACAAAGAGTGTCTGTGATACACTGGGGAAGTGAACCCTCCTAAGTTTTGCATAAGCCTTTCAACCAAGACATCCTCTCCCTTCATCTGTTGTCCCATCCTCTCCAGACACAAACACATATTAAATATAAGTCTCTTAGTACATCACTTAAAACCAGTTTCTATTGCACTTTCTAATAATTTTCTGAGTTGCAGCAGTAGTGAACAGAATATAAGCCTCATGTTATCTTGGGTAGTCACACGGGGTACATATAAATTACTTGAATCTTTTGAGTGCACACTGGTAGGTCAGAAGTCTCAAAAGGCATTCAGAATTTCTGTTTGGAGTTCTGGACAGGACTTTGGTGAGAAAGGCTTCCTTGGCATACACAGCATTTCCCTGGAGCATTCCGAGTCTGAGTGCTGAAACTGTTGGAGACAGAAGGACAAAAAAGCTGCTGGAACTCCAAGAATAACTAGTATCTACAATCAGTGAAGATATTAGAAGTGCAGCTGTGTCCCATATTGCACATGACATGGTGAACCTGACTCACATCTGCCCAGAAATCTTTGTGGCAGGATGGAAACCAAACCCATCCTTCCAGATTCCCATGTCAGAGCCCACGTGGCTCCCTGGCATTGCCTTCCAGTCATTTGGGCTCAGTCCATGCACCCAGCTCAGGGTCACAACTGGACCTTTACCAGAGCGGTTGTCTGGAGATCATTAGATCTAATAATCTAATTAGATTGTTAGAATAATTTTCTCTGTACATCTCTGTGTGGACAGTCTCCTTGCAGAACAGCTACTTTACCAGTTGTTGACAAATCTTGAGGCAAGGTGTGAAATGGAAAAAAGGGCTTCTGTTGTATCAGAAACAGCACACAGACCCTTTGTTTTCTGTCCAGGTTTTGAGCCGAACCCAGTATCTCCCACACCATCAACAAAGTTTGATAACATAGATTAATATAGATTTCAGAGAAACCAATTATACATTTGTAAAAAAACCCTAAAGATATTTCAATTTGAAGAATGTAAAGGAACGCAATGATGAGAAGAAAGGCGTTTAACTGTGTACTGAAAGGAACTGCAAGATTGAAGAGTTTACAATAAATTGCCAAATAGGCTGGGCAAGTAAAAATTGTTCATCCTTAAAAGCCATTAAAACAAAGCTAAAAAAAGTAAAGTTTTGATCCTAATTAAGAGAAGCTTCTTGTGTGTGGTAACTCATTTAAATCTGCACTGTTAAAACAAGGTTAATACCTCGACAGAACTTCAAGGTACATTATTTATGAGTTTCTATGGTGCTGCCTATTGTAGCACTTAACAAACATGAAAGAGCTTAACCTTACGTCAGCACTGTGGGACAGAACATGTTTATTAACCCTATTATACAAATGAGGAAGGAGGAAGGGTACGCCATGTCCAGATGCTCACAAAACAAGGCTGCCTGGTCTCCTGGCTCCCTGTCCAGAGCTGGGAGCCAGGCAACAGCCCTCCTGGCCCACAAGCTTCCCCCTGAGCACGAGGTGGAGATCGGGGTCTCCTTGGACTTCCAATGTTTGTGGAAGTGATGCTGTGATTGGTTGCATGGCGAAACTCTTTTACACACACCTTTGCCAGCAGGAGGGCCAGTGCTGAGGTCCACCTGAGATCTCCTCCAGGCAACTCTGCTGCCTGTCCAGCCTCCTCTAGTCACCCCGTGGGCATCATGGGATCCTCTTCCATCACGTCTCACAGCACTGACCTACTTTAGAGGAAATGTGACCCTTTTGTTTTCCTCTTATGAGATCATTGCCTCATTTTCTCTCCAGGTAAATAGGGGAGTTGTGGTAATAAACCCCAGCACTGGAAACCTAACCAGGACTATTTAAAGCAGGTAGCAGAAAGGAAGGTATCAAGCATTGCGAGCAGAAAAGAAAGAATTGATGTGATTGCATCTGCACAAGTGGTTTCCAGACTGTTGCAAACTCAGTTCTGCCAGGCAACCCATCCCCAAGAGTGATATTAAGCTGAATACTCCCAACAGGATTGTGAAACTTTGCTTAGGGTCTGTTTAAATGGGAGGGTGTTGCGGGAAGAGGAGGAGCTGACAGGAGGTTCCTGATGTCCATACAACTTCTTCTGGCCAGTTTCTCAGCTGGAAAGGAGAAAATGTGGCAAATGTCACAACCTTGTGGAAGCCTGGATGGTTGCCCAGAGTGAAATCATGTGATTTATGGGATATGCTGCCAATACTATTAGTGTCTTTCATCTGAGTCTACAAAATTTTGCAATAAGGAGCAGCCCTAGTGTTCTTCAGTGACTCTGGTACTTCCTATTTGAAGGAGCCTATGTGACAGCAAGAGCGCCATTCCTGGAACTGAAGCCTTTCAGGTCTGATATTAAAAAGGAAAATTATTTCTGCAGTACTAGAAATTCCAGTATATGGAAAAAAAAACCCTCTTGTCCACCAGCCTAGTTACCACTTTGAAGAGCTTGCTGTGGTCTTTCAAAATATAATCTACCTTTCTTTTATAAAAAATTTCATGTCAATACCAGATTTTTCATAGCTGATAATGAGAATTTCTTCCTTTCCCCTGCTGAGTACAGTCCTGGGAGTTGCACAGCACCCTTGTTTTAACAGAGATCTGTTTAAGACTCTAGATTTGGGTCAGGACTCTCAGCATCTTCCTTTGCAAGAAAGGGCTGTGAGCACTGTGGCAGGGCCTGGTAAGCCCACACTACATATATAAGGCTGACCAAAATTGCCAATTGTGGTACAGATTCCTCTCCAAAAGGGTTATGAAGGAGGAGGCAGAACGATGCAAACCTGTCTGCACCACCCCTAGAGCCAAGCTGAAGGGTTTCTGTGCCAGGGGCTGCTTACATTTCTGAAATCAGGACTAACTCAGAGCCACTTTGGCTGCACCGACCTGGAGTCAGCAGAACTTCCTTCTTTCCCAGGCCAGGTTAGCAGTTCAAATGGTAAACTTCATGAACAACAGCGCCTGACATGCATCCTCCTGCTCCTGCAGGGTAGATCACACAGCTCCACAGTCTGTATGTTTTGGAAGTAAAAAGTGGACATCAAACCCCACTTTCGGACACCTCAAAAAGCAGCCTGAGCCTCCTAAGTGCTGAGCAAGCTCCCCCAGTGGAGGAAATATGGTTTCAGCTGACTAACTGTAAGCACTCAGTTAGCTTAGCTTCTCCTCCTGTGTGCTCATCTAAAAGTAGGGATGATTACATCTGACTCCCTCTCCAGGTATTTGGAAGCTAATTTAGTTAATGCTTGTCAAGCACTTTCAGGTCTTCAGATGAAAGGGGCCGCAGATAGGCAAAGCACTGCTATTACCATTAATTATTTCTATTGTGCAAGGAGACATGAAAGCAGCAAGAGTGATGATCACTCGCTTCCTTTACAAGTGTCAAGACACAGCGCAAATACACAGACGGGGATCCTCCCTGCCCTGCAGTGCTCCTAATCTCACCAGCCAGATCAACCAGACACAGAGCGGGGAAGGGAGCACAAACCCAGACAAAAGCAATGCAGGTAGTGATTTACCGCACACCGCTTGGGTTTTGCAACACCTGTCCTGTTAGCCAAAAAAAGCACAATCTTACTGGTCTGAGGTATTTAAAAATATCAAGTCAGCATCTCAAAAAAGGAAAAGTCTTTTACAAAAGGTAGTAAATGCAAGCTCTCCTTGTTTGCCCTCTAATTTTTGAGCAAATCAAGCTCTGAAGTTTTTCTTTGCCACCGTGAGTACTGAAAATATTTCATTAATAAAGAAGAAGTCAAAACTATCCACGAACAATTTGAAATATTTGGACAGGCAGAACAAATTCCTGGTGGTAACAGGTTGCTGTCAATCAGCTGCTCAGCAGGAAGGAAGTGAGCATGGGCTTGGTGACAGCTCATCCCTCTTCCCTCCCATGTACCCAGTGAGTCTCTCACAGTTCATTTTCATTCTCCACAAAGTGCCAGGGGGCTGGGTGTTAGGAGGAGCTTACATGAAGTGATGAGGTACTCCACAGTAATTTGTTCCTTTATCTAATGCCTGACTAGACAGGCAGACAGATACAGAAGCAAAAAAACCAAGTGGGTCCCAGACAGATGCTGAAAACTCACACATGACTGTGAAAAGGCTGGCACTGGCTCAGTGGAGGGAGTGGGAAACATGACCAAGTAGCATAGCTGGAGTGGGATGCTCTGGGATGAGCCCAGGGGTCAGGCATATGCACCCCTCACCTCCTTCAGGGTCTGTTTCAGCTCGTCAGTGGAATGAGCTTGTAGCTCGACCTGCAGTGTCCTGGGTGAATCCAGCAATTGCTGAGCTTTCCTCTGACTGCTATATAAATTCAAATGGTATTCTTCTTTGCTTTTTCCCAAGTAAAAGCATCCAGTCCATTTAATAACAGCTAGTGAACATGCTTGGGACAACATCTACTGCGTTGTTTTTTTTAATTTATCATGGGATGAGGATGCCTGATGGAAGACACCACCAGACACGTGCTTTGATTAAACTATTGAACTGTTCTTAAAAGAATCCTAGCCTCTTTCAAAAGGCAATTCTCCCAAGGGAGAAGCAGCTGTATTTCTTGGAGATCATAGAGAAATGCCTCCTTATCTCATTAAGCATCTCAAGGATATTAAAAATAGGTTTAAAATGCTGAACCAGCTATCTTCCATACCCTCCATCTGCTTTCCAGGGCTGCATTTCATCCTTGGGCTCCTCCAAGCTCCCTCTAATGGCCATTGACGTGGTGGGTCACTGTCCCTCCGTGCCCTTGCAAGGGAACCACACAGGCAGGAAGCCTGGGCATTGCACAGGGTGAGATGTGCCCCCTGCAGAAGCCCTCCAGGCTTTTAGTTTGGTAATGTGTGTGGCTTCATCTCTCACCTAGCTCTTTCATGATTCTGTCTCCACCCGGTATCTTCCCTCTTATCACTTCCCGGTGTTCTTGCCTTTCTCCCAGCCTCTGGAGTCCTGCCGTCATTGCAGAGTTAATGCAGGTCTTGCCCTTAGCTCAGTTCAGGCCCACACCTAATAAAAGAAATGGATTACACCACCAAGGAATGACGAGAGCATGCTCCAAATGGTTTGTTCATTTTTTCAAGTCTAGTTTTCAGATGTCTTCCTCATCCTGGCTCAGGCAGAGTTACCTGGAACTGGCTACCCTGGACCATGCCCACAGGGCTTTTTAATATTTCCAGGACTGGAGATTATATATCTCCAAGGATAGAGAGAGATAGTTCATCCCTTTTCAGAAAGGACCTTTAATTATGTCTGCCTAATTTAACACATGAAACAAATGCCTGCAGCCCACTTTCTTCAACATCCCCTCACCTTCAAAAAAGCCTTGAATCTGCATTTCAGTGGACATAGTAAAGAATAAATAATTTGAAGATGAAGATTGCTTAATTTCTGGGAAAATCTGGGATATGTTTGTCTGTGAAAGCAGAGAATCCCTTTCAGAAACCCATGAAGTAATAAGAAATGCCTGAAAGCACTTTCCACTTTGGGAAATATTGACTTTATTGCCTCAGTCCCTTTTGCTATGTATATGGAGATTTTAAATACTATCCTGTCCCACAATGGATGCAAACAACTTACAGCTTTGGAGTCAGCAAGGGGATGGATTGTCCTTTCTTCAACCAGCCAGCACCAGCTGGAAAGAAACAAACCTCACGATCTGAAAACCAGGCTTATCCAATTTTTCCACATATATTAATTCCTCTGAAACAGGCAAAGTTAACTAGTAAGTACTTCTACTAGCAAGCAGTAATTCTGGCTACAAACCTGGCCTCGTGTGCATGTTCAAAACATCACAACTACGCACACAGAGCTAGTATTGATTTTCTTTTTTTTCCTTTTGGCACAAAACCCAGATGGAGATGGTGAACGAGAGGACAGTGCTCCTTGCAATAATAAAACGCTTAATGGTCACTTCTGACCTCTTGGGTGTTGCCCTTCTCTTTCATTCTGGTGGAAGTCACTGCCCCAGGTGCTTCAGCCTTGCATGGAAATTTGTAATCTCTTTCAAGTTACCTGGATAAGCTACATCTCTGTCTGAGCAAAACCAGCGCTCTGGACTACAGAAACCTTCCCTTCTGACAGTGTCAGACATCTATAAAAAATACAATGAGCGTTTTCTGACAAACCACATATTTCTTCAGCATACTCCCAATATTTGTTTTTCATTACTGAAGACTTCCTAAGAAACCTGGGGCAGTTCAGGGCAAGAGAGGAAGGGAGGAGAAGGATTACCAATAAGATTTCTCCAGTTTGCTCAGGTAAATAGGGGCATTTTCCAGTCAGTACTACTTTTAGCTCCTAATTCGCCCTCTCCCTAAGCACATTCTTGGGCAAACCCCAGTGTCAAAACATACAGATGAGAAATGCCTTTCAGCCAAAAACCAGAAAGAAGTGTTGCATGAAACCAGCAAAACGAAAGCACAAACCTCTAATTATTTTAATATTGGATAGTGACATTGTTGTTCTGTGTTGGGAGTACAAACAACCCTTGGCCACAGGTCATAGTCAACATTGAGGTCGGTACAGTGCTGTCCCTGGGCAAACCACTCAGCTAATTAAATAAAGCAAGCTTTGTTATAAATCAGATGAACATACATGCACACAAGCAAGCAATGGATAATGCTTTGTTGGATGGGCAGGGCTCACTGGGTGTTGTCTCAGGACCATTCTCCTCACCCCAGAAGGTGCTTCTGCAGAGGGTTGGCTGTGCCACCCGGGGTGCCCTGGGGTCACAGAGTAACTGATAATGATGGGGTTTATTCCCAAAGCACTGTCTCTTGGTAGTGGTGCAAGTGTCCCCAGGGGCAGTGACGTGTGTGTGCTGCCATTGCAGGGGAAAAGTGTGCTTAGCAGGATGTCATCTCAGGGAGCAGAGAGTCTAAGCATGTAGGAAAGGGGATTATGCATAAAAGGAGAGGCAAGAGAAAAGAAAGAGGGGGGAGCAGGGGTAGGAAAATAGGTAAAACAAAAGAGAAGGATCCATCCATGTGACTGCTGTTGCTGCGAAGTGCATGTCCAGCATATGCTGTGTGTTGGGACCACCAGTGCATGATGGTGCAATGCAGTGAATACACTCTCAAAGAGTTCAGAGAGCCTATTTCAAAATTTGTCAGGAATAACTTCCATTCCACCTCTTCAGACTCAGAGATATCCTTAATGTAAAAACCTTAACTTGCACCACTCAGCTATTAAAAGTAGCTGTTTTCTGGCTTTTTGTACAGAGCTGTTTCTCAGCTTCCTCAACACTCTTGCTGCGCTATCAGCTCTTTGTGGCCTGGCTTATGCAGGTCTTGGAAACTCCAGATAAAGGAAAACCTGAATAATGCTGGTAGTGCCATTTCCATCTTTCTATTTCTATCTTGACAGAGCATCTGCTTGGATACAGGCAGGCAGGTTCAGCTGGGCACCTGCTGCAAGAGAAGCAGGGGCAGCTGGTGCTGCAGGCCAGGTTATCTGCAATGCCCAAGCACATGGACCTTCTCAGAGCCAGCTCATCTCAGAAAAAACTTCTTAACAGTAGTTGAATTTCCTAACAGCACTCTGATCTCACGAAAATCAACCTCCCTTTCCCTCAGTTGAAGGGAACATTAACAGTAAAGTGTCACAGGAAACAGCAGCAAGAAATAATTTGTGTCAAAATGGAACAAATCAAATTGAGTGGAGTGCCACTGTGTACTCAGAATAAAGTTGTAACTTCAGAGCAATCACTTAAGTTTTGTACAAGAATAGATGGGAACAGAGCTGCCTTGCTCCTCTTTCCACATCATATCAACAGCAAAAAGGCCATTTCTCCTTAGTGCGCAGCAGCCACGTTCCAAATGGGGCGGATCAATTAATAGAGTAAGTGGGCAGTCAGATATGCCCTTCAAAAACCTGCATGGGGCCATAATTCTTCAGTTTCTCATATTGCACCATTCAGGGAAATTGTGGGGCTGGAATTGTTTCATTCCTATCATGATGAACAAGATTTTTCACATATTTATAGCTCCTCTCTCAGTTCCCATGCTACTACATGCAACTGGAAAATTAAAAAGGAATTTATGGCTAAAAGGGTAGAGATAAAAGGAGGATCAGAGCTGGTGTACAGTAAGTCAATATAATCAGGAGGCATTGATCAGTGGAACACAAAATGTTTTCATTGCCTTAAAAGTCAATATTGCAGGGGGGCAAAATAGATGCACACAATCGTACACACTCAGCTTAGCCACTAAACACTTCACAGACAAAGCTCGGTGTTTCTAAGTGTTTTAGAGCTTGCTTGCTTTCATTTCTTTTGGGTGAGTCTGTTGCTTTAGAAAAACAGGTAGGAGTCAGCATGCCTGGTGTTAATACAGATTTTTATTATGTTCTTCTTTTTGGCATTCTTCCTGTGCCTCACAATGAGCAGTACTTAGCACAGAACTCATCAAAGACTGAATGTAGATCCTACTCAATAATGAGCACATCTAAAGGTATTCTTGAACCAGGAAGAGAATAAACTTCAATATCGCTTACTAGTATTTTATTTTTTCTGTAGGCACTAGAAGCACTAGTCTTTGGTTAAGCCCCTGAGCACATTAGTGTTACATAAATGTAGATGAAAACACTGAACTTGCCTCAAACAGTTTAAAGTCGACATTGTCCATAGGCAAACTTTGGAAAGTGCAGAGAAAAAAATGGGAAAGGTCAGTAAAAGAATGTGTAATGCTGGGGATACAGTATTGGTAAGAAACTACAGAGATGAGGAGTATGAGCCAGGCAAAACCAGAGAAAAGAAGAATCAAAATGAAGGATGGTGAGCCCAGCTTAGGGTGTTGGGTATGTGAAGATGGGAAAGGTGGTGCCTAAGAGATATTATGGAGTTAAAGCTTATAAAAACTCCAAGCAACCAGGATATGAGATTTAAGGGCAAGGTTCATCTTAAGCATCATTATGAAGTTCCCTCATTTGCTGCTTAACCCTCTACATAAGCTGACAGGTCCCTCCAGTTTTTCCAGCTGTCAGTGCAAATTGCTGATGGTCTTCAAGTTGTTCTAAAGTTAATTCTTTAATTGCTTTAAATGTCACTAGAGGTGGTGCCTTTGTCCTGTCTGAAGATTGTATGACACTTTGTTCCTTTCCCTTGGGGTTGAAGCACTGCCACAAAAGGCATGGTTAAAGGCTGTTGCTGCTAATGTCAGTTGAAGTTTGGAGCACTGGATTCAGTGATTTAGCTCAGTTCTCCTCCTTCTTACCATTGTTACCATTTTAATGAAGGTTCTTTGCCTGAGATCCCTCTGAAATCACTAAAGATTTTCACTGGCAATGAGTCAGTGATTATTTGATATTATTATTTATATTAAATATGCAACCAGGAAGAGAATTCCGGGTGCTTTTGCAGTCATTTTGCCATGCTGGTATTCCTCATAGATATGATTCATCTGACAACTGATTCTGACATCAAGATCTGAACAAATGGTGAGATTCTTTTACCATTAATGATTTACTGTAACCCTACCCCTACAGTAATTCCAGTATTGTAGATCTTGTAGTAGATCTTGTGATTTTTTTTCCTTAGAAGAGTCTGTTTCTCTCATGAGAAATAAGCACAACCTAGGTTGACATCTACACCCAAAGTCACAGGGGATGAATTCCACCCTTCACAACCAATCTTTCCAAGGGAGTTTAGAGGATGAAGGTGAAAGGTCAGGATGCAGATGCATGATGATGTTTTCAGCTGCAGAGAGATGATGTTTTCAGCTGAAAGAAGGGATCTGGGTATATTCCCAGCACAACTGGGGCCAAATCTGACCTACCAAGTAACATATATTTCTATGTTTTAAAGTTTGGACATATTTTAACAGTTATTATTATCATCACATTTTTTTTTACAAAATAAACTTCCTTTCTCCTCGGTATGAGTCTTCTTCCAGTTCAATTTGAATTTCTTAATACTCTTCATTGTGTTTTACATTTCTTGGCCCATCCCTAGTGTCTGTTCTACCTTTGTTTTCTCCACTGCCAAAGCAATTTTTCAGTTTCCCTTCCATGTTCCCACTCTCTCCTCCTTGGCATAGTGTGGTTTTATGTTTCCTTGATCCTTCCCTTGATCGCATCTCTCTTTTCTCCCCAACCTGTCTGTCCTTCTTTCTCCTTTTTCTCCTGTCTTACTGTGAGCCTTCTTCCCTTCCCATCCCCATTCTCCTCACCTAACTCTCCCAAGAGCATGCTTTGGAGCACAGCCAATACTGGATTTTAACAGCCTCAGCCTGGTGTGCAGAAGATGACACCACACCAATGGCCAGACTTCGCTGTGCCACCACCTTGTGCTCCAAACACATTTCCTGCCAGGTACCCATTTTTCCTCTGCCACCTCCTGCCTTTCCTATTCTGCCAAACTCCACACAGTGGAAATGGTTACAGCTGTAAAAAGGTCTCCGCTGCTCCGATTCACGTGTCCCGGGGGCTGAGGCATTGACCACTGGAACACTGCCTTAAAATAATCAATAACCGCGGGTGACACGCCAGCCTCACGCTGGCCAACCAGGGATAACTTGGGGTATTTCCTCATTCTCAGAGAGAAGATATTTGTTTAATAGAGGCCGTCACCCAAAAACATTGCTGTGCCTCGCTCAGACGGCCACGCTCCAGGAGAGAGTAGCTGGAAAGCCTGAAGCCGGCTGTGGGGAGCTCTGGAGGCCATCTTATCCCTGTTTAGGAGGTAAGCAAAAGTATTTACATGCTTATTGTAGCATTAAAAAGCAAAACTTTTTAAAAACCTCACCAAAAATTAGAAGCTTGCTCTAGCAACCTTGCTTAACGAAGCTGTAGAATGTGCTTTTGTTTGCTGAATTAATAAAGTGTTTTAAGTGCTTCTGGCAAACCAGAGTGTTTTCCTAAGCTGTAATAACACATGCAGATCCTCTGATGTGCACAGGTGGCCAAGCGGCATTGATTTTGGTGGTAGAGGCTCTCACTAGAGAGATTGTTGTTTAGGTAAGTGCTCCCTGCAGTTTGAAGTGGTATTGAGATAGGTCAGGGAGAATGGGCAGGAACCCCCAGTTCTTCCAGCCGAAGCAGCGTCACGTTGCTCTGTGCCCTACAAGAACTGGGCCCTCCAGCGATGTACGAAAGATGCAGAAGAGAATTTATAACTCAACTACAAGGCTTAGCTTTTGTAGAAGGAGGCTAGGCTGTGCCTGTGCTTGTTTGCTGCTCTCTGGGGAGGGGAAGTAGGCGAGGTTGGGAAAAAAAATGGAAAAACTACAGCTAGAATGAGATGGGAAAGCAGGCAGGCAAGAGTCAGTGTAAAAATACAACCTAGACATCGGTTATTTGAAAGACAGGTGAGATATCCAGTATTCTTTCCATTTTCCTCCATTCCCATTCCTCACTTCATCTTTCACTTGCCCATTGTTGGTCTGTTTAGATTTTTATCTCTTTGAGCTAGGGCTTTTTACAGAGGCTTGCAAAATGCTTTGCCAAATTTTGAGCACTGTGCAAACAATAGGTAATGACCATAAACACAGAAGTATTTCTGTTAAAAATGATCCCATCTGGAACAGTTTAATGCCAGTTAGCTTATTTTAAAGAAGGATTATAAAGTTCAACATAACTGCAAAGTACTCAGAAGAAAAGGCATATAAGCACAATGCTCTTGTTGAACTCTTAGCAGCAGAGAATGATGCAAATTTTTTGCTATAGAAATACAAACTCAGAAGAAGTCTCTGGCAGCCACAGCTGCTTCACAGCAATATATGGCACCACATAAAGTCTTTCTGTTTTCCCTCACAGTTGAAGAGGTCAGAGGACATCTCACCTGATATCTTACCTTATGTCTTCACTGTCTTCATTCTGTCACCAAAGTCTGTTTTAGCCTGTCTCTGGCTTTCTCAAATGGCTTCAAGTTACTCTTCACCAGGGCATTTTTCTTGCTTGGGAACCCAATCTTGACTGATTTCTGTGCTCCTAAACTGCTTAATACCTTCTCCACACCAATCTCTGTCATAAAACTTTCCGGATTAGCCAATGCACATGGGTAAATTGAGGGACATTTCACATGTCTGCCTCAGTTATTACAAAACCTATTTGCACATAACAAGCAAAGGCATCTGCATGTGCATGAAATGGTGTGTGTCCTCGTCCTTTTCCTTCTCTTGCATTTTGTAACTTATTCACAGAACAGCAGTCTTCTTTGTCATAAACTAACAGTTCTCTCTGAGGACAGAAATCCACAGCTTGATATTTTGTGTTTTCATGCACATGAAAAAGTCTTGAAAGTCTTGAGCTGGAATGAAGCTATGATAAAACATTATGAAGAAGTTTTGATCAGTTTGTGCCATAAAGCTGAAGGTAGTACACAAGTTCAATAACCTCTGACCCAGTAGTCTGAAATTCCCACACTGACATGGAGATATAACTGTGGATCCACTTTTGTACTGACCAGGATTTTCTCTCTGGCTGTAGATCACAACATGGGTGCAGTGTGAGCTGAAGTTCTAGACTTTAGTGAAGAGGGGTCTAATAACAGCCTACAAAAAACTGAGGTGTGACAGAGGTGATGGAGTGGTGTGAGATGATATAATGAGGAGCAAGAGCCCTCCTTATGGCTTTGGAAATTCAGACTGGGCATGAGAAAAGACTTTTTTAACAAGAGATTGGGTAAACCCTGCAACAGGCCACCCAGAGAGGCAGTGGTGGCTCCATGCTTGGGGATTTTTAAAGCTCAGCTACACACAGCTGTGGCTGACACAGTGACCTAGTGTTGGTGGGAGTCCTGCTTTCAGCAGGAGGTTGGACTGGACACCTGCAGAGATCTCTCTCAACCAGTGCTTCATTTATGTTGATTCTTTGATTTTAAAAAAGAACCTGAATGCTATGAACTACTAAGCTACTGCATGCTATGACAGGTCTCTGAAAATTAGATGGGATGGCATTTTGGCCTGCCCTTAGCAAACAGACACAGTATTAGACAAGATTTCAGCTTCTGAGATGTTTTAGGGTGGGTGCCAAACAGGCCTGTAATCCAGTCTTATCTCCCCTTATGTGCAGAATAAGCATGTCACAGTAAACAGTAATAAATATTTTTGCAATTCTTGCTGAGTGTTTTTGACTGAAATAGAGGAAATGCAGCTGGTAGGCACCCTGGGGAGGCTTCCCTGCTTGTCCCAGTGCCAAGACAGGGTTGAATATTCACATGGTATCCTTGGTAGCTGTAGTGGGTCTAATGCTGGCCAAATGCCAGTGCACCCACTAGAATTATTTACTTATTTTCTGCTGCAATATAAGGATTAGGAAGAGAGCAAAGCCAGCTCAAAACTTTGAAGGGTATAAAGAAAATTTTATTAACAGAATTAAAAGAAAAAATAATAAGAAAATCAGAATAAACCTTCAGAACACTTCTCCTCCCCCCACACCCTCTTTTCTTTCCCACTGACAATGTGAAGAGATGAAACCTGTGACTTTCAGTCAGTTTACCACCCCTAAAATAGTCTTTCTTCAGTTCTTATAGGGAGAGGGGTCTCTCTTGCCATGCCATGGAGACTTCTCCACCCCGGGAAAGGAAAATCTGTTTGCAGTGTGAAAGTCCCCCCCATGCCTTGCAGCTTTCTCAAAGCTGCTTTCATGGGCCGTGTCAGCTTATGGGGCACTATTTTAAGGATGAGCTATTCTAGCATAAAAACAAAATCATCCATCTCTGGGAACAGAGGTTTTCTTCTCTTCCTGGGACAAGGTTTCTCATCTCTGTCATTTTCTCTGTTCAAGTTTCTCATTGGATCACAGCTACTGCAACATCTGCTTATTTCAACACTGGTGCTTCTGGTCATGGCTGAAGTTAGAACTCTACATCCCCCCAGTGCATTTCATTAGTTCCAGGGAAAAAAAATAAGTCTGATATATCAATTATATCTTCACCATAACCTTACAAAAGATTTTCAGTCAAAAACTAAGGCATTTTCTCAATCTGAAGAATTAGAAGAATCTTCCCATCTAGAATATGACTCCTTCTTTACTGACCTCAGTGTCCCATGTTGCTTTCTCTATATGTCTTCACCCTTTCCTTTTCCTGACTTGGGAGAGAATTGGTGTTTGAAGGTTCATTTGTTCTCAAGCTTTATCAATTGAAAGTTTTTATAGAGTTTTGCAGCACTGAAAGGCTGATCTGTGCATTGGGGAGATCGCTCCCCGTGCCTCTTGCTGCTGCTCACGGGGTCTCTGCCGACACCGTGTGAGCTGTGCCGGCTGCCAGCCCCACTCAGAGCTTTTCCTCATGCAGAGCACTGGGAGCAAGAAAAGCTGCTGCTGCTGCTGCCGTTTTGTTCTTCTCTCCACAGCAGGGCTGGCTAAAAGTGGCTAAACAAAGTTCATTGTGAGCCATGCTGAGGCAGCCTCAGCCACGCTTTATTGTCCCGGTTGCACCGATTTCAGCCACACAGTCCCAGCCATGTGGCTGCTCCCAGTCCGGGATGGTGGCGGCCAAGTGGCCACTCCTGGCTGCTCCTGGCCTTGATGCTGCCCCCAGTGCTGATGGCAGGGCCACTGCTCCTCTGGTCCCCGCCGCATGATTGCCCCCGGCGCTGATACAGCCACTGGCAGGCATGGCCTAGTGGCACCACTGGAAAAAGGACTGGCGAGCTCCACCAGGACTGGGCCCAGCAGGCTCCCCAGTGAGGGACTCAGCAGCCAGGTCACCACCTCTCAGGAGGCAGAAATCACAGCCAACCACACGGGGCCAGCCCAGCAAATTACTTGTTTAAAGGCCAGAAGCCAAGAGAGACTTTCCCGGGCTTTGCTCGTTTTAAAATGTGTTTTTCCACAGAGGCGTGTTCAACTCTTTTAAGAGGTTTAACGGAGTATCAGCCTTCAAAACTAGCCAGCTGATTGTCTCCACCAGGTCCCCACAGGGAACCATTCCCCAGCTGAAAACAAGACTACATTAAAACACAACAGTAGCCATTTTCTGCTCTTCGAGACCTTCAGTGCAAGAGAATTCAAATCATCTTCCCAAGACAGTGGTCCCAGAAAATCCAGGGCATCCACCTCCCTTTCCACTCAAGGCCTTAGCCCTGACTGCGAGCCAGGGTATCTGTTTGTGGCATCATGGTTTTGTTACTGATATTGCTAATGGTCAGATGCTTGTCCATTAACTAAAATGAAACTCTCTGGTAATTTCCTACCAACACAGGTTTAGTCCTACAATTTTAAATAAATTCAATTAAACATCCCAGCTTTGAATAATTCAATTTTAAATAAATTCTCTGAAGGGAATAGGGTCTGTAGAACAGGACTGTCTGAGTAAGTCTTACCTGGAACATTTCTTACGACAAAATTGATTCTTCTTTCATTAAAGAATAAAGCTGCTGAAATCCGGTGCTCCGTACATTGCTGTAACCCAAACCTCCCTGTCTCTTTCCTGAGCAGAGAGCTGCCATGTGCACAGGGAAGTGTTCAAAGTGCATTGGTATCACCCTCTTCCCACTGGCAGTATGTGCCATAGTCTCCAACATTCTCCTGTACTTCCCAAATGGACAAGTACTGCAGCTCAGCGAGATAACTGATCTGGTCTGGTTTTTCCATGGCATTCTGGGAGCTGGGATACTGGTAAGAGATGAATGTTTCTTGTGAGTTTTGTTCTGTTTTGTTTTAAATTTGGGGCCAAGAAAACCTGTGTTAAAAAAAAAGGTCATAAAAATGTATTTTGCATAAACGTGTGAACAGCTTAAATGAGAAGTTGGGTATGTAACTGAGAGAATGCATTTAAGGCAAAAAAAGTGCCTAGTCAAAGAACTACAAAACATTCTTGAAATAAATATCAAGACTCCAGGTTAGGAAGAAGCAGTAGGTCTGACTGCTCACTGTGGAGAAGAATTAAATGAGTGTTCATCCTCCAAGAGTGAAAGCAAAGCTGAGGTCCTAAGCTGGAGGTGGTGAGTTTTTGTCTGAACCCCACATTACTTCTCTGACTGACTTTATGTACACACAATTCACAAAAATATCAAGGGAAAAACTGAAACATATTTCAGCAGGTGTTAGTTCGAGACTCAGCTGACACTTTACAAATGTGGAGTTGCAAATGGCTTAATAAGCTGAATGCCTCCTGTTCCCACATCCCCACCCACCTTCTTTTGGGTTGGATCTGGTTTGAATGTGCTCTTCTAAAACTAGTTCTCCATTCCAGGTCTCAGGAAAGATCACTTTTATGTGAATACCCATGGCTAGAAGGGAACATATTGGGGAATACTTATCTTTCCAGTTCATCAGAAAGCCTGCTCCCTTTGTGCTCTTTCAATTATCTATCCAAGTGCAGTTAAAAAGCCGAGCAAGTAACACGCATGTTACCAGTACTGGACAGATGGCAAACTGGTACAGAGCTGGCCAAAAAATAAACGAATGTTTAAGAATAATTCACTTAGAAAAAAGTAAATCTCATTCACAGTCAGACTATGATGCAGCTGCCACTTAAGTCTATGGAAAGCCTGCAGTGGATCTGGTTCATACTCTTATTTCCCAAAGCAGAAAGATGGTATAAGATCATTCAATAAACTGTTCTCCACCAGCAGCTTGTCTGCTTCTTCTTGTGGCTACCACTTGGGCCTATTACTCATGCTGAGCTTGAAGCATGAGTTTATAGAAGGAAGAAGTGGAAGCACATGAGAGACCTTGTGGAAAATTCGTATCACTGCAAGCCCAGGAGTCATTGGCTTTCAATGAAAGGAAAGGCAGATGTTAGACATGAGAGCGTCATCAGTTCATTGAAAACGTGCCTTCTTTTAAGGCTTACACACAGACTTGCCTGTGGCCAGCACCACATACATCAAAAATGAGAACAGCTAGTCAGAGGAGAGGAAAAATTTGCATTGACCTTCAAAACACGGCATTAGGAGTAATTATTGATCCACAAACAATGCTGTTGAGTGTACAGGTTTTCCAGAAAACAGCATGAGAAATGCCCACAGGTAAGGTGAAAGAAAGCATTATCGTCAGCTCCATCTTCCAGATGCTGGAAGCATGGGAAAATGAAGATTGGCTTTTCAGTGTCCTAAGGAGTTAAAACAAGGGACAGGATGTCCCACGACTGGAGTCTGGTCCGCATCCTGACACTACAGTGAGGAAAGATGAAGCTGCAATACGTTCCCCTATGCACCTGGCTTCTTCCCAAAGGAAACTGAGGCAAGTCATGACAGCAGGTTGCCTGATCTTGGAGAATCTCCCCATAATTAGGACACAGCCTCCAGAGTCAAGACTGTGGGGGGAACTTCAGAACAGTCTGACTTAGCTCTTTGAACCAGTAAACCTCCCTCCACCTGGGAATGTAATCTGATACATAGATCATCAGCGCGGTCTTTGGCGAGTAGCCAGCTCCAGCTCCACCCTTTCCTCCTCCTCTGCTGAATCTCTAATGGAAATTATATATATACACACACACACCTCTCAGTTTCTTAATATATATAATATATAATATATAATATATAATATATAATATATAATATATAATATATAATATATAATATATAATATATAATATATAATATATAATATATAATATATAATGTTATATGTTATATTACATATACCTCTCAGTTTCCTTATTTCAAATATTTAGGATGTAAAGAGACTAAGACTGGCTCTATGTGTCATAGTAACTTCTTTCCTCATGGAAAGCCTGTGTGCAACACGAGGAAATGACTGACTGAGCCATGGCTCACACAAAGCTTTTGTTTTACTGACAACAGCCAAACCCAGGAAATTCTCATTCCCATGTCAAAAGGCAGGTGTTTATAACCAGGCAATGCATAAAAAGAAAGCTGCCAAGCAAACCCTTCATCCTGAGCCAGGCTAATAGATGACACAATAGTGTTTGCCGATTAGATGGGAAACCTCGAAAGAAAAACGACAACCCTGGAGGAAAAGGAGTGTTGGTTTGATGGGTAAAGATACTAACTCTTCTTCTGAGTGCCAGACAGTAGAATACTGGGGCTGAGGCTGCCTTGGGGACCATTTGAGATTGTTTAAGAGCAGACTGATTAGCAGGAAGAGGAGCACCTTTTTAACCTCAATGCTCTGCTTCTGCAGGCTTCCAGATGTGGTCCAGCCACCACTGTAGGTGCTGTAGGTTGCCTCTGGGGTGCACATAAAAGGCAACAGAGAATAAATCCTTTGAAAAATACTTAGGAGCCTACAAATCTAAGCAAGTTTCATAACACTGTCCCACAATGTGCAACAGAGATGTTCACACACATAAATTCCATGGGCTTTGTTCATCATGGACATTCTGCTCTTCCTGCCCTATGTGAGAAAAAAATCTTTCCAGCATCTAGTCTGGCCATTTTTACAGTTTTCACCTTTTATGTTTGTTTGTTTGATTGATTGATTTATTGGTTGACTGATTGATTTGGGTTCTCCTTTCATTAACTTTATGGTAACCATTTCCTACTTTCTTAAATACTCCTTTACTTGTGCTGCTCTTTGAGATGCTTTAACCAGCACTGGTGTGTAGAGACAAGGCAGTGGGAGTGTGCTGGCTGCACAGCCAGACCCACAAAAGCTTTCTTGCCCTCTGGCTACCAATCTAAAGGCAACTTTCCCTAGCTCCAGAGTGTCTGTAGGCAGCATTATATCCCGAGTCAGAGATGGTTACTGACTGCATTGTAATGGTCCAGTTCCACCTGATAATTACCATGGAAAAAGCTGATGTGAACTGGAAGTTTCTTATTGACTGAAGCCCATCTTGTAGGTTTCCCACTTTAGCACAAAAAAAAACCCCAAAAAAACAAACAAAAAACAACCAACAAAAACAAAAACAAAAACAAAAACAAAAACAAAAACAAAAACAAAAACAAAAACAAAAACAAAAACAAAAACAAAAACAAAAGAAACCCACAAAAAAACCCAAACCAACAAACAAAAAAACCGCCTGAAACCAAAAACCAAAACAAAAAACCCAAACCAACCAAAAAACCAAATTAAAGTCAGATCTGTTTCAGGAAGCTCAAGACTGATTTCCTAATTATAATCCAGAGCAGAATGCTCAGGAGGTTTAAACTGACATAATTCTTAGGCCAGCTATGTATCTTTTCTGGGCAGAAATTACCTTTTCTCAAAACTGATATATTTTTTCCAAATGAAAAACCCCAACAATACTGTGCTGAACCTTTTTATACCCTGAAAAAAGCAGTATAGCTTCAGCAGTCAGAATTAATGTATCAGTAATTTGCCAGTCAATTCTAGCTGTAATCCCACACTTATTTCTGAGTCACTCTTCAGCAGCACCAACATCCAAGCAGGTGTAACTCCCAGAGAAGAGTCAGAAGGTGACTTACATTTGAGGAACATGATGCCCAAGCTCTTAGAATTTAAAAAACACCCCAGCAGACGTGCTGCACACCAATTCAGCCTGTGCTTTTCTTGCAGGTGATTTTGCCGGCATTCATGATGCTGGGAGCAGGTGGAGCAGGATGTTGCGCTAACAGATGTGGGGTAAGTGGATATTTATGTGTTGAAATGGCACTACAGAGTTTGTGCAATAGCTCTTGAAACGGGTGCTCAGCAGGTGGAAATGTGCAGCGACAAACCATCATACCACTGTCAGCAGCCATGACAGGGAAATGTAGAAGAGGAGCTTGATCTTCAGCGTCCCTGGGCTGGGGCTGAGAGCACAGTTAGCCAACAAGAATGTTGTGTGTTGCAGCTGCTGATAGGAGGGAAATCAGGGCCGGTGCTGGAGCCCTTAGGCACAATGCCGAGGGCAAAGGGGACTGCATCACATAAAGTAAAACATGGCTCCAGCTTCCCCTGCTCAAGGCAATCCTAAAGACTGAGACAGCTGCCTGTTCCTCCTGCTTCCACAGAGTCCTGTTTCCTCTATACCCTTCCATGGCAATCTGCTTTTCCACAGTTCATCCCTGCTTTTCTCTGTAGGCATACACAAGCCTCCTATTTGCAGATCCATGCCTAAAGCTTGAGCTGCTGCATCTGGCACTAAGGAGCAAGTGCTGCTTCCTGCAGTTCTGACCAGTAGCTCACATGTGCCCAAATGTTATGTGTTTGAAATGTGAAAATTCAGTTTAGGCTCTCTGACATCTAAAGAAAGGCCAGGGATTTTTTTTTCGTTGATAATTAAGAATATTATAAAGCAACATATTATAAAGGCATCCCCATTCATCCCTAAGCCCTGGGCACAGACTTCTGTGTGGCTATCTTTATTGACAAGAATAAACTCATGTAGAAATTTTTTTGAGTCTGCATCCTTCCCAGAAGCAGCCTGGAATGAGAGATTCCATGCAATAAAGCATGTCTCTTCTGTACCCTTCAATTAATATTTGGTCTGACCCATGAGAAATGCTTTGCCTTTTTAAAACATTTTACTTAAATTAATTCATTATTCATGATACCAAAATAGCATTCTTTATTAGGATGTCAGCAAGCACATCCCAAGGGACATGCCATTACATTGATTTTACCAGATGTCACACGCACAGACAGGATGCTAACAACGGCCAAGCAGAGCTGGGGTGAGATGCTAGACACCCTGGAAACAGTGCCTGAGCCACCTGCTTTGCTTCATTTTGAGTGATGTAGAAAGCAGTGATGAAAAACAGCCATTGTAGTGGTTCCTGCACTCACTGAATCTGGTAAGTCAAGAGGGAAAATCCAGCTGAACTGGGCTGAGTTCACACAACATCTCAGGCGTCTCTTCTCCATCCTTTATCCCAGCCCTAAATATTACAGAGCCAAGAGTCAAATTTCCTCAGGCTGGCTGGGTTCACTCCCCAGCTGTGAACAACACTGAAAGTAAGTTTACCCTGAACATCTCCTGGGGAAGAGTGATTTCCAGAAATCCAAAAAGAGGTGAGTGTAGCAGGGAGATATGAAGGCTGATGGTCTGATTCTTCAAGGGAAGAAACCTCAGGCAAAATTTGCTTTGTGAAGAGTGGAAGAAAATGCACAGACATCCACAGCAGAGGTGCTCAGATGTCCTGACTATAAGGACTGTACATGCAAGGCAGGGTATGGTGTGAGGCCCTGGAGAGCAGAGGACTCCTGGGATTGGTTCAAACATTCACAATATCAGCAACCTCCCAAAGTGCCAGAGCTCCTTGGGAAGTAGGATGGACCTGATAAGGGGTCCCCAACTACTTCCAGAGTAGGGAAGAAGGCAGAGAAATAGCCTTCATGGAGGAGCCTCTGTAATCCAAAGGCTAGTCTGGGTACCTTTCTTTGGAGACCTTAGGTATAAAATATTACACTGAATACTCAGAATTGCAGAATTGCTTGTCATAGTAAAAAAAAAAAAAAAAAAAAAAATCTAAAGCATTATTACTGATCAGAATTGTTGTTCAATCAAAATGTAATATTTTCCTCAGGGCAGGGACTCTGTTCTATTATATTTTGCACAGTTCCTGGTTTAATAGCTTCAGACTTCATCAGAGCCTTTACACACTGCCAAAGTATCTTCAAAGTAATAAAAATTACTATGTTTCTCATAACTTTTTATTCACATCAGTGAGTTTTCCAGTTCATGGTGATTACATGCAACATTAAGATTTTTCATTAATCAACTTTAAATTACTACTTACAAACATATATCAGCAGCTTTTTGTCCTTGCAGTATGGAATAATGAATTTGGAAAGTAATAGATTTAGAAAGGTTCAGTGTCTTGCAGTTTAACACATACACATCTGAAATCATCCACTGCACTGATGTGATGAGGAAAAAGACCACCCAAAATACAGCTTCTCTCATTGCATTCAGCAAACATATACTCCAGTATTTCTAAATCTTCCTTAAGAGTTACTAGTAAAACAAGAAGAGCCATAGCAGCTTTCCCAACAAACAAACCTAAGCAAAGATATCCAGATAACCAGACAGAATAACAATTCCATTAAAAAAACAAAAAAACAAAACAAAACAAAACAAACAAAAAAACAAACAAAAAATCACTTCCAGGCAAAGAAATAGAAACGAAAGAAATGTGTATGGAACAAGAATCAGGCAAATAAAGAGCAGCACAAGCTGGGACAAGAGGAACTTGGTAACTTCACCAAAGCAGCTGATGCAGACATTCAAAGAATGAATTCTAACAGTCTTCATCAGCTCACCAAGGACAATTCAATTGTGTGAAGGATAAAGCAGGGAAAATCAGCAAAAATGATCAGCAAAACCTTTTCAGTAGTACAGAACAAATCAACATCATGGGAAACAAATTTCAACACACTCAAGCATCCCAGCTTAGGCCTCCTGTTGCAATTAAGGACACAAATGAGGAAATCAATGAGAAGTACAAGGGAAAATGCTGAAAATTTGAGATGATGAAATGGCTAATAAAATTCTTGGATTTTCACAGATTATGAGGCAAGCCTCCAGAAAAGTCTCAAGATAGGTAGATAAAATGGGGAAATGCCCCTGCATGTCTAGAGAATGCTGAGGAGAGCCAATCTAACAGCTGCAGCAACTTCAAGCTCCTCTTTCAGTGACAAATAAAGTCTCTGTCTAGATGATCTTGTACACAGTCAGAGAAATAGTTGGGATGAGGCTATTCATACAGTCAACAGATTCCAAATGAGACAATCATGTGACAAAGCATAGTCATCACAGATAACACTGACAAGTACTACTAGAACTGCCATCATAAAACATAGTAATACTAAAAGACCATTTGACTTTTTCTTCATAATTATCTTTGGGATGCCCTCTTCTGCTATACTGTACTAAAACTAATTGTTAACATAATTAAGATCCTTCAACCAAGAAGAAGAATGCACAGTTGAAGTAAATGAGAAAACGAGAGGGGAAAAGTGATTCAGAATAGGTAGGAGTTTCAAAGAGAGTATCAGTCACCTTCACCACAAGGCATTGTTGGTAATCTTATTGTGAGAGACAGTGCATCAGACACAACCTAGACACTGTTTTGGTCTAGGACAATAGACTAAATTACCCACATTTTGCTGACAATGGAGCTCTGCTAAGAGGCAATTCAGCCAACACGCAGATAAAGGCTAAAGAAAGAGTATCCAGCTTTGCAAGAAAAGACTGAGCTGTTAATCGGTTATGATTAAATAAATCCCATGAGAAATCCCAGCAACTTTTAACTCAAGGATTGCTTTATGAGCAAAACAACACACGAAATTAGCCAATTCACACATCAGCATAGTGCAAGGTTCTACAGAAAGCAGTTGGCTCGCAAGCTGGAACTGCATTCACCAGCTTGAACGTGTTCAGACAGCAAATAACCTTTTCAAGGCTTTGTCAAAAAAATCCAACATGGATGGTGGATATTTCCATTTGACTCTGTAGTGCAGTGGTCTGTGGAACAAGTGGGACGAGGAGAAGGTTTCTACTTGCCTTGTGGGCTGGTGGATTTCACCTGGTATTTGCTGGCAACAGGGAATTGAGACTTGAGATATTTGGCTTCAAACCTGAGTCATGAGTGACAGTATTTTCTATGTGCTTCCTTGGTCATGCCACTGCCTGGCTTTAAGGCAGGCCTGCTGCCTTCTCCCTGCTCCAGGTCTTCCCCTGGCTCTATCAGTCTGCTCCAGTTTCTCCCCTCACTTGACAGAGTTGTGAACAACCACAAACAATGATTCTTAACAAGACTATTGGGAAACCTGTCCCAGATACACCATCAGTAGGACCCTCCTGGGATTTTTGTTTCTATGGACAAACAGCAACTGGATACATCCCATTCATTACTAGAAAACTACCCCAGGCTGGAGTAAAGGTAACATTTCTGTGAGAGAGGCTGATGTAAAACATGAATGCATTACATACAATTTGATGTTACTGCTGGTTTGTTGCCACACGCAGCACAATTAGATTTCTCAACATAAGAAGTGGTAATCATGTGTAATGGCGTTGCAAAATGAAGGAAAGCAGCAATAAGAAGGTTTTTTTGCATTTCATCAATTAGCAAAAACAATTAATGTATCTTCTCTTGCTTTCATACCTGGTTCAGTACTTGCTGGCTTTTTTCTGCTGGTGCAAGGGCCAAGAGCGGTGAAGAGCTGGAAATGCCAAGGCACATTATACAGATCAGATCAATCCAGGGCTGGCCTCATACTGGCTTTTGAAAGAAAACTCACCAGATTTTTCATAATTGATAGCTTAAGCATAAAACTCAGAATAAGTTCTTTAACATCTAGAACAGCTACAACAGTCAGAAAAAGTCAACTATTTTTTGTTCCCACAAATTTATTAGCACTAGTAATTTCAGCATAAAGTAAGAGACAAAGAGAATTCTTTCTCATTCATTGTGAGCTCTCCTTGCTACTCAAACTTCTGTGCACACCATGTTGAAGGTCTTTTTCCTTTCAGATGCTGCTGTCAGTGATCCTGTCTGTGCTGGGATTCGCAGGAGGAGCATATTGTGTGGTCATCTCTTTGTTGGGGTTGATTTGGGGTCCTCTGTGTGACACAGGTGATGGAGAATACCTCTACCCTTTCAGGAATGACACTCTGGAGTGAGTATGGCCTATAGGCTCCTCCAATTTTGCTTTCTCTGATCCCTCCCCTATCTTTTTACAGTGATCTTGGATTTTTCCAAAATGGACTGACAGTTCACCCTGTGTACACCTAAACCCACATTTCTCTGAGTAGCATGTTTCAGCTGTTCATCTCTTTGACCAAGGAATAATCCTTGAGCAAATTGCCTGAGTTTCATCTGCTGTGCTTGCCACAAGCCCCTTGTGCAATTTGCACCATGTTTTCAAAACAGCCATGAGCTGTGACTCCCACTGGAGCCAAAAGGAAATGTTTCCTTACTGGGACACATTAATCTATAAAATTATCAAGAATTCAGCCTGCTCTACCTACTTCTGAAAAGCAAAGCAAAAATCTTCTCTGAATCCTTAAAGTAAGCCTTGACAACCATGTTCTTGAATCCAGAGCTAGAGATAATAAATGGACTGGGCTGAGATACCACAGCAGGAATGGAGAATGTGGAGACACATTTAGAAAGCCATTATGGCCCTTTCTCTTTAGTTATTAATATAATTTTGCCATACAACAAAGAGGAGATTCTTGTTCATGCAACAAATTACAAATGTGGCTCTCTTCCCTAATTATCAATTTCATCTCTGCAAAGGGAATTCTGGGGAGAACAAACAGCTTTGACCAATTATAGTACCATCTGAGACTCAATTTGTGCAATCAAGTTCAGAAAATAAAATGCCAAAAAATACAGAAATCATTCTCAAGTTTTTATTTTCTAATACCTTGCCAATTATTTTCCTCTATCACAGAGACAATTATTTGTTTAACCAGACAACATGGAATATTTGCAAACAACCTGAAAACATCATCCTTTGGAATATCGTCCTTTTCTCCATTCTCCTGATCATTGGTGTGATTGAAGCTATTCTTTGTTTCATTCAAGTCATTAATGGACTCACTGGTTTCATATGTGGCACATGTATGAGGAGAAGAAAGGTTGGTATGCAGTAAAAGCGTGCTTTACATTATTTCCTGTTTTATTTTTCAGGCTCTGCTAATGGTACATGAGCTGAGAGATCTGCACAGTCCCTGGACAAGCTCCTCTGGGCAGTACAGATGCATTTGCACACTCTCTTTCTGTCTGTTACATTATAGTCAGGGAAAACCTGGTCCTCAGATTTTTCCCAACAGCAGACAATGCGACATATTGTCATACTGACATACCCATTGCATGGTTCCGTTCCTATTTAAAAAGCCTTTCTGACAAAGTGTAATGACCCTCCCTAGCATATGTAAGTGAGAGACAAAAAGTAGAGATGTTTTAAATTGGACAAATGTAGTGATATTGTTATTTTAAAGAATGGAAGAAAACATCTTTCAAATTTCATTTATTACTATTGCTTCCTTTTCACTGCTTATTTTCATTGTACAAGATATTTGCGGTAAGTCAGATATCCCCTGGAATATAACTTAATCACCTTTCATTCATTGCCTTTCAGACAAATATTTCTGGAATGTGAATGACCTACAAGAAACGCCTAGACAAGCCCCGGACTGCCGATTCACATACAATAAGGATAGTGCACTGTACTGTTTTATTTATGGGACGACAACAACAACAACAACAAAAATGTCCAGGTGTTTCACAGGGCAAAATTATTTTTTTGTAAAGAAGTCAGGGTAAAAAAGGGCTAGATCATGTCAGTCTGAGACTCCACATTTTCATCTCTCTAAACATACCCACTAAATTTTAGGTGTTGGAAAAAACATTAATCTATCTGGCCCTTAACGCTGTGCTTGTCTATAAAGCACAAGAGTCCTCAGATAAACGATCACTACTCGCCCTCTCATGTATGTGGGAAATGGAACTGTTGTTAATGTATACATTTATCAGCTGCATGAAGCAGGTGCTCTCTGGCTGACGTAAATAACATCCCGTCCTCCCCAAATCCCACCGTGAGCTCACCTGTCTGTTCCTATTAATTTTTGAATGGGGCACTCACAGATTTGAATGAGTATGAGCAGAGCTTTTATCTAGCAGTGCTTGAGACACCGCAGAGGCAGTGAAGAACACTGTTTTCAGCCTCTTTCTGACACCCTGGAGCCAGATCCCCTTGCCAAAGCCCAATGCACTTCTAAATTGGTTCTTCAGGATCATCTGAGTGTTGTGGCAGCCTAAGAGGAACATTTGGGTCAACATAGACAGTAGGGTTTGCAGCAAGAGTTCAGAAATGTCTTCTTTAACAAAAGGGTGAAGAACCTCACCACCAATTTTGCCTTCATAAAACTGCCTCAGAATTTCACTAACTTCCACACAGGTCTGTAGGGCTGTACTAGAATAGTGCATATGGATCAAAGAATTATCTCACCAAAGATAAACAAAGATATATGTAGTAATTATGTGCAGCTTAGTAATAAATGGAAGATACAATCTGAAGGCAGCAAATTGCATCAGCTTTAGTTTTTTAGCAACAGCAATACCAACCAAGAACTGCATTATTCCCCATCATCACTCAAGAGCAAGCTCTTGATCTTGAGCTAATGTCCATGACTGGGAAATTTCATAAAACTCACAATTTCAGTGACTTCCTCAAAGGTTAATTCTTGGTCATGAACTGTCTTTCCTTTGTCAGCTAAACCGTCAAATAATCTTTACCCATCCTGAATACATACAGGTAAGCTATGAAAACCTGAATATATTTAAAGCATTTTGAGAAAACATAAATGAGTAAAAATAGGCTCCAAGTTTTTCATCTTTCTGCACTGTAGCTTGGGAGCAAGCTCTTCAAACATACTTATTGCAGACATACATGGATGCTTGTGCTGTCCCCTAATGCAGCATGCAAAATACTTCACATTCTCCTTTACATAAAATGGAGAAGAAAATGTCAGTTGCCTAGATGAGAAGCATATGTACCTTGGAGCATAGTTTCACCCCTAGAAGCAGGAAATTTAACCTGTAAAACTTAAATGCAACTTCTGTAAAGAATAAAGCATAAGACTTGTTGAAGATTGCAAATCCATCACTAGGTGCATCCAAACGTGTCAGGTGGCTTAAAAAGCTCGTGTTCATTGCTGGCAGGGAAGCATAGACAGTGCTACCACATTTAGCAGACAGCAACCCAGGAAAAAATTAAAGAGGCAGCAGGAAATAAGGATAGTCACATGTAGTCAGGTGGGGAGAGACTCCTCCATAAGCACAGGGGCTCTATGATCTCTTCACAGTCCCTAAATACCTGCCCTTCCTCACCCTTTAGTTTTGGTTCCCTGATTCTCACCTCTGGGGTAAAGCCAACTTTGGCTGTGCTAGCACCAGCAGGGGAAGAGAAACCCACTGGCACACCTCCAGCACAGAAAAATAAATGCACTGTGCTGCTGCCATCTGCTTGTTCCAGGCTGTCCTGCTCTGGGGATGTCTGTGTGCTCTGGGGAACACCCTTTGTCTTGCCAACTGTGTGAGCACTGGCCTCACTGATATATGTAAATATTAAATATTGCTATTCTGAACTTATTTTCTGGCTTCATTTTTGTGGTCTGAAGGACTTTTGAGTTCAAACTACCTCCAATAGGAAGATAAATGGAATAACAGAGAAAGCAGAGTTAAATCATCTAACTTGAATCACCATGAAATCTCTTCCAGGGTAGGCATCAAGATACATAGGCCATGAGGAGAGGCAACCTTCCCCCAGCCCACACTGAAAGAGACGCCTAAGGCAAGTGGGAGACATTGCCTTTCTGATCAAGGTTCAGTTGTCCACCATGGACAGGAACATCTGATGACATTTGAAGTGCAGCAAAGATGTCCTCTCACAGATGCCCAGAGATCCAAGAGTCTCATCTGGAGCTAACAACATGAAGGTGTGGATGACCAAAGCAAACAGTTGTATCTTGCAAACACAAGGATGCTAAAAATTCATTTACTGAAAATACATAAAGGTGACTAAAATTAGATTAAATTATTTAATCTCATGCTTTTTTGGATCCCCCAAATCACCTTCTACATGAGTCAAAGCCTGTCCTCTCAGAAGTGTCACCAGAGCCTTCTCCAGGAGCTGGCCAGCACATTGCAACGGGGGCAGCTCCTCATGCTGAGCACTGCAGGAAGACCTGTGAACCCAAGCTCTTCCGGTGGGCAAGGCTTCAAAAGAAAATGTCTACATAGTACTAAACATAATAAAAACTTTGGTTTGAACAGAGAATTGGCTTGACTGAAGATAAGATAGCATGTTTTAGAATTAGGATTACAAGAGATTTTAAGTTGTTGAGTTGGGGTTTTTTGAAAAATGGAAAGAAATCTTTCAGGAAAATCTCCTAGCAAAGGGAAAGAGCAATTTTGTCCTTGAAATGTTTTTTTGTATGGTATACATGAAGAACTTAGTAAGACTAAGGGACTCATTCTTCTATATCTAACTTTTCTCTATAGTCATCCATCTATCTATCTATCTATCTATCTATCTATCTATCTATCTATCTATCATCTATCTATATATCTATATATTTTCTGTATCTATCAAATTTAAATAAGTAACAGTCAAAAACTACCCAGATGTAAAGACAAATATATTTGTGTAATTTTGATATGAATTCATTGTGCAATCACACTCTACACAGGCTCTGATTGAAAGACTTAAATATGTTGGGCTTGCATCAAATTATTCCTCTTTATCCTGCATTTGAAACACATGCAGGAGATCAGCCACTTGCAATTAGGACTAACTTTAGATAGAAATAAAATCTAGACCAGGGACATCATCTGAAAAATGTAAATGTTTGCAAACCAACAGCCCCGTGTTTCAGCTGTCAGGATCAAGGACACAATCCAAATACCTCGGCTGGAGACCACAGACTAGTTCATATCCTCTCATTTCAAGAGGAGCTGTTGGTTCATTTTGATGCAAATGTTTTAGATGCCTCACGTCCCAGGACTCAATGTTCTCGAATTTTTTTCAGCTTGCAGAGCAAAGTAAACCAGTGAGAGGTTGATTCTTGCAGACCTCAGAGTGTTTTGGCCTCTGCTTTACTGTCCCAGTCCCAGCCCTGTGCCTCTGCTCTCAGGTGAACTCTTAGGTGCAAACAAACCCCAAAAAATCCAAAAGGGAATAAAAACCTTTTCAGACTCTCTGAGTGCTTTATTTCATCTCCTACAGTGCACCAGCTCTTTGGGCTTGTCCCTTTCCAGAGGAGTGACAGCCAGCCTTCAGAAATGCCCTTCCCTGTAGGACCTCTCTCACCTGGAAGTGCCCATGGGCCACAGAGAGCCATCCAAATCCTATCAGCAATAATATTATTTAACCCAGAAAGGCAGAGGAAAGGCATGGTCTTAGGCACAGATCCCACTGCTTTGTCCATCTTTGTTTCTTCCTGTCGGTCAGCTTCAAAGCTGAGTAGCTCACTACAGTGCTTACAACTTTAAAAGCTGCTCACTACATTGCAGGTAATTTCTACAATACATAGAAAACTCCACTGGTACACAGCACTCCTCACTTTCTTTCAGGTATTCCTCTCTTCTTTTCAACAACCTATGTCAGAGTCTGTTCCATCAAGGTCAACTAATAAGGTGTCAGAGTTAAGAGTTAAACTGAGTATCATAGAATCACAGAGTGGTTTGAGTTAGAAGGGACCTTATAATCCTCTAGTTCCAACCCTCTTTCACAGGCAGGGATACCTTCCACTGGACTGGGTTGCTCAGAGGCCCGTCCAACACAGCCTTAAGCACTTCCAGGGATGTGGCATCCACAGCAGCCTGTGCCAGTGCCTCACCACCCTCACAGTAAAGATTTCTTTGTGATCTCTAATCTAAACTTACCCTCTTTCAGTTTAAAGTCATTGCTCCTTGTCCTGTCACTACATGCCCCTGGAAAAAGTCGCTCCTCAGCTTTCTTGTCTTCCCTTCAGCTACTGGAAAGAACTTGTATCCCCTAAGCTCAGAACCATTGGAGATACACCAGAATACCTTGGCTGCTATTCCAGGAGGGCAAGGTGTCTCCAACAGGGACTGTAACCTCTACTTGGCCAAGTGAACAACTCAGAGGTTTTATAGCATCTCAGGTGAGAGCAGCCATCTCTATGTGAGCATTCAAATCAAGCTCTGAAACATCTACTGGGTACAGTGACACTGCTCTTAGAAGTAGCCCTGAGTTCATCAGTCTGAGACCTGTTCTCACTCTGTCCTGCCTCACAAGACTGGAAACAGGTCAGTCAATCACCCCCTAAGGTTGTGTATTTCTCCCCATGGGTTAATCTGGGAACTTGAAGTGCATGAAGCATGGCAGATGGCACCAAAGCCCCCCATCATGAGCAGGGAGTGAAGCCCACCTCAAAAATCTCTTAATTGGTGAGATTTCATTTTTTTTTTCCCCCCCTTAAAATAGATGCATTAGCTGAGAGCCATTTAATGTCAAAAGAGTACAATAACAGAGTCAGTGAGGAAGTGGTCTTGGCATAAGCTTGTATTTTTACAATCCTTCTTCCTTGTACTGTATATCAGCAAAAACCACTCCAGATTTAGATGAACTACCTTACACATCCTCTTTCTCTAAGTCTCCTTCATCTCCTCATGTAATGTTTTCGCTTACGTTGTGTCCTACCACATCTGCCCTCCACCCCTCTGGGTCTTTAAATGAAGTTTGTCTGGAGAATTTTATGCTTGACAATTTTTTTGGTTTTTTTCCCAAGAGATGAAAAGAAGCAGGGTCAGTCCAGAAATCATCTGCAGATGTCAAGTTCAAATCTTGCTTTGGGCATGTTGAATTTAGTTGACCCTCACATGAAGGGTGCAAGGTCAGGTATGTCCTCCCAGGAGTGACTGATTGCAGAGCAGACTGAGACCTGGCTGCATTCACCCTCAGCCACATGCACCTTCAACCTTTTCCTGTTCCTGCCTACAAAATATGCTGCAAAACAGTTGTTCATAGAAAAAAGGCTTAGTATGTGTACATTGTTTTAAAAGTTTGTGGAACACCCATTTTGAGCTAGCAAAGCAAACCAGAGAAACCAATAGCTCCACTGCCACTGGCAATGGAGCTGCAGTTTCTAGGACCTTGCAGCAGGTTCATTTAAGGTGGAAGGGAGTGTTTCTAATTACCACCCCAAAAAACATGCCTTTAAAATGCACAGTGTCCCTTTTTGTACTTAAAATAATTGGGTCAAATTTAAAAGTCATCACTCAGTGAAAATAGCATTTGATTTTAAATATAAAGTAATATTTTTCTTAAGGTAGGTTAAGTAATCATCTGGTTGTTAGGCTTTTTCATCACTTTTAATTTTCACTTCATTTTAAACACTAATTATAGAGTCTTCCCACCAGATCACTACATAACTTACTAGAACCTTTATTTCCCCTTGTACAGAGAGGTGTCACAGAAAACATGGAGTTCCTGCACCTTTCCCCTTTTCTTCTCACAGCCATCACCTATGTGCCTGTGTGTTCCTACCATGTCCTGCCAAGAGGATGTGCTTAGCCCGTGCCACTGTCACTTCCATGCACAGCTACTCCTGTCTGTCTGCAGGAGCTGGTGCACTGCAGAAAACCTGCCTAAAGATTTGGCCTTTCACTCAGAGTCCATCTGAGGAGAAGACATCTGAGATTTTCCTGTGGAAAGCAGCTACCCACTCCACGGATGAAAAAATGTATCCAGGAAAGCCACACATGTACCCTAAACAGGCAGATTTTACACAGAATTGGTTATAAAGAGCCATACACGGACAGACGGTAAGGACTGACAGAGCAACTAAAAAGATACCGGTGTGGCAACTCTACAGTAAATGCAACCAACTTAATTCTGTAATGCATATTTGAGGTTTTTCCCCAGAATTATTTCTGTTTACAGAGAGCTTCACAAAGTTTGAAAATCTGTATCATTCCTATAGTTTCATTGAAGCGTCCCATACCACCTTGCTTTCCTACCACTTTCCAATAATTGCTTTGAGTATCATCAGATAGCTCCCTTCATTGGTCCATATATAATATTTTTTTACTGTTTCCTAGGTTTATTTTGATCATTGCTGAGAGTTTAGATTAGTCAACTTTAAACAGACAAATTCTTGGCCTATCTTCTGCTTTAGCCTTTAACCCAGAGAAATATGGATTATCTTCATGCCATTTCATATCAGACAAAACATAACATTTCCTCTACTTTAAGCCAATCTGGTAACACCACTCACATCAGTGTTCCATTATGCATATCAACACTAATTCCTATGGTCTTAATCTTTGCTCCTCACAAAAATAAGATTTGCTATCTACTGGAGAAGGGGAAGGCTGCAGAATTGCCAGTGTTTTTACAAGGACTGAGACTCTGCATTCAGTTCTCCAGACCTTTGGGCATATCACTCTGTTTCATACTGCTTCTTTTCTTGCAAAGTCCAGCAAATACTCAGCAGTTTCTTTACAAGGCACCACTATTTCCACTGATTTTTTTCAGATCGTGTACTCGATCAAAGAATATTATCATCACACTATTATTCCTCTCTATAACCTAAATTAAGCAACAGAAAATGGCTCTAAATATACCAGGCTTGGTATCTCTGAGTGTATTTTTTACATTAACTTTAGCTACTGGAATTTGGGCTTCTTGGAAAAGCAGAAAGGATCAGCAGAACAGGAACCCAACAGAGATGGCCATGGTTGGAGGCAGGAATATAAAGGTTGTCATTGGGTTGTTTACTGCAACAGGTAAGCTTTCTTAAAACACTTTTAAAAACTCTTCTTAAAACACATGTATTGCATAGATCTGGGTGACTTTTCTTTCAAAGGAAATGAACTCCTTTAATGTCAGGGTAGACTTTGCCTAAGTGTGACTTTAAAGGAGTATGGTTTCATGAATCATTTTGGGATGGATTCTTGCAAACCTCTTCACACTGAGCAGAACCTAATGTTTATGTAGATTCTCTTAAATTAAAGAGATTCATTTAAGAGTTTAGTTAAGAGTTAAGAGTGACAAAGGAATACAACAAGTTTCATTAAGGAGGACTGTGGTCTTAATCATGAACCAGTTTCTGTTATCTAGCATAACAGAAGAATTTTACTCACAGAAAAGTCCAGTTCTCTGTGAATAAAATGTCACTCATTGTGAGCATTGGTCTCTCTTAAAGAGAGAGTTTCCCTCAACTTCCCTTTTCTCTCCTTGCTGTCTGGCATAATCTGAAACTTATTTCGCTGACCCTGTTTTTTGTAAAGGCAACCCCCAGTGGCATTTGCCTGGTTAAAACACTTAAATCATTGTTGTAGGTTTGTTATCTGACTGCATTGCCTGTTTGCATTTGTTTTCTCTAATGTCTATTTCCTAAGACCCTGTAAGTTATGCTTTCGAGTGAGGGCAATTATACAAAGACATTTCCATTTCCTCTAACAAAAGTCTTCCTCTGAGAAAAAAATGTAATTAAAAATTACTATATTCAAATTGCTTATAAATGTTTAAACACTGAGCTTTTCCATACACACACAGATATCCATTCTTGAAGCTGGAAAATTATTTAGAGATTCTAATACTATTTCCTGTAGTCAGTAGCACATCTCTGTATAGCAGAAAACTGCAAAGAAAATAGAGGTGTAATTAAATATTTGTATGAGAAAAATGTTTACAAGCTCTCAGTGTTCTGCAGGGCTAATTGACAATATGTCTCTCAATTCTGACCTTTTTATCTTCCATGCTTACAGCCACCTGGGTTGGAGGAGCATATATTGCCAGCACAGCAGAAATCGTCTACCTGCCTTCAAAAGGATTACTGTGGGTCCAGGCACCTGTGGGATTTGCCTTGTCCCTTGTTATTGGTAAATAATTAATGTAATTAGGACACATAAGCTTTAAAAATATATCATAAGAGTCTATTAAGATATGTAACAGAATATTAGGCACATTTTAAATGTGATTTTGTTTTTTCAGTCTCCCATATATTGAGAAGAAGCATTTATAATTCTCTCCTCTGAACTGAAACATAAGTCAGGGTAGCTTGGAGCTAATATAGAGTTTTGCCTGCTTTTAGTAATTTATAAGACAAAAATTTTATCTGAGGATTTAGAAGAATGTGTCTATGTGCATATTGATTTTTTCACATGGTCTCTAATTCACAGACTACTGAGAGTATTGGTATCTAATTTTTTCCTTGGAATTTCTGTCTGATGAAATAATAGTATCTAGATTTTCCACTAAAACACATTCCTCTGAGTAGTCTCATCGCAGGATTAATGTGTTGTGCATTCAGTTTATGCCACTTTATAGCTGATCTCAAGCTGATTTTTTTTGTTGGAACTAAGCTAAGTACGCAGTGTTCTATACCTGAGTTGCCATTTGTAACTCTGAGAATTACTGGTCTCATGCTGAGGTTCAGCTCTCTTGCTGACCCAAGTTGCTTTCAGGCCACATTGTGTTATACCATAACTCTCTAGGGACACAGGATGATGAAAGCAAGGACACCTATGCAGACCTTACACAGGAATTTCTAAAAGAACAATACCTTTTATTCTCAAGTCAAAGAAAAAAGTCCAACTGACATGAATATGAATCAGGCTTGGAAATATATTGCCAGCACTGCTTATGTGAGTAATTCTTACTAATGAAACAGAGGAGTGCAGGTCTGATCCTGTAATCTTTGCTCAGGTCAGTAGTGCCCAGACAAGCAGTCCTGTTGGCTTCAGGGTTAGACACAATACGTATTCTTTGGTTTTAATGAGATGGCTGCACATCTGAGGTCCAATATTTAGATGAAGGTGGGTGGGACTCAGCTCAAGTGCAGATTAAAACAATATAGTTCTGGGAAGAGACAATGAAGCCACCAAAATGAAAACTGTAATCAGAAAAGGACCATATATCAACAGGCTGTATCATATGACCGAGGACAAAACTTTGCCTCTTTTTTAGCCAAATATGAGTCTTCAATGCTCCATTCTGTCTACTGACATCTTCCACGGGATGCTTTTCAGAAAACTTTATGTCTCAGATTGATAGGTTTTTGAGGGTGCAGAGGAGATTATACATGGGTATCAACTAAGCTAAATTCCTGTTACAGTCACACAGGCATTTTGTGCTATTTGGGGTGCCACAGGTTCTCTCTGGTCTCCAGTAGCCACTCCAAAAAGATCCAGGTGTGCCAAAAGTGGACAGCCATAAATATCAGCTATAAGCTGACAGGGACTTCTTGAATGGATGAAACACCACATTTAGCAAGTGGATATAAACCATGGTGTCTGGTTGGCTGGATCATTTTCCAGGGTCCATTATATATGAATTCCACATTCACTAGGTGTGTCTGATATGCATATACTATTATATACCATTTTCCTGGAATATAAAACATGCAGAATTCTACCAAAACATCATTACTTTCTGATAGGTGGTTTCTTCTTCGTAAATCCAATGAGAGCAAAGAATTATGTGACCGTGATGGACCCCCTTCAAGAAACTTATGGGAACATGATGGGAGCCTTACTCTTCATTCCATCACTGCTAGGAGAGGTGTTCTGGTTTGCAGCTATCCTGGCATCCCTGGGTAAATACTTGCTTTCCTGTTATATTTGTTAAAGGTCACGTGGACTGACAGAGTGTAATATACATTTGGGAATTGTGGAAAGCTGTGCTTCATGTCTCCTTTTGTGAGAGGAACAAGCATTTCTCACTTCTAGAAAATATGTTTTCAGTTTTAAAACAAATAGTGCTACATATTCATGATATTATAATAGTAAACTCTTCTAATGTGGGTTTGTACCTTCCTCTTGCCTGTAGGAGAGCAGATGTAAGAAGGCAAAGTGCCCTGGCAATGGCCATGCAGCAAGGTGAAGCAGTAAGAGAAGGAAGGAATCATGGGCTCTCTTGAGTTCCCACTGTGCACGCTCTCTGTAGACTGCATTTTTCATACAGTATGTTGTACTGGCACCAGGGAAATAACATATCTTTATTTATCCTGTATTCTGCACATATGAAATCTGTCTTAAAATACTTGACTGTTGTCCTTGTCTGCAGGAGCAACAATGAAGTTCATCTTGGATATTGGAGGCTCTTTGGCCATCACCATCTCAGCATGCACTGTCATACTTTACACTCTGCTGGGAGGCCTCTACTCTGTTGCCTACACTGATGTCATCCAGATGGTTTTCATTACCCTCAGCCTGGCAAGTCCTGTGCATTGCTTTGCTACTGGTTTTCTAACTACAGGGAAAAGTCCTGTTCTTCTTTTCAGCATGTCCAGACCAAAAATAACTTTTTGACCTACAGTTCCTCTTTAGGAGAACAAGTTTCCTGAAAAATGTTACAGTCTCATAAGTCTTTGTACCTTATGCATTTCAGACAGTGCTCACACAAGTTTGCAGAACCTTTCTAGAACCATCTTGAATGGAGAGAGATTTGTCTACAGAAAATACCAATTAACGTGAATTACAGACTCATGTTCTTGATGATGCCATGAACCAGAAACATGTAGATTTAGAGTAAGGAAGAGGGAGAATGGAAGACTCTAGGTCTAGGGTTAATCTTATGTAACTACATCCTACATCTACTTTAACCTAAATATCTGTTCTCCAAGAACAAGGGGAAAAGAGTTAACAGTTTCCATTTCTATCCTAGTGGATCTGTATTCCCTTTGCCCTGGTGAATTCAGCAACAGAAAGTATTTATTACACCGCAACCCGTCAGTCTTACCAAGACCCTTGGATTGGGAAGATAGAAAAACGGCATCTTGGAAGGTGGCTGGATGACTTCTTCTACTTGGTACGGAGTATTTCTTGGACAAATGGTTGGGAGGAGCAATTGTGTGGGGACTTTCTGTCTGGAAAGCTTGTGAGTTCTACCAGCCAGAAGCCCTACATTGCAAGGCCAGTTAACACGGGCTGGAGGTGTAAAATTGTCTCTCAGCACCCCCTGCAGCAACGTAAAGGGACTGGGGAGACCCAGGGCTCAGCTGTGGAACGAAAAGAAGCAGTAGGGACACTCATCCTTTACCCACATGGAGGAACATACCCCTTGGGTAAGACCATCCAGGCAGCCAGTTCCTCTCCTGGCACCTAAATGAGTCATTTCCTGCCTTTTGAGACACTGGTCTTGCAGCCTCAATAGTGTGCTTTTAACATAAATATGTAAAATTCCCTCTATTTGAAAAAAAGTAATAAATTAAAATGGCATGACTGCAGGTCATCAGCAAGCACAGTGTGATTGGCTTCACTGCCCAACACAACTTTTGAGTTACCAATATAGCCAAGACTCCAGGAGATTGTTTTGCACTTACTAAACTGATAATAGGGACGCACAGAAGCTTCTTTGGTGAGGACAGAATCTTCAGATTTTATCTAATTAATATTGTGCACTAAGAAATTGAAAAATTATGTTTTTATTTTTCATTTTAAAAGCAGAATTGCTAAGTTTGGGTAGATTTATTTACAAAAGCTGCATTCCTGAAAAAATTTCCTTTCAGTTCATCTGTGCCTGATTCACAATTCCAAACAACCATTTTTCAGCTTTCTCCATCTGCCAAACCATTAACCTGTTTTCATTAAAATTTCACACCCATCGCAGTGAAAACAAAGGAAAAGGGAATTCTCAAATATCAGAAATATTTTCCTCAAGAGTTAGAGCTGGGCAGTATTTATGCACTTGAAATGAGAATTTGATAACACTAAAGATTAGCAGCAGCCTGGTGGGTACCACTGGTAACCAATGAATGTTTCAGGTGCTTGGAAGCATCCCGTGGCAGACTTACTTCCAAAGAGTGCTCTCTGCTGCCTCGACAGGACAGGCAAGGCTCATCTCCTACCTCTCTGGGCTCGGCTGCTTTGCAATGGCCATCCCCTCCGTGCTCATTGGGGCAGTCGCAGCATCAACAGGTAAAATGAGTCGTTTCTCTCTGAGTACTCAGTGTGGTTTTGGCAAGGGTGATTAAAATGGGATCCAAAGAAGTCCTTTTAGAGACTTGAAATTACCCCATCCCATGGTCCTCGACACCAAGATAGGTGATCCATACCAGAAAACGTGGAGCCCTCTGAGGTACACTGCACAACTACTTACAGACATTTAACCAGCCCCAAGACCTTTTTAAAGCTATTTACTTATGATGAAATTATTTTCCCCAGACTTTGTGTTGAGGAAGGATGAAGTCAGACTCTCTAAAACCTTGTATAACCTTATTTTAGAAGAAACTTTATGCATCCTTCTGTTCATGCCTCAGACATGTAAGACCCAGCACTTTACTACAGATTGTTAATAAGGTTCTTGCTTGAAGGAATCAAGAAGTTCAGTCCTATAAACTCACAGTCCCCATGCAGGGAATCAGTCTTGTGTTGGCAGTGAGCAAGGGCAAAAGTGCAGCCAGATCATTGAACATTTAAGGAAATCAGCTGAAGTTATGACTTCATCTTATTCCCTTCTCCTCATGAGCAGTGTCTAGAGGTTGACCTTTAATTGAGACAATTCTGGAATCACACAAAGCACGCCTATTTCTATAGATGCTTCTGAAGAAAAGGGGAATTTTTTGATCTAGTGAGAGCTGCAGCATGCTAAGAGGAATCACAAAAGTTCACAAAAGAACCAAAAAAAAATCTATCTAAGTCCTAAAATACTGAGTGGATCTCAGGTCTTAGCCTTTCTGTGACTGGCCCCTGTGAAAAGGCAATTTCAAAGCCAGCAGAAATGTCCATGAAGGATTTGTTGTGACATTTCCTCATTTTGTTTTAAAGACTGGAACCAGACAAGCTACGGTCTTCCAAGTCCATTCGAGAGAGGGGAGTCAGCGATGATACTACCACTTGTTTTACAACATCTCTGCCCAGCATATATCTCCATTATTGGTTTGGGAGCCATTGCTGCTGCTTCGATGTCTTCTGCAGATTCAGCTCTTCTCTCCACTGGCTCCATGTTCGCTCACAATATCTACAGGAAAATCCTGAGGAAAAAGGTACCAGTAGCTTTGGTGTCAGGAAAAGACAGTCTTTTTTCACAATTATTTCTAAACCAGTCTGTGACTGGAGGTGTGTGTCCTTCAGCTGCTGAACTGATTTCTGGAGATAGAGCTCCAAGCATAAGCCAGGGATGTTCATATCCTTGGTAAGGGTACCAATACCCATACTGGTGTGCTTTGCTCATTCTAGCATGACTAGTATAAAATTTGGACTAAGGTATTAATGGAAACAGCATAAAACCATCACCCTTAAAATCAGAGGGCCCCTCCTGAGGTGGCAGCCTTGCCTGGCTGCTGTTGGCAAGTGGTGCCTGAAAGCATCAAGGGCTTGGGGAGAACCAGCCCAGGCCAGGGCAGTGCTGGCCATCCTGCCAGAAAACACTGTGTCTCTAATGCTGCAATCTCTGCTTTACAGGCTTCAGAGACAGAGGTGCTGTGGGCCATGAGGACCTCCATGTTGGTGTTTGGGGCTGGGGCAGCTGGCCTGGCTTCTTACTCCAGCTCTATCTATGACCTCTGGTTCCTCAGCGGGGAGCTGGTGTACGCCCTCCTCTTCCCCCAGTTCTGCTGTGCCCTCTTTGCACCCAGCACAAACACCTATGGATCAGCTGCTGGCTTTTTGGTTGGGCTCCTGCTGAGGCTACTGGCAGGGGAGCCTGCCCTGAGCATCCCCCCTGTCATCCACTACCCAGCCTGCTCCCTGGTGAACGGGACCTACAGCCAACTCTTCCCCTTTAAAACATTCACCGTGCTTCTCACCTCGGGCACAATCCTTGCTGTTTCACACCTGGCCAAGTTTTTGTTTCAGAGAAACCTCCTCCCTCGCAGCTGGGATGTTTGCAATGTCATGAGGGGAACTGCCATCCTCATCCCCTTGCAGCAGGTGGAGAAACAGGACCGTTTGCCAACCACTGCTCTAGAAGAGAACCATGATTAAATGTGGGGCTTCATTTGAAAGGCCACGGTGTGTTCAGCAGTTAGAGTGTGGCACAGAGAGCATCACTCTTTGCTTTCTTCACTAATGATTTATTTAAAGTCCTCACTGAGAAATAAAGAGGCATTCTGTTCATCCAAGAATATGTGAGTTTGAAGTCAGCAGTGATTAAAGTCACATGGTTATGGAGCATGATCTTGTGGTGGTGACCATGGGACACTTCGGGCCCCAGCAATGCTTGCTTCGAGATGCCCCTGGCATTCCACCTGAAAGCAAAGCTATAATCCTGCTCCAACACTTAGGGTGTTCCCAAGTCACATATTTTTCTCACCACAAATTAATGTCTGATAGATTGGGTATTCTTGATTAAAAAAAAAAAAAAAAAAAAAAAAAAAGGTGAGCAGACCTGTTCCATTACACAGCACGGGGTTTAGCATAATCATCCCTGGGGTCACACATCAAACTTCTGAAAACACAAATTACTGAAAGCAGTGCAACTGACACAGCAGTGCAGCAGTAATATCAGTTCTGCACCATTCCTTGTATGCTTAACAAAGCTTTCCTTCATACTGCAAAAGCTTTTTGCACGTCTCTCCCCACTGCAGTATCTGCCACTGGATCTGTCAGCTGGGGAATGTGTGAGACATCCCCTCTATACAACCTAGTAGGGCAGCAACAGGTAAACAAGATAAAGCAACAGCCCTTAACTATTCACTAAGATTAACATAACTACTATTTACAAAAATGTAACCAGGTAGAAAAACAGAGGTGCCAGACAGACTTATTGGATGAATTTTGTCTAAAACCTGTTAAATCACTTGTGTCAAGATTTTACCCTGGCACAGCAACAAGATGGTGTGTAACACAGAAAAACTGTGTTAGGACTCAGAGGACTGTGATGACAGAAAGGTGCTGGAAACCGATCCTAAACTTTCCTGAAGGGACATAAAATCCTAAAATCCTGAAGGCAAGATCCCAAAAGATTCAAGCCACAGATGAGTGCAGAAAAGCTCCCAATACCTTGTTTGCATAAATTCTTAATGGCTTGGAAGACAAGAAACCCAGATAAATAGTGAGTTTGGACTCTAGCCTGAAGTCTGATGGACTGAGAATATCCCTCAGTGAGATGGATCATTAATATGAGAGCTGAATTAAAGATTCAGGAAGATTCTATAGTAATGGCTCACAAATGGCTGTCATTTTATACTTTCCTCAGCAGCTGTGTAGTATCTTACTGGGGGTCATTTGCAATCCACGCACCAGAGCCAGCAGGAACCACACTCACAGTACCTTCCCAAAGTGGTTGTGGGAGCTGCTGTGAGTGGAAACACCTGGCACTGTTGAAAGGAAGATATTTACTAAACCAAAATAACCATAAACCATATAACCAAAATATCCTGAAGCAGAATAACCCTCACAGCCAGTGAGCTGCTGAGGTGAAAACAAGGTGCTGCTCTATGATTTATTTCCAGCATGTGTGTGTGCACAAGGTGAGAAGTTCCACTTGAGCTACTGCATTACTTCAGCAAGTTCAGCAAGGAGCCATGAGACTCTGAATTGTACCAAGGCAACTGTTTTCACTCAGGAGGAGGACTCTGCTCTCTGTGGGGGATCATTCATATCTTTTAAAATATCCATCCTCAGCAAGGTGGAGATTCTGCTCCTCATCACATAACCTTATGTTTTGTACTAGTGTTAGTGAACACCTGGGCACACTAACCTTCCAATGCACAGCAGTCCTGTTGATATACTTTGTTAAACCAAGCCTAGAAATTCTCTCCTGTGTGTCTAGAGACTGCCATGAAATATTAATTATAATGTGTCTAGAAAAGGGAAAAAAAACCAACCTGGTTTAAAAATCAAGAGTTTTGCCACTGACTATGGCCCTAGGCAGTCACCCACAGGAGTCTTTCACACAGCAGTGATTTGAGTGGGAGCCTGTGAGGTTGTGTTTAGGCAAGGGAGGCACCAAAGCTATCATTACCTCCGCGCCAGGAGAACAGGGTTCTTGTTAAATCACAGTTGCTGGATGCTGATTCAAGCATACTCCCCTGAGAGATTTAGGGGTGACCTAGTTTGGGGACCTGTCCATCCCCCTGTGTGGTGCAGATCAAAGCTGACATGCTGCATTTGAACCAGGGCACAGACCTGATGCATGACCCAGATAAGAGTGAAACCGCAATGTCCTCATGCTAAGATCATCACCCTGTTTCCTGACCATAGCACCAAAGAATGTAAAGGGCTTGGAAGAGACCTTAAAGATCATTTTGTTCCAAGCCCCCTGCCATGGGCAGGGATGCTGCTTACTAGTGACCTGACCTTGAGCACTTCCAGAGATTGGGTATCCACAACTTCCCTGGGCAATCTGTTCCTGTACCTCACCAATCTTTGAGTAAAGAATTTATTATCTAATCTAAAAATATTCTCTTTCTTTTGAAAAATACTGTCCCTTGTCCTATCACTATCTGCTCATACAAAAAGTCCCTTTCCCTCCTTTTTATAAGCCCCACTTAAGGTATTTGAAGGCTGCAATGAAGACTGCATGAAGTCTTCTCTCCAGGCTGAGAGGAGAAGAGGCTCTCCAAATCTCTCAGACTGTTTCCTAAGAGAGGTGCTCCATCCCTCTGATCATTGTGGCTTCCTCTGGACCCACTCTCAGCACATCTTTCCTGCGCTGGGACCCCAGAGCTGTACACAGCACTGCAGGTGGGGTCTCACCTGAGCAGAGCAGCGAGGCAGAATCCCTTCCCTCACCCTACAGACCATGCTGCTTTGGATGCAGCCCAGGATCCATCCCACAGAGCAGCTCTGACAGGCAAATGTCTACATCTCAAGATACCTGTTCACGCCACTGTTGTGCTCAACTTCTGCTTCTACCCTGCAGAGACCCAAAGCTTGATATTGAAGCCTTTCTGTGCTAACAGGCTTGGCATGGCAGGTGTCCTGGGGTGACTTTATGATGCTAAATTGTATCCTCATTTGTCTGTTTAGCCCAGAAATAAGTTTTGCACTCTTAAAAGTAGATCTGAGAGTGAAGGGGGGGAGGAGGAGAAGCAGTAGAACCTCTGAGGCAGCTGTATTCAAAAACATAGAGATAAGAGCTTTCCTTCTCACAGACTGTGTTGTCTGCAGCACAGACAGGCAGAGGGAGAGAGCTGTCCTTTGCATGTTGTTTAGTTTTTTCAGCTAGCTGAGGCAGAGAAGTTCCCTGGACTGTGGTTTTTCTTTTCCTGGAACTGATTGGCCATGCTCTGGATTGAAAACCCAGAAGAGCATCAGGAACTCACACCTGTGACCCACCAGGGCCCAGGACGCGGCATTTTCCAGCGCTGGAGGGACTGGTAAGAGACTGAGCGAGCTGAGCTACACCCCACGACAAGGACTTTCTGAATTTGCCATCTCTTCAGAACAGTGAGAGGTTTTATTGTTTAATATTATTCATTTTTCATGCTTGTGAATACTTTGCTTCTTAAATAAACAGGGTTTTTTTCACCTTTCTCCAAGGAAATCTTTTCCTGAACCAGTAGAGAGCTGCTTGAATCTGCTTTCAGCAAAGGACCCCTTTGGAAGTTTCCTCCCAAATTTGCCCTAAGCCAGGACAGAAGGCAACAGATCCACAACTTCCTGAGAGAGCAGTGAAAGACACTGCTGAAGAGTGTCACCACCGCCACCATGCTACCACCCAGCATCACCACAGAAACTCACAGAGACTTCAAATACGAGAGTCTTTGCTGTCAGGGGTATCTGGCATACTCAGCCATACTTGGCCCTTGCAAAGCTTCCCTAAATTTCATACCACTAACAGCGCTCTGCTTTGTGTGAAGCGAGGAAAATGACAAAGACACAATTACTGTAACTCTCATGAATGTTTACCATTTTCCATCCTTGTATGACTCTCTCCTCCGAACATCCCCCAGCAAGCTTAAAAAGAAAACATTCATCAAGGTCAGACAAAGTTTTGGAAGCAATTAGCTGCAAGTAAAATAAATATAAAAGTATTTCTGTCCTATATTTAATGCCCAAACGCCTAGTTGTTCCAGTCCAGCAGACACAAGGTCCTTGAGGTGTTGCTAGTGTGGGGGATAATGACCCAGCTCACATGGAGCCATTCTGTTCATGGGTTACAGCCTCCAGTTCAGTACTCCTTTATTTTTCTTTCCACCCTTTATAAAAAATTCAGTTGGGCACTGCAGGGCCCCAGTTTACCTCTCCACATGTGGATTTACCTCCTTTGACCCTTAGAAGTGTCTGTGACAATGACTCTATACGGTTTCAGTTTTCATTAACTTTTCTCAGCCTAGACAGCTGCTACATGAAGCAGCAAACACCAGCATCCATCAGTAGTCTGTTGTTGCCTGGGCTGGTGGAAGCCACTGAGCCACTGAGATACCCTGAGGCATTGTCTTGCCTTTCTTTGACATTTTTACAGTTCATCTTTGGAGCATCTGAGATGGTGTCAGACTGAAATTTGATTAAGAAAGAAGAACCATAAAAAATAATGCCATGTGCATTAGGTAGATTAACAACTGGCAGGTTTGAAATGTAATTACAAGTAGGAAATTACCATCAAGTATCAGAACCTCTAGTGAGGGTGATTCTTGGCATTGCACTATGGAACTGCACTTACCCGTGACTGGGTGGGCAATGAGGAGCACTCCACATTGGTCAAATATGCTGCAGGTCAGTGCTTGCTATGGACAATCTAATGCAGGTGTCTACAGACAGATCAAGTGTATCACAGCCTAAAAACAGCTGTTGGCTGCTGTCCTCAAAGTACGGTATGAGTGATGGTATGCACTGCAATATCGGGATTTAGGCGAGATCAATCTTACCCAGAGCATGCTCTTGCAATTTCATCTCTTTGGTTTTAATTTCTTCACAGGCAGGGTTTATGACAACATCTAGTGTCCAGAAGTTAAAACCAGACAAATTAAGACTCAAATGAGGCTCAGCATTTAAAATGTAAAGTCCATACATAGAGCAAGTTGGTGAGGGCTGAGGTAGATTTGCTGTCACTGAAAATGCTACAGTAAAAGTGGAAACCTTTCTCAAAGTTATCCCTCTGTTTTAAGAGGACTCCATTCAGTGTAGCCCTAGGGTACCTGATGTCCAGCCCAGAGTTCAGACTGAAAAATCCCACGTTGTTTGTTCCTCACTTCTCCCAGCCCTGCTGGAGATAAGCAATCAGGCACCACTGAGGTAACCACTGCCACTTCTAGCTTAATGCTGACATTGCTCAGAGCCCTGTCTGCCACCCTTGAACTCCAACAATAAGAAGTCAAGAACACAGTGTGATTTGGATTTCTAAATCTAAACTGGGTCCTCCATCAGCACCCCAAGCAATCTGTTCAAAGATGAGGGAAGAAAGTCTTTCTCTAAGTGATGGTGCTGCATGACCTCTTCCAGCAGCCACCTATCCATCCTGCACCAAAAAATCAAGTTTCCATCTCTGGTGTGTTGGGAGCAGTTCCTAAATCCTCCACACACATAGGCTGAGATGGGGCCAAAGCTGTAATTGGTGTTGTGACATCCCTGTGTGGTGCTCCAAGGGGAAATCACCCACTGTGCCTGTGCAAGGGTCTGAGTCGTGACTGCCCTGAGTTACCTGTACTTGCTTCCACGGGAGACACCATAATTACACCATCATTGCTCAATCACAGTCATTATTTGAAAGGCCACATGCCTGACATGCTTCAGCAGCTCTTCTGCAGGGCCAGACAGGCTCAAGTCAATTCACTTCAGTGCTCTGTATTCCCAGCTGCCTTGCATGTACTGTGTCCAGGCACGGGAACCAGCACAGACAAGGCTACCTGCAGCGAGGATCATCGAGTCTGGCTCTCTAGAGAGTCCCTGTGGCAGCCCCTGCTCACTGCTTCAGCAAACCCATAGCGAGCCTAACCAATGGTAGAAGAAAAGAGCTCTGGTTTGGGCAGCTCAGATGCCATGAGGACACAGATGTGTTGACAGGGCAGGTCAAAGTAAATACTTTGCACAGAATTTAGGCCAAATGAACTGGGGAGCTGTTTAGGTGATCCACATAAAAAGTGCGGTTAAGACTTAAGTGTGAATATTGAAACAATCCATTTCAACTAGACCAACTTAATTATGCTTAATTATTGCTTTTCTTAATTATTACTCATGTTTAATTTTACTTGTCGCTCAATCTGTACATATCAGATTAAGATATAATGTACATATCCTACATCTTAGGACAAATCAGAGTGATCAAATCAGAGATGAGAGACAGGCCTGAGCAACTGGAGCATCCCAAGCTTGTGCTATTCCAGTAATGGACAGCAATGAAGAGGAAAAAGGAGTTGAAAAAGAGGGGGAGAATGGAGAAAAGGGAAGACACAAGAGACCCTTTTGCATTTGTCCCTTATCTTTTTGAAACTGTTTTCATTCTGCACACAGTGGATAGACATGCCATTCACTTTGCAGAATTCTCTAATTGAAAATATTTATATTGCTAATGAACAACAGTGAAAAATACCATGGGTCAGCAAAGTTGAACTAGAAACTTGGAAAACAGTGAATCTTCCTTGTGCTAAAAGCACCTCTTGTATACTCTTTGTATGGTATAACACTTATCAATAGACAATAACCTGGGACATTTATGTGAGGTAAAGGGTTGTAGGAATGACTGACCTTCTGGTGTCCAAAGTGGAACATAATTATTTTATTTATTTGGAATTACATTATTATTTTACTTTATTTTTACCACAACAACACGAGTTGAGTTAATCAGTGGCATCAAGATTGGAGGCAGCCTGGGCTGCAGTGATAATGCACTAGTGGAGTTCACACCCTGAGGAATAAAGGTCAGGTGAAGAATAAAATCAGGACCCTGAATTTTAGGGGAAAAAACCCTTCCATTCCTTCAAAGAGTTAGTCAATAAACCCCCATGGAAAAATGCCCTCACTGGCAAGGGAGCAGAAGAGAGATGAGAGACATTAAAGGACATTTTTCATAGAGCATAAAAGCTCTCAATCCCCAGGTATAAGAAATCTTAAAGAAAATATGAAGATAAGAAATCTATAAGGAAAAGAAGACAAGAGACCATCACATCTGAGTCAAGATCTGCTAGAGAAACTAGAGGGCAAGAAGGAAATGCACAGGCAGTGGAGCAGGAACAGATATCCTGGGAAGAGTGTAGGGACACTGCTCGGGTGTGTAAAGATAGAGTGAGGAAAGCCAAGGAGCAGCTGTAGTGAAAGGAAAAGGGGGTACCAATTAATTTAAATTGGAGGAGATTCAATTTGGATTTGATATAAGGAAGAAATGTTTTACAGTGAGGGTGGTGAAATACTAGAACAGGTTGATCAGAGAGGCAGGATAAAGACCACTTTAGAGACTGAAGATAGTGAGGATTTATTTTCTCTGTTTTGATATAAACTTCCTAGAAAAAAAAAACAACAACTTGGTGCTTTGGTTTCCCATTGAAAGAACATGGGGATATTCCACTCTTTATGAATATAGAGGAAGGATGTATTGTCTTGGAAGATATTCACTGCCACTACAGCATCCCATGGGTGAATGCCAGCCATCCCCACTCAAAAGTGTGCTTTGAGCACCTCCCACTTCACAAAAGCTGCTTCCAAATGTCTCCCTTCTACTAAACATCTGTGCATTTTCAGATAAACATTTCTGCACCATCATTTGATTTTTTCTTTCTATTTCCCTAACCTGCAAACCTACAGGCCAAACCCACAAGAAGATATAGGCAGTCTAGATAGCTTAAAAAGTGGTTGAATGTTGACAGACCAGAACTGCCTATTGTCTTTCTTCATACAGCTATTGATTGATTTGAGGTAAGAAAGGGGCTTTTTGTACCATGCTTCTGCAGAAAAAAATAAAAGGTAAAAAGAAACCACTGACATGCAAAGGCAGATTTGACCAGGTTCTACTTCAGATGCTGAAAAATCCTTTTTCATCTTACAAAGTGGAAGGAATGTTTTTATACACCAAGAACTCACAACAAATGTTCTTCTCACTTCCAGAAGATCAGAATAAACTAAACCCAGACGACTAACCTCAAGTGAAAAAGGAGGGGCCAGCAGAATGCTACCTATTTTTTGACTACTCCTGTGCCAGCTGCACATTCCTTTGCTGGTTCGGAAGCCTGCAGCTCTCTCCTGCTGTCTTTTGCCAGCTCACCACATCATCAACCAAAACCAATGGTGGGCAGCCTCTGCAGCCCATCTAACCAGGCAGATGTAACGCCCTGCAGTCGCTGTTAACATTTCTTCAGGTTTCTTGCAGAATGAAATTAGCTCTAAAGGGCTATCTCAGGTCTGTAATCTCGTTGAATATTTAACTCCGGTGGTTTTTATCTTTTCATCTGCAAAAACAAGGTCAAGCAGTTTATCAAGTCCAAAAAAGACATCAATGCAAAAGGGTGAGGAAAAAAAAAAAAAAAAGCAAAATACTCTCTGTATAAAGCACTTCAGTGTACTCATGCAGCATATTAGAGAGCAAAAGGAGCTTTCTGGCTCCTATCTGGCTGTTGATGCAATCGTTAATGTGGTTTTGTTCCATTATTAATGGCACCAGAAAGAGAAAGCAGGCCCTCCAGACAAACTTGAGATACTGTTGTTTCAAATCTGGCAATGAGAAGAAAGGAGAAAAATCATTTAAAATAATGGAAATAAACAAAGGAAAGGGGAAGGAATACCTGAAATACTGAGCATGTAGCAGTAGAATCTGCAGATGTCTACAGCAGGGTAGGAATGGCAAAAATAAATGTTTTACAAACCTTGTAAGTCATTCCCAGAGCCTGGTTGTTTAAGGCCACTTTGTATTAAACAAAGACAACCTAATTTTTTACAGTGTGTATTATACTACTTGATACATTTATGTTTCCTAGAACTGCTGGTTGACAAGCAGAGAAAAATAAAATCAGAAAAGCAGCATTAATGGATGAAAAACCCACAACCTGGAGTGGCATATCATTATCCTCATCTGAATGTGGTTGGACAGGATTTTAATAAAAACTTTGTTAGGAAAATACATCATGAATATATGCCAAGGTAAATAAAATTAGCAATAACACTCGAATCTGGTTTTTCTGTAAAGTTAGCTACCAAATCCTGCAGAAGAGCCAGGCAGGGTGCATCCCTCTACTCACATCTGGCAGAAACAATTTCCTTGCTGAAGCACTGCACCAATGCCCAAGCACCAAAGCCCAGGATGTCCACAGCATCTTCATCAAACTCTAGCCCAACAGCAGGTGATATCATCTGCTGAAGCTCATTTCCCACTGCCTTTGGGGTGCTGGGAGGCAGGCAGGTGCTAAGAGGACTCAGAGGGGTCAAGCATCAAGGTTAAATTCAGTTAGATTGGTTGCTAATCAATAATCCAGCCATCATGAGAACATGAGGAAATGACTGCAGGTTATGCCAGAGGACATTACTAAAAATTGCTTCTCTGAAAGTGTTATCAACCACTTGAAGAGGCTGCCCAGGGAAGGGCTGGAGTCACCATCTTGGAGATATTTAAAAGACACGTAGATGTGGTTCTTATGGGCATGGTTTAGTGGCAGACTTGGCAGTATGGGGCTAATGGTTGGCCTGATGATCTCTCCCTGCCAAACTGATTTTATGATTCCTTGAAGCCAAGTGATTCTCTCTGTAGTCCCTTGTTGATGGGGCTGTACCCCATGGCCTCCAGCACCAGATCCCACAGTACAGCTCACATGGCCACACTTCTCCACGGGCTGCAGGCAAGAAGACTGCCCTGAAAATTGCCCCTGCCTTCTGCTGCTCCCCTGCCTTGCCAATGGGCTCAGCTGTTACCCAGCACTGTTTCACACCCCAACGCATTTCTGCTTAAGAGAAATCTCCTTCCTTGCAGAGGGAATGTTTGCAGCACAGAGGGAGGAATCACTGCTTCCAAGGGGCTCTCAGGGAAAGAGGAACCAGCCAGCTTTCAAATAAATATGGTTTATAATAGCTCGATTAAATGCTTTCCTAATGCTGAGCACTTTGTGATATGTATTTCTTCAGGTACAGTTTATATCAAAAAAGCCCAACCTCTAAATATTTTATAATTTTCCCTTTAAAAAGAAGGAATTTACAAGTTCTTTGCTGATTATTGATGCTGAACACAAACACAGAACTTCTTTTTATCACAGGACTGAACATTTGACCTACGGTAGCCAAAACTTCCAAAATTTGAGAGGAGCTCCAAGCCTGTATGTCAATTTCATTACTAATATCTGTCTTTCCAATAGAGTGCATTTATTCAATGCAACTAGTTTGATACATTTAAAATCTGCAGGGTTCAATTAATTTTATATGAGAATATAGCTCATAAGTTGTGCTGCCAAAATAGTTCATTGGGCCATGAGCTCAAAAATAATTTAAATAAAGGCTGCAAGAAATAAAAAAGGAAAATTACACAGTCACATCACCATGAGACTTTCTTTAATGCTCTGAGGAATAAAACTGCCATGAAGTGATGGGATCAGAAGGAAACTTCATCTGGCAGAAAGAAGCACTACACAGTTCTTCATGGAATTCCATTTTCAGCAGGGACACCCAGGCACAATGTCAGCCTGACACAGCAGAGGGGATTTGGCAAAGCACAGGAGCAGCTCAGACAGATGAGGCAGAAGGGAAGTATTTCATGGCCTGTCTCTGCAGATCGAGTGCAAACACACTTCCAGGCAACCCCAGCACCACGGCAGCCTGCAAAACCTACGTGGGATCCAACACTTGGGCAGTACATCCTCACTGACTTCTCTTTCCCTGCCCCATCATCTGAGTATCATCGCTGAAACTTCAGGAAATGCACCAGAAGTTGGTGAAGCTGGAGATTTTTTTGCACCTGAACAAAATCTGGGCCCTGGAGTCCATGAAGATTGCACTGTCTCTTGTCAAGGCCTGGCTTACGTCCTTGAAGTCCCCCCTGAAATGTGTATGAAAGAAGCCGTAATGTCATATAGAGCATGGCAGCACATGATAGGATCACACTTGGTTGAAAAGCCCCAGCAGGAGTGGGTCCCCTGCAGCTGAGCCCTGCACAAGCCTCACTCCTGCTCAGCCCCCAACCCAGAGCTGTGTTTCAGCTATCCAGACCCGCCATGGGACTCGCCTGTTTTCCTGACAGCCAGCCAATATGTAAGGAAACCTGCATTATTCCCTAGAGAGCAGGGGGAAAGTGGCTACTCAGCAGAGGTAGCTTGGGCACATTACAGCTGTCCCTTGTCACCTGGGTGATTGCCCTTTCCTCCCACTTACCCTGAGGAGCCTATGCTGACCAGCACCATGAAACATCTCTCTTTAATCCACAACTCTACTAAATAAACTTGAGGAGAGGGAAAGGCAGGAAAGAGAATGGAAAATCTGCAAAAAGGCTGATCTGGTGTGTAACTCCCTGGTCAGAGGGGCAGGTCTCCTGGGGGTGTACATGGCTTCTGGTAGTCTTATACCAGGATGCCTCTGAGCAAAGATGAATTTTCAGGCTTGGGACTCTCTCATGTTTTCTAATCATGTTTCCCACTATCTCACACTGTCCGGTGCTTCTGAGAGAAGCACAAGGATTGCAAGGATTTCTGGGGACCTCCTCTGGACGACAACAGAAAGGAGAGAGGAGCACCTAGTGCGTGTGCTGGGTACAGTGGGATGGGAACCAGGTTCGTTTTCCAGCGTGGTCACCTGAGATAATCTCTGGGGACACAGAGATGCTGCTCCCCAGCCCTCTCCCCATCCCCGTCTCACCGACAGCATCACCAGACTTCTTGGAGCAGAAAAGTCAGTTTTAACACCCCGAAGTGAAATTTCCCTTGCGGATGCCAAATCACACTTAAAACCATCCTCCTCGGCCAGGTGTCCCGATCCCGGGCTCGGCTCCAGGCTCCGGCCGGGCATCGGCAGGGCCGGGCAGGGCTCCGCTGCCGCCCATCGCGCTCACTTCCCGGCTGGGCGATGGCCGGCGGCCGGGCAGCGCCTTTCCTTGCTCAGCCAATTGCGTGTCCAGCCGGGATCGGAGATCGCGGGGTGTGAGCCGGGGGAGCGCCCGGGGGCCGCTGCGGGGGGGAGCTGGGAGCAGCCGCGGCGGGAGCGGGAGGAAGAGGAGGGAGAGAAGCGGAGGAGAGGCCTGGGGCAGGCAGCCCCCGGGGTCGGGCCGCGCCGGCCGGCCCAGCCACTTAAATGCAACCCCTGGGGCATCGGCTTCCCGCTGATGAGACCGCTGCAGGGCTGTCGAGGCCGGGGCGTCGTCGTGGGGACCGTCACCCTCTGCCTGGCCGCCGGGTGGGCTCTGCAGAGTAAGTGTCCGACTCCGTCCCTGCCTCCCCCGCTCCGTCCCCCGGCTCCTTCCTCCGGTTCCCCGGCTCAGCCCCAGCGCCCGGCATCCCCGGGGCGGTGCACAGCCCGCCGACCCCCGCCCGCGGCCAGCGCTCTGCCCGGCCCGTCCGCAACCGGGAGCGGCTGGGGAGGAGATCCCCATCTCCCCATCGGGACGTACCGACATTCAGGCAGGCATCGCTGCTGGTCAGGGGAGGCTCGTCCCCGCTCCTGCTGCTCGGCGGGAGCGGGGGAGCCGAGCAGGACCAGCGCGGCCGCGGGAGGAGCGCCTCACGCCCGCTCCCGGCAGGGGCGGCCCCAGCAGCCGCCGTCCCCCCCGGCTGCTTTTCCAGGCACCGAGGGGACAAGGCGTGGAGGGGGAAACAACCCCGGTTAGTCAGCCCGAGGGGTGTCGGGTCACGCTGGGAAAGGGGGTGGTGAGGAGGGAGGGTGGGTTCCAGCCCCACGGGAGGTGTGTGGGGATGGGGGAACACGCAGCGAGCCGTCCGGTGCTCTCCCAGAGAGGGGCCTGAAGGAGGCTCCTGCCAGCCCCGCCCCGCCTGGGGACCGCGCTGTCAGCGCCACCAGGGACTTCGGTTTGGTCACGGCACTCCACCGACACAAGTGAGCACAAGCAGGACACCAAAGGGTAGAGAACCACTCCGCAGGGTTTCACAGGCCCTTTTTAGAGCTGTCCCCCCAGTTCAGAGCTCTTGTGTGGAGGCCCCTCGGTGCCAGCCTTTTTCTTCCCCACTGCAGGCCCAGCTGCGGTGCCACGGCCAGGTCTGGTACGCAGAGCCACACTTCCCGCTTTGACTCTTGGCCAGGCAAATACTTGGGCGTAGAGCAGCGAGCCAGGACGGCAAACTATGAGCTCTGAGCAGCCCCTGTACGCTCTTCTCCTGGGTGCGTGTTTTACTGGGTGTGAAGGGGCTGGTTTTGCGAGCAGCAGAGCACAGAAACCTTGTGTAGGGTGCTGCCTGTGGGTGTGATGTTTGCTCTCCAGCCTGGTGCAACTTTGTTGGATTGCACTAGTTCAGGTGATCTAGGCACACTGCCTACTAAAAATATTTTAGAATGGTTTGATACTGCACTGCTTTTTTTAGCTTTGCATGCCAGGTAGGGACAGGACATATATGCAAATCATTTAATGGAAAGATTTTAATTCTTTTTTTTTTTTTTTTTACATTTACCTTGCAATCACGTATTCATGCAAAACAAAGCCTCTATAAAAACATGAAAAGGGTCACTGAGGGGAGACACTCAGCTCCTGTCTGGTCAGAAACAGTGGGAAAGGCCTTTAAATAAACACATGGACCAGAAAACAATTGGAAAAATTTGCAGCGATTACCAGAGGTTCCCGGCTGTTCTGTTTCTGTAGCTGGCACAAACCTCGTTTTCAAAGCTCTGGTTAGTCTCTCCTGCACACAGGATGAACAGCAGACCACAGCTCAGCTGAGGATGCCCTGAGTTGCCCAGAAGCATGATGTTCTTGCAGGGGGACTGGGCAGCATGGTTATGACAATGCTTATGAAGGGGGGAGCCCAGGAGTGGTGTCTTGGAAAAAGCCTAGATCCTGTTTGGTACTGTAGATGAGAACCTGGGAACTGAACTGGCTTCTTGAGCTCCCCTACCTTACCCTGACCAGCAGTTAGTGAATTCTGCTACAGATCCAAAATACATCGGAGTCAGGTTATATTCACCCATCTCTTCCATTTGTGGTGGCTGTGAAATTTTGGCCATAGAGGGCTCTTATTTTAAGATTTTTTAAAAATAATATTTTTCCCTTAGACATTTTTTTCTTTGCCTTTCTTAATCATTCTTCTCCTGGAAGAGTCTGCAAGAACCTCCAGGATCATCCCCTGGTGTTCTGCTTTGCACTCATGCAGTGTAGCTGAGGGTCTCAGTCTCACACTCCCCCACTGGGTTACAGACATTTACAGGTCAGCATTTCTTTCTCTTATTGCTCTTGAAGTTAGGCTGTTCCCACAGTAAGAGACTAGAGCAGGTGAGCTGCTCCAAGCCAAACCAGGAAAAGGCATTCAGCCTTACTCTGTGCTTTATCTGCCTTTCGTCTGCTTTGATTTTTGTGGGTAGATAACAGGATTTCAGTCTTTAGCCAAGGGTCTCAAACGAGCCACTAATAAAAAGAAAAAATGTACGCCAGTTAAAACTCCGATCTTGGTGTTCATCCAAATCTTCATGCAGAAACACCAAATGCAAGCAGAAATTATTGCAGTTACACATTAAACTGAGCCGTCGGTTCAGTTTCACAGTGTCATGAACAGCTACGTTATCACATCAGGAGGAAGTAGGTGAGAATTAAATATTCTTTTATATGCATTTTTGACCGGATATCATCAGGAACACGAAGTCCCGGCTTCTCATGAAACATGAAACCTTTGGTTACATGTGATTTATCTGCACTGGCTTATTAACTGTCCACCTTTAAGAAGCTCATATTTCTAATGTTGATTACATGTACTGAAAACACAACAAAGTCCTTGCCAGGACTTCACATACTTCTGCTTACTACAGTTCTTGCTTTTGGGGGATGGTAGTTAATGAATATGATAGATTACCTTGGATACGGCGACTAAACTTTCCATGTAAATGCAGGATTTTTCAAGAAAGCCAGTTACTGATGAACAAAAGAACATTGCTCAGTTTTTGGAAAATGTTATGCTTATCCAAAGTCCCTTTCTATGTGGTGTTAAAACATTGAAACACATTCAATTATGTGTCTTCTATGGTGGAAGCATTTTTGCTATCACAAATTATAAATGTGTATTTAGTCTTCAAGTATGTATGTTACTTCTATGGAAAGCAGAAAGAAAAAGGTATTGAAAAGCATAATGTATCCTTTCTTAAAACAGATCGCTAAGATAGGATAAATCACCAGGATACAGAGATCCCAATCTGCCCTGGACTGTTGGTGCAGCATCACTTCCAGGCTTACTACTCTCCTTTGTCTTTCAGCTCCTGGAGGAGTATCCTTAGTTGTCCCACAACCCAACATCAATGCAACAGTGGCACAAAACATCCTCCTCTCAGTTGAATACTCTTGCCGAGGCGTGGCTACCATTGAGTGGAAGCATGTGTCAAGCTGGGGCACCACCAACATTGTCGAGTGGAGAAGTGGGAATTATGTCAACATATCCACGGTCTACAAGGACAGAGTGACTACTTTTGAAAATGGCTCTATACAGCTTCGGAATGTGGGCATGAGAGATGCCGGCTACTATTTTGTCACTGTAATGGAGGAGCATGGAACCAATGCCTATGGCACCATCATAGTCAATGTTTACGGTACAAACTAGATGGGACTTCTTGGCTTTACCCTGTGTTTCAGCATCAGTCTGCTTGTAATCAATTTTATAATATTAATTCTTTTTTCATTTTCCCTACAGAGATTATCTATGAAGATTTGCATTTTGTAGCAGTTCTCTTCACATTTCTCGCTGCAGTATCTGCCATTCTAATCTGCTTCATGTGGCTGTGTAATAAATCTCTGCATCTATTTCAGAAGAAAACAACACACAAACTAACAGGTATTTCTCTAACAATTTAGTCAGGGTATAGAGTCTTCAAGCCTGAAATTTGAGCCTAAAATTTGTACCATAAACGTGCTAAACAGGGCCACTGAGAAACAAGACTGAAGGGCTCAGATCAGTTATCCCATTCTAACTCCTTACTAGCTGAAGGAACTGAATAATAGGTGTCTAGTTGAAGAACAATCCACAGGACATTTACCTTTTATGTTTTCACATTAGAAATAATAAAATACTTCCCAACATGGCTGATTGCAAAACTTGGGGAGAAAAGGCCAGAGCTGCAATGACCCCCCCCTCAAAGGGCAGGAGACAAAGTCAAGAGCATGACCAACTCTGAGTTCACATCAGGAGGGTGTATTCTAGGGGAAAATATTCAAATGACTCTTGAGAGTGGCCTCTACTTCAGTTCAGTCCTCGGTGGAGGATTGCATCTCCTCCTGTCAAACCCCCTCTTCATCCGTACACTTTTGCTTCAGTTGCAGACTCCAACGAATACTGAGTAATATCAAAAGCTGACACCGAAGACAACAGTCACGAGAAGCAGGTCAGGGGAACACAAGGGCTACACTGAAGGGACATATTAAGAGAAGAAATTTCCAAGCCACTGACAGGGATATTTGGCCTAGGCAGACAAGGTGCACGTTATGGGCCTGGGGTGAAGCTCTTAGGCACATCTTGGAAATAGGAGGTTTTCTTTAACACTTCAAAATATTTCAGATATTTACCTCCCTTCTTTCTAAGTGGAGATCCACTCATGGTTTCTTGCCCTCTAGGTAAAAGGTCTGTATTTCTTCTATAATAAGTGTTACATTACAACAAGCAGCCTAGCTCTCAGTATTTTGCTAGACCAACACAGACAAGCATTTTAAGATTCATGGCCCAGACTTCATATCAACTCTGCAAAACCTAAAAAAAGAAATTAACTTGGTTTGAGCTGCCTCCTCCTGTCACTCACCTAAAGCTCTTAAGGGCTACTGTTGCTTTCATGGTGTATACACCACTTACAAGCTTCTGTAGCTACTGAAAACTTTCCTATCATGCCAGAATATACAGGATTTTGTTTAAAGCCTCTTCCTCCAGTGGAAGCCAATCTTCCCACAGAGCTGAACTGAATAGACATTTTCATGTAACGTATGGCAGAGTTCAGGAAAGCACAGTTCTAGAAATTTGTTGTGTGATGTCCCAGGAAATGGTCTGAAGCAGAGACCTAATTTCTGCCCCAGTTGTATCTCAGAAGAGCCCATCTTTCAGAAATCTTGAAGAGAGATGTAAGAACCGGCCCTACTGACTTAGTTTCCTTAGTGCCTTTAGCCTTGTACTGGAAGAGATCACTGTCACTTTAAAGATTGTGAGAACCTCTTTATGCAGTTAAATATTTTGAAAAGATGTATTTAAAACCTAATTTTAGATGAGCAAGCTTGAGCTAATATTAAAAAGTTGAAAACGTCTCGGGACAGTTAATTTTGGAATGTTTGCCTTCCAATCCATTTGCCAATCAATAACAATATCCTTTTATTTACAGCAAGTACAACAGAAGAGATTGAACTGGAAACCATCGAGTGTTAGCCAAGGACTGTATCATAATAACAATTCTACCTCAGGAGAAAGTATTGGCCAAGAAAGCAAGAACAAACCTAGAAGGTAAAATGTTTGTGACTACTGCAGAAATATCCTGACTTGCAAAGTAATTAAACCAGCAATGTCTGATGAAGCTGTTTTGACCTGGTAAATTTTCGGTTCTGCTAGTCAAGGTCAGAGTAAAAAAAGAGTATGCTTCATGAACACATTTTTGTGGCTAGCTAATAAAATCTACAGCCTCTACCACTCTTTAAAAACAACCAACCAACCAAGCCTCTAAGATCAACCCATAAAGGAAATTATCATGGTCTTGAAGGACACCTGTATTTTGGATACAGCAAGTCTCCTATTACAGACAGAGTGGTCATTAGCATCCATCAACATAATAAATTAAATATCTAATTACAGTATTACATTAAAAAATTAATTGCAAACATTGAATCCTGTTTATTGCACCTGTGCTGCTACTTTTGGGTGTAAGGAGCTTCCTGAAGCTCTGAAGACTACAATTTTTCATGAGACAAAACTGACTTTGAAAGAACGCTGAGCTGGTCAAAGTTCTCCCACTTGTGTTTCCAATTGTTTACACTGCCCCAGGATGGATGTTAACACACATTCTATGACATTACTAGAGCAGGTGGTTGTACAAGGAACAGTACACTTTAGCAGGCACTAAAGAGGACACTGTCTATAAAGATTAGGGAGGTCAGATATATAAATATAAAATACTGATACACACAACACCAATGGGATGGCAAAGTACTGAACAGTTTTGTTGTGAAAGATGTCCTTTGCAAACATAGCCCAGTGATGAAAAATCTATCAGAAAAGTTAAAACAGCATTACTTTGAAATACAGTATTTACAAATACAGTTCTAAAATTGCTCTTGTTGAGAAGCCACCTTTGCTTTCCCTATGTTGTAAGAAAATATGAAGTGACCTAACTAATGTTTTCTTGAATCTGCATATTGCACATATTCCAATTCTCCATCTGTAGATCTGTTGGGTGAAATAATATTTGTGTTTGTCAATGAGAAAGCAGTAAACTGACCAAGTTCCAAATTACTCTGTTTTGCTTTTGTAATGAGCATTTTGCAGTGTGAAATAAACTTTGAACTTGGAAGACACCATGGACTAGTCTGCGCCTGTAGATTGCCATGTGGCTGTTTGAGTTGAACTGCTGCTCCTATCTTTGGCACATTTCATCTCATTTGTTTGCAAAAACCTTTTACAGGACAGGGTGACAGAGCTTTCCCTCTGGTCAGGGACTGGGATGCTCAAGTGCAGAGGTCCTATAGGCTCCATTTGGGAAAATGTTCAGGAAATTTCTCTCCAAGTGCATAATGATGGAGGTAGGTGCCAAACAACCCAACGCACCCTGTGCACAATACCTTTAAGCCACCCCATACTGAGCTGGCCATTTCTAGTACAATGGGCCTCTCTCCCACTCATAAACTGAGGTACCAGATTCAGCTGTTTGCTCCTTCCTACATCTAGAACAGGTCAAAAAAGGTGAGAAATGAAATTAGTATCAGATACAGCACAGAAAAGTAAGTTTATTCCAATTCTCTGCTTTAAATGTGTATTGCCCATATTTTGTGTCTTTGAGTGAACTGAGCTTTGACAACAGGGAAACTGTAAGTGCATCTATTTCAATCACCAAACTTGAATTACTTGGTAAAGTATGCTTATAGAATATTGAAAACATTGTTAGGGGTTCTTTTAGGGCTCTAAATCTTAGACTTTGAATGAATCTTAGACTTTTAAAGCAAAAATCATTAAAGCACTTTGAATGTGAAGCTAGGTATTAGGCTGAACTGAACATACAGCAGGTGCTCTGCCAGACTTAGAAAGTACAAGAAGTGCAGCTTACACATAAAACTACTGTTATCTGCTAACACTGGCCTGAACACTGCAGTTGCCAGAGGAAGTCAGGAAACTAATCCAGACAGGAATGACCATTCCAGTGCACTGCTGTGATTGCAGAGGTCACACACACATTTAAACCACAATGTTCGAAAGCTGGGACGAAAGTAGGAAATGAATACTTAAAATTCTTCAGTTTAAAATGCTCTACAACAAAAGAAGTTTACAAGTAGTACAGTTCTACCTCTTCCAGCTTGGCTGAAGTCACTGCAACTTCAGGCACCCATCCTTGGCTACTGAACCTGCTGCCAACCTTGCTTTTAGGCAGCAATATCCCATATGAACAGCAGGGACTCAAACAGTATTCAGTGAGAACATCCAGTACAGTTAGCCTGTAGATAGCTTTCCTTATAGACAACCCCTCATCCACAAATTTTACCCACCATTTAACATACTTACTCTACACAGGTAATGCTACTTTAAAAATGATGTTAGTCAGTATTTGAGATACAGAATGTAAGGCTGAACTGTAGCAGTTTCTTGCTACCCTGGAACATCTAAAGTATTATGGAAGGTTGTCACAGTAGAAATTCAGAAACTAACAGCTGTTCTTACTATACTTGTAAACTCTGCAGAACAGCAGCAAATTTAATATTTAGAGCATTCTAGATGATCAAAGGGATTAAGGCATTTTATTTTTAAACTTGCATTAAATAGATGCCCAAATTCACCAGGTTCACCAAGATGAACCAAGATTGCTTTGGCAATCAATTGAAAAGTTCTTAATCATTCACTAATGTCATCATTTCATATTCAAAGATACACTAACAAGTTTCAAGACTGTCTCTCTTAGATGTCTAATCAGTCTGTTTTCCATTAAAATTAGGAATCCCTGTATATTCAACACCAAAACTGTCTCTCCAGGTCTCTAATATTTTTTTTCATCATTATTATTACTATTATTCTTTTTTAAGCTAAACCTGGAAGTCTAGAAAAGTGTTTTCATGCTGATATGCAGAGCTTGCCCTTCTGCAACACAGGAGATGTCCTCCTTTTCAGGACAGAAGTCCTGCAGCCATGAGATTGTAATAACTCCAGAGTGATCTGATTACTTGGTAACGAAGAACTTCCATGATGAAAAAGATCTTGCTACATGCAGACCTGTCAATTTAGGTTAAGAGCAATAAAGTGTAAAGACATGTTCAAGTTTCATAGATTCAACTTCTAATTATTAATAAGAGATTTGTTGCATTGGCAGGAGTCAGAACAGCCTCATCTAGTCGGATGCAAGAAAACATGCATCAGGCTGTTGGCTGAACTGTTCACCAAGGAATAACCGCCCCCCCCCCCCCCCCGTCTGTAATCACAGAGTGTCTGCTGGCACATAATACAGTAATACAGTAATACAGGACCTGGCATCACAGGGGTTACATTAGGCTCAGCCCTGTTGCAACATCAGGAGACTATTTTCAACTAGGGCTTTTAATTTTCGTCAGTTGTCTTGGATAACAGGTGAGCACTTGAAAGGAAAACCCTTTCTCTCACTTAGTTCAGTCACACACAAGCAAGCACTTCCAGGAACTGAAACAAGATGCTCTGTGCTGGCCAACAGCAGTGTAAGAACAAGAACTGCTTTGGATACATGCTGAGCAGCAGCTTGCTGCTAATTTTCCTGCAATTATTCTTCATACCTGAGAATACAACAAAATAACAACTGTCACCATGGAAGTGTGATGTTCAATTCAAACACGTTTATGTGCAAGAAGTTCATATATATACATATGGACAGACATTTCATAAGACAATATGGACATGAATATGAACCAGTTCACACAGACAAGTTGCAAAAAGACCCTTAGCACATAAGTACCAAACAAAATGAAAGCTTTGTTGAACACCATACTGTAAGTTTCAGGAGGGTTATAATTGCAACCAAAACTGTAAAAAATGTGACTTTTTAATTTTAAAAAACTCAAAAGAGCTGATATTTGGAAAGATATTATTATTTCCCTGGATGATAATAACGGAGAATGCAGGAGAAAGATCCAGGTGCACAAGTGTGGAGGTTTACTACAGGAGTTACCTCCTTCTATCCAGTCACTAAGCCACAAGTCACCCACAAACTCAAATTGTCAGAACTTTGCAAGCCAAGTAAGACCCTTTCCTCTATATTCTTGGAAAAAAAGAGGTCAAAAAACAAGCAAAGTAGCTGACATCACACAGGCCATCAGAGAGGAAAGACTTTTGCCACAGGCAATGACTTAGTAACACTCTCAAGTTCAACTACCAAGTAAACATATTTCTCAAAAATAAAGGTGTCACCCAGAATCATCATCAATGTACAAACAAATTCCAACTCAAGAATGCTTCAACTCAAGGACTACCAAATTTAATCTTATAAACCAAAAATACATTAATTACTCATCTATGTCCCTCTGGACACAGCAGTTTTCAAAGATAAAGGTGAAAGGAACTTTTACAAAAAATCGTAAGTATTTTATATGCCACTGAAAAAGGTTTTATTACAAATACCATAATGGCTATTTCTGTATAGGAAATAAATTTGATTTTGCTTTCTTGTACTGGCCCATAGCTCCCATTTCCCTTTGCTGCATTAGCAGTTATCATTGCACAGAGACGCTTCTAAGCCCTGAGAGAGAGGCTGACGCTTCACTAGCAAGGAGTTAGGGCAGCCATGAGGAGTTCCATTTTATACACAAAGTTACGCCCTTCCATTTTATTCCACTGCACTTCCTTGAATGGCCCCCGGAGATGATTCCACTTGCTGTCCTGAAGGACATCGCCCTTGGGGAGATCCTTGCACTGACTCCGTGGAAACTGAACCATGACTTTGCTGCCGCTTTCTGGACCGTTACGTACTGTGGCAAAAGGAGAAATTTCAATGAGCATTTTTACACTGTATGAATTCCTCATACTAAATATTCTTCCTTGTGTATTCTATATTTTATTCCTACTCAATTCCAAACATGCTGAAAGCAAACAAGGGAAATTCCCTTCCTTTCTTTTTCTATGCTTTTTCTCTGGATTTTCTGTCTTGTTTACCACTTCTCTATGATTTTGTTGCTTTAGCACGTCATGTTTTTGCTTAGATCAAGACAGAGAAACTTTTAATAAACCCCAAAATGAACACCTTACAAATACATTTCTCTTTCCCCAGTGATGCCAAGAAGGGCAAAGGCTTCATTGGTCATTCTTTCCTTGGATGTACTCCCTGATGTTCTGTTGAAAAATGTATTGTTTCTATTTATCTCAAATAGACAGGATCTACATCACTAGGCAGTTACTTTTAATCACAAAATTCTGTGAGACTGATGGAGGGATGGTGCTGCTTTGTTGTCTTGGATGGGTGTGTTTTCATGTTGGGAAGTGGTATGTGTTGGCTTTTTAAATAAATAGAAGTACCACCTAGCTTTTCCCTTATCCACCAAGCTAACCTTCTATGAAGAGATGACTATCAGGCTGATTGAACATAATTTGTCTTTCATAAATTAATGCCAACTACTCCCCATCACCACATTCTCCACAGTACGTTTGGAAAATTCTTCTGAGACTACTTTTTTCCTCCTCATCTTCTCAGTTGCAATGGGGCTGATCAGACTGTAATTCCCCACATTTTCCTTCTTGAATTCAGGGTGTAACATTTGCCTTCTTCCAGTCCTCAGGAGCCCTTCCTGAGCCTGGCCTTTTAGTGATGATCACAACCGGCCTTGCAGTGACATCAATCAACTCCTTCAGCAGCCATCCACCTGGTCCCATGAACTGTGTATGTCTAAGTCTGTTCAAAGGTTCTCTAACCTGGTCTTCCACTAAGGCTGAATCTTTGCTCCAAAATTTCCCATGGGTGTCACAGTCTAAAGAGCAGTCTTAAGACCAAAGTAAAGAAGGTACTGAATACCTTGGCCTCCTCCATGTCCTGTGCCACCAGGTACTCTCTGTTTAACAGCAGTCCCACATTTTTCCTAATCTTTCCTGTGCTGCTGACATACCTGTTGAAGCTCTTCTTGCTGCTCTATACGTCCCCATTAGATTCCTATCGTATCCTTAGCTTTCCTATTGTATCCTTAGCTTTCCTATCCTTACCAATGCATGCTTGGATAGTCTCTCTATATCTCTCCCAAGTCAACTACCTATAATCTCTTGAAGCTTCCTTCCTATATCATAAGTTTAGTCATGAACTTGTTCATACACACAAGTCTTCTGTCACCATTGCTTAACTTCCTGAATATTAGGAATGACCATTCTTGAGCCTGAAAGAGATGACCCTTGAAAACTATAATCAAACAGCACTCCTGGACCCCTCTTCTTTCCATCCCATAGGATGCTTTCAAAAATATCCCTAAAGAGACCAAACTCTGTTCTCCCTAAGTTTGGACTTGTGATCCTGTTGTTTATCTTGTTCCCTTCTCTCAGGATCCTGATGGTTTCTGTAATCTCTTTTTTCTATGCTAATAACAATACATGCAATTAATTATATATATAATTTTATATTATATAAACAAACATTTATATATATAGTATAATATTTATATATTTAAATAATGTATTCATATTATACATACTATAGAATATATATATGTAATTTTCCATGGTAACTATAAGAAACATTTTCAAGCCTGTGTAAATTAAATCAGGTTATATTAAGTGGTTTCCTGGGCAAGGTGTTGATTTTATTTAGATATCAACTCCTTACACAAAAGATAGTATCTAGACTTTTAGAGCATAGTATCAATTGATAGTAAAATATTCTATGAACACTCTCAGAAAGATTTGACTTCTATTTGCAAGAGGAAACACTACCTGAAATGGCATAGTCTCCGTTTGGTGATGCTACAGTTATTGCTGATGCGTTGCCAATGCTCTCCACCGGCCCCAGACCAACATGATTACTGAAACTCAGCACATGCCATCCCATAACTTTTGCAAGCTGCTGAACTGCATGTACTTGGTGCTGTGACATCTGAAACATAACAAGAGGTTTGTTTTCTATTCAATATTTGCAGGCCACAGAAAGAATTGCTTATGGGGTTTAGTAAGCCTGTTTTCTGTACAATAGTTATTTATAAAAGTGACTTTAAGTTCTCTACTTTCAGGGGAACTTTTCTTTACGTAATGGTAGAGCTTTGTGTTATTTCAATTTAGACCAGTAACTTCACATTCAGAGAAGACCACTCTATTATGCAGTTAAATGAATTTTTCATAGGTACATACACTTAGCCATTTTATTTATTGCTTTCAATTTAGGTCTCAAAAAATTATTTGTAAACAATCCTGTCTTTCAATAGGAACAAGACTTCTGCTGTAAAATATATAAAAATATGAGAAAATATTACCAGAGAATATTCATAAAAAAAAGTTGAGGTTCTCACATGCATGATTATCTCCATTAATGCTCAAGTGTAAGCACTGAGCTCTAACAACTTAGGAGCTTAAATGCTACTGTTTTCCTGTATCATGACTTAACCCTTGTTACAAGGATGTATCCAGGACTGTTCAGCAGTTCTCTGTGAACAAGTCTGACAACACTCGACCAAAAAGACATGACCTCAGCAGAATATGTTTTGACTTGTTTCCTGTGTCATAGAGTTTTATATAACTGCAACAGGCCAACCACTGTTATTAAAGACCTGTATTTTGACTATTTATAATGCATAGTGGGGAGATTGTTACTTCTGAATAAAACCAGCAACTTGTTCAAAGCAATTAAGAAAACAGAGTTCATTCAAGTATCAGCTGATTTAGTAACGACAGATGCTAAGTGAGCATTAACAGACAATGTTGAAATGACAGTAATTGTGGGTTCATTAAGAACTTGGCTACAGTAAGTTTCATATATAGAATACCTTATTGTCTGCTAGGATTACCACTGACTTGCTTCTCCCCATAAAGAGCAGCATAAAGGAATGCATTTTAAATGGGAGGGAAAAATTATTATGACTACTGACCCTACTAAGAAATGGCAATGTATTTTAGTAACAGTTGCTAAAGACTCTCCACAAACATAGTGAAAATTCAGTCATCCAGCTTCCCTTCTTCACTATCTTAATTTGAACTTTTAAATATTTTCTACATAGATAAAACTAACATAGATTCTAATTTCTGCTGTTTCTCAAACATCACAAGAAAGGGAAGATAACATACGTGAGTCTACCTGGGATAAAAGGAAATCCTGCAGTTCTTGCTCTTGATGGGACAATGTAATAACTCTTCCATCTCTATGCACAACTCTGATTTGTTCAACTCCAATGTTCAGCTGCAGTTGAATGGATCTTTGAAGACAAGATCCATATTTATTTAAAAAGCATTAGAACACTTAAGAAAACAGGAAACTAAGAACACAGAATTCCACCCAGTCATTGAAAAAAAATTCTTAAGACAGATAGCACAAAGCCTGTAGAATGTGACACCAACTCTAAACATTCCAGCTTCATTAGTCAGCACAATAGCTTCCTCTATATGGCAGGTGACATTTTCTGTGGCATGCTCTCAGACCTGGCCTACCATTTGTTCAGGTCAAGGAAGCCTCACCTGCCTGCCTGCCCCTGTGCCCAAGTTTCATCCCAGTTGTGCAGGGGAAATTGGTGTGTTCAATGCAACAGACAAGAGTTGGACAGTGCTTGTACTCTGGAACCAAGACTCAAAATACACCAATGACTGCAGGTTGCCCCACACTGTGGTCACAGCCAGAGAACACTGCTCCGAATGGAAAAAAACACTGTTGAGGCATTAATGAATTCACGACTGGTCAGTCTGCAGGCATCTATTTCTGAACCATGAAATCTCATATTTCAGTAACAACTGAAATAATTATCGCATGAATTACATGAGTTCCACATTTCTGTACCTATGCAACCAAGCTAGGACTGAGCACAGATTAGCTTTCCATGACTAGACTGGAAGTTTAGAATCCAGCACATCAAATGATAGTTTGAATTCAGTCATCTCTACACAAAGTAAATCCCCTGCCACCTGTCCACTCTCATATTTCTTCTTTGAAAGGAAACTGTACTTATTAAAGATGTACTAAGTAACTTCATTAAGGGGTAAAGTGGGTGAAGCTTTCTTAAGGTGACTGTTCACCCCACAGTCAAGTCAGAAAAACAAACACACACAAATAATGGACTCCTACTCATCTGTCTGAAGAGAATCTAAACCTTTAAAGTGCAATGTGAATACATGCTGCCTTCGCTTCATGCTTCTACAACTGAAAGGACATGCATTCTCATACTTACTTGCATATCTGCTCATATCCCTGAGAAGTTATTAGAACTTTAACACTGGATTCATAAACATCATTGATATTGGACCAGTGAGCTTGAATCTGAGGATCCTCAATACGACTCGCCAGACTGTCAATGGTTCGAGCAGTTCTAGAAGATAAAGTCATATTCCACACACAATAATCCAGGCACTTTGTGCTGTTATCTTGCTTACAGGAAGCAAGGAGGTTATTAGATTTAACAGAAACATGTGGATCAAAATTCTATTTCAGCACTGTTCTGGTGTGAAAAAACTACACTTGTTTATTCTGTACATTTCTTATACATTCTCCAGCAGTATTGAAGTGGGATTACTCAGTACCAGCTACTGCACTGCAAAGAACACTAAAAAAGGATTTATACAGTTTGAGATAAGTAGGGACAATTATCAGCAGCTTATGTTGCCACTTCACAGAGATCTCAAAGAAATCTGGTATTTTTTCTTTTAACTAGCTGAGCCTTGTTTGCTTGCATTTTTTCATAATTTTTGGTTCTTAGTACTTACAAAAAAAGACTGTATTAACTATGAAGGAAATATCAGCTAGTTTTAGGAACACTTAAAACAGATCAACTGTATTCTACATAATGGTACATGTTAATGTAACACGAGTATCTTGTGACCCACCTTCGTCTCAAAAAGATATGCTTTGCTTGTTTTATGATCTTTTCCAGAAGGCCTTCATTCGACTGTAAAGAACTGATTTCATTTTTATCAAAAGCCTGGGGCCCTGCAAGTCTCATTCTCTTATGGCCAAAAGGTGCACTAGCTGGATGTGGCATCACTGTCGAGCTCAAGGTTTGCTTGTGACACTACAACAACCAACAGATGTTATAAAAGAAAAGGTCCAAATAACATATCTGCAAAATATACTATGTATACTACAGTATGTTGCTTCACATCAGGTGTTTTGAAAGTACATACTTTCAAAAAGTGCAACTTTTTATCAACCTGACAGCACTCTCAAGACAGTTTTTCATACTCCCCCCATTTATAGATGTCTTTCAAATCTTATAGAAAGTAATTTAAAAAAAAGTGTTAGCTAACAAAACTTTGGTAGCAGGGCAGTAGCTCCTATTAAGTCTTCTTTATATATGTCTATGGAGACAGAAAGAATGGTCACTTAAAAATAAAGGAAGCATTTTAGATGAAAAAAAAGTAAAGTATAAAAAGTTTTAGCAACCTGTCCAAAGGAAAGAAAGGAAATCCACAGGAAAGGTGGGCACTGAGCCAAAGCTTCATGAATCCTCAATCAGTGTTTAAAATACTGGCCTGTTGCACATGACTGCATGACTTGCAGAGCCATGCTCCAAGGAGGGGAACACTCTCTGGAGTGTTCAATTCTACTTAAAGATGCAAACCTCTGCTTCTTTCGTGAGGAGACACAACCTTAACCTCGTACCCCAAGTTATTCTGCTAGATCATACAAGAATCTAAAATGCTGAAGCAGAGAAGTGGACCTTAAAATAAACAAAGCTATTATGGCAATTGATTGTTCCTTCATGAGGGTACGGCCTGACCAGACGTTCACTGACAGTGCTTGGTAAGCGCTGTAAGCGCTGTTGTGTATTAGACACAACAAAAAAAAGGCAGAACGGATGAACTCTACTGGAAAAGCTTTGCATGGCTTTTCTGAAGTGAGCAGCCAGGTCTGAGGTTAAGTGAAGAACCTGCACTGCATGAAAGCATTAGCTGGAACTCCCAAACCACCCGCACCCATGGAAACCAAGCAGTAGGCTGCCTTCCACAAATGGATAGAGAAGGACTGGCCTCTAGTGGCACTCGGCTGTTATATCAGCACCACACACTAGGCAGAAGGCTGAATAAAGCCCAAAAAATCTTCAGTGCTTCAGCCATAGATGCAGTACCTCTCTGATAAGTTGATGCAAATTATGTTCCAAAACATAGAGATGATCCTCTGGATTCTGTTTTTCAGAAGCAGCCTTTTGTGACTTTTTATCATTGGAAGAGTGACACAGAGAAATAGACAACTGCAAACCTGTACAGAGTAGATGGAAAAAAAATATTTTAAAAAGTGAGCATTGATAATTTTCAAGGTTGCTACTGAGAACTGCTTTTCTTCATGTTTTATACTCAGTATAAACTCAGTACTATATTTGTATATAATATGTAAATATTATTTTTATTATTAGTTATTATATTTATACTCCGTAGTTTAACAACAGATATTCACTGTATCAGAAAAATCAAAAGAATGATGGTAGAGAGCAAAGTACTAACAGCACATAAAACTTGATATTCACTGAAGCATTGACAGGCCAACTGTGAACTCACCAGGTGCATTTCACATCAATTTCTATGACTTAATCCCACACAAAAAGAGAAGTTTCCAGGACCCCATTCCCTTCTCAAAGAAGGAGTGATTAACCATCATACACATTTTAAGCAATCCAGAAATACATTCTTTGCATGGTACAATCAATTGCATACTCCTTGTAAGAAGAGAGGATTCATCACCAACCCTGAGCCACATTTATGGTGTTTAATTATTCTCACTGAAGAGCATTTGCTTTTGTTCTTCTGAGGACCCATAAATTCAAGTCTTAAATTTCTTTTTGTATGCAATCCAGGAGCAATGACTTATGCAAAGCTCCAAACTGCCACATGCACACGGCATTACAGCTGACAGTTTTAAGTGCTGACAAAAAGCATAACCACAAAGGAAAACAAAGTACATTAGAAACCACTGTGCATTAGTTGAAATTCTGTTTTTCAAAACCTTTGAAAATCAAGGAATTTGTTTTTTCTTTTGTAAGGACTGAATATTTAAAAAGGCGACATCAATCACTACTTAAGCAAATAATTGTAGGTTAAGAGTCTGGAAAAGCTTCCTACCTGGGAAAGGCTGGGAGATTATCTGATTTTTCACTACAATGTGAGGAATCTGTGATTTAATTTGAACAGCTTCTCGTGACAGCTGGGCAAAAATTTCTTTACATAGAAGAACATTCTGTGCAGTCTCCAACTTTGTCTGCCAATGTGCAGAACCTGAAAAGTATAAATCAATATCTGCAGGAGGGAAGAGCAAAGAGAAGCCACCTTTTTGTTCAGATGCCAGATACTATGCAGTAGCCAGGTGTGATCACTAAGATAAAGCAGTCAGTACCTTATACCCAAATTGAATATTATCAGAATTTTATCTCAGTTAAGCAAGCACTTTAAGGTAAAACTAGAACTAATTTTGAATCAATTTTATATATATCGTGAAGTGCAATACCCTTATGGAAGAGTATATTAAACTCTTCCATGCCTTTTGCAAACTCTCCTTATGAACTTCTGCTCCTTCAGCTGTAAGTTACTTTCAATGATACTTCTGATTTTATTAAATGAACTCTATGCTGAACTACCCAATAATGTTCAGTGCATGTATGTGCTTTCACAGGGTTTATAGGCCCAAAATTCTTGGGAGATTCTGGAGTGAGTAAGCACACAAGCTGTATAATGTACCCTCAATACCATACAAAACACCTCATAGCACAGCATGTCTATGTTCAGGACAGCACCAGCATCTATATCACAGACCACTGTGAAATAAAATCCTGCCAGTTTATTTCTACCTTTAAAGTGTAAAGGATGGCTTTTCAATCCAAAAGTTTAAACACTATCACATATTAAATGAATCAATGTACTTACTATCTGCCAGGTGAGCTGTTGGTACATAACACACAGACCACCAGCAGTTTTAGATCCAGATAAAACATATGAGCAATAGACACAAATGATTAATGATAACTCTGCACTTTGGGCAGAATTAAAAGTAAACAACCATTACCTCAACTGAATTAATGGGATGTAACTGACTGAAACACAACACCTTGGTTTGATTTCAGCTATGGGCTCAAACTTTTAACGTCTAATAAAAGGGGTTCCAGAATACTCAAAATACAACCCTAATACTTTTCTTTCAGAACTGAATAAACACATACAAAAAACTGAAGAGGCATGCTTTGAAAGCATGATTTCCAAAGCCCAAGCAGCAGCCAAACAGAAAATTTTGGTTTATATAAGGGAGGTCTTATTCACTCTTCTTTCCAACTGTATGCTGAAATTTTCAAACAAGCATCATATGCAAACTTATTCCTTGAGAACACATTCATAAAACATATAAGCTATACCTGGTTTTGATTTTGGCAAGGGTCTTTTAAAGAGATTGACTGTCCCGAGGTCACCAATGTCTGGTGCTTGTTTTTGAATAGAAACCTAGGAAAGAGAGAACAGTATTTAATGTTTGTTCTTTGTTGCAAGCATACAAATCTGAAACAAAACTCCACCAAGACATTAAGGTTTCTCTGACAAACCTTGATGTATGCTGATCCCTCTAAATCACTTGGAATTTGAACATCCAAAGGACAGTAATCCTCAGGTATCTTTTTATCCAGGTCAATGTCAGTGTTCTTTATCACCTCAAATGTGCCATGATGAAGAAAAAGGGAGCCTGAGTAAAGAAGAACAAAGACATACACATTAAATATTAAGTGCAAATATTCTGCAAATATCTCTGTTTTGGAAGAGTATGTATTTTTGAGTCTCCAAATCTTCAGAGCTGCACTTGACTCAAATTTCTTAATGACGTCTTAAAAAAAACCCAGGTAAATTAGAAAGCTCATGGCATTGCATCAGCATCTCAGTCCTCCACCATGCAATGTGTAATATTTCACAGTAAGTTAACACAGAGTATTTAACAATTATGGGGGGAAGCCAAGAGTTTTTCAAAATTGAGTCATATGTGCAAGGAAGGAGAAAAAAAGAGATTTGGTTAAAAAAAAGACAAAAGTAAATTTGTGAAGTTTTGCAAGCAGGTAGTTAAAGGTACAACATCCCTTAATGATTTAAGGGAATTCTGATGATGTTTGTCTAGAAGTTGTAAAACTAGGACCATGTTCTGACAGTAAAAGGTAACTCTGTAGCCAGTCATTCAGAGACTGATAAAAGCAGATAGCCACATCTGTAGTAGTTTACACCTTTTTCATCCAGGGCACAGTTCACCTAGTTCAGGGTAAATCAGCTAAAAATAATACCTAACCTGGGGTACATATAAAGCCTTTTCATGAACAAATCTAAGTTTGTCTGTCCTCTCCCTCACCAGTGGAGTCCTGTTCTGATGCCTGCTTTGTACCTATATCCTAAGTTCTGTGTGATTCTATATTCACTTAGTCACTCCATAATGGCCCCTAGAACCCTGGGCTGGTCACCCCCTTTAACTGTAACCCATGAATTAAGGCATATTCTCAGCATCACTTCTCAACTGTAGGAATAATAGCAATAATGATCTACCTTCAAAGTCACTCTTTAGTCACATGGTTTAGCTTTACCTGGTGTCAATTCTGGGGAGCAGGGAGTTAGACATCAAAAACCTTTTGGGTGCCTTCTAATTTGAGATATTCTAGGATTTTCTGATCTTTGATTAAAAAAAAATGTAACCAACTCTTCACTTTTTTAATGCTTTACACACTAAATGTAGATAAAAGCCAAGGATTTACAAAGTCTGCCTGTCAACTGATCAACTACATTGCAATGCAGTATTGTTTCTGGGAACAAATTCTTAGTAAAATACTACACAGCGAGCCTTTAAAATCACTTTCTGGATTGAAGATGGCAAGATATTTTCCCTGACACTAAAACAAGAGTTCTCCCTTTATAAATCTTCCTCATAAATATTAAAAATCCACACTGCAATTTTTATTATGAGATATTACATCTCTTTTTCCAGTTACAAAAAGACAATTTCATAAAATATCCATTCTTGTGAAAAAGATCCTACTGTTTACCTGCACTTCTGTAGCTCAGATCACCAAGAATTTTATCTCCCACTTTTCTCAGCTTCCAGTGTTGTCTCAGTCTTAGCAGTTCAGAGTTGAAGTCTCTTTGTCGTTTATTTTCCTGATTTTCAGCAACTGATTTGGATAATCTTTCTGCACCTTTCAACAGGATCTGAGCTGCTCCAGCTAATGACTTCTTTTTTGAAATCAGCTGTAGAAACTGAGGATTCTAGTACCAACAACAACGAGATCATTTCACTTTAATTCACAAAGTATTACTACTATTATTATTACTACTACTATTACTATTATTTTTATTACTGTAAACTAACTGATCGTGATTGATAAGTTGGTTTTGCCAGATATCCAGTAACTTATTCAGGATTACTTTCATATACCAGCATTATTCAGCTGGAAGTAGCATTCTGACCCAGAGCTTCAGCAAAGAGGCTTCTGAAATTGGCCTCAAGTCCCATTCCCAGCCTTACTCTGACGCTCAAAGCACTGCACTAGCACATCAAAAGGAACATTCTGATAAATTTTTTACTGATCACACATAAAAAAAACAAACACTGGAACAAAATCTTTAGCATCAAGCCACACAAAGTGCTCAACTAGGTACAACATACTTGTTTTGGAGGAAGGGGATCTTGCCCAACTGGATCTAGAGTCATGAACTTTTTATCTTTCACAATGCTAAGAACGTCGTACAATACACACATCTCAGTCAAAGCACTTCTTAAGTTGTTCCTCACTGAATCCCAAGGCCAGAGGGATGGCTGAAACTTTACCAATCCTAAAAATAAAACAAAGGACGGAAAAACAAAGGACTTTAAAAAGGTACGGTGTAGGACTCATTTTTAAACAACAGAGAGATCACAACAGTACGAAATACAACACGATATCATATCTGCTGTGGTTCTTTCCCACTACAATTTACAGAGGCTCGGTCACGAATATTCTGACCTGCCCACCACGGGAACCCCTGGGGGAAGGCAGGCCCGCCCCAACCACCCGCGGAGCTGCAGGCCGGCACGGCCACGGCTCGCAGGCCTCCACCAGCTGCATCCCGGCGGGGGAGCTCGGGCTGGCGGCCCTTCTCACCTTCCTCATCCTCCGTCTCGCCCGGCTCGGCCCAGGCGCGGCCCGCCGAGCCCGGCTCGTCCTCCTCGGAGCCGGAGCCCTGGCTGAAGTCGATGCGCTGCGCCAGGCGCGCCAGGTTCTGGGACATGGAGAGCGGCTGGAGGTAGGTCTCGCTGCCATCCAGCCCCACCTCCTGCACCTGCTTCTCGCACGCCGACTCGATGCTGATGCGCACGGCCCGCACGCCCGCCATCTTGCAGCGACCCCCGCCCGCACTCGGCAGGGGGCGGGCCGGCGCCGGCGGGCCCGGCAGGGGGCGGGGCCAGAGCCGGACGGGCTCGGCCATTTCCGGAGGCGCTCGCGAGGGAGTGAGACCAGTGCCGGGCGGGCTCGGCCATTTCCGGAGAGAACTCGGAAGGGGGCGGGGCTAGCGCCAAGTCGGCTCGGGTGCCTCCATAAGCGCTTGCCAGGGGGCGGGGCCGGCGCGGTGAGGGGACGGTGCCGAGCGCAGAAGCTTGGAGCTGGTGCCTTTTTCTTCTACGGGCTTATTTTTTGCCAAAAGTTGGTTTCATGTCCCATTCTAAACATAGTGTCACCTCTAGTTCCCCATCGTCAGCTGTGGCCACGCAGGAAATTCAGCCAAAGAAAAGGAAAACATACAATAACATTGCCATTAAATTACCGTTTGAATTCGGTCATAACTCTAAACGACACGGATGGTCCGAGTTCTGCCCTTTGACACAACTAAGGAGGCTGCAGCTAACAGTTCTCATATTTATTCTTAAATCTGGTAAGTGCGCATCATTGGAATCATTACAAAAATCAGCATTTGTACTTGAGGAAGATTAAATGGGCCCGCGGGGCTCAGTCTCTCCCGACGAGGTGAGTCTCCTGAGGCCTGTCGATGCGGAAGAGCAGCTCGGCGGGCTGGAAGTAGCCCAGGTACTGCACGCTGTCCGGGCTGGTGTCCTGGTGGTAGTGCCCTCCTTCCCCGTGGTGGCTGAAACAGTGCGTGTGCTCCACACGCAGATCGAACCCCTGGCACCAGACAGAGGCCGGTCAACAACTCAAGGCAACAGCATTTAAAAGTCGCAGGACAGTCTATCCTAATGCGTATTTTCACACATCTCCAAACGTTAAGCAGTGAAAACGTGCAAGACACTTGTGAAACCAGTAAAACAAAAGAATTTAGAAACCCTGACAGGCCCAACTTTCGGTGTCAATCTGTCTGAGATCTCCTTTTTAACCTTACCCCCTTCCCCCCATTATTTGGAAATCCTCCCCTTTGCATTATTTAATCCCAATGGAATCCCTACTGGAAATTAAACCTCTTTGCACTGAATTGCCACAAGCCCATGTGCTAACTGTCTACTCCAATTTTGAGAGCCAGCTTAGATGAATTTGGGAAGAACAGTGACTAAAATAGCAACTAATATCCTAAACCATGAGATCAACATCACTAGTTTTATGTGACATTGAATGGGTGGTGTTCATAGGGACCTTCACAAACCATATATTCTAACCACCCTGTCATGGGTCGGGACATCTTCCATTCGACCAGCTTGCTCAAAGCCCCATCTAACCTGGCCTTGAACACTCTCACAGATGGGGGAGTCAGATCTTCTCTGGGAAACCTGTTCCACTTCCTTTTCCCACTTAACCTAAATTTTTTTTTCCATATATCCAGTTTAAACCTGCTCTCTTTCAATTTAAAATTGTTGCCTCTTCTCTTGTCACTACATGTCCTGGTACAAAGTTTCTCTCCATCTTTCCTAAAAGCCTCCTTTAAGTACTGGAAGGCTGCAATAAGGTCTTTCTGGAGCCTTTTCCAGGCTGAACATTGTCAGCTTCCAGTCTCTCTTCATAGGAAGATGTACTCCAGCCCTCTGCTGACTTTCATAGCCCTCCTTGGGCCCTGCTCTAACAGGTTTGCATCTTTCTTGGGACCCGAAAGCTACATGCAGCACTCCAGGAGGGGTCTCATCAGGGAAAGAATCACCTTGCTTGACCTGGCCACGCCTGGTTTGACACAGCCCAGGACAGGATCAGTTTTCTGGGCTGCAAGGGGATACAAATGAATAGCGCTGTGGCATTAGAATGCCATTGTCTACTGCTCTCTGTAGTGACACTCAAACATTTCCAAAACCACAGGCCTAGCCAAGTGCTGTTGAGCTTGCAGTGCATACAGACAGGAGAAACCCAGAGGCATCCACCACACAAGTTGCATTGGCTCTGCCGGTGGACGCTTTGAAAGGTTGCATCAGTGGATTATGTGAAGATACACACAGTTTAGCCTTAGGCCAAAGGCTGCCACATAATGACACAATAAAATTACACCCTTTAACATATTTAAGCCTACAGTATGTCCCACTTGTCTCTGGAAAAACGTTTTTGTATTACTTACGACTTCATTGTTACTTATGAAATAGTCATTTTCATCTATGGGTTTCTGGTTACTTTTAAACAAATAGTTTTCCTAATTATGAACACTAAAGGTTTTTGAAACCAGAATGGTTTTGATCCTAAATTATTTGCTGTTGAGTTTGGTTCTTGTGAAAGTTTCTAGGTAAATTTCCAGCATGAGACTTTGCAGACTTCAGTTTACGTCAGGAACAGGACACATGCTTCATGTCCTTTGACACAGCATTAGCAGAGGGAGTTCTTTTGAAAGCCTACTACATAAACACCTGGCTGAACCACCTTCCATGCTTTTGACATTTCTCCCAGTGTGGCTAGCAGTGAATGTAAACCTTACTGTTGGCTTTAGGATACAAACACTTGCATACATGCAACTGGAACAGAACCATTAACTTAATCCACTATGAACAACCACTAGGTTTCAGAACAGATTGACCTATCCTCAATTCAAACAATTCACAGAAATGAGAAACTTCTCAATCACTGCCCCTGCTCTGGAAGAGTCGAACACAATATATATACACACTCCCGTTCTAGAACTGAAAATCACATCCAAAATTCATTATAGGTCTCAGTCTATACTTAGAAATGAGAAAAAGAGACTCACCGGATCTCTGGAAACTATTACTGGCTGACAAATCAGTGGAGCCTTCATTTCAAAGAATTTGAGCCAGTTATTTACATCCTCATCGGTATTTAGGGGACAGGCAGAAAATTCTGGAGGCTAGAGCAAAAATTAAAGCTTTTTAAGTTAAAGGAAGAACACTTGCATCAGGCTACTTTTTCTGAAGCAACTTTGCTTTTTTCCTCCCTACTATTCTGTTAATTTTCCTTCTTGACTGAAAGAAGCTCACCAGTGTCCATCTCTCTGTTTCTCCCAGAAACAGAAGCAACCAAAATACTGCATCTTTCATTGCACAGGTAGTGGGAGATCTACTGAAATGAGGATGGTCTTCCTCCTGGTACATTTTAGAAGCTCTGTTATTTAAAAAAAAGTTTAATACTTCTTATAAGTATCATCTGAGTTCATGTATTTCAGTTCAATTCAGTTTACAACAGTTCTCCAGTTCTTTAGCTGCACATAGATTTCAAAATATGATGGCATTAATGCCAACTAAAATAGAATTGCTAGTTTACTAACACTGATTTTGTAATGTCAACTCCTTACTTTAATACAGTGCTCATCCTAATAGTTTATGCATCCATTTAAAAATACAAAAGAAAATGAAGCAACTGAGATGTTACACCCTGATTTATACTTCTGTTTACATGCATTGAGAACAACATACCATAATGTGAATCTTTGCTTTCCCCTTCTGAATGATAAACGTACCACCCATCCCAACTGGCTTTTCTCCATAGTGTTTCTCTAAAGTTTGTCTCAGACAGGACACAAAGTTAAGCTCCCCGGTTCTTCCATTGGCTTTCACTTCAATGACCTGGAAGATAAAAGTCAGTTTGTCACTGCTGTCTCCCGCTGCAGTAGTCTGAGAAGGTCTATGAAAGCTGCTCTGAAATTCTCCCAAGCTGATAACCCAAGATCACTTTCTGAAAAGATAAGCCTCCATGCAAGTGCTGCTGCATTTCCATCTTTCCAGTATGTGAGCAACTCTCTTTACCTTAGTTCTGTTCAATGCTAGCTTTGCCTGTAAAGGGAGCTGGGCAGCAAGAGATTTACCCATACATGAGACAGTGACTTGAGCAACTCCCTTCTGTCCACCAGCTGGCTTCCACTCTGTCAGAAAGAAACACTGGGTAACAGAGGAGACTGTTCAGTTTCCATGCAGCAGTCAGGTTTTTGACTGTTCTGCCAGCATCTTTTAGTGCTGGCTGTGTCAGGAGAAGCACTTGTGCAAAAAAACTACCTAAGTGCCCACGTCTCACACAAGTACATTGCACCATTACCTTAAGTCACTGCTAGTTTGGATTGGATTTAGATGAATGATTTATGATAGAAAAGTTTTAGTAAACTAATACCTATCCCTCAAAAATTCAAGTGCCTCTGTCTCCACTAATTCTTCCCCTCAATCACTGGCATCAGTTCCTCATTTTTGCATGTTTCTCTTATGGAATTGCTACTTGACTATTATCATAGAACACTGCTAGGAGAAACATGAGTTTCCATTCAGTCACAAAACTCTGCAAAGTCACCTTTGATCGAAGTACGTACTTTACCAGGTTGTCCCTCACTGGCATAAAGGTTGGCCAACAGTCCAAACTCACAATCAGTGTATTTACTGCTGTACTTCTCAAGCAGGCACCCTTTATCTGCAGGATTTATCTGAGCAACGTAGCTCCCATTTACAGCAGGCTTTTTTTCACTCTTGGTTTGAACAATAGGGATCAGCTGGGAAAAAGAACATATAAGAAAGAATAAGTCAATAAGAACACGTAAGAATCAGCCAAATTAACTGAACTCACATAAATGTGATTTAAGCTTTGGACCATGATCCCAAGAAAAAATCCACTTCATCACACAGCTCTGTCTCTCAGGATGAGGTCTGCACTGGTAAGAAAAATGCACTAATATTGTAATGTAATTGAAAGGTCCAGAAAACAAGTCTACTTTTTCTGAACAATTAAACATAATGTTATATAAAGATGTGGGCGAGCGGGTGGAAGGAAGGAATCTATAGTCTGCATGCAAGTGTTGGAATTCTATGCAATACTCTCTCAGTGTACAGTAACAACCACTATTGCAGTGGCCCAAATTTAATGCTGATATAGACTATCTCATCTGCCAATAAATCCATCAAAAGGAGACAGCGAGACCAAAGGTTTATGCTTGAAAAAACTGTGATTAACCAAAGTCTTCATAGGCAATAGTTTTTTGTCTCTTATCCCTCCTGCAGTTTATAATTTTCTATGTGGTATCTTTAAAATTCACAACAGTGAAACAAAGTCATCCAAGAAGGCAAAAGACTGGGAGTATTTCAAAGGCATTTACCAGTAAGTTTGCAAAGCATTTCTAAATATTGGAATTAAAACCTCTGGTCAGGTCTATGTCAATCAGTTTCAAAACCCATGTTTCTTGCATGCTTCAAGGTAATCACATGCTTCCTGAAGAATTACAAGTTAAAAATTAATCTTTATTATCTCAGGAGTATGTACCTCAGTGGATGCCCCTCATCTCAATTCCTTCTAATGTGTTTTATGTGTTTGTGGTGTGCAAGTGTTTATTAAATACATTGTTGTAAATGAGGAATACCCAGCATGATACTGCTCTACTGTTATGATACTTCCATGAATTCATTGAGAACCATCACACTTACATACTGACCTCAGCATTTATTCCAAGAACTTTGGATGAAACAGCTCCAGCTCCAAGAATGAAAGCTCCAGGCAGCTCTATGTCCTTTGCAACTGTATTTAGATCATAAACCTGCAAAAGAAAAACAATACTTCCATGCCTGGAAGTGCCCAAGTCTAGCCTGGATGGGGTCCTGAGCAACCTGATCTAGTGGGTGGCATCCCTGCTCACCACAGGAGGGGTTGAAACTAGATTATCTCTAAAGTCTCTTCCAACCCAAACCATTGTATGATTTTGGTGTGGTGCTCTGATCTGCAATTGTCATTCTGTTCACTGTAGTCCTGGAGGCATTTAGTTCACAACACCCACCCTCATTAAAATTCTGATAATTATGTTGAACATGGCCTCTGAACACAACATTTAGTAGTGAGAAATTTGGTAGATGTCCATTTGTTTGCTAAAAGATAGATTCCACCTTTATGTTCCCTGCTCATTTTTTTCAAAGACTAAAATATTGTTCTTAGGAGATACAACATACATCAAAGTCTGTCTCATTAAACACTGAAAAGTGTCTTTCACAAGTGTAGAATCCTAGCATCTCCTAGTTCTTAGCTTTGTTTATTTCTTTTCTTTTGACAAATGTATTAAACCCCACAGCTACAGGGAAAAACTCACTTTTTCTTTCTGTACAATAGGTATGAGATAAGGAACACCTCCCACATCTGCTATCCTAGGCTTTCCGCAGATTCCTGGAAAAATACAGCCAATTAGCTTAGTAAAATCTTTTTTCCAATAATCTTCAATAAGCACACATTCTAGCCCACCAAAGAACTCATTCCTGAAACATGTCAAAAACTTCTCAAAGCTTTGTGAACACTATTTCCCTAGCATGCTTAAAGTGTTGAACTATTGAGAAGTCCAAGGCCTAAAATTATTCACAGTAGGATTTAATGCTATGCAATGTGTTGTAAATAACATTCTTTAAGCACAAAAAAAAATTGCCAGAGTGGAGAACACCTTCCATTTGCCAGTTCTCCAGTAATGCCCTCACCACACAGTAGGGACCTCTGCTGGGACTGCACTTGCAAAATTTTAGGAAGGCTGAAAGCTGTCTCAGGACAATTCATCCCACTTATTTGGATATGTACTTTAAGAAGGGATGAATAACCTCCTGGAGGGGTTTCTTTCCCATTGATGCCAGAGGGAACTCAGATGAGTAGCACAGATGACATGTCTGTCTTCCAGACAGCTAGTGTCAAAGAAGATGAATCCCATTGCGAATAAAACAGTTTCACTGACATACATGAATTCCAGGAATTTAAAAATTAATGGAAGCACAACTCCTTAGGTTCAGATAGTGATTGGCATGGCTCTAAGAAATTTCTTCATCTGAAAGATAACAACTTTATTTCAACACCTTTTCAGCAGACTAAATAAAGCTTATGAAATAAGTAGGTATGAAATGATAGGTTAAGAAAAACTTTTATGCCAAGTGCTTAGTAATGGTTTGTCCTTCTCCATACATCAACTAGGAAGCAAATCCAGAAATAAAATGTAGCTCTCCTCTCATGTATATTCTTTACCTGAAAAACATTTTAAGCTCTCTCAACATCTTCAGAGGATCAAAACTATGCAAAACTGGAGAAGTCTTAGTGGAAGACAGGAATGTTAGGTTACCTTTAGCAGGAAAGTTGAAGGGTTCCTTAGTCAGATCAGGACAGTCTACAACAGAGACTTGAGCATCAGCAAAGTTCTCTTTAAGCCCTTTCTGCAAAACTGTAATAAAGAATAATAAAAAAATCATTGACAATGGAAGAGTCTGACAAGTTTCTAACAACAATAAACCTATCTGTTTGGGTTTTATTTCTGCAAGATACATTACTTATGCTTATCCTAAGTAACTCCATTGATTTAAACGTCTGCAGGTATTGTTACATTACTCTGAGCTTCAGACAGGAGCAAAAGTTTGTTCAGATAATTGTTTGCCACATTAATTAAAAATTTAAAAAAACATGTTCATTGAAATACATTGACTGACTGCTCCAAGTAGCACTAGGAGCAGCACAATGTGAAGTAAAACAGGTAAACTTCACATTCAGCAGTGGGTTTGTTTCAAAGAGCAGACAATTATAACAGTCAAGTATGATGCAAGAGCAAAGGAGGAAGCAAGATTTAGCTGAGGCAACAATCAGTTCTTTACATTAACCAGACGGTTTGCAATAGCTTGATTGTAATCTCAAAATGTCTCTGCTGTCTGGAAATTTCTACTGCCATGGGATACTGCCTATCCATGTTTATGCTCTTGTGGAGATTTTCTGACAAGTGCCACTATCACAGCAAGACAGATAATGAATGGTGTTGGTGATAATGAACCAGACCTAAAAATTTTGTTTTGCTTCATATCAATGCTTTTTAGCCTCAGAACTTGCAAAGTCACTCAAACAACAGGGAGGATTAGATGAGTGCATTGTTTGGAAACAATTTCCAAACCATTAGTGTGGCATTGTCTTCACAAAATAGTTGTTGAAAGGTCCAGGTTCTTTCATGCCTGAGGGTCTGCTTTGACAGACACCTCAAACTAAAGAACAGAACATCCAGTCTGTAATCTCAAATCAGGTGGTTCCTTTTTTATGCAGAAGACTTTGCTGTGCCTGTGCCTTTGCCTCCTCCACTTAGGATTTCAACCAGACCTTATTTCTCAAAATCAGATTTAGCAAGCTGTTGACCAAAAGGGTCAGTAGCTGGTACTTGGTACATTTCTAAATACATCTCAGTACCTTCTCATAAGTGGACAAAGACATTCAAAGGGCACTCCTCAAATCATACCCAAAATCTGAACAGCAACACAATTCCCAGCTTACTGGAGATCCTCAGGACAGACAGGGACAAAAGGAAAATTCTGCTTTGTGATGAAATTTTGCTGATACTCTTTGAAGCGGTTCTACTGCAAGTATATGGTGTTCTCTGCAGAGCTTACAGGTCTACAGCAGTGCTGGCCTACTGCCCCAGTCTGGCTGGGTGAGAAAAGCACTGAGAACCATCCAGGGCACTGCTGGGACCACATATTCTCTCCATACACAAAAATGTCAAACTGACACACAGTCAGGAAAGTGGCAAACTGAACCTGAGGATCAATCCGAAAGACAAAAAATCTTAGTATATCTGCTGCAGGGGAGAGACTGCCTGAAGGAATAATGTCTTCCTGCTAGGGCAAGAAATGAAGCTCATGAGGCTGAACCTAGAAGTCCCCTCCAACCTCACCCATTCTATTATTCCGAGCACATCTTGCAAATGCTTTAGAAAGAAGTGAAAGAAGATGTTTCCTGCAGCCCTGTTCTAAGGTAATCACAAAAGGAGGAGTCAACTAGTTCATGCAAGAGGATCTGCCATGCTACACTGCATCTTGTCAGCTATTATTTTGAGCAGTCCTGGAAAAGAAAGAAATACTAGAGGGCAGAGGAGGACAGATGATTCTATATGTGTAAAGAAGTTTGCTGTGTAGTGGTTAAACTTTCACAACCTGCACAGAAATCTGCATATGCAGCAGTTTTAAAGGGATTGAGATACTGTCTGTGTGATTAAATATTTTGGGGGCTTGGGGGCAGAGTCATTGTTTCCTCTAAGGAAATCATCACATATAGAGAAGCAATGCTGTTCTTTACATCTCAGTGTGCTAAAATCAGGACTTCTGCATGTACTAGCTGTAGAGAGACTTTGGTATGAGCTTTAAGATAAGTTTGAAGAGTACATTACAAGTTTGTATAAAGTCACATGTCACATTACTTACCCCCAGCAAGCTCCTCCAGACTTGGGACATGAAAAGCAAACCTTTCGACTTTGGCCATTTCCTAAAGCGTGCTGATTTCTTCAGGTAAGAAGCTTCAGTGCAGTACTCTGCAGAGTGACTGGTCTGCCAACAAAGATAATAGTTGAACAATTTAAACATGCTCCTTTCAACATGTTAATTATTTTTTAATTTCACTCAAGAATACATAGAAAAAATAGAACTGTAGTTATGCCATCACAGGAGAGACTGACAGTTTCAATAGTAATGTTAAATTTCTTATGCATTTTGGAAGAAGATGTGTCTGTCAGTGCTATAGCTGGCTCAGAGCATTACACATACTAGTCCTCAAGCTGACAAGTGGGTGTAGGGAAAACACATCCTATGCTGAATGCAGTTCAAGAGATCAGGAGATTTGGGTGTCTTTTTGTAAGACTGGAGTCACAAGAAAGCTTTGTAAGAAACCTGAGCTTTTCTGAGCACAACAGCTACCTCCTAAGGTCTTCCCAACCTTAATGTTTACTTTTCCAGCCCTGGCTGTGGTGGACTTTCAACCCCAGCTATGACACGGTCTCCAATTGATTCTGGGCATGTGTTTCCCCTTCCAGAGAGCAGGCTAGCAGCAAAATAGAAATCAACAAGCAAGTTCTGCAGTATCAGGCTCTGTATGGGTACAGAGCCTGTAAGAAAATGTTTTGAACAAGAGTTTAAGAGCCCCTTCACAAATGAGCTGTACTTCAGTCAGCCTTGAAACAGCAAAGCCAGCCAGAAGGGCAAGCTGCTAGCTCAGGGGAGAAACAACTGTACACTACTAAAACTTAACTGCAGCAATCATTAACTCCTTAGGCACATACTTGCTGCACACAGCAATGAAAAATAAAATGGGTCCCATTTACCCTGATCTCAGATGTTAAAGGAAAAACCCAAAATCCTAACTAAATTCCTAGACCTGAGTCTTTGTTAGGAAGGACTACAGTGTGAGACAGCTGCTTATGTTCTAGCTTCTGTTTTTAAAAATTCCTAACTTTTATGACTGTCATAAAATGTAACTGTCTTTACACCATCAGCCTCTTGAGTTTGCATAAAGGAAAAAAAAAATAAAACAGTGGAAAAAAAAAAGAAATAAGGAGCGTGGGGAGATCATTGCAATCACTTAACTTAAATCTTTGACCTCAGTGCTCAGCCACCCCAAATTACTGCTGTAGCAAGCAGTAGAGAAAGGAAGAAAGACTGCAACCTATGTATAGTAATTCTCATCTTAGTTGGTGCTATCTATCTCCACAGTTGATTTCATCCCTTTTCTGGCTCTGGAGGAGAAAGTAGCAGGATTTGGTACCTCTGGTAGAAGCCTAATGTCAGGTGGAGTGAATCATACCTCAAGACTTTTAGTGTGCACCAAGAAAAGGAATAATTAGCCATAGGCAGAAAATGAGAACATGGCTTTGCCAGCATTGTTTTAGACAATCCTCGCCCCCTCAAGAACCTTCTTCCAGCACTCAACATATTGGTTGTCCTGAAACAGTCTGAGAAGACAAGCTAGAAATGCTGTTGTGCAAAAAGCAGAGACAAGGCTTTTATGGTATTCAAATAAGTTAGCTCCCCACAATCAAGAAAGCAGGGAAAGACTGGAAAAATTTGATGTACCATAATAAACCCAATCTGATTGGTAGACAGTAGTTCTTACCAGGAAAGACACAAAAGGGTAGATCTATGCCCCACCACTGCAAATATTCACAGGAGAGTGAATTGTGTGGTGTGGGACAGAGAGAACCTGAGACAACAGCACACAATTAGTATCCATCACGGAGAGCTGCAGTGACACTGAATTGCTACAGAAGACTTGCAAAGAAAGAACACAAATGCTAAAGGTATGATAAAATTATTATAGATGTGGGATGGTGCAACTAGAATGGAAGCAACAAGTATGTAAAGACTTAAAAGTCTACCTCTGAAGTGGGAAGAAAACATTAGCGAGTAGCCAGGTGCCCGGAGAACGCAGATGAAATGCGAACCATTAGATTAATTATGTGTGGGGGGTATATATTATCAAAACCTGAACTGACATTAGCTTGGAGGGTTAAAGCCAGAAAGGAGAGGTTATATGCAGGCTAGACATGAGTTGGGGACGGGGGTGGTGGGGGAAGAAAAATGACAGAAAAAATTGAAGATGGCAGTTGCGAGAGAGAAATTTAGCCATGACACCAAGAAGAGCAAGACATCCACAGATGCAGAAGCCGTATTTTTCGCCTGGGTCGGTGCGAGGAGATCCTGTACAGGGCAGAGGAATGCTGCGGGGCAGCAGAAGCAAACTCTTGAGCGGCCGGGATTTGGGGAAGGGACGCGCAGGGTATTAACAGGCGTGCTAGGCGAGGCTGCGGTCCGCAGGGACAGACAGCATCCCGGCAGGCAAAGGCAGCGAGCAGTACTGGCGGGAGGGAGCGCTAAAGCCGGCAGCACGCCTGGAATGGCTGCGAGGGGAAGGAAGGGGCTGTTCAGGCTGGAGCAGCCAGCTCGGAGGAGCCTGGGCAGCGCGGGGAAGAACACGCGGGGCAGCAGGAACGGGAGCCTCTCACCAGGCGGGAAGTCGAGGGAAGCCGGGACCTGCCTGATCTCTGCTACACACCGACCGCCGCTATCGCCCGCCCGCACGTACCTGCCCTGCCGCCCGGCACTGGCGAGGCGAGGCACGACTTGGAACAGCTTGGAACAGCTTGGCACGGCTTGTCTCGGCACCGCCCCGCACCCGGGCGCGGCCGCCCCACTGCCACTCCCAGCATGGCACTGTACGCCATCCTCCTTTCCCTCCTTCCCATCGGCCCGCGCGCCTCTCGCGAGACCTCAGCGCTATTTAAGGTGCGGGGCGGGAACAAACCGCCTTTTGCGTTGGGGCGGCGGCGGCGGGCGCAGGTGGGTGGATCGGGTCTGGCGGATCCGCCGCCATCCACGCTGCTGGGGCCCGAGACCGGGCGACCCGGGAATAGAGGAATAGTCCGGGCGGTGCGCAGTCGTGCCCCAAGGACCGGAGCGTGTGGCGGCGGTGGGTGAGGAGCCCCGCGGGAGCGGGAGCGGTAGCGGTTCCGGCGGGGTGCCCCCGGCCCACGGTGACTTGGCGCTTGCCCGCATTCGAAAGGCCTTCCCGTGGCGCCGGCCGCAGCGCGCTGCAGGCATCCGAGCCTGGCGATGGGGGCGAGCGGTGTGCCTGGCGCCTTTGTCAGGTTCTTCAGCAAGTTTAGATGATTGTTTTTCTTCCCTAAGGGATCTGCGTGCTGTTCAGCGCTCCAGGCCGGAGCTGCGGTAGAGGCCGCGAGGGATGCCGAGCTGCGACTTGTGAGTACTAGGCAGGGCCTGTGTGGTCCGAGTGGCATTACTGCCTTTGTCCTGCCTCTGGCGTTGGTTGGTTTTCTTTCTGAGCTTAGTGTTTGTCAGGCCTTGCGTGTATTAGTGTTATTGATGTGCCCGCATAGGCAAAGTGAAGCTGGTGCATGAGGGTCTTTCTTGTTGTGAGGGGCCCAAAGTGGAACATAGCATTCAAGATGAGGCCTCAGCAGTGCCGAGTACAGAGGGACACTGCCTGCTCTGCTCCTGCTGGCCACACCATTGCTGATCCAGGCCAGGGCACCACTGCCCTTCTTGGCCACCTGGGCACACCCTGGATCATGTTCAGCTGCTGTTGACCAACACCCCCAGGGCCTTTTCTGCTGTGACCCAAGTTGTCAGTGAAGACTTAAACTGGTCTAGCCCCAGCACTGATCCCTGGGGAACATCACTTAGGACCAGCTACCAGCTGGATGTAACTCCATTCACCACTGTCAAGGCCCTCCCAGTTTTTCATGCAATGAACAGTGCATCCATCCAAGGCATGAGCAGGTGGTTTCTTCAGGAGAATGCTGTGAGAAATGGTGTCCAAAGCTTTACTAAAGTTCAGGCAGACAATATCCACAGCCTTTGCCTCATCCACTAAGTGGGTCACCTGGTCATGGAAGGAGATGTGGTGGGTCGGTTGGGACCTGCCTTTCCTAAATTCAGGCTGGCTGGGCCTGATCCTTTGGTTGACTTGCATGTGCCCTCAGAATGATCTGCTGCAGGTTATGTGAGGCTATTGGATGAGTTCTGCTATAGTGTCTCCAGATACTGAACTGTGTATAATTCCATTTGAAATAGTACTGTGTATTACAATAGGTTTTAAAAACTTAAAAAAGGTACGGCTCTACAGGGCTAGTAAGTAAATTAACAAGCAGGTAAAATAACTCCAGGCTGTCACAGAAGAAAACCAGGTTCTTTTGCTGTATGTTCTAGTCCCTTTTGTATAGATTTGGGCCACTGAGGAGCTGGATTGTGTTGTCTTGAAGATTCAAGTGAAAATTAGTATTTTAATTCTGGGGCTGGTCTCTGTTATGATTAATAACCAGTGAACAAATGGGTGATGGATTGTTAAGAGCAGATCTTAGGTAACTGACAGCTCACAAAAGAACAGAGGGAAGATGGCATTGCTTCTCAGGATGGCATGCTCTTGGATTAATTTAAAGGTTTTAAACGACAGCAAGTGTTTATGTATGTCAAGTATATGAAACCATTGCCTACTTGTATGTGTGCTTTTTTGGAGGAAGACTTACCCCTAGTAGGGAGAGGGTTAAAACATTCAGAATTAATCTCAACAATCTGTTGCACTATTGATTCTTGCCTTCCTTTGGGCAGGAGCTGAACTAAAAAGACTCTAAAAAATTATCTGATCGCAATTTTGCTGTGAATATCTTTAGGTTAGTGGCTGTCACTTAAATGTTAATATAAAGAATATAACTGGTCATGATTCATAAGAGAATCTCTGCTCAAGTTTGCTCAAGATTGATAGTCCTTGTAAATTTACCCTGTGATCATGAGTGGAGTAGAGGAAAGTTTGGTACCTGATTAATGTTAAATTTTATTTAGTTTCTTGAATTCTCGTTGCTTTTTAGGGCAAACTGAAACATGACTGATACAGATGATTCCCATGCTTCTGGCTCTGATTACCCTGATGCCCAAGAGCTGCTCAGCCATCAGCAGAGGGAGCCATCTGAGGTGTATTCATGGCAAAGGAATACAGGAACACAGCGTTCGGAGTCAAGGCAGAAAGTGGCTGCTCTTGGGGAGTCTTCAGATCATCCTAACAGCATGTCTAAATCATCAGCAGCTTCAGCTGAGGTTTTACTGATTAGCAGTGATTCAGAAACGTGAGTTTTTATCTTCAGTTCAGAATTTTTCCTGTGGAGAACCTGTCTGATGTATCATGAAAGTGTACCTTCTTTTGAAAGTAAATACTTTTTTCTTCTTCAGTGATGCCTCTGCTTCTTATCCTGAGTGCTCCATTGCACCTTCAAAGCAGAAAAGGAGATCTCAATCTTCAAGGCAACAAGCTGAATCTGTTACAGGAGTACCTGGCAATGAAAGCTCCTCAGATTCTTCTCTGTCTCCCCAAAGTCCAGCGAAATCATTGGAAGGTTCCAAGCAGCAGAAGTCAAAACTCAATTTGAAGGCCATTTTTGCATATCACTTCAGAGGAAAGAAGTTCAAAGCCGCTGCACACCGAAAATACAAAATTCACTCAAAGAAGAAAAAGAAAAAGTATGAGAGCACACAGATGCCCACAGGGAGGCCCCCACTGACAGCCTCGCCTCAGGAACAAAAAAGGAGGCTTTTGGACAGAGGTTTTCAATTCCCTTTTGTTGAAGAACATTATGGGAAGAAACATATTCCCTTAAAGATGGTTCTTGGCTATGAGGTAAGTCCTCTGTTTTGTAGGATAAATATTTTCTTAGTCTAAAAGTTGAATTGAAATGGACTACGTTGCGCTTCTGCTAGAATAAAACAATGAAACAAGTTTTAGTTCTGTTAAACAGGTCACTTGATGTAGGTTTAATAATTTTCAAAGCAAACACAACAAGAATATATATGGGTATTGATAGAATGTTACAATTCAGTTCTTAATGTGAATCTTGTGAATCATAAAATCTTACTGAGATTTTTTTTTCTACAGCAGGCAGCTGCAAAGGGATTTTTCAAATATATTGAAGTGCTTAAATATGAGGAGCATCTTAAAAAAGCTTTAAAAGCCCTTCAGGCCAGTGATGACTTAGAAAAAGAGTGTGTGGTGTTACGGAAACACAAATACTTAGATGACGAAGGCCCCATTTCCCCTATTCAGGAGACAGAGTAAGTTTATCTTTACTTACTCTTTTGTGCTTAGCTAACATATAAATGGGTATGTGTATCAAGTTCAGTTCTGTCCTTTTAACCTATGAAAGCATTGTTTATTCTGGGAACAAAGCATTCTACCACTTGGGGTTCTGTCTTTGTAGATGTGACTTAAAAGTTCTCACAGAAGGAAGTATTTTTAATTTGATCTGAAGACTGGTAATTGTTGGTAGAAATTGAAATGAAGTATTTCCTGAAATGCACTCCTCTAATGTTATCCCAAATAAAGTACAGTGTTCTGAAATAAAGACTAAAGGATAGTTTTTAATATCTTTTTACATTATTTAAAACCAAAGTGTCATCTTTGGTCTTTAGGGTCAAGAAATTAGCTTAGTGCAGTAAAAAGACTGGTAAATGGTCAGGAATACTTGCTGTTGTAAATCACTTTTAGCAAGCCTAAAAGACAGTGTAAAGGTACAATGCTGTTACTCAGTTACTGCTTACTTAAGGGCTTGCAGCTTTTACACATTTTAAGGTACTATAGAAGTACGCAGTTTGATCTAATTTTTTTTTTTTTCAGTGATGATGAGGACAACTTGAATTCTGATACTCAGGAACAACTTGATGCCAGAGTAGTGGTAAGTAAGCACTCTTGAACTTCAGAAACACTCTAGCCTTTCTGTTCCAAAGTTAAAGAATTGGTAGGTAATGTCTTTGGTATTTAGTTCTTGAGCTTAGATCCAGAGTTAACAGTACCTCAGTGAATCCTGATCTCTTACTGCAGAAGGAGGTTGATAGTCCACGCTCTCTTTAATGCTGAAGTGTATAGGAATTTTGCAGTTCTCTGTGGAGTTCTTAAACTCTGCAAATTTACTACTAAAATCTGAAGTATTTTGAAACTAGACTTGTGACTACTTCTATCTTCCATTATCTTAGGAGAACAGCTCTTTCATTCTAAGTAGCACAATTCCCAGTAAAAAAAAGTCAAAGCCAGGAGGAAAACGTGCAAAACCACCTGAAGTGATTGAAATAATGGATGAAGAAGATGGTGCTGAAGACAACTCAGTGCCTCTGCAAGGCTCACCTCGGTGAAAAGCAGATGAACAAATGAGGTGGCAGTGGTTGTTCTTCAAATGCCTCTTTCATGAACCTCTTGGTTTAAAACATTGGTCTGGAGTCAGTTTTGAGCTCTCCACACAGCTGCCTTGGCACGTTTGCCTTACTGTGAGTATATTTGGCTTTTGTCTGAGACAGTTACAGAAACAAAATAACTTGTCCTCATGCTAAGCTTTGAAATGTCTTCTGTGCTATTCTTGATCAGTATACCTCCTTCAGTGGCTGATGATCTCGGTGAAATTCTGGCTTCTGCAACTTGACTTCTGTTAACCAATGGATCATAGAATTTACATAATCAAAAATGGGAAGACAGGTTCTAAATATTTTAACAGAACAACAGCACAGGATAGAAAAGTGTATATATATAGAAGAGCATGCAAACATCTGTATGCTCAAGTTAAAAGGGCAGTTTGGGTGCCTTTCTTTAGCAGATTTCTTTGTGGGTGATACTTGAGAGATTTGTTTTTCTGCCTTGGAGGTGCATGTTTGAAATACTTTAAAAGTTAAAGGGTTGAAGACAGAACTGAAGCTTAATGCAAGTCAAGTGCCAATAAAAATGGAGAAGTAGTTGGTCAACTTTGACAAAAGCCTGTTGCAAAATGTGGTTAATGCATTTGAACGATAATAAAATCCAATTTTGTATGATTGAGGTTGTTCATTCCATGTGGAATAACTTCTCAGAAAACTAATTCTCTGCCCTTAATCTAACAGAATAATCTAATGTTGTAAGTATAATCTGTAGCAGTATAGTGAATCTTGGGTTAAAAATTATTTTTTTCCCTCTTGCCCTCTTCTGTCCAGAATGGCTTCTAATGTGAATATGTCTTAGCAGAAGCTAAAATCTCTTTATGAACAGTACTTACCATGCATTGCCCCAATTGCAAATGCCTCTCTCAAAGGTGTTTAAGTCAGTATGAAACATGGCTAGTGTTTAGAAGTGGTTTGGATATCACTGAGTCTTACTGTGCAGCAGTTTTGATGGCTGAACTAATAAATGTTTAAAATGTTAATTTGTGTCAGCAAGATTTAAAAACTAGTCAACTCACAGTCTCATTTAGCTACTCTTAACCAAATTGCTGTCAGCAGCTAGCTGACAGCTGTTCAGCATGTAATCTGTGCTGAACGAGTGTGTAGTCAGAAAAAGGCTTTGTCTGCTGGTTAAATTTCCTTCAAATGCAACTGACAGTCTGAGGAGATTTGCAGTAGGTGCTCAATATTGAGAGCAAGTCAAACTGTGTTATTTACATGCTTGAATTAGGGTCCCAAACCTTAGTAAAGGAAGTTGCCCAAATGCAGCTTGATAGCTCTAGGACTGCAAAAATTACTTCAGCATTTGAAGGTCACAACTAAAACCAGTCCAGAATTAATGGCTAAATGTAACTCTTCCAGGTGTGTCCCTGAGAAATACTCAATGGCTTGAAACACTTACCCGGGATCTAGGCGTGGGGTTCTTTCTTGGTAGGGCATAGTGAGGGGCACGTGGAGTCCTGCTCATTCTGCAGTTCATGTGATGAATTTGGATGTTCAGCTGTTGGGTGACTCAGAAATAAATTAAATTTCGATTCTGATTAGAATTGGATAAATATACATGAATATTAAGCTTATTACATCTGCTAAATTGATTGTTGAACTCTAGCTTTGACACTGGGAATCTTCAGTTATTTTTGACTGTATATGACAGTTCTTAGCATTTTGCTTTTCTTTCCCTTCTAGTTTATGTTGCTTTTGGAAGATGAAATACTTCTTGGTTTTCTTGCTGCACAAGGTAAGCTGTTACTTGAGTTTCAGTTCTGCTTTCTTCAGATAGCTTTTTTTTTGGAGTTATTTCACAGAAGATTTTTAAAAAGCAAGTGCTCCATAGTTGAAGTACATTGCAGTGCTCCCCAGCTGAGCAGCCTGTGTATGTGAAGCTTCCAAGGTATGAGTTCAGTGCTACATACCTTGCATCAGTCTGACCAAATTTAGAGCCTGTAGCCTCTCTTTGAACAAAAACTTGAATTCTTGAATACTTCAAAGTGGAGTTTTTGTTAAAAATGAAAGTTTTACCTGATGTTGAATGCTGCAGGGCAACATTATCTGATTTGGTTTGGACAACACTGTTTGGAATTTTCTCTGCTGAAGATTTAGGGATACTTTCCCCTCAGTATCTTTGTGGTGCCTCACCCACCCTTTCTGTGCTAGGGTGTATTATAAAGCTGCAGCTTCTGGTGGCTTCCCTGTGGTAAAATTCTATCTTAATTCGTATCTCTTGCAAGAGCAGGAGGGACAGCAGAGAGCAGCTGGTAGTCTTGCATGTATATGGCTGTGAAAGCTTCTTACAAGTTTGCATGGCTTGGGACAGTGTAGGAAATTGCATGGAAGAAAGCGCCTTGTAAGGATACAGCATAGGAAAACCCCTTTGACATGGGAAACACTGAGCTGAGGGTGGGTGAGGAGGGAAACCTTACAAGATAGGAACAGATTTCTCACTTGGCAGTTGCTGTAGGTAGAGAACTGCACGAGGAAGCACATCGGGTTGTTCTGAGGAGAGTATGTGAGATTCTGAACTCCTCACCACAATTACCTTGGTTCAAGCTACCTGTCTCTAGAACTGGAAGCGGTGGTAACTGTCAGTTTCCTCTACTGCTAACAGTAAGTATATGGTCAATTGGGAAGTGACTTCAAATTCTGCTTCAAAAGTAGTAAAAAAATGAATGTGTTCAGTCTGTTCCAGCACTTGATCAGGTATTGTCTTTTGCTGTAGGCAAAAACCTGGAACCTAGTGCTTAGAAAAAACCCTTCTTTTGCAACCCACAGCTGATTAACGTATTAGTTGTGTTACTTATATGAAGGGACAATATTTGCATGGCCTCAAAGAGCATTCATTCATTCAAATACTGATCAATCTAGAGTTTGGTGGTCTAAATTTTCAGAAGTGTAGCTTGGTTGTGTCTTTGTAGATGAGCACACAGTACCGCAGCAGTTGTAACTTCTTGGGAATCTCTTGAATTCTTAGGGCTGTTTGCTGACCTTCTGATTCAGGAATCCATTACTTGGGTGGACATCTGTGCAACATGGTGTAGCAAAAGAGGTGAGCTTTGTGTTTCTTCTGAGCTTCAGCATAAGACTGTTGGATTTCTTCAGTGTAGTGCTATTCCCACAGCAAGTATCAGACTAATTTGTGCACTGTATGGTATCTGCACCCAGCAGTGTCTTCCTGATGCGGTGTTCAAAAAACAGTGCTACAGTATTTCAACAGCTGGCATCGTTGGTTTTCATGCAGATGTGCTGGTTAAACTTGGTATTTCTGTTGAAACAAGTAGATTCTGTGTTTCTTAGTGGGAAGCTTTTCAAATACAGTATCAAAGAACCGCTAAACTGTTAATGGGATAAAAGTATAATTAAACTAGTGACATTGTTCTAAAATATTTTTTCCTAAAGGGGCATTCCTGTGATGTGTGGAACAGATTGGAAAACCTCTACACAAGTGTAAGTATTGAGGAAACAGATGGTTTTTTTCCTAGGTGGAGGTAGTTGTATGAAGATAAAAGCTGAAGTCTTAACTTCTTAGCTGCCTTTTGACAACAAAAAAAACTACTCTATTTTGAAACAGAAATCCAGGTTCCAGATGACCATTAGAGACAGGTTTATTTCCAAGTTACCTGTCTAGGCTTAAAACCCAGGCTGTTCTAAAGACATTGGGGAGTTTTTATGCCTCGTTCTTCAGCAACTAGACACAACCTGCTGTGTGTCTGAATTGGAAAACGTGGCTAGAAGAGTAACAGGTTCTGCTTTCCTCGCTGTACACTTAATTGCAGTGGTGACAATGAGACCTGTAACAAGTTCACTTAGTGGGACAATTCTGCAAATATACTTAAAAATGCATCTGCTATGAAATACAACTATAAACTTGAGTTGATGTGCTTCAATTCTGCATCGTATGTACTAAAAGAAGTAGAATTAGGAAAAATACTCGAAGTGCTGAATTCTTGTAGATGGTTTATTAAAAAGCATATTTTGAAGGCGTCTTAAAATGGTCTCTTCCATGCCTTCTTTGTGAGAACTCCCTTAGTTTTACCTTTTTGTGGCATAGTGCTCCAGTTTTTTCAACTGCAGATGGATCTTGTTGGTAGCTGTGTGGTAAACTGAGCTGTGGTTTGATTGCAGATAAAATGCTTTGTTGTGTTATCAGTATTCAGCCAGTGTAACTGGACTGCTGGCTGGCTGGTTTGATACTGAGATAAAAGCACCCAAGTCTTGATGAACTGCTAAAATACTAAGGAAACTTGAAAGTATTACTTAGATACAACAATTTACTTTATTTTAGGAAGTGCACCTGAAGTCCAGTCTGAACTAGCATCTTGGTAAGTTTGTGACTTTTTTTTACCTTTGCCTGTTTCACGTCAGCCATGTGTCTTTAGCTTGGTGAGCTGCTTATACTGCTGCTCCTTTCTTACTGAGAAAATCCAGTGTTTCAGAAAACATGAGAGCTTATCTTGCCCAGACTTGAGAATGCTGTGAGAAAATTGTTGTGATGATTGGCAAAATGTTCAACTGCTCTGAAGAGAGTGAGTGAGAAGAGCCTTTCTGAACAGATCTGAGTACTGTTGTAGGTTCTGCTGATTTGTATGCACATACATGCTGATTTGTAATATTACTTGTTTTTTTCTGGTGGCAGGTCCTTAGAGAAAGTCAAGGAAGAAATACAGGATGCCATTTCACAGAAGTCTGAAGCTGATTTGAGGGTTAGTGTGACATGTGAAGTTCTGCATATACCTGAATGAGGTGCTCTGGTTGTCAGTAGGCTAGGAGCCTCTCAGACCAAGCTTACTAATTTGTGAAAGTTTCAGGGACTGTTGTCAACATTACACTACTGTATCTTAATAATGGTTCATTCATTCTGTTATGGGAAGAATTTATTCTAACTGAAATTTGCCCAAAGAATGTTCATATTGATTTCTCAGGTAAAAACGAGGTGAGCAGGTTAACTGCTTAAACTGATAGTTTTGCATTGACCAGAAAGTTACACTTAGTAGGAAATTGATAGTGAGGATTCTGCAGAGTTCTGTAGTTAATTCCCTTTAACATTTACTTCTCAGGTACCTTAACTTGTAATTAAAAACTTGATGATGTGAAGGAGGTGCTCATGTATCTTTACCATCTTTATTCAAAATGTCTTGAAACAACATAAAATGACACTGGAATCTGTACCAAATTTCCTTCCAGTCTGCTTGTTTTTTATTTATCTCTTGTGGTAATTAATAGTACCAGAAGTGTTGAGGTCTATCCCGATGGGATCTTTTCTGTAGGTTCATGTCGTTGGAAACGCCTCACAGAATAAACTTGTGGTTTGGCTTTACCCACTTAACTACCTGTTAGCTCTGTGGGATAAAACTGCAAGACAAATCTTAGAGTAGATTCCAAGGAATGCAGGGATGGCCAGTGTTCTCCTTTAGGTGTGCTGGAACATGCTTGGGATACAAAACAAAAAGTCATTCATGTGGAAAAGCTTGGTTGGAATCAAGTCAGTGTTCTGAGACTTGGGTGCAACTGACCTGAATTACATAGGCTGAATTTAGTCTTTGGCCCAGGCTTTTGTGTAGGCACCTGACTTGTAACACAATGTTTTGCTGCTTGTTTTCTACATGGCTTGAAACAGTCTGTTCCTCCTTTAATCATGCAGGAGTGATTATTGTTTCTTGTTTCAGTGGCTATAAGAAGGGACAGCACTTTGATGTCTGCTGTGGAGTAACTTCATGAACTTGTTGCATTTTTGTTTTGTATCAAGAGGTGCTCTACAGTTCCATACTGAGCAGCAATATTTGGGTTATTTATTCAAATATGGGGGTTAAAGAGTAAGAGAGTTAATTTCTGAGCAGCTCAGCCAGCTTACTGCTATACTGTTAAAATCCCTGGATTCTGTTCTGTAGAACAAAGAGTTGAAAGTAAAAGAAGCAAAGCACTCTGGAAAAAGTATAAATATTCACGTAGAAGAATTCTGAAGCTGCTGTTCATGTTAGTCTGTTCTCCCTTTCAGCTGCATGGCAGTTTGGTGAAGAGTACCTTTTAGTCCCTGACACCCAGTGGTGCATGCAGGAAGCTCATATGTAAAATTCAGCTGTTGTGGTTGGGGGTGTGTAGCCGTTGCAGTGTTACAGTATCTGCACCCAGCGGCTTTCTCCTGGTGGGATGGTCAAAAAGCAGTGCTACACCAGTGTAGCATTTGGTGTCCTTGGTTTTCATTCTGCTGTTTGTTAAACCTGGTATTTTTGCTAAAACAGTCTAATCTCTTCAGAGACTTCAGGGTACTTACTTTCTGTTTTCATGTAACAAATGAAAATAGACATTTTCATTTGTCTTCATTTTGATTATCCATGTGACAACTGGCTCTACTGGCCTCTGGAACTCAGCAAGTGCATCCAACTCTTTCTAACCAGGTGCCTGATGATACAGAACAGAGTGAAATGCCCTGAGTTAAAAAAATGGAAGCAACCTGTTTGACAGGTAAGCACTCAGTTACTGGTTCCATACTATTTCACAGTTGGTGTATTAGCTTTGTATGACTGTAAACATGGGGAACTACTAAACTGTTGTAGAACTAAGTGTAGAAATGGTGTAGTACCAGAGATTGCTGGGTAGTGATCACTGCAGGTGTTGGCAGTATCCGAGCAGATCACTCATCTGTGAGTCATTCCTTTGTGTGTGTGTACTTATTTTAAATTGCTGTCACAGTTGTGCAGCCATCTGTAGTACTGGTGTCTTAATTAGACTGCTGTTGGTTGTGAGGAATTCATCAGAACTTGGAGCTTGCCATACTTCAGGCTTGTTCACAACTTGGCTTATGTATCAGCAGGATTGATTCACTAGAAAAGATGGGCAGCTGGGTTATTGAGTGAAGTCCCGTAAGAGCAGGGAGAGGAGTATGGTCATTACCAAGGCTGCTGGGATGTTACTGTTTCTGGTGAGCTGTGGACATGACCATAAAGCAAATCCACCAGACTGCTGTGTTGCCACACATTTGTGTGGTACCAAGTCTGCTGGGAATAAAGCTTTTAACGTAAGTCAAGGACACAATATTCCCTTCTGCTGGTAAGAGCAAGTTCCTGCTGAGGTGTAGGGATGTATCCTTGGGCACCTTCCACAGAAGCTATAGGGGAGCAAAAGTTTCAGTTGGGAGATTTATAGACTGGATTCCAAAGCTCCTGCTGAGTGGGTGGCTCTTGGAACAGAAGCAAAAGAGGGAGACAAAGGCTGTACCAAAGGCTGTTCCATGCAATTTACACCCAAGGTGCACTAATCAAACCTGTACTAACCAAACCTGACTCCAGTTCCTAGGGACTGCTGCCAAGTTGCTGTGTGTCAGAGGGGGATGGGAAACACCACGTGGGAGCTACAAAAGTAAGTGTGAAGGCAAGAGCACTTAAAAAAAAGGCTGATACTGTAAAGAAATTGAAGGTCACTTCAAAGAGGGTTTGCATGGCTGAAAAACCAGCAGCTCTTAACGCGGTGACCGCATATTGAAATCCTCTGTGCAGGATGCCGTGGACACTCATGTGTGCTATGGTCTATATGTGAGGAGATAACACCTTTTGTAGTTAGGCCTCCTGGGCTGGAAATGGGCCTTATCCTGCTGCCTTTGGGGTTTTTTGATGCTGTTGTAGAGGACAGAGTACTCAGTTCCACTCTCAAGCAAGAATATGAAGCATATGACATGGAAAAGGGTTGTTAGTTATGGTTTGAGCAGGCTTGCAGCCCACGTTGCTGCTTGTGTGTCCAGAGAAGGGCAGTGGAGCTGGGGAAGGGTCTGGAGCACAAGTCTGAAGAGGAGCAGCTGAGGGAGCTGGGGGTGTTTAGCCTGGAGAAAAGGAGGCACGGGAATCTTCTGTCTGCTTTGTACACCCACCTGACAGGAGCTTGGGGTGGGGGTTGGTCTGCCAATTAACAAGCAGTAGGATGAGAGGAGATGACCTCAGGTGGTGCTAGGAGATGTTTAGATTGGATATTAGAGAAGTTGCTTTTATCTGGATTGAAAGTGCCAATAGCTATTTCTCCTCCCTTAGATCCTGGTGATGTTGCTTGCTGCAAGCCTGCTGCAAAGAACTGCACAGCTGTTCCAAATGAAGAAAGAACCTTCTCTAGAGTGTTCATTGTAGTTTTTTTGGAATTAAACATTCATTTTTATAGTAGTGCATGTTGTGATTTGCCCTCCTGGAAGCTGTGGTGAAAGTGCCTGTTGAGTGTTGTAGAAGCCCCAGCCAAACTGAGAGTATAGAGGTGACTGGAAGTGGCTTTATCAGGTCTTTTCCCTCACTTCCCCATCACTGAACTCACCTGTAACAAAACCCTCCTTATTCTGTACAGAATATCACAGCATTTATATAAAACTGGGGGCTCTGTATTGCAGCCTGGAAGTTCCTTCATGTTTCTGCACTGAAAAGCCAACAAAGGGTTGAGGAAATTATGGCAGCTGATCAACTGAGTTGCTGGTAGCAGAATGCAGGATTGGTCTCCTTCCTTGATACTCTGAGAGAAGAACAAGAATATTGATGTGTATGAGCCTCAGCAGCCCTTGCACAATTGCCATGGTGAAGTTGAGACTCCATGCTCTACTGCTAATCCCAGAATTACAAAGAGCCTCCACTTGACTCCGTGGAGTTTGACAAGCTGGTTGTGGCTTATGGTGCACTGCTGCAGTACATGCAACTGCACCTGACTGAAAGAAAGGGGTGAAAAGAAGTGGAGTTAATTCATCAGAAATCTGCTTTCTAAGAGTTCCCTTGGAGCAGATTTAGAGGCTGCAAAAATGAGCACAGGACTGGAGGACCTGTGAAGAGGCTCAGAGTTGGGGTTTGGCCTGGAGCAGAGGCTCCAGGGAAATTGTTAGAGCTTTAAGCATTGCAGGGGGATTGGGCCAGAGGACCTTTAAAGATCTCCCCACCCCCAACTATGCCATGATTTGCTGTGGTGCATTTAACCAGAATGAGCATTAATGAAAAGCCCTTGATAGTGCACCTGTTAATTATTAAGTTTACAGCAAAAGTCGAGTTTTGAATTTGTCCTGATGTACTTCACTCAGAAAACTGACAGAAAGCCTCTCTTTGGAAGAAGTAACAGATTTTTATTCTCCCATTCAAGTCCTTTAAAATGTACCTTATGACTGCAGGGAACTATTTCTTAAATCAGAGAGTGCAAAGAACAAATTAAGCTCCAGCTTTACAGAAGAAATATCCTATCACTGAAGGATTCAAATAACCTTAAAACTTTATTTGAAAACATTTTATACATGTATATTACAAAACTTAGTATCTCTTTAAAATATTAACATAAGAAAGGTCCTTCAGGCCAGTAGCTCAATCTGAGACAAACAATGAAAAAACACAGTCCCATCTGCTGCTGAGCTCTAAACAGGGGACTACAGCGTTTTGGGGTACTCGTGGTTTTCCTACAGCTTGAAGCTGAGGATTCCTGAATGGCATCACAATTCATCATTGTGAATTCACCACTCACTGGCCTGGATTGTACCAACACCACTCTGTCCTTGTTGCTCAAAGTCTTTGCCTCTCATGGTGCTTTCCAAGTCTTCTTGGCTCGCAATTTTTCCAGCATTTTCTACAAATAAAACAAACCATGAGACTACAGTAAGTGAAGCTGAAGTGACTGCCCTAAAGCCAGCATGCCTGGGTACTGTGTCTGTAAGCAGAACATCACAATTGGGCAGTGCTGCTCTGGACAGCAGTGAGTGCAATGCCTCCCCTGTTCCAAAGAGGCCACAGATTCCAGGGCAGGGGCAAAGGGTGTACTTATTTCTCTTCTCTGTTAATGGTGGCATCTATAAAGCAATGTAACAAGAGCTGCAACTGCCTCCACCACAAAGCAGGTGAGGTGGTCGGGGCTAAAGGCAGGAACTGGACCTGGATCCCGCACAGTTGTCACAGCCCATCAGGATTATCAAGCATTTTCTTCCTTTCAGTTGTCAGGCCCAGCAGGGAAATAAGGGAATTGCTAAATCCAGGCCTCTTTTTAACCCTGTTCCACAGCAACTGCCAGCAAAACCCCAATAAGATTCTTGCACCATTTGGGCATGCCCAGGATCTAGGTAGGGTAGCCAAAGCAGCCCAAAAAACAACAAACCCAGATTGTTGCCTTAAAATGGAAATTTGGTTAATTCTGGATTAATAAAAAGGCTGCCATTCTTTTGCCAAAGGCTTTCCAGCAGCTGGAGTGTTTTTGCTCAAACTCGGGTCACAGAAAAATTCAGCCTGAGGCATACACGCTTTTTAAAGAAAACTTGAGCTCAGTTGTTGACAAGGGAATTTTTACATAGGATGTACCAATGGTATCACTTAACATCCAGACTGGTTTGAGGGTCTCCATTTCAGCTGCATTCACACCACATCTCAATTACTCTTGACTGGAAGCTCAGTGAAATCATGAGACCAGAGGGCAAGAGGACACAAGCAAATTATTACCTTTTGAAACTCTTTAGCCTTTTCTCTGTTTTTAGCATAAGTTTCTTGCCTTGTTTTTTCTTCATTTCTGATTTTTACTTCTGCAAGCTGATTATAAAGTCTGTGAAAACAGAAAAAACACCATTAGTGTCTGGGCAGGGAGGAAGGGGCAAAGATGGAGTAGGTTAACAAGCTTAAGAATTGGCCCTGGCTCAGTTGTTAGCAAATGGGAAAATTTGACTGCACTCTCCAGTAATCCAGAATCACTTCAAATTCTTTTTCAGCTGCATCAAGCAAATGTCCTCCCTGTTCAAAGCTGCACTTGCTGCCTGTAACTGCTCCTACATGCCCAAGTGCAACTGTGAACTTGGCATTAAGTGGCAGAGCTGCCTCAGCAGGTGACCTTAGTGCTACCTCTGCAAGGGCATTTCCCAGCAGGTACCTGCATCAAACACACCTGGCTCCTCTCCCACTTGTTAAGCAGCACTGGGTCCAGCTGAAAGAGCAGAGACTGAGCAGCAGCTTTCACAAATCACAGATTACCTACTTTTTTGTGTTTTTTTTTTTAATTAAACTTCTCCCACTTATGTTTATGCAATACCTGGATGTACGCTGGTGCATTTCAGTTTCTCCAGACTTCCTATTCTCTGCAGAAGATACTTTCACTTCTCCTACTTTTTTCAACTGATTGGCAAGTGCACCATTTTTTCCTAGGGGAAAAAAAGAAGCCAAACATATCTTAAATTTAAATCTTTAGTTCAGCTAACTCAAAACCAGGAGAGATTTACAAAGATTTTAAAATGACATGACAAAACCCAAAACAAGATAGCAGAATGGAAGCCACAGAGATGACATCCTGAGTTAAAATAAATCTCTATTCTTTGATATAAACATCAATTGAAGGGATACCTAATGCTGTGTCTTGCCTCAGATAAACCTACCAGAGAGACCAGATTCCTTCTGTCTGCTTCTTAAATTCTCAGACTTTCCTCCTTGAAGCTTTCTTGCTTCCAGCTTTTCATCCTCTCTCTCCTTATTTTTTATTGCTTCTACTCTTTTCAGAGATTCCTGGATGAAATTCTGCTTTCTTTCTAAAAAGGATTTTTGTAAACTTCCGGGTGTAGCTGCAAATTCCAGTAGCATCACTGTGAAGAAAAAGGAGAAGTCTCCCATTTCTCATTGTTAACAATGAGCAGCAAGTCATGCATTTCAAGGTACTTCTCCTAAAATGGGATTGAGCACTTCTGTAAATGGTAAGAGGAGAATGGCACTGAAAAATGAGGCATCTTGCAGAATGATGCAAGATCATGCAAAATGATCATTGCAGAATGATGCAAAATCAGCAGCAGTTCAGACCTATTGAATCCAGTAATGGCCAGCAGGTCTGCCCTGCTGTAAGATGTGAGATTTCTCACAAATGTTGTGAGAAATACTGCATCAAAAGCATCTGGATGCATCAAAACGTACTGAAGATCTCACAAGTCCCTGACACAATTACATTCCATGAATACCTGACCTTCACAGTACTGCAGTTCATCTTGGACAAAAAAAAAAAAAAAAACCCAAAAAAAATCAGTATTTTACTACTCTTCCAGATTATCATCAGAATAAGGCGGGGGGGGGGGGGGGGGGAAGGATAATTGTATAATTCTTTGGCTACAGACTTGTAGGGGGACTAACAGAAAATGAGAAACAAATGAAGGTACATAAACTATGACAACAAATCAGAAAACAATACAGATTTTTTCAAAATTAAGTCATTTCAACACCAAAGAAGAGTAGTGTAGAGATTCGGAAGTTTTATGAGAGAGAACCTGGCCCAGGAAGAGACAAGTCCAGGTAACACACATTAAACCTCAGTCAAAGGTACTACAGACCAAGTCTGAACAGCAGGATGCACTTGCCTAAGTAAAAGCAGCTCTAAGTTTTCCAAATGAGAAAACTGTTGATGATTTTAATCATCAAAATTTAAAATCGTAAGTCATAAAAAATTGTTGATGATTTTAATACTAAAAAATACTTCCAACTTCATTGTATTGAAGTACCACATAATTACCTGCAGTCTGATGTGATGGACAGTGATTCTCACTGGGACTCTGGGCTTTGGGAGAACTGTCAGGCCTTACAAATGCTGAATAATCTGTATCTGGAGCTAGTGGTAAAAATTCTCCCTCCTGTTTCAAAAGGATCAGTGATTGGATTGGAAATGTTTAACACATACAACATATTTGAGTGAAGCAGTACTACTGCACCACTAGCATAGACTCAATGCAAATAAAAAACATGCTTTTGCCTTTATGCATGATGCATAGAAAAATCAGAAATGGATCTTGGTAACAGGTATGAAAAAGCTGTTTTCTAAAAACTTTTCAGAACTTAAAAACAAACCAACAAAACAAAACAACCCAAAAAACACCCACCCCCACCTCCAAACCCAAAGAACATCCATTAAAGACTTTTTGCCCACCGGATTTCAATTGCCAGGTTCTTAATACAGGCCTGAAATTCAATTTCTTTTCCTTTCCTCCTGCTTTCTCTGGTTCTCCCCATCACTGTCTTCCTGCTCTGTCTCTTCCATCTGTTTCCCAGAGGTGGGTGACCCACTGCAGCAGTACAGCCTCCAACTGCCAACCTCCACCTCACCCATGTATCAACTACTTGATAAAAATCCATCCTTAAGCACTTACAGGAATTCCCTAGATGCCTCTTGCAATTAGTGCATGATTTAACCTTATCTATTCATCTAACAAACACAGATTACTTGGTTCTGCATCAGTGCTTCAGCACCCAAACCACTGTCACATTACAGCCCACCCCTCTGCAATTTACAGCCTTTGTATATAAGCAAGCAGCAAAAAGAACACCACGGGTTAATTAAGTGTGGCAGTTATGAAGAGCTGATTAATTTTCCCCATAAGCCTCTAACTGCTGTGTCAGCCTGGATGGCTCCAAACTCACAAGGTGAGGGGCTTTCTCCTCTTTTCTCCTGTTTAGTTTGTAGTTTCATTTTATTCCACACACTCTTTTCATTCAGATTCATCTAATAAGACACAATTCCATCTTGCAAACACCAGCAAGATGGTTTTGTTTTTTGCAGCAAGTCTTCCCAAACTCTATCTAGATCAATATGACAAGGTAGTGATTCTAAGGAATAACCCAAATTTAGGATCTATTTGATCTGTCTGGAAAACACAACATCAAACCAAGATGATCCAAAGCAATTATAAAGCTTGGAGAGCCCAACAATCTCTTGTTTTGCAGGAGTGGGTGAAGCGCTACCGTGGGGCTTCTCCTTATTTTGATTAATACTAAGTTCAAAACAGAATCACATTAGATAATGCTTACCTCAGTAAAAACATTACATTCAGACTGATCCACACCTACTGAGTTATCCATTGCATCCTCCTTAATTTTCTCTTTGTTAGGATGTTCCATGTCTGATTCTACAATACTGATGTCATTGGAGCTTATCAGAGTGAGCTCAGGTTCTTCCATAATACCATGCCCTGACTCAGTCTCCTAGAAAATAAATTAATCAAGGTATCAGTAAGGAAAAAAGTAAAAACGCAGTATCTTCAGCAATAGCAACTGTTGTCAGAAAAGGAAGTTCATTTAACATACAGAAGAAAGAAAACCTGCCCCAAGTAGTAAATGAAATACAGAAAGAACATTTATATTTCAGAACTCAAAAAACTGGAACAAATAACCCAAAGTAGCCAGACAACTACAAATCTCCCACTCTCCATAAGTTTAAACTACTTAGTTCAAGGGCAATTTTTTTTTTTTAAAGCCACATCAATGCTATTTCTTTAAGTTTGCTTATGTTTTGGTTAATTTATTTACCTTCTTCAGGCTTCTAAATGGAGCCAGGGGCTGTTCAGTGAGGCACCCATGCTATGTAACCCAGGTGCATGAGCTCTGTCACTCGGTGCTAAGAGAAGGAGAGGCAGTAGGGAAGCTACATCTCCTCCAACCACCGTGAGAACTCAGCTCATTTAAACTACTGCAAATTATCTCAGTGCTATGATCCAGAAGAAGGATCAGGGGCAAAACTCCAGGAAACAGGAACTAGAATTGTAAAAATCAACATTTGCCATGCTTTCAGATATTATCTGAAATATGATCATATTGATATAATAATGATATTATCAGATATTTGTGCAACAACAAAACCCCTCCTTTTGGATATCTGTTCAACTCACCCAGACTGGAATATGACATAAGCTTCTGGGCACAGGATGAGAGTATTTTTCATGTCTTTGGAATAAAGAACTGTTCTGTTGTACAACAGTTTGCACATGGATGTCTGAGTCTTCCAAGTTGGTTTCTCTGAGAACCCCCAGAGATTCTCGTCCTTCTGGAAAGCTTTGATCTGGCTCCTTTATATCCATATTGACCTGAGAATGCAGCTCCACAGCTTTATTTACTTCATTTTCATGAACTGATTTTTCAGGAAGCTTTACATGCTTTTTGTGATCAAATGCCTCCAGAGGTAATTTTTCAGAAGACACAGTCTCTTTTACTAACTGCTGAGGGAAAGTTTCACCCATTGTAACTGGTGTGGGACCTAGCTGGTAAAATGAGTTTTGCTCTTCCAGGTGAATCAGATTTTCATTCCGCAGATCTTCCACTGAACACTGGAGATTAATACATCCTATACTTCTTGACAGCTCTTCATATCCACTTGCAGGTGAAATAGAGTTCTCATTGTCTCTAATTCCAAGGGTTTGTTCAAAAGGTCTTTGTGACACAGTGTTTATATCCCCTGGCTGATCAGCATTCTGACAGTCATCACTTGAAGTAGATTCTAATTGCAGTGGGTAAAAAGATTCTTCAGATTCTGTTTCAAAAATTGACAGAAGTCAAACTTCTTGCTAACAAAACAGCATTTACACTTCAAGTCTCTCTATAAGAAGACTTTTCAGTAATGTATAACAAAAAGTCTAGTAAACAGGAAGAAACATTTTGTTTAAAAAACTACTTAAGTTTCCTCAAACATAATACCATTAACATTACAGAAAATTATTGCATCACTGTACACAAAACTTCAAGAAACAACACATTTTGGTGCTTCTCAAAAGCAGCATGTTTAGGGATGGGCTTTGTGATGGTGCTGACATAACTACACTGGAAGTCAGAGTATTTTACAGCTCATACTCTGCAAATGGAAGTCCTCTGTGTCTCTTTTGGGCCTGCAACAAAGTCTCTAAACCAAAAAGAAAATGATCCAAAACACCATTACTTGGGCAGAAAAACTTCAAAGTAGAAAGCAACATTCAAACTGGAATAGAAACTACTGTTCCTACAAGGTACAGTACTGCACCCAAAATTATCTTTCTTTATCTGAGCACAGAAGTCAAGATACCATTTTTCCCCAAGAAAAGGCTGGGCAAAGAGAAAGACTGGGTATCAACATTAATTACTGGGGAGGCATTTCAGCAGAACAGCATCTGCCAAACAGACAACAGTGTTGTTTAAATTACTTTTTTTTTTGTCCTAAGTTTGATAAAATCAGTTACACAGACTCCATCACTGTGCTATCACCAGGCTTTTTACACACATTATGGAAAGTGCCACAGAAACCTTTAATGGTTTCCTTTAGACATTTTTTTGCGTTCTTTGATACACAGAAAATATCTATTTTTACATGTATAAAGAATATTGTCTGCTGATAAATAGCTGTTAACGGGGAGGGAAGAATTACAGTGCAACATCAGCCATCAACAGAAAATTCTCTGGATGATGCACTTGCAGATCAGCCTTCCTTGAACAATCCAAAATAGGTTTTACTTGCTTAACCTGTTACTTATGTTATTTTCCCCCTCCTTTTAAAGTACAACAATAATTGGTTTGGGATTATAAAAACACTTAAGAGATGGGAAGATTTTGCTGTTAAACCATCAAGACTGTGTCTATAAGCAATTTAGACAGAAACAGAAATGGTCTGAAGTTAGAATGGAACTTCTTAAATCCTATTTGCTGTGACTGCAATCACAATGTCTTGAAGTATCAACCAATTCTAGCATTTTTTATTACTTCACAAGTCACAAATGTAACTGACCAATAACATTTACATTATAACTACATCTATTACTTAAATTATTGTGCCACATTTGGTGTTCAGCTTTTTGTTGGAGCATCTTGAAACACTGAAACACCTGATTCTTGCTCCAGAAATGTTTAGATTGGTATTGGCTGCATTTAGAATTTAAAATTACATGAAAGATTAAGTTAATTTAAATTTAACTGCAAAACATTAAAAAATATTTTTCCCTGCTATAAGCTGCAGTTAACTTCATCATGAACTTCTAATCCACTAAATTAATTATAACACTGTAGCTCAAAAGTTGCTGTCTTATCCTCTACTTTATTTTGTAGAGAGATAAGCCAGTTCTGTCATCAAACCAAGTACTGCAGTGTACAGTACATTGCTGTGACTTAACAGTGGGAAAGGAAAATGGAATTGTTTCTTTAAGAACAAAATGTATGTAACAGACAAATGAGTCAGTTCAGAGAGACTATTAACTCATGCACAAAATTTTCATCAATTTTTTGGAATCGCCTTACCTTACTCAAACTTACAAAGTAAAGGATATACATTAACATATATTTGAAAAAGGACAGTTTCAGCTAGAGTTGATATTTCTTTGCTGAACAAATCACCACAGAAGGAATAAGCAACATAATATCCATTACAGTAACTTGACTACCCCAGTTTGCTTTTGTATCACAGTCAAAACTGCTGAAGAAATGAGCTTTAAAAAATTTAGGAGCTCTACCATTAAAGGTGGTGGAGGAGACTGTGTGTGAGAGTGCAGCAGAGTTAAGATATTTCACAGCAGGACTGAGAAAAGCGAGATCTGTCCCAGTTTCAACACTGCTAACCCAAACTACAAGCCCCAAACTCAGAGCTGGTATTTATACACTGGCACAAAGCTGATTTTGAAAGCAATGATCTGACTACACTGAACATACCTGGAGTGGTATTTTCTCTAGCAGACCCTTCTTCTGATGTAATGTTTTGCCCATTTGTTTCAAGACTAGAAGGCAGACTACTTTTTTGTCTGTTCAGACCACAGTTTTCTCCTTCTAGAAACGTAGACACATCTGGACTTCCTGTTGAAAATTCTGCAGTCTAGTGGTACAAGAAAATAATTTTGATTTAAGATTAATTTTCTCAGAAATATGAAGGATAAAAAGAAAAAGGTATTTTTTGATTTTTGGGTCACATTTCTGCTACAATCATCAGTCTACACATATAAAAAATACTGCTTTGTATTTTATAAATAGTATAGAGATTATTTATTTAATTTTCACAAAAATCTTCAGCCAAAGCATTTCCTCCACCAGAGTTTTTTCTGCAGTACCTTGCTAAATTCTCTACTGTGTTGGGAAATTCTGTATTGAGAACAGGATGATGATGATGATGTTTCAAAGTCAACACTTGGATCCAAAGGCTGAAAGGGCTGGTGATGGAAGTTTGGAAAATGTCTCTCCATTTCAGGGAAACAGAGTTCAGCTGCTAGAGTTATAAGAAAAGAGGTTCTTTTAAAAACAAACATCGCCCACACCCTCAAAATCAATACCCCATAAAAATAAAAACAACAAAAAATCTGCAAAAATGTATCACATCTTGTTCCTATATACAGTAAATAGAGCCTAAAGAATTCTGCAGGTATACAAATACCAGCTGTAAAAACAAAATCTTTACAGCATCCAATTCTTTGACACAATGCAAGTATAAAAAGCAGTAAGAAAGTGCTACCCTGATTCAATTTTATTATTCTTTAAATGAAAAAGTGAAGTCTATAAGTTCTCTCTTCTGCTCTTGTGTGACTGCATCAGAAGTAGTGCGGGTTTCTCAGTTCAGAGCTCACAATGGAACAAGACCAATGAAGAGCCACGGGGATGATTAGAGAATAGATGTAGCACATGATGTTCAAAGAGCAGCTAAATAACTGAGTTTGTTCAATCCTAAAAGAAGAGTTGGGGGTGTGAGGGAAGTGGTACAAAAAATGTCTACTGTCTACAACTTCTTAAGATATAATACAGAGAATCCTAGAATGGTTTGGGTTGGAAGGGACCTTAAAGATCATCTAGTTCCAAGCCCCTTGCCATGGGACACCTTCCACTTGACCACTTACTTAAAGCACCACCCAACCTGGCCTTGAACATTTCCAGGGATCAGGCATCCAAAGCTTCTCTGGGCAACCTGTACCAGTGCCTCAACACCCTCACCATGATTGATTTTTTCCTAATATTTAATCTGAATCTGTCTTCTCTCAGTTTAAAGAAAATATAGTCTCCTCAAACATGCAAGAAAAGGAGGGAAAAAAAACCCCAAAACATGAGGAAAGTTACTAAAATGTTGCTTGGGTGTGCAGAATCTTTGTCCTTGGAGATACTCAGAACTTGCCAAGCAATCTGGTCTAAGTTGGCTCTGCTGTGAGCAGGAAGGAGAATCTGGGCCACATAACTAGAAGGTCCTTCTGGGTCTAGATTTATCTATAATTACATGATTTGAGGTTTTCAAACATTCCAGGAGGAAGTGATTTGAATTAACTCTTCATGATAGCTTAGATAGATAGATAGATAGATAATTTCCATGAATTGCTACTTTTTTCTAGACCACAAAACTCCCACCAGCCAGTCAGAGTTTCATCAACTATGTGACCCCCTGTGAACAATGAAGTATTATATAACACTTCTTTACCTTTCTGAAGTGAAAGCTGTGCATAAACAAGTGACAAAAATGGCACAGGGTAGCAAGCAGTTCAGCCACAGTGGCAGGAATCTGCACAGAACTGATAGGGATCTGGTCAGTCTGTCCTTTTTCTGCACTACTTTGTGAACATACATCTACCACCAAGCTCCAAGAACATCAAAGTACTGAATTCCTGCATGAAGAACCCTTACTGACTTTAACATGTAAGTTGAATATAAATAATACAGACCAATGCCTAACACTGAGCAAGCTCCTCATTCTGTATGATCAGAGAGGAGCACAAAAAAATGCTATAAAATAATGAATACCTTGGAAATGTGTATTGTCCTCTGAGGAAGAATTGAAGTTCCCAGTAGGTCTCCCCAAGATCTGTTGTATCTGGTTTTCTTCATAAAAGTACATCTCTACTTCAGACAATTGACTTTCAGGTGCTCCAGACAAATTTTCTTGCCTTTGATGCAAGGTAAAAGGAAGTGAGGAGTTCCAACAGTGGCTTCCTGTTTTTCTCAGAATTCCATCTTCTCTACAATCAGAAGACAATCCTGAAATAAAGTAAGTTAGATGTTAACAGTTTTGCATACAAACAGTGGTTTTATTCATGCTCAAACAGAAATTGTTTTATACCAACACTAGAAATCTGAAGGATCAAGACAACCAAAATCATATTCCTAAACAATACACCAACCCTTCTTTATCCATAAGCTTGCAGAAGAATTGCACAAAGCTACCAGAAAAGGTCATTACTAAGCACAGAGAGTATGGTGAAGACACAGCTAGATGTGAAAAATTTATTTAGTCAAATAACAAAACTGCTGGTATTTTTCTTTCACAACTGAAAAAGAACAGAGAGGAAAAACCACAAAAAAATGGTCTTAGAATGGCTTTAGCTTTTTTACATCAATAAAACACAGATGTGGCACTTGAGTTATAAAGTTTACTACACAAAATAACATATTTGAAACATTAGGGTTAAAATGAGCCATTGAAATTCCAGGCTGTAAAAACTGTAATCTCAAAAACTCATTTATAAACATGGGAGTAACACATATACATATGTTTCTTAAGAAATCATCTGCATGTCAGAATAATACAGTATTAAGCCTCAAAGTAACTAAATCCAAGGGTCACTATCTAATAAATTTCAAACTCACTTCCATGTTCACAAGTAAAAATATCAGGAGCACTTGCATATTTATTATCAAAGAACTGCTTTTGATTTTATGAAAAACTAGCAACATGAAGAGGCAGACTACAGACAAAAAAAAGCAAGAAAATGTATTTCCCAGAAAACTATTAAAAGCCAATATTCAAGTGACATTTTCACAAATAAGTCATTGAGAATTACTGTGCTGATAAGCAGATACTGGAACAAGTATCTTAACAGCAAGACAATCATAGCTCGGCAATAATCCATGATATATATTGATTAGGAAACTTTTATCAGTATTATCATTTGAAGATAATTTTTAAAACAAAAATTGCTATGTGAAAGCTACTAGTGTTACAGTTGCACAATAGAACTCAAAATATCCTTTGCCAAAGCAGATGTATAATAATATTAAATTATTATAAAAGTAAAAAAATCATTAGCACCTAAGAAAACATTCTGGTTATACTCAACTCTGTAAGATGTGTTAATCATCCTTCAGTGAAGTTTGACATAAATTTGTTTCAGAAGAACTTATGTTCGATGAGTTAGACCCATTCTACCATAAAATTAAACCACAATTTTCCTTTTACAAGAACAACAAAACCTGAACACTCACCAGTCTCAACAGGGCTTGCATTCAACATTTCACTGGTTGAAAAGCTGCCTGTGGAAATTGTTGAAGTTATATCACAGGGTATTTGTTGCATGAAAGCCTCTGAACCTGGTACTTCCTAGGATAAAGTAACACACCTATTACCATGTATTCACATGTCCAGAAGTAAAGCTTAAAACCCACACATTTTATTCTGAGCTCAGTTCAAGTGTAGGAGCCTTCATGTTTTGCACAGTCAGGCAAATACTGATTCATCCTTGCTCAGTACAAGACATTCACACCTCATGTCCCAGGCACATCACTCCCCAACAGCCCCCCTCCCCTCTCTCTCTCTCATACACACACACATTCACACACTCACTCTCACATAAAGCCTCTCAGAACTGCATACAAATCATGACACCTGGAAGATTGTTTTATCTTCTGGTGATCAGATTTGGCTATTTCTCATCACAGACCCACTTCAGTAGAATTGTGGATCTCAGAGGGACATATATGCAAAACATTAAAATATCACAAACTTTACAAGTACTTCCAATATTGAGATTTTTGCATACAGGAGACTTAAAATCTTATTCTATGAAATGAAACTAAAATATACACAATCTTCTAAAGTATTATCTTCCTTAATTTTAAGGTAAGCTCTGCAAAGTCACAAAGCAGATAATGAGGGTTCTTGTACTTCAAAATTTTGAAGAATTAGATGTGAACAGTTCCTCTCAAACTCTGACTTAAAATGTGCCCTAAGAAAATAAAAAATCTAGGAAACCCTTCTGCTACATATTTCATTTCATGCTTATGTACATTACATACACATGTATAACATTTACATCCTAAGGTACTTTTATATGTCCATGTAATACACAGCATGTTTTAAATACTGTTTTTATCTGCTACCAAAATGATGGAATCTGAGCAAGAGAAAGGAGGGATGTTGGTGCTGGTTTTGGCAAGGCTTTTAACACAATATTCTGTGATCCCTGTTTGGATGTTACAACATGGATGAATGGACAGCAAGAAGGGTAAAAACCTGGCTGGATAATCAGGCTCAGAAGTCAGTGACTGAAGGGTTATACACTGTGGAGGTGGGAAACAAGTACACAGGGTTTTGTCCTTGGCAATGACTCAGAGGAGGTGACACCACATTAAGGAAGGAAGAGCACCCCATGCATTGAACAGCAGGGCTGGTATACAGAACAACCTCTGAGGCTGCCTCTACAGGAAAGGGATGAAACTCAGCAAGGGCAAAGTCCAGCACCTGGGAAGGAAGACGCAGAGCACCAGTCCCAGCTGGGCCTGCCTGGGGAGCAGCACTGCAAAAAAGGAGTCTCAGCAAGCTGAGTGTAAGCCCATGCTGTGCTCTGACATCTCATGCAGTATGAACAAGAACAGAGGCAGCAGATGCATCACAGTGGTTACCTCTTACTTTTTTTTACTGCTTAGTTTTACTGCTGCACCTAGAATAGTGCACCCAGTCTTAGCCACCCAATATAAGAAAGATTACATCACAAAATAAAGAGTGAGTTATATGATTATTTTGATATGACCAACCGTATTATCAAGCCTGAATGATGGTCCAGAACTTGTTTTAAGTCTCTTTTCACCTTCAGCAGTGACAACTGGTGAATCTTGAGACACTTGAGACTCCTGGGACTGGGCTGAACACAAAAGTAACAGAAGCAATGAGGAACAAAAAGCCATTTTTGAGTTCATAGCGAGCAATGCACAGCAGAGGGCAGTAAGACTCCACTGCTGCTGGCCTCACTCTTCAGGCACTCATTCTGCCCATCCTTAACCACTTTCCTCTCACCTACACAACAGTTTTTGCTCCACCATACCACCAATTTCATCAGCAAGCTGTGGTCCTTGACACACCTTCCTAAAATTTCTAACTACCCTGACTGCTCTCCACAGAGTAGGCAGGAAGAGTTTGAAACTCGTGTTTTGGCCTAGCAGAATGAAATGTGGCTTTGCCAGTGCTACCGCAGTCATTTCACTGGAAATCCTTTATAACCTACCATTATAGAAATTAAAAAGAAAAGCAGACATTACAAGTGGACCAGAGAAAGCAGAAACACTGAATTGCTTAACTACAGCAATGACTACTGCCATGGAACTCAGTCACTTTCGCCATAATGCTCTTACACATAAAAGTAGTATGATCAGTATCTGTGCAAAAAACCCACCACAAAAGGACCCAAAAAATGCAATTTCTGCATTCAGTGCTGGTAAGCACCTTCAAAGTTTGACAATTCTATGATTATAAATTAATTGTCACAAACAAATACATGCTCAAGAAAGAAGTGCTAAGTAAGAAACTGAAATGAAACACAAGTGAAGTAGGTGTGCTTTCTCCCAATTCTAAAAGGGCTGTTAATGACAGACATTTCAAACCCCCAGCTTTTGTGAGACTCTGTACTTAGGCAGATCTAATTTCTTCTGAATCCTAGCACTAGTTTGTACTTTGTATATGCTGAAACTCAGTTTTTTTACCAGATGGCAAACTCTGGTTGCTCTAATTCATACTATTAAAAAAAAAAAAGGGAGACGTTTCCTCTGTAAAGCAACAACTGTGATAGATTCATATGATGCAACAATAATAAAGGCTATGTTCTCAATAAATATGAAACATTTTGAAACTCATTTCAGGGAGAGGAAAAAAAACAAGATTTCTTTTAGTCACTATTACCCAGCAGACATCTAGGAGGAAGTACAAAACATGAAAGGAAATACATCTAAAACTCATTTATTTAGAGAACAAGTACTCTGCTCAAGCCTGCTCCTCTTCATTGGAGCAGGATACAGGAGACAGAGGATCCTGAAAATGAGCAAGGCCTTCAAGAAAATTCCTTAAAGAAGAATGAAAACTGCAATCATCTAATCAATTGTTATTTAACTATCTCCATAGGAGAAAAAAGCATAGTACAAAAGATTGCTAAACTTAAAGCAATAACAAGAAGCAGTGTCTAGAAATAGCTGTCAGATGTTCAGAAACTAGAAATAGACTATTTATTTTAAAATTTGATAAAAAAGTAAATGCTGGAACAAGATACCACATAATTCAATTCCTGATACCTTTCCATCAACATTAGAGATACTTTTCTGAAAGAAGCTATTTTATTTTCTCTAGAATATCACCATGACATGCACTAATCCAGGATACACTAGAGATGAAATTCAAGCATTTAATAATCTCTTGTATATAAATTCTATGGACAGCTATGTTACAAATGTTTCATTACTGAACTGTAATAACCTGCATTGTTCTTGTAATATTAATACCAGGGATGAACAGTATCAATCTCATGCTATAAACCAAATTATTAAATTAAAAATCCATGCTCATATCCCATGACTTTATTATATTAATATCTTTAAAATCCCGTATTTGATGATTCATTAAGGTGGGTTTTTCAGTCTTCTCTCCCTCCTCTAAAATAATAGTGCAAGGTTCTTGTTCCTCACAGCATCCTGACATGGGACTTTCATGTTTTAACTTCCTGTACCCCACAATGTCATGAAGATTTTATGTTTAAAAGCTGAATCTGTAATACCCCAAATGCTTCCCTGCCCCACCCCCCAACAGAAATGGCAGTAAAATAGCAGTAATTCTTTTAGGGTGCAATTTGAAAGACAAATTACTAAAAATCCAACCACTCAGTGAAGACAATATAAAAACAGGAAGTAGTCCAAATCCAGCCATGTAGACAAACAAACAAAAGCTAAACTGACAATGGTAAAGAAGTTTATTGAAATGCTGAGTTATGGGCAACCATTTGTGATTAGTAAAAATAAACTGAAATCTTAGGTTAGCTTGGATCACAAAAAAAAGGTAATGCTTGGAAAAACATCCCTGTACAGAGTAGCAACACATGAAGAAAATCACATCTGGAACAACTGCTCAAGGGAACCACTGCAGATGAATACAAAGAGACAAGCCTGTTGATATGTCCTGAAGGAGAGAACTGATACCTGCAGAGGTGTATGTATCAAACCTAGTCACTAGTTCCAGGCTGACTGCCTAAGGAAATTAGGTTTATGCCATCAAACTGCCTGTCTCACCTGCAGGATTACTCTGCAATTCCCTATTAACAGTTTGAATACTATTAGCTCATTCTAACCAAACAGGATTGTAAAGAACATTAAGTGTCCAAAGTTCCCAACTCATCCTATCAATGCATCAGTGGCATGTAAAAGAGCAACTCAGAATTTAGACTCAGTGGTGGCACCCAATACAACATCACTTCAGCAGTTACCTGTCCCCTGGCTGCAACCAGCTCAACAGTTTTTGTAGCACTTGCAACCACTCAATACTGAGCACAGGGATTCACCCTCCCTAACCACGAGCAGCCCTTAAGACGCATTTTACAGACATGGCTGCCTCTAAATTTGAGAGGCAAATTATACAGGCAGCTAATTACAGACTTTAAAAAAAAAATTACCTGTTAAATGAGGCAACTCTCCTATCAAAGGAAACTCACCTTTGTTGATAAAGCATCTGCATGTAAAAAGCAGATATACCAATGTTCTCTTTTCATCTCTTATGTCTGATTTGAAAAAGCATGTGAGCTTTGACTAAGTGACTAAGCATTTGAGCTTAGTGACTAAGCATTTGTACACATCTAGCGGTTCTGCAATCATGAAACTCCTAAGTTGTAAAGACTTACATTATTTGGCCAAAGGTTCAAACCATCAAGAACATAACTTCAAAGAACAAGGTCAAGGATCACACAAAGTACTCATCTGCTCTTACCTATAGAGAAACAATTACATCTTGAAAACATGAGAAAAATGGAAACATGTTCTGGTAAGAACCAAGTAGCAAAAAAAAATTTAAAAACCAAATTAAATTAAAAATCTTAAGTAACAACTTAAAATCAACCTTAAATTTTCCCTTTAGAAACTTTGTATTTAAAGTGCAAGGGATGGTGGATTTTCTTGCTGAAATACAGTTCTAGTTACTGAAAGTACCGGAGAGAGCCTCATAGCCTACATGTTATCATGATTATTGCTGGCACTTTTGGTTGCTGAGCTGCTCAAGAGGGCAATCCTCTTAAACACATAATCACAGAAAGCTTTGGGTTTTTTTTCTTTTAATATAGATGTTCACATAAAGTTTCCTAATCCTCTTACATAACAATTGCATTGTTCATATACGATAGTCTATAATGTAAAAAGACACCACACCAAAATATTTTATATTAATTTGGAAACAGCTGCTCTAGCAATGATTCTACAACTTACTTAGAAAAACACAAGTCTTTTCTTCAAATATTGTTAAAAGACAAAATATTTTCATGATAGTTGAAGTTCAAAGATAGATACACTTCAAAAGGGACATTCTGAGAAATAAAGAAACAGCTGAAGGAAAATGAGCTTATATGTACTTATTCAAAACAACTCCAATTCCAAGTAAATCCAATTGAATTGGAAATGATGTCTCAATGCAAATTAAATGAAAAATTAAAGACTAGGGCTGAAATTTCTAGCAAAACCAGGAGATGTGTACTACATAATTACATTGCTGGTAACAATGGGCATAAGAAAGCTGCCACGTCTCTGAGAACCCCTCTGCAGCTCCAATAATATTTTAGATGGAAATTGAAATCTGTACTGGACCATGTAATTCTGTCATCTTCTAATAAGCTTCAAATTGCTTTAGTGAATGTTTTACAATCTAGACATCTTTGTTACTTTATAAAGCCAGTCAAGTTACCCATAACATGTTTAAGTTGCAATATCCCTGCAACAAAATTATTTGAACATTCATGAAACTTTCTAACAAAAACTTTTTTCTTGATAACCAAATCAACTTGTTTTATTTTATGAAATCAGAGTAACTGCCACCTATGAATATGGCCTATCCTCAAAGGTCCTCTTGTTCAATAAAAGCTCTTCACAGACAGACAGACAGGACTAAAGCAGTCCTTGCAATATTGCACTGTTGTTCCATTTGACATATTCAGTGGAACATGCGAAAAGCCTATGATGTCTATTAGAAAAGATCAAAGGAGAACAGACCTCTCTTGAACACTGGCTATGCACAGACTTTTCCTAGTCAGGAGAGCTGTCACAGCTACTTGAAAATTCCAGGTGTCTGGCTCAACTCTAGCATTCTGTTAGTTTCATAAACTGAGAGTCAAGGCTAATGCACTGAGTTGACAGTCACAACTCCCTAATTAAATACAAATTGCAGATAGAAAATAATTACCTGACACTAAACAAGGCAATAGGACACAAGGCAATGGAATGAAGCTGCATTAGGGCAAGCTCAGATTGGACATTAGGAAAAGGTTTTTCACTGAGAGGTTGGTCAGCCATTGGGACACATTCCCCAGGGAAGTGACCATAGCACTAAGGCCATCAGAGTTCAAGGAGCAACTGGGCAATGGTTTAGTTTCAGGTAATCCTGGGAGAAGCGGGGAGTTGGACTTGATGATCCTTCTAGGTCTCTAAATTTGAAATATTCTACAATTATCAATTTTCATGTCTGTCACACCCAAGACAGGATTCTAAGTTCTTTTTGAGCTGACAATGACCTCAGCCTTCTATTTTTTTTCTCAACCATATTTTTAAGTAATATTTAATACACACTGATCTTTCAGTGGATGTTGACATCAACACATTAACACTCCAGAGATCTTTTTAAGCACTGATTTCCTCTGTATCAATACAAGAATCACTGGGTACTGAATCATGAACGCCACTGGCCTGCCCAGAACAGGTTCCCACCTGGAATACCTGCAAACCTTTACAGTTATAGAGGTTGCAGATGAAAAGCATATGCCCTGGACAAGAAATTGCTGACCAGCAATGAAGTGTACTACAGTGTGGACTTGTTAGCAGAATGGTAATAGATCACAAAAACCCAAAAGATAAAAATTTGTTCATTCTGAAACAAGTGCTTATTGAAATACCCTTTTTTACACTCAAAATTCAATAGCATTAAATAGCACTGCATGTTCTTTAACAAGCCAGGTCATATTCTACAAATAAACAGCAGCAAAATCAGCAGCACTGAATGGCTGAATGGTGTTCTTGAAGGGAGAGGATTTTCCCACCTGAATCATATGAAGTTTCAGCAGCCATCATTAGCAACTCTTGTAATAATCTCCCTGATGGACTAGCTTGCCTTGGACTTCCACTGGAGGCTTTTCCTTCATAGTTTGTTATGCCCAAAGGTAAGGTGCCTTCATGAAGAGCATGACTCTGACTTTTCACACATGGAAATTCCCCAGAGATTGCAATCTGAGAAGTTTCTCCAATACCATCATCTGTTTTATCTGAATTTAAAACACCTGTAATCAGTTTAGGTATAAAAAGGAAGTGTTTTGCACTTCATGAGGAACATTAAGATGCACATTCTACAGAAATAAACTGGTGATTTTTTTATGGTCTCCATTTTAATGAATTTAGCCATATCACATCAGTCTATGCATTATACAGGCTGAAAGATTATACAGATCATACACTTCTCAAAAACTAACTCCTAATTCCACCAAAGTATTTCTTCAGAAAAAACTCAGATTTTTTCACACAGCAAATCCAAGAAAACTTGAAGTAACTTCTCCAGATCCAGAGGTAATACAGATTCTCTGCTCTGGTTTAAAGATTCTTTCTCTACAACTCAGCCCACAAAACAGCCCTTTCTGGCCACCCAATCCAATAAAAAGCTCACGTTTTTACTACCTACCATGAGCAATGGTTTGATAATATAGGTCGATCACAACAGATACAGCTAAGAGTAAGTTACTAAGCCAAGTGTTTCCAGAACATAAATATATTCTTCCATCAAAACCTTCCCCAACAGAACTTGCTATCTAATCAAGATATCAAATTGGTCCAACAAGAATTGTTCTGCATAAACTGATGCTGACTAGCATTTAATTACTTTACTTTAATTGAATGATGTCCCATATCAGCTGTTTCATTATTTTGCAATGAATGCCAGCCTGATGGGCCTATAATTACTCACATTGTTCTGCTGAGCCTTTTTAAGAACACATGGCAAAAAACTTTATAAAATATGCATTACATTTTAGGTGTGAAGACACATTGAATAAAATTAAATGTTTACCTTTAGAAAACATGAATTTGTTTTACCTGTTAAATAATGCTCCTTACAGACAATTGCAAAGCATTGCCTGAAGACTGAAACACATATATTTATAAAATTTTTATTGCTCTCCAAAGCTTTTTTCCAATGAGTGTATTTTAACTAGAAAAAACAACCTAAAAAGATGGCCTAAAAGTTTGTAGAACTTGTAGAAGCTTGATACTACTTGAAAGATTTCACAGTCACTTTCTTGGTTTGATCAAAAGGTAAACCTTTGAACAAAATCTACCAACTTCTCTTTAGAGTTACTGTACAACTGCCTATTAACACAAATCCTATCCAAAAGAAAAATCAACAGGGAACTCAGGTTATGGAGTAACTGAGCTTTCTTTTCCTGGTAAAATTTTGTTTAAATTGTATTTTTCTTGACAGACACTCATAGAATAAACTTTTCTGAACTACAACTTTGCTAGTACATAAGTTATACTTCAAGAAAGGCAACAGGACCAGCTATTATTTCCTAATAATCTCAAGGATTCTTCAAAAAATATTATATTCCTCCAATCTACTACTTATAAAAGCACTTATTATATATTTTATACATTACCTGCCAAAGAGAGGCTGCAGCTCTTCGGTGTGTCTACCTCTGGTATAATACTAAGTTCATGTTGCTCCAAACCAAGCCCTAACTTGACTTTTGTCACTGGTGGTTTGGAAGATCTCCATTTCTGTTCTCTACAGAGAACCTTCTCAGATTGTTCTGTAAAACAAAGTTTAATATGTTGCAATAATATGTATACACACACACACATATCAAATTAACTTGGAGAGATGGAAGAGAACTCCATCTCAGCTGTAAAGCAATAAAAATTATAAGGAAAAATAACTTAACAGACTTACCAGTTTGCTCACCTGGACCAATGCACCATGAACTTGTTTCACTACTGTGAAATTTATTCCTGCCACAGTTCTCTTGCTGATAGCTTTCTGAGACTTGGAAGAAGTCAGTTCTCTTAATCCTAACAGGCTTTTGTGCCTCTGTTATTTCTTCATTTGGGCACATACGTCTCACCTTAGAAGTGGGGGAAGCAGTTTTACATAAGATTATATTCATACTCATTTACCAAAAGTGCATTTTCTCTTGTGTGTATTCAATGCAGGACAATATTGAGCACATTGAGAAAGTAGCTCAGTTAGGCAGGATACCAGACAGATCTGCTTAGCTAACAGAAATGTGACATGGAGGTATTTTACTGACCTTTGCAAACCTAATGTGCTAAAACAATTAGTTACATTTTCAAGGCCTCTGTGACATTAGATCAGAGCACTCATCATTTTTAAAAGGAACAATTCCCAAAAAGTCTGCTTTTAGTTTTTCAGCTCCAGAATTCAAGAATTTTAGCTGCTTGGAGACTGCAAAATCAAAAGACAGGAACTCTAGGGAATAGTTATTCTTCTAGGATGACTTCTGTTTAAAAAAACACAAGAAAAGGCAAAAAGAGGCTCTTCAGAAGCTCAAAAAATAAACCTAGATTTTTCTTCCGTTACTGAGAAACAAGCAAATTACAACTCAAGACTGCAGCTGCCAAGCCAATTTCCTAGTGGGTACACACAAAAAGACAAGTTTTAAAAATGATCTATTCAAGATGCCTATGATATCCTTTCAGGTATTAGGTATTTTTAATAGAAGGGCTGTTTTACACATAGAAATGCATTTATAGATATGAAGACAACTCTGCCTACAGGTATTTCAGACACCATAACAATTTCAATAGGCACTATGTTCAGAGACCAAGAACAGACTTTCACAGTATTTCTGTTAGACTTAACAAAACTGTGCTCTTGGAGCTTTACAGAGGTAAAGTATTCATAACAAATCACAAGTCCTAATGAAAATTTTCATTATGGTAAATCACCTAAAACTATCACCACTCCATGGGGTACACTGTAGCATTGACTTGTAAATTTGATCACCTAGAAGATGATTATCCAAGCAAAGTGTTCATAAAGCTTACCTGCTTGTTTAGAAATTCTTTCAAAGCCTCTTGCTGTCTCTGCATCTGCTCCTTCAATTTATCTTGCTTCTGCAAAAGTAGTTTTTCTTGTATTTTCTGTTTAGAAAGAAGAGCTTCTCTCTGTGCATCTATCTGCTCTTGCAATTCTTTCAAATACTTTTGCTGAGCTTGGATGCTTTCTGATGAGGCCAACACTCTGTCCCTTAATCTCAGTATACCAGAATAATTTAAGGAAGATGCATCTCCTGCTTTTGATATCAAGAATTCCCCAACACCCTGAGCTTTAGATTCTTCACGTGCTACAATCATGGGTTCAGAAAGACTGAGGAGTTGATCAGGGCTTGTTTTGCTGCTGCTCTCTACAGATCCCTGCTGACAGGCCAAAGGATCAGTTGAGGCTGATCTCTTTGTTGCTGGCATGAGGGATGTCTTAAATGGATGCTCTTCTCCAGTTTCTGTCTTGGTTTGATAGTTAGGTATCTTCTGAGATGACTCTTTAGAGTGTACTGTTTCTGAAGACTCGGAGGAACTTTCTGCAGGGAAGACAAATCTAACATGCTGTTGGCGTGCTGCTGGTTGTGTTCTTATTGCAGTCACTTCTTTCCTGACTGACCCTGATGGTAAATGGGACTGGAATGGCTCTCTGAGGTGATTATTGGCAGTTTTGAACAGTCCCACTTGTTCCTGTGATGGACAGTCACAGGGCAAATTAAATTCTCCATGCTTCAATTCTGATAGTTCTGAAAACTGCAGTGATTTTTCAGGACAAATGAAATGCACTTGCTCTTCCTGCTTCTGTGAAGATGGTTTTTCCAACATACCCAATGTTCCTGAAAATGCAGGTAATGACCGTGTATATTCTTGGGTATGAACTTGTTCTGATGCCTGGTACTGTGCTGGCTGTACTCCTTGCATCTGTAGGAGTGGCTCTGAGACAGGCTCTAAATTAATGGATTTTGTTTCCCTTGTGCTCAGAGGTATCTCAGAAGCAGACAAGTACCTTTGCTTCAGTGTATTCTGATACTCCTGTAGATTCTTTCTAGCTTCTTCAATGGTTTGTTTGCGCAACCTGAACAGAGCAAAACCACAAATCTTTTCAGAGCAGCACAAAAAGAAACATCTATTTCAATAATCAAGGCAATTCAAATTACTTCAAACAGGCATTCCATAAAGACACTTTACATTCCATAAAGACACTTACCTTTCTTGCTGCAGAAGGCATTGTTGAAAATTACGTATCATCTGTCTGTGACTGCCTTCTCTTGGACTCTTGGTTTCTGATACATTTCCAGTCTAATCAAAATAATATAATTTTAATTTCGTATATACAACTAACACAGAAAACTATTACGGCAGCAACCTTAAGCTGTATGTTCTTCTTATCAAGTTTACAGAAACTGCTGGGTATCACCATGTTTGAAGTCCATGAGATATCATCCTGAGGCAATGAAGCTAAAGAAGTTTCTATACCACATGGCCCACAGCTACAGCCTCTCTCTGCACACACCATCAAAGTCAATGGTGCTTACAGCAGCTCAGCCTAAAGAGGTAAATATACCCTGCAAACTCAGGGAGCAATGAGCCAATGTAGCTGCACTTCCAAGGCAATCAGGCTCTCAAAGAATACTGGCTGCACAAATGAAGCTAGATTTTATATATAAAAAAGATTACTTTCCTTCAACATCCTCCATAAATTCCTCTTCTTTAAGAAGCTGTTTGAGATTTAAACAGAGGCAGATTTTTGTGTCTTTTTTTTCTCACTATGATTTCTTTATCCCTTTTTGAAAAAGGCTATGTCTACATGCACAATCATTATTATTATCAATCATTATCTGACCATAATCAGATTTCACTAACAGGTATTATAAACAGAAATGCTGCCCCTCAGACTATAGAGAGACAATACAACAGCAACAGTCACAATCATAAAATCACAGAATATCAAAGTTGAAAGGGACCCACAAGGTCATCAAAGTCCAGTTCCTGGCCCTGCACAGGACCATCCCCAAGAGTCACAGCATGTACTTGAGAACATTGTCCAAACCCTTCTTGAACTCAGAAAGGCTTGGTGCTGTGACCACTTCTCTGGGAGCTGTTCCAGTGCCCAACCATCCTCTTGGTTAAAAACCTTTTATCATAGTATGTAACCTAAACCTACCCTGACACAGATTCAAGCCACTCCTTCAGGTCCAGTGATACCATGTGAAATAGAAGCTTGTACACTAGAAAAGGAAGCTTTAATACACACAAAGTTCTAATTCAAAGCCTAAGGAATAAAAATTGTCTTAATTGATACAGTTTAAAATTGGTAAATGGTGTTATTTTTATTATAATAGTAAATAAAAACCTACACACAATTTTCTGGAATTCTTCACCTCATGTTCTATTTGGTCCTGCTGATCTGTGGAGTGGAGACTGTGGCTTTGCACCAGCTGACCTTGTTCTTCATCCTCTTTTTTTTTCTTAGCCTCCTCCAAACAGGTTTGCATTTGGATCTTCAGATAATCAGCCTCCAAAAGAGCTTTCTCTTCCTCAATTCTTTTAATCAAGGCCAGCTGCTCCTGTTTCTGTTTCTCTATTTCTTCATTCTGTCAAAAAAAAAATGAAGGGGAATCTCTAGAAGTGAATGACAAAGAAATCAGACTGTTCATACACACCACCACACACAAACCTTTGTTCCAAATTACAGAAGAAATTCTATTGCTTGTGACAGGTATTTCCAAATTGCAACAGGCCTTTTAAAGTAGTTCCAAAGTCTACAGGAATAACTTTGTTTTACTGGCTCAATATTTCTAACAATCCCTGAATCCATTTACTATTGCATTATTATCTTATTGCATTATTATCTTTTCTCAAATTAATAAAACTGATAAGATCAGAATCCTTTCAAGATATGTTATCATTTTCCAAAGACTGTAAAAGAAGTCCTTTTCTTAAACTTGAAAAATTTATTTTGCATTTTACTCAGTTTTTCATCACAGTCTACACATCTAAATTAATTCAAGCTTTACAAAAGCTTCTGAAATAGACAATGTATAACCACTTTGAGAGCAGTCCATAAACCTCTGAAGTAGTCTGTTTACTTTTATTCTATTTCCATGTACCTTTCAGCTGCAATTCACTTAGGTCCAGACTTGGCAACAGTATATGTGCTTTTAGAATGGAAGCAAAGAAAAATTTCAAAGCACTGGCAAAGATGAAGTGCACAACAGCCTTTAACAACAGTCCAAATGGGGATGTCAGGAAAAGCAACCCAAGAAAATGCTGGACCCAAGAACAGTTATGTGGACACAGAACTATGTACACCTGGCCAGGTGCAAAGTGAGAGGAAATGAAGGTTAAAGAAAGTAGCCACACTTTCATAAAGGATCTGTTGCTTGTTTGGGTTTTTTTTAACTGTTACTATTTCATCAAATTTTTGTTTCCTTTATTTCTGAACTTAAACTCTACAATTGAAGGCTGCATATAGACCCAAATTTCAACTTTTTTTTTTTTTTTAATTGGCAAACCACCACATAATAGCTGGTAAGTCTCTAGGGATACAACAAAAATTAAAATATAATGAAACATATATATGGTAGATATAATGAAATAATGCACAAAGCTATTATTTTCTAAATGTAATGAATATAGCATTCCCAGAGACACAAAAAGCTTTCTGCATTTGCTTCCTATATAACTGAAAAAAAATTACTCAAGATTTGTATGCTTTTCCTGTCACTCTAAACACAATCCCATAGACTTCCCTACATTATTACACAGAGTTAATATTAAGTTTTCAGTGTTGTATATCATTTTACCATGATTACCCTTGCCTACAGCACTTGTTAGATTTGAAGAAACTGAGGGTTTCCATTCTGTTCTAAATTCCAGCTACAGCTTCATAATTTTTGAGAAGTATAGAAAATGTTACAGTAAAAGTTTAAATGTTAAGAGCACCTATACCTGCTGTATAACCTGAAACATTTTAAAATCTCCTGTAAGTAATTTTTTTACACCACAACTGAGATAAGAAAAAATACAAATACACTTACCCACTTCTGTCTCTCCTCTTCTATTCTAATTTTAGCTGCCTCTTCCATTCTGATTTTAGCTGCTTGTTCTTGAGAATGGATTAGAACTGACTTTTCATCTGCAACTGTATTTTCCAACATTTTCATAGGGTCTAAAATATACATGTTATTTAGCTGTAATTGCAGTCAGAGTGAGCCTTGGATCTTCTTTACATCTTGCTTTACAGTTTCCCAATACTTCTCAACAATATGCATAAGCTGCTCTTGGAAAGATCTATATCCTACTATTCTGCCTGTCTCCATAAGCTGGAAAATCAGTTTTTTGTATTATTTAAGTCTTTAATAGCCCTTTATTGTGTGTCTTTCTTGATTACACAGTAATGTCCCAGCTTCAATGGGACTGAAAATTACTTCTAATATTACTTAGGAGCTTAAGAGCAAGATCATCCTGAAGAATCAAAAGCCACACACTAACCCCTTAGAACAAAGAGGGTCTAAAACTGGCAGTACTGGGCAAATAATCTAACATTTGGCTATTGCACAAAAAGCAAGTCTCAATCCCGTACTGTTAACTTCAAATAGCAGCACATTTTCCCCAAAGCATGGTTTCACTCACACTACACTCTCCAGCCCTCAGGCATTATGTTGGCATAGTCATGTACATGATGGAACTAAATCACTTCATCTTGTTTAAAAAAACAAGCACCCTATGAAAGCAAATAACCCAAAAGCAAAAAAACCCAAAAACAACCAAAACACATGCCAGAGCTTGATCACTTTAAAACTTCAGAAATCCCACTCAGCATACAAGATCACCAGTGCAGCATTAACCTAACTAGAAGGGCACCAAGGACAGACATGGGAAGTAATCCCAAAATGATTTGTCTATCAAACAAATTGCAATGTCTAATTGCTATAAATTCCAATTTTACAAAATGGTATTTCAGAATGGTGCCTAAAAGCAGAAAAATAACTCCACTCATCAGCTTATGCTTGTCTTGGGCATTTATAACTGTTAATCTCCAAAGAAAGCAGCTTTTCCAGTTCAACAGGTAGAGAACTTCAGTGCTGACTTCTGCACTTAGAATTCTATCCCTGGAGGCAAACACCTATTAAAGTACAGAAACATCAAGTGTGACAATAATTTGAGTGAGATTTAAAAGATAGAAAGGTATTTTGGACATCTGTTCTCTTCAAGATCTCAATGGACAAGTTGGACATAAGAGCAAAAGCCTCTCCTATTTGTGGTTTCAGCAAATCCACAATGCCTTGTGAGCACAGATAGGAAACTGTACTTTCATTCAATGTGACAAACATTTAACACTAAAAGTTCATTAAACAGTATTATCACAGTCATAGTCCCCCTGTACAAGTCTTTTTGCTACTTTACAGCAAACTTTGATGCAAGTATGTACTGTGTACCTTTGGCTTGAGACACTGTATTTTTCTGCTGCTCCTTGTTAAGTCCTAAATCACATAATGGTCTCTTTTCACCAGCAATTGTGCCTGATTCAATGGTGTCAAATTCACTTTGACTATCTTTCTCACTTTTTGATGTCCATTCCTCTTTTTGGCTTCTAATTTTGTTCAACAATTTCTTTAAGGCAAGTTTTGATCGAGGTTGGCAAATTTTTCCATCTTCATGCCCTATAAAAAATATATACTATTAAAGAGTTTTGGGCAATGAATATCTTCATATCATTAAAAAAACCCTCTATTATTTTTTTATTGCTTACAGAGTTAGAAAAATAGCTTAGGTGTAAAATCTTAGCAAAATTTTCTCTTACCTGCAAGAGAGAAGCAGTAATTTGTCTCTGCAAGCTATAAAAGGACTAAGCTGGATGCAGTTTTTAATAGTCAAACTGTAGCAGAAATATGCAGTACTATCCCCACGCCTGCCCTCTGCTTTCTATCAGCACTGGCAACACAACGCACCACAGACCAAACACGAGACTGTGCCACTCAAGGGATGCAGAAGCATTTGGCCAAGCAGCAAAGCTCACTGAGACAATTCTGGTTCACACCACATGACCCTGGACATGCCACAAGCAAACAGGACACACTCATGCATCCCTTCCAGCCTACTCACAATATGCAGCAGCTCAACCACAAACCTGAACATAAAGGACACACAATAAGCAGACTAGAAAGCTTCAGCTTTGAAATATCTCAAAACAGAAAAATATTTAAGGTCACACATCAGCATCAGTCCATAATTTATACTAACTGCACAGGAATAATTAAGGCTACTAACAGTGTAGCTCTTACAACTGAAAATTATTCTCAGCATACTAATGAACTGAAGCATATCAGAAAAAGAAGTCACATTTTCATTTTTAAATTCATAATCATTAGGGTATTATAACTGATGCTAAACATAAACCAAATTATACTGAATTATTTTACGTACATTTAGAAGTTTTACTACTTTAGGCATTTTACTTATTACTATAATTTATTTGATATACTAGACTAATCTTTTCTAATATAAAACAAAAAGGTTGAAGTTAAATATGAAATTTAGAAGTTTTACTTTCTGGTTCATTAGGGACCTCCTCTTCTATCACATGTTCTGATTCTTGTCGAGTATCACAAGGAAGCTCTGGTTGAGTGTCACAAGCAGATTCATGCTCCAAAGAGATATCAAGATCATTATCTTGAGCTCGGTCAGAAGGGGCTGGCAAAGGTTGTGGCTCAAACTGCAAAATCAGGTCTTCTTTCATGTCTAATTAAAAGAGCACAAAGAAATAAAATGACCATTTGGAATACAAATCAAACAACACTGCAAGACTACACTCACACAAATCCATAGGAAATTCAAATATCAATAGGTTATTTCACAACAGATTTAATCCAACTTCTATTTTCTCACCAAAATACAAAATTCAAAACTGTTTAGATCAATAGCCATCTATTCATTCAGAACCTCCACGGCAGTTTCCACTAGAATATGCTACGTTTTTCAAAATAAAAGCTGATGAGATGAAAGGCTCTGCTTTACACCAAAAGCAGCTCACAAGAAAAATTACACATGATCCCAGTAACTTCACCAGGGAAAAGACACACCCTGACCTGGCTGTTCACAAGGCTGCCACAGGAGAGTGATCACACAGTCCAGGTGTGAAATCCCAGAAGACTGCACAACTGGAATTCTCCCATGATCAGCTTACTGACTGAGAGGATTACTGCCTACAAGGGATGTGGGACATAGGAGATCACCTTGGAATTCTATGCTTGTTACACATACTTAGGGGAGGAACCCAAGGCAGGGAAAGGAAAGGATCAAGTTAGTCAGGGGCACAACTGTGAGATTAAAATGTAAAAATAGGGAGATAAAATAAGACATTCAGTACACTTGTCTGGTCATGAACTGTGCCTGACAGTCTGTTCTGTCTTCTCACTAAGTTATACTTGTAGCTGTTTTCTTGCATGAGGAAGGCTGTCTTTTGTATGCATGTGTGTGCATAGATATATAAGGGCCAGCAACTGGAAAGGGGACCAGAAGTCACAGGTTCACCTGTGTCTAGAGCACTGCCAACTGCAGAGGCCATAATGAGTGCATTTAGGTGGGTATGAGTATCAGCATGCAGTGGCTAGCAAATCACAAGCCAGACTAGCTAGCAAGAATGTTAAGAAGCTTAGGAGTTATGCATCAGGCAGCTGTAAGACTGGGCTGCGTATTGTAGAGGCCAAGGGACCTACAAGTTGTCTAGTGAAGGGATCAGGAAACCCAAGCATTCAAGCCAGCTACGGAGGAGAGGAAGGGATCGCAAGAAAACTGCCAGCACATGTATATGCATCTCCAAGACAACAAGAGGATCCAGGGTCAGCTGTTGGGTAGAGACTTGAGTATATAAAGTCAAGTCTCACAGGAATCCATAGCAGGCGCATGTCTGTGCACACACTCACATGCCCAGCTAGGTCTGTGCAGCAATAACTGGGGAGGAGCAGAAGATATTGGGGGTGCCCAAGCATGCCCAGCAGCCAGCAACTGGAAAGGGCCAGCTGCCATGTAAGAGCACATGTCTAAAGCTACTCACCAAGTGATCCACACATATTAGAGCACATATTTGAGCACATGAGTGCATACATGAGTATGAGAGGTAACTCTAAGGCTCCAGTCTCCAGCATGAATCACTGGGTAAACTGGGTGTCTAAGACCTGAGGAGGATCTGTAACGTAGCAGATGAGAGACCTAGGATACGAGGGACAACTCCTGGACAGACTGAGTGTCTAAGATGAACTGCTGGAGGGATCCATACAATATTACAGACGTATATCCCAGTAAAAGGCCTTCACCTTGATCAGCCACAGCAGTAAACAGAAGAAGGCCATTTATGCTGTTTGTACTTAATGTGAGTGCTGTTTTCCCTGTTGGCCAGCTGTATGGATATGCCCTGGAAGGCTGCTTGTGTGTGTGCCAACTATGAATAAACATACAGCCTCACTACCACCTGGACCTGGAAAGAGGTATCTGCAGAGCCTCTCCTTTGCTGGGTACCAGTTTCAGCAACCTCCAACAAAGAACTTACTCCTGTCTTCACTGTACATTTCTTCAAATGCAGACTCCAGTTCTCTCTGCCATTCTTCTTTTATTTCTATGCGTTTGTATGCTGGCACTGAAAGCTGAGGAGGCATCCGCGCGACAACTTGTCTCCTGCGCATCCGATCCTGAGCTTGCATTTGCTCCAGTTCTTCCAGGAGTCTTTCCCTCTCCTTTGAGAATAAAGAAGGGATAACATCAGCCTTCAGTGTTCACATTCAGCCAGCCACATATCAAGACAGATACAAAATGCTTCCATTTGGTTACCATGATTTTTGGTTAATGTTCAAAGTTAATCTTACTCTAGGGAGAAAGTGCTTCCTCAGGAGAAGGCTGTATCAGCCTTTAGACACAGGAGTCATTAAAAATACTACCTAGAAGATTTGATGTTAAATAAAGGATCAGACTCTATACCAGTAGGCCAACTTTCCTCAAGAAAATTAAACCTGTTTTATAAGATGAGTACTTCTTTTGCCAAGTGACTTTTGCTAGTACATAATTCAGCAGTTGCTACTTTTTAAGATATAAACTAAATACTCAATTAAGAGCTATTAAAAAAAACCCAAGGTGTTTTTTTGGGGTTTTGTTGGTTTTTTTTTTTCTGTTAATTTCAGGACCACCAGTAATATTTCCAGAAATCCCCATTTTAGTTTGGTTACTCATTCATGGTCAATCATATCCCAGCTGATAAAAAAACCAAGCTTTTCTTTTTCTAGCCACCAAAAATACTTGTGAAGCTATCAGACAATAAAAATATTTTGAGTGTAGATCTCAGTACAAAGACTTTTCTCAGTAGTTAAATTTTTATTTCTTAAAGGAAACTGTTTCAACATTTCCAAACTTGCACACTAACAGAATGTCAGTCTTTAAATAAAAATCTTGAAAAGTTTTCAAAGAATAAAAAACCTCGCTACCTTCTTAGCAATAGTATCTTCCCCTGAAGAACAGAATCACTAATTCCAACTAAAGCTAATGTGGAAAAGCAGAACTCACCACTTATTAAAGAAGTTTTGCTTGACTATTACCTGTTGGTTAGTAGCTGGTGAAACATACAGGTGACAAAAATTAAGAGGATGTTCTTTCATTCTCACTCCTTCCCAGATGCCAGAGCAAGCTAACAGATTTTGACTTTTTTTATTTTTCAAAGACATTCTGAAAACTTTATTTAGTCCATCAATTTCCCTCCGGTAAATGTTATTCCTCTATTTATCACCTACTTACAACTTACTTAGCAGTGGTCATTCTTACATTAAAAACAGGCATAACTACTCCGCCTACCTTGGCCAATTGGATCTTCTTCAAGGCATGAGTTCCTCTAACATGTGCCTTTTCAAGATGCTTTCTTCTCTCCCTCTCTGCCTCCCTGTGTAGTTCCTCCAAACGTCTCCCTTCTTCTTCAGCAGCTAAATGAGCATCTGGCTGGCAATCAATCAATAGTTTAGCTCACAAAGTTCTTTTATAGTTTAAAGCATATGTAACAATTAATAAATGAATAATTCTGCAGCAAAAGCACTTAAAAAAATACATACAATGCCATATGAACATCCTTGAATGTTTATGTTGCAAGGAGAACCAAAATAATTTTTTACCTTTGGAAAAAAATTCATAATTATGTACTTTGTAAATTTAGGTGACAAAGTGTTCCAGTTTCAAGCTGTACCAGGGACAATAATTTACATGATTTGTTATAGCAGAGCAGTTATTTTTCCTACAATACATGGTAAAATGATATGGTCAACATTACAGATTGAGTACTTCTGTCCTCATGGTTTGGTTTGAAACAATGGGGGAAAAAAAATCCCTGAAATATCTTCAGTTTCAATTGAGAAATCAGAAACAATCTGCAACTTTCAAAGAACAAAAATCTTACTAACATAAAAATAAAAATATACTTAGGGAAAAAAAGTCATTCCAAATAAGCAAGGCAAATACAAAGCAAGTCTGGGAGTATATTGCTAAAAAGAGGGGAAGAGAGAAAAGCAGAGCAACTGCAGCTATCAATTCAGCATAAGCCATAAGTCTTCCAGTTTGGGTGCTTGAACATCATACCAGTCTTGTGATCTTACTTTCTAACAAAAGCCTATTCACAAGGAACTGCCAGGTGTGATCCTTTAAGTGACTGAGCACCTAACAGGTTTTACAAGCCTGCCCACCCAAGAGTCTCTTTATTAAGTAGTGTAACAGCTGCCTTATACAAGTTCATATCTTTAAAGAGGTTCTAGAAAATCCATCAGCTGATATCCAGACAATGTATGCAATGTAAAGAAACATATATGTAAGACTGTAGCACAAACACTTGGAATTAATCACCTGATCTCCGTCCACTTCTCTGTCCACCAAAGCTTCAGCAATATGGTAACGTGTAACAGAAAAGTTGCCAGCACCACAGGACTTCATAGCAATGATCTTTTTCACTTCAGAACTCTAGGAAGTGAGGTACAACTACAGCTGTAACACAGAACAGTATCTCTACCAAAGCAACTAAACAGAAGTGATCTGTTAAAGTGATCTGATAGCTAAATTATTATTAAGTGTTTATTAAAATTTTAATAAAATTATTAAAATTATTTCTATTATTTATTATAATTATAATTTAGCAAATTTATTTATTATTATTATTTAATAAAATTATTAAATTATTATTAAAAGAAACCCATTCCACCAAATTCTGTCCTGAAAATATTGTTTGAAACCTTATATACATGTAATAGTTAATAAACCACATCAGCACAAGACAAATCTAGAGGGCTTTAATAACTGAGAGCATCTAACAGTCTCCAGCAGACCTCTGCACAGAAATTGACGCTCATCAGTGTCATCTTTCAAAACCACTAATTTAAAAGCACTTGAGTTTAATGCATTAATACAAATCCCACTTAAAACAGCTGTCACATTCACCTCAGAGCAGGGCAACCACAGATGCACAACATAATTATACCCAACAGAAAAGCAACACTTGTCAAGTACAGACTTCCTTTGGGAAACTCAGAGCCATTATGTACAATTTATTAGCTGACCAGAAAAATGAGCATTTTCTGTAACTTCAATGTAAAGTGTCTATTCACAGAATGCTAAGTTGCTGTGGTTTTTTAGAAGTTTTGGGTACACTAACACATTCCAACTCTCTTCTGGAAGTTTGAACAATAAGCCATCCATCAGACCCTCCCTCTTCTTTGGCTTAGTCTCATGATCTCAGTAGCAAAGTAGTGAGGTTAGGTAACTCAATATCCTGTAGGACCTGTCTGTATTCTAAATACGAATCTCCTCCATTAATTTTCTCTCAGCTTCCTTTTCCCTCAACCTTCTCCTAAAAATGTGTTCTTATCCACATTAACTAAACTGGAAAGATTCATAGCTTGAGTGGTCTAAAACTAACATTAACTAACATGACCATAAAGAAATGCATACACACAAAGAGGAGCATTAGTTTCAGGAATATCTTGAACTTATCTCTGCATAAGAAGAGGCATACAAAATTTCAGTATTGACCATCCCTATTTTATGAAGACTGTAAAAGCAAAGTCTTTAAATGAAAATCAAAGAATCATAGAATCATTAATATTGGAAAGAGCCTTCAAGTCCAGCCATTAACTCAGCATTGCCAAGTCCACCACCAAACCATGTTCATGAATGCCACAGCTAACATCTTTTAGATACCCCAGAAATAACGACTCCACCACTTCCCCAAGCAGCCTGTTCTAGTGCTTGACAAACCAGTAAAGAATTTTTTCTTAATATCCAGTCTAAACTTCCCCTGGTGCAACTTGAGTCTATGTCCTCTTGTCCTATCAATTTTTACCTGGGTAAAGAGACCAACCCTCACCTGGTTACATGTAATCTCCTTTTAGGCAGTTGTAGAGAGTGACAAGGCTCACCCTGAACCTCCTTTTCTACAGACTAAACACCCCCAGCTCCCTCAGCCACTCCTCATCAGACACATGTTCCAGGCCCTTCCCCAGCTCTGGACACACTCCAGCACCTCAACATCTTTCTTGCAGTGAGGGGTCCAAAACCAGTAAAACTACCTTTAGCCTTAACAGCAGAACTTCCTTGGTCCTTAAACAATATTACTGCATGTTATTCTAGTAGGTAAAAAAAAAATTAACTGCTAAATTTCTTAATCAATAAAAATCATAGCAATTTTAATAGATCAACATTAACCAAACCACTTGCAGATACTGATTATAGCTATGAAAACAGACAAGTCCCAGGGCTAAACCTCATTAGCCAGATTACCAGTGCTTGCCCTGTACTGGGTTACTTTCAGAATGTATAATTAAACATCTCTTCTGATTTATTAAAAAAATTTAAAATTAACAAACCAATAACAAATAATTATTAATTACATGTAAACAATCAAACTCCAGAATTTTATTCAAAAGTTGTGAAGATGTCAGAATTATACTGGAGGCTGCAATTTTCCAGTTAATATCAGAAGAAATTTAGGCTGAAAAAAATTACCATACTTCCATCACAGTTTTGTAACTCCTCCCTTTTTTTGTCTTTCCTTCCTTCAAAAAGCAAATAATTCTATACTAAAATCTGGCAAGACTGAAGAAGCAAAATATCATGAAATGGGACAAAACCCAACAAAAAACCCATGATCGAAACTCTACAAATGCTATGAATACTCAAGCAGAGTATAGTAACACCTTTTAGGTTTTATTTTCATTTCATAACAATCTAATGTATCATGTAAGAAAAAGTAAGTTTACAAGAATTCAGCAACAATTTTCAATAAAGTTGTGTTTACAGTTTAGCTTCAATTAAGTAACTTTTCATTTGGTCTAGCTAAATATGGCCTCAACTCCTAAAATCTGTAATTCTGAGAACCAAAATGGGTTATGACATTAGAGTAAAAATACTTCTTTTCTACCTGGGTAAAATAACAATAATAGGAGAATCTTTAGAGAATGTTTTTTATATTCTAAGTAATCATGCCATGAACAAGTGTCCTAGCTCCGTTTTATGAAATTATAGTCAATTGTTATTGCAACAGAACATCAGATTATGATTATAGTTGCATTTAATAAGCTCCTTATGCAAACTGATTCAAAAAAACAAGCAGACTTATTCAGATGACCCTGTAATTCCCAGGATTTAAATTAAACAATTTAAATTCAGTGCCTTTTGAATAACACATTTGCAAGACAAAGCCCTGGATTTACCTTTCCCCAACTGACGGTCAGTATCTTTTGTTTTCTCTCTCTTGAAGCAGAAACAGGAATAAAAATCTCTCAGTCTTTCAATTACTTAACATTTTTCTCCATAAAGTACATGGCACCCAATAACTCTTCAAAGAAAATAACTTTATTCTTAGCCCTGTGCCCTCCAAGCCATAGGTCTATAACTAAAGGATTAAAATCTAAACAGATACAGAAATTAGAGAAAAGACTTAAAGTCAGCTAGTCTTTAAATGGAACGAATTTATATGCTGTGCTATACTGAAACAGAGAAATCTCTTTCCTCAACAAAAACTCAACATGTCTGCAAAATTAGTGACACAATTTGCCATTATCACAACATGAACTTCATAACAGAAACAAAACCCACATGCTATAGAAAATCCAGTTGTTTGCAAACTCTGCTAAACCCAGTTACAAATCATGTTTGTTGAAAAGGGGAGTAAAGGACATTTGCTAATGGCTGGAAATGCATTAAGTTTAGGAAAGGAACAAGATTTAAATAGAGTACTAACCCAGACATGTCATCCAATGCAATTGAATATGCAATTTTGGTTTCACCAGAACCTGGAGAAACCTGGAAACAAAGCTTTATTGCTTACCCTGGGGACAAAATACTAAAGAATGAGGAGAAAATTCTGTATTTATAAACCGGAAAGGAAGTGCATTATTGATGCTACTAGCTAAAAGTATTAAATAAAAGTATTACATATGAAGTACTGCATCATTTTAGTTGTTATGGAGGTTAGCTGCAGTTATGGGGAAGGTTTAAATAAAATGTGACATAAGACACATTCTAAACTGCAGAAGTTACTACAGAGCAAACCCACAGCACCTCACGCTTTCCAAACAACGCCAAACTGAGCAACAGAAGCACCTGAAACCCAGGAAATACGGAGTCAAAGGTTGGACTGATACAGACTTCACCTGCTCTACACCAGACAGATCAGGAACACACCCTGTGGCACAACATAGAGAGGAACAGCAGCATGAAAGGGTGTGTGAATTTACCTGAACTGTACCAGACAGGACCTTATTCCAGATGTTCTAAATTTCAATACTGCATATACTTTACCAGAAATAACCCCAAACTTTACCACTCCCTTACAACATTTGCTTTAATCTTTACTCATATCCAGCTTACACAACATGAAAACCCTTGGGCAGCCAATGAGAAGATCTAGAGAGAAACTGGCCATGGGTACTCCTTAGAATCATTCTTAGAACTGTGAGGGTCAAACCTTACTCAGTTTTTCCTAATACAACACAAAATCCCTATCATCCTGCACTCTAAGATATACATACGTGCTGGGATTTGGCTGGGAAAAGTTTTGAAAGCTTCACTGGCTGTGAGAGGGGCTAGTATACCTCAACCCTTTACTTTATTGTCAGTAGTTTGAATATCCTGAACCCAAAGATCTAAAATGGCACAACGCCACATGAGGCAACTTAAAATTCTGCATTCATGAAGTTCTATAAGTTAACTCCAAAGTAAAAACGCACATTGTGTTCTTTCTGCAGCTCAGATTTGCAATGCTACAGGAAATTCTACATGTATGCACAAGCTCTGTGAAATCAAATCAGCATGAATGGGGTACAAAGCCACACCTCAACAGGTTGCAGCCTCCCCAATAGACTTGGGTGATGGCTTCAAATCAAAATTAAAGAGTTTCCCCTTTATTTAGTACTTCCTACAAGCAAAAGAAGGGAAGAAAGAAGAAGGGAGAAAAAACCCCAACAAAGCTACCCCACAGCTAAAAAGACAAAATTGTCTTTATTACAGAACTAAACAAAATGCTGCAAACTGCATCAGCAGGACAGAAGCTGAGGAGGCATATAATGTACAAGCTGAGAGAGATCATTGTGAAGTCTCATACCACTGAGGCTACTAAATAAAAATGAGATATGATGAAAGTTTAAAAAGACACATTAACCACAAAAATAGTCTGATTACAAGAAACAAAATTCACATATAACAAGAGATCAATAAAGTACCCAAGCTTAGTAGCAAGAAACCTGCTAATATGTAATTAATTCATTCCATTGTTTTTTTGCTGAACCACTCTCCCTACAAATGCAAATACCAACTCTGGATGTCCTGTTGTGAGGAGTCAGACCAATAAATATGTATGTTACCCTTGAAATTGTGATCACTGTTGTATCATGGATACATACCTCAAATGGACGTGGAGGAGGAGGTGGCAGGTTTGCAACTTTGGCTGCTCTTTGTCTTTCCACTTCTAGAGCACGTTTGCGTGCATCTGTTCGTCTTGGGGAACAAAAACAAAACAAACCACAAAAGAGAAGAGAGATGGAAAATGAGCCAAGCAACAGTGACAGAACAGTGCAAAATAAAAGGTAAACCTAAAATCAGATTCCTAAGTAGCTGCATGGAATGCTCTGGCCATAGGGATGGGGAAGCATATTACAAAGACAGCAGAACTTAGACTGGAATGCAGCATTAAAAATCACCTTGTTCAAGTTATGCAAAAATATTAATATATACAAGCATCCAAAAAGCAATACAAAATCTCTGCTTTTGACCTAGGTTTGCAGAAAGCATTGTGTACTTCAACATACTTTAACTGCTTGAGTGTAGACATACTTAACTATCTAATTTACAGGTCTTAGCTCTATTCAAGCAAAACTATAGCCAAGAGGACACAGACCATTTTCCATGCCAGCTCAAGTTAGGTCTAATCTACTTAATTAAAAGAAGCCCATGACAAATGCACTAGGTCCTTTTTCCAGGTGTTTAACTATCAGGAACTGGCCTGACAACATTTCATTTCATATGTCACTGAACTCCTGGAGAGTCTATAAGGCCAGCTTGAGTATCTGATATTCTTGTCTTGGTTTTAAAGCTACAATTTTTATCAAAAGCCACAAGCTTTGTCCAGGAGCATCAATTCTCTTACCCATAAAACTTCAAGATTGAAAAAGCTCCAAGCAAGAAGCATCAACATTTTTGCCTTTCACCTTGTGACACTGTAAAGTTCATTCTTAATAAAACAAAATAACTATTGCATACCTGGCTTGCTCACGAAGTAATTTTTCTTTTTGGTGCTTCTGCTCTATCAGAGCTTTTCTATGTCTCATCTCTGCTCTTTGTTTTCTTTCCTCTGCTTGCTTTGCCAGAGCTTCTAAGTCAGGTTCCTTAACATTAAAATATTGTAATCACTTAATAGAGAATTTCACTCACTCATTAACAGTATGATATTTCAAATTACATACTGCTGGTAAAAAGCACAAGCTCTAAACTACCTTCTACTGTATTAGGGTAAAATACTCTAGTATTAAACTTTTTCTTTTCTGCCATCTTCATTTTCTTCTTCTCCATCAAGAGCAGAACCTGCCACATCCCTCAGCTAATTTAACCAAATATTGATGTAGAAATTTTTAATTCTAAACGTGACATTTCTTCTGCATCAGTTTGATGAAAAGGATAATTAAACATAGCTATTTAAACACCCTGTAGCAAATGCAAACCGACCTGTGTAGAAGAAGCTGCTCTGAAGTGTTACTACCCTTCAGTCATCAACAGAAACATTTATTATTAGTTCTCTGGTCCTATAACACTGGTTCCACAGTTTTTTCCTAACTCACCCATCCTAGGATCAGAAAGGATTTTATAAAGAAGGGATTGATTTAAAGACACTGATATATGGAAAAATATAATGCTATTTTACTTGGGTTTAAAGATCCTAAATAAATCAGGAAGTAAGCTACTCTGCAAAATCCATGTAAGAGATCTATGGCTGGTTTCTATAAACCTGATGCAGAGTCAAACCTATAGAAAAATTCTAACCAGCAACCTCAATGATCTCTCTAGCAGAGATTACACAACTTACAGGATTTTAAAGAAAGTGAAACCAGTTTATAGGAGCAGAATTAAAAAGTGACACCTGTCTGCAGTCCAGGCAAAGGCCTCTGAAGCCCTTACCAAAGCTTTCCATGTCACTGCAGCATTGAAGGGAAAAAGAATGTTAAGTATATTTACTTAACACAGAGAAGATCCATGGTGGAGAAAAAAAATACTGTATTACTGGCATAACTGGGATACGGAGTCATTATGTACAATTTACTCAAGTACAAACATACATGATCATACAACCTAATACAAACAGAGTAACTTTAAAGTCTGCCCAGCAAAAGCCTTCACAGATAGGCCCACAGACTATCATGCAGGAAGATACCTGCAAAAAAATACATAACCACTTCTGAAACATTTCCATTCCTAAAAAGTTGTCTATTTAGGTATCAGGACTTCAAAATCAGGAATGTTAAAGGAAAAACAAGCCAACCAGAAATTTTGGTATTTCTAAAACATCAAAATTGTCTCTGACAATATATACTGGTATTGGCTGGGATAGATATTATTTTTTTTACAGTGGGTGGTATGAGGCTGTGTTTTGGATTTGTCATGAATACAGGGTTAATAATACAGAAATGTTTTTGTTATTGGTGAACAGGGCTCACACAGAGCCAAAGGCCTTTTCTGCTTTTTGCGCTGCCACACTGGTGAAGAAGTTGAAGTGGCTGGGAGGAGACACAGCCAAAACAGGTGACCCCAACTGCCCAGAGGGCTATTGCTTACCATCTGACAGCATGCTCAGTACATAGAGTGGGGGAAAGATGGAGGACAGGGACAATGTTTGGAGTGATCATGTTTGTCTTCCCCAAGTAACTGTTACACATGATGGGCCCCTGCTGCCCTGGAGATGGCTGAACACCTGCCTGCCCATGGGAAGCAGTGATTTAGCTGCTTCTTTTGCTTTGCTCTGTGTGTGGCTTTTGCTTTCCCTATTAAACTGTCTTTATTTCAATGCACAAGTTTTCTGGCTTTTACCCTTCTGATTCTCTCCCTGATCCCACTGGTGGGGGAGTAGCTGTCTGGTGCTTGGCTAGTGGCTGGGATGAAACCATGACACAATAATATTAAGCTCACTTACGTTCTCCTTGGCCTGTCGGTGACCCTCCCCAATTGCTCTTAAGCTTGATAGATACAGCTCTTCCAGGGCTTTCATCTTCTCATCCTGTGCCTTCTGCCATTCCGCTCTCAGTGCTTCCTCTAACTGATGCAGTTGTTCTTCTCTCCTCTGCTTTACCTTCTGCCTTATCTGGTAGGAGATATACTTCTGCTGCTCTCTGACCTGTAGAAATAGCAATTATGTTTGTCAGCAATTCAAGAAAAGCACAATACTTTTTGCAGCAAGACTTTCCACAACATAGTCTACCCTTCATCCAGCTCATGTACTATTCCATTCCTAATCTGTCTAGAAAACACTTTCAAATTGCTGTTACCTTTCTCCAAAATTAATATATAAAATAATAAATTTGACCTTAATTAGATGCTTCAGTTAAAGTCCAAAAAGTGACATACAAGTGACAAACAGCAAAAACTGCTTGGAATATTCTTCCCTCCAAAAACACAACACAATAATTTATGAGACACTCCTATTACGATTCAACGTGGTTTAAAAAAATTCAACAACTATACCAAAAACTTTGCAAACACAGTTTATTATTTTTCACATTATATTTTAGGCACTTTTTTCACAGAAAGGGTTGTCAAGCACTGGAGCAAGCTGCCCAGGGAAGTGGTTGAGTCACCACCCCTTGAAAAGTTCATAGGACATGCAGATGTCATACTTAGGGACATGGTTTACTTGTGGACTTGGCAGTGCTGGACTAGTAGCTGGACCTGACAATCTCAAGGGTTTTTTCCAACATAAAAAATTTCACCATTCTACAACATTATTACCTTGAAATTTAGCTTACAGGAAATAATATTTTCAGTTACTTTTCTTAAATTATTTGTTACATCGTCAAATGAAATACAACGCATGGAAAAATACAGGCATACTTGTTGCAGCCTTAGTTTTCTTCTTCTTTCATATTCTTCCTTCAGAAACATGGCCTCTTCATTAGGACTAAGCCTCAATGTCCCAGCTGCTGCAAGTTTCCTCCTCATCTTTGGATATGCTGAATAATCAACTTCTGTGAGAACAACGCAAAGAAAAAGAGAAATTGTGCATAAATGACACTGGCAAAACAGCTATAAAAACAAGATACTGGCATAATGTTGTCAAATCTATCATGGTATTTATGTGTCAGAGCTACAACTGCTCACATCTGTCCCAACTGGAGCAGGACTTGAAAATATGAGAAATCTTTTCCAACCTTAATGACTCTTAACTGTAATCAATAGCATTGGCTTTGTCTTTGTCACAGTCACAAAAGATAATGCTTTTGAACTACTTTGAGTTATGTACCAAACACTACAAAAGCATCACAGTCACAGTCTACTCTGTGGACCAGCCACAAACATTTGCAAAGTGAAGAGTGGACACCATTCCACTCCAGGGAAGATTTAAAAACAAGCCCACAAAGTACTGAAAGGCCCACCCCACAGTAAAGCAGGCTGGTCACTCAGGTGATCTCTACTGAAATACTCTCATAACTGTTGTAGAGATGAAGTAAGATACAACAGCAAATTTGTTGATGTTTTTGGCTGCACTCCAAGGTTTTCTGCCATACCGGCTCTGAAACTCTAGCAACAGCCTGTGTACCAAACATTTCACTGGAAAGCTGAAACTGCTCACTAACGATTTTTTATTCAACTTTTCCTAACAAGACAAATTTCCAATTATGTTTCTCTCGAGATTTTACTGTGAAACAAGAATCTTCTAGTTCTACAGACTGCTTCCCATTTTCCTTGTAATTACAATTTTCATATGCACAAAAAAACCCCAAACAGAAAAAAAACAAAACAAAAAATCCACCCCCCCCCCCAAAAAAACCCCAACCAACCAACCCCAAACTTCTTCCATCTGATATGCAGCCTAATCTAAAATTCCCCTCCCCCCAAATCAAGCAAGATTTTTACTGGGTCTTTAAATATTTATAACCCTGGAAATATTCGCACGATACAAGCAAACAGACTTTCAAAAGTCACTGCTTAATTCTAAAAAAAAACTAGTGAGCAATTCATATAGTACTAACAGTGTAAACAACATACCACACCTGGAATCAATTGTTATCAGCAACATATATAGTGATCTTGGTATAACTAGAGACACAGTATCACAGATAAAACAGCAAGTCTGTAAAGAAATCAGGTGAGGTGCAAAGCCGGAGATCCGCAAGATACTTTTAGTACAGGGTTATTAAAGCAATTTACAGCAAAAAGTAGCGTCCTGGTTCCTGCCAGTCCACCCTTAGTCACCCGATGAGGTACAGAAGTTCAGCACGGCACGAAATTAAGTAGCAAATTACTACATTCTTTCTTTCTTTCTAGAGGAAAAACGTAGAGGATGACCAATGAATAGCCTGGACCTAAAGGGTAAGAGCAGAGGCAGAGATTGCCGCGCTTGCCCGGCTCAGCCGCAGCACAACGCGGGTGCTGCAGGCCGGAGACGGCCCCGGGTCCGCTCGGGCCGCTCCCGCCAGTCACCGGGAGCCCCCGGCGGGGCCGCCCCTGGATCCGCCCGAGCTGACGAGGGACAGGGCGGAGGGAAGAGAAAGTAAAACAGCGGGAGAAGGGAAAGTGAGTAAGGGAAGAAGCGGAGAAGGGGAGAGCAGAGCCGCTCCTCACGCACCCGCCACCACTACCGGGGCCCTCTCGCTCGCCGCGGTGCCAACGGCCGCCGCCTGTGCCACGTGACCCCGCGCCCCCATGGAGCCGCCAACAGCGCATGCGCCGTCTCCCGCCCCTCCCGCCCGAGCCCCGCCCCCGTCCCGCGGTGGCCAATCGGGGCTCGGGACGGCGCCGGGGGCGCGCGCGGCCAATATAAACGCGGCACTGGGGGGAAAGACGGGGTTTGCCTCGCTAAGGCGCCGCGGGGAGCTGCTCCGTGCGCCAGCCCCTTCCCCAGGGCCCAGCTGAGCGCGGATAGTGCCTTGCTCGCCTAACGCGGCGATCTCAGCGCGCACAGGTGGGGTTCGTCACCATGGATCCCTCACAATGCTGACCGGGAGCCCGCAGTCGGGAGTTTCCAAGGTTTCGCGTGGGAGAGGCACTCACTGGCCGAGCTTGAAATGCTGAGAGAGCGGAATAAAACGTCATCCTGCTAGTTCTGCCTCACAAATGTTACTTCTATGCAGCTTCTCTATTCGGCGCTCTTTTTGGTTGCACTGTGTTAGTAGAAGGAGTATCATAGAGTCATAGAATGGTTTGGCTTGGAGGAGGAGCTCGAAAATCATTTAGTTCCAGCCCCATTCGGGCTATGGCAGTGCCCCTGTACTTGTAGTGCTGCTCTGCCTATCTTCTAGGCTTGCTCATGTCTTCTACAATGGGTACATCTGTGTTGCTGCTTCAACCTTGTAGCTAAACCTTTCCTTTGTAAACCTAATTTTTAACTAGTGTCTGCCTCTTGGAAGTCTGATGCAATGCTTGCTTCTCAGCTGGCAGCATGTAGTGACAGGCCAAGGGGGGTAATAGATTTCAACAAAAAGAGGTTAGGTTGAGATTAAACATTAGGAGGAAGCTCTTTACTGTGAGGGTGGTGAGGCACTGGCACAGGTTGCCCAGAGAAGCTGTGGCTGCCCCATCCCTGGAAGTTGAATCCCCCAAGACCAGGTTGGGTGGGGTTCTGAGGAACCTGGCCTAGTGGAAGGTGTCTCTACCCTTTGCAGTATAATATAACATTATATTGTAATGTTGTAACCAGATCATCTTTAAGGTCCCATCCAATCCAAACCACTCTATGATTTTTCCCTCATTCTTCACCTTTCTTCCTAAAAGGAACCATTGATTATACGTGTAGGATTTGCAGTGGTTGGGATTTGAAAGTGGGCATATCAGATATCCTTAATTTATGAGTAATGTAAATACTATTTGTATTGAGGGAAACAATTCTGCCACACATAGAGATGAGGCAAGAGGCTGTGTTAGTCTGTTTCTTTGCCTGGAGCACATTCCAAGGGTCTGAGCTGCCACTACAAAAATGGAAGAAATGTTTGTGACTTAAAACAGACTAGGCACAAAGGAGATAATTAATTGTCTATCGCTGAAACTTGAATGCAAAACATAGCTACTTTTTTGGCAGTTTTTTGTAGAAAAAAGTATTTTATACTAGGGGCTAACTGTTATAGTAACCCACCATATTGTGCCATACAAGACTGAAACCAGGAGGGCTGAGATTACTCAGTAAAACTTAGTGGTTTGATGCATGCAAATGCATGGCTGCACAGGAAAGAGACTAAAAAAATACAGAATTGCAAAATGAAATACATTGGCATAAGGAGAAGAGGTAACATAGCAGTTTTATGTGCTTTCTTCCCTGCCTTCTGCATTTCACTGCTAAAAAGCCTTGTTTACAGACTTTTTCTCTCTGACAAGTGCCTGCAACTTGCTGCAAACTACTGACTGGAATAGCTGGTACCAAGTTAATACCTGATTGTACTTTAGACACACAGTTGTTTCACAGTATGCATATAGAATAAATTAGACTTGAGAAGCGGAATTCCAAATGGGTTTTCTAGTCTCCTTATTGGATTTTTTTGTCCTTCAGCATTTTCATTATGGCAGTGCTCTCCTCAATAATATCAGTTGTAAATAGCTTTATCCTGTAGGTCAACAGGTCACAAAAAAAGTCAAGACAGTCTATTAAGAGAGTAATTGAGATTATGGATTTTAGAATCCTCTACTTATAAAATGTGAAAGAGGTCAAATATATGCTCCTCAATTATACTATTGAATGAAAGGGATATTATGAAACCTACATGTGCTGGGTAAGAATTTTGTTTCAAGGGTGTTTTCTGTCATTGTCTTGCCAAATTATTTCTGCTACTGCTTAATTTACATACATATACTGAAAACCAGGAATTTTAATCCTGTAATGTTTTCTACTTCTTACTACACACATTTGAATTGCAGTATTACAGACCTGCATTAATTCCTTCCCCCTGTGAAGATGATATTCCTTTCATAAAAGGTGAACAGTGGTGCAGCAGTACTAGTGCATTTAGTCAGGGATATATAAAACTGAAGGTACTAAGCTTCAATTATTGGTCACATTCCTCTTGAGGAAAAGGAATTACACTGGCAGGAATTATCTACAGAGTGCCAAGATAGCCAGTGGAAAATTTGAATTTCTTTTCAGGAATAGAATGCTTTTCATATGTAAAAAATGTCTCAGAGTGAATCTATGTGAAAACACAGATTTTAAAGAAATCATATTAGTTTGATGTGTTTGAGGTTGAAGAGAGGTTGTATGACTGTGAAAGCCAGCAACTGATGAGTTGGCCTGCAGTGCACAGTCAGGAGCTCAAACAGGTACAGGCCTTGTGCTGTTCCAGAAAATGCCTTTTGAGAGCAGACTCTTTGTACTTCCCTATCACAGAGGAGGTTTATTCCATCAGTAGATGAACCATTGCAAGAGACATTGGCACAGGCACCTTGCCTTGGTGTGCTCTGTGAGGCTGTTTGGTCCGAATATGAGATCTGTAAGGCTGGAGTTGACTTTTTGTGGCCTGAGAGAAAATATTCCATGTCTCACAGGCAGGTCGAGCAGACTAGCATAAGCAACCTATGTCTTTTACTACCACACAGGAACGCTTGCCCTGTTCTTCATCAGAAATTCTTCACTGTCCACTCATGTTTCTCAGCTGCACAAGGCAAAGATGACTATGTAGGCTTTTCTGCATCCTTAGCAGGGAAGCCCTGGTTTTAAAGTTTTTCTGTGAGCTAGTAATAGAAGAGCATAAACACCTGACAGCTCACCCTTGCACAGGACTTGGCACCCTGTACAAATTACATATTCTCCTTGAAAAACTCTGAAGGAAGAGCTTTAAAAAACATGTCATATTCAGACACGAAATCCTCCTGCCCTGACTCCTCTAACACATCATTATACGTTACAGCAGTTTTCTGCTTCAAGTCTCCTTCTTGCTGATAAGTGAAGTATCAGAATGAAATGAGAATTTATCTCAGTCTGAATTTGCCTTTCCCTGCATTCAGTATTCCTCAGTGTCACATCCCACACTCATATAGTCTTAAAAGTTCCCCTATGGTTCATTTTGGTTTGATGTGTGATTACTTCTCCCATGCTGTTCTCTTTTAGCACCTGGCACCTGATGTCTAATTATCGTGACCACCAGGAACTGACAGGATGTGGTTTTACAAATGTTTGTAATCCTCCAATTCATACATTTTCAAAACTGCAAAGTGCTTTTGTTAAATAGTTTGCAGTAAGTACATTCATGTGTAAGCTTAGTAAAAAGACATAGAGTTTCCTAAGAAGGAAGAAGGGCTAATCTTTATTTTTGAGGCTGACTAATCTACCATGGTCAGCCTGTGCAAGCACAGCCTGTAATAGTTTCTGCCTGAGACTGATTTGGAGATAAATTTTCTTGACAGATGTGGAAGAATAGCTTTTGTTATTATACTCTGTGTCATGTAAGAGAAAGCTGCAAAGCTACGCCTTCCAGTACCAAAGCAACTGTATCCAGAGCTGTGCCTGCATAAATTCTCAAGGTGCAGATTCTGTCCAAAAAAAAGGTGCTACAGTTTTAAAAAAATAAGAGAAAAAGGAAGGAAAATATGAGGCATAAAAGGCTATGTAGTTGGCAAAAGGATAATTATGTGTAATCAAAGACAGTGTACATCCTAAAATTATTGTTCTGGAAGGAAATGTTTATAAATTCAGATGTGGTTTTGGGCATATATGGTGTTGTCTTACAGACAACAAAAAAAAAAAAAGGCATGCTGTCCTATGACATTGATCCAGAAGTTCTTATTAGGAAACCAGGCTCATTTTCTATCACAGATGCTGCTGGGATTTCACCCAGCATCCTTATCCCAGCTTAATGATTTGGGTCTCTGGAAAACAACCAGCCTTGGGGTAGTAAGAGCAGCAGCAACAAGTGACTAAGAGCTTATCATTCATGCATGAACCACTGTGTTGCCTAAGGTCATTTTAGAAAGGGCTCTCAAACAAATGAATCCTCCCAAAGCTTGAAGCCAACAGAATTGAGCTTGATCTAGGTTTTCACAGACAAAAAGGACCCTTGTGTACCTGCTGTATATCCTCAGAGCCAGTCTGCCTAATTACTCAGTGATGCCAGCATGTTTAGACTTCTACAATGCAAACTTGGTGTGTGCACATTCATTTGCTAAAATTCTTGTAACCTGCGTTCAGCCTTCTAAAATATATGGGAACCATACACAGAATTTTCTCCAGTTCTTAAAATATGCATAGTAACTATGGGCACTAATAGGCCAATTATGCTCAGTCCAGTGAGTTTACAGCTGGTCTTTGTCAGCTTTTCCCAACTACTGTGCCATATCTTGTTTGGCTAACCTTCCTGAGTTTCTTCTAATATCTACTTCTATTTCAGAAACTATATTGAACATTCCTTTCTTTACAGCAGGTAGTTTCAAGCAGTAACCTGGATTTTCTGGCATTTTCTTTAAACAACAGATTCTACTCCAGCAAGATCTCTTAAATGGCTTAAAAGTTTGCCTTGTAGGGCATAAGCCCTCCTTATGTGATGAAAAATGCTTTTTGAGTTTAGTCCTATATTAGTAGTAAGCATTGTATTTTCAGCATGTAGTAAAAGTGAAAGGAGAAAACGGGGTTTTCTAACTTCAAAGTTATTACTTTTTCTTTTAAATTTACTTTTAATTTTTTGCTCTATGAAATTTTAAATTTTTTCCTTTTTAATTTTCTTTTAAATTTACTTTAAATTACTTTTTCTTTCTAATTTGACTTGTTCTGTGTTGTTTGCCCCCTCCATTTGATAGCTTAGGTTTATTACATTTTATACAGGAAACATGGAAGTTTTTACAAGCTTCAGTTTCTCACAGATGGGCATCTAAATGCCATGCCATAAACAAAAAATAATGCAAAGACATCCTGAAGAACAGCTTAAGGCTTCAGGTCTACAAGTCTCCAAAGAAGAGGTTTAATTAAGGTTCTGGATAAAATCATAAAGAATAAAATTGTCAGAACCTGCCAATATATTGACCAATTCGAGCACAGAATCTCAGAATCCTTTTTGGTGTGTTAGTAGTCATTTATACCTAAAACAATTAAAAATATGTGTTAGTTTCTCCCTTTCCTTAATGCTGGCTTCTGATATCTCTCTGACCACTCACCTCTACAGTGGGTGACATACAGGATATGATACAGGATGCAGGTCTCCTCTTGGGAAAGTACATGTCATTATTCTTTGATAGCTGTTATAACATCTTAATATTGTTTATGAAACACCAGCAAAAGTGTTCACAGTGTAAGAGAGAGGATCTTGGTTTGATCAAGGCCTTCATGCTGTAAATCAAAGAGACTATATGATCAGACAGACTTGTGATATAGCAGATTACACTTCTACTGCAGATTAACTTTGATGTTTTCTTTAGTAGAAAGAAACTGATTATATAGATGAAGTCATTAAAAGCCTTTATGGATGAAATATGTTTCAAAGAGAACCTTACAAAAAGAATGGGCGGTGAAGAAAAATTTATAAGAAGTGAGAATGAATTTGCACCAAAAAAAGAAATTTGGAAAAGCTGAAGAGTGAACAAATGAGTTCAGAAGAAAGCAGTGAACATGGAGTAATGATATAATGGTTCTTACTGCTCCCATTTTACTCTTTTCAACAGAAACAAGTCTCTCTAAAGACATGGAGACATTTTCTGTCATAGTTTTGCTATTATAGAAACCAAGGAAGGGTGAAAGAACAAAGGGTCTTTAGTGATTGCAAAGAATTAGAGTCAAGTCTGAGGAGAACAAATGGGTAAGGAACCTATTGATGATTTAGATGCTAATTTGGTAAACTGGAGTCTTGGCTTCTGTTTTCTACAAGATGAGAGATTTTTGTGCCTGTAATGCTGGCTCAGGTGTCTTGGGATAGATCTGATAAATGGAAGTCCCAGAATCCTGATCCTGGAAAGCCTGGCTAAGCTACTAAAGTCTAGAAGCTGTTAACATTTTTCAATCCTAAAGATCCATGAGCTTCTAGAATTGCTGATTTTTGTATGCCCAAGCTCTTCTGATGTTGACAGGACTGAAAGGCTCAGAATCTAAACTTGAACAAGGTTCAGGAATTACGTCTTTTTCATATATGTAGAAATATATCCATCATCTAGTATACTCAAAAGGGCTTTTTTGGTTTTTCATGCAGATTCTAATATTTAGTAGAAGTTTGAGGCCATAGATACGTATTCTGAAAATCATATCCCTACAGATCGGAGAGCTGGAATTCAAGATATATTCCTTTTCTCAGTATTTCCTATAAGGCAGCTGGACAGCCACACCTTTGACTTTACATGGTTCCCTAGCAGTGTGCTTACATCTTTAGATCATACCTCAAGGTTCCAGCAAAGCCTGGGTGATGAACCCACCAGTATGAGGCTGGAGCAGCCCTACAGTTGGAGACATCTATTGAATCTAACACTTTGCTTCAGATATGAAAGTAATACTGAAGTCAGTAAAGGGAACAGCAGCAGTAGCAGAGACAAACCTAGACAGCAGTATCATTTGCCCCAGTAATGTCCTTGGTAGAGCAAAACCACTTTTTTCCCACTGGTCCAATAAAATTGCCTCAATCTGCTTCTTTGGGTGATCAATGCTCATCTGGAATTTTATCACTGTCCTTTTTAGAGGATAATTTAATTGTTTTACATTTATAGAGACAAGGTAATAACCTTAGATTTACATAGAGCTAATTTCTTTCTTTGTGAGTGGGTTCTGCAGGATGTGAGCAATTAAGTTTCTGTGGGAGGATTACAGGAAACATGATTAATGGATCAAAGAGAGACCATCTAAGGGAAATGGGTATAATACCAAGGGAGATAATGCTCTTTTTCATAATACTTATGCAAATATGCCAAATGTTGGTGAATTCAATTAATATTGGACAAATGGATTCTCTGTGACGCAGAGTAAACACATACTGGGGAAACAATAAAGCTTTATTGCACATTATCTGTTAACTTCCTCTCAGACAGGCTGGGTTGCCTGGTCAGGCATCTCATTCCATTGCAGGTGGCAGGGAACAGCCAGGCACAAATCAGTGAAAGACACTGAGATTGTTTGGATGAAAAAGACTGACCAAGGCTGAATTCTTTGCATGCATGGCCAATCAGCGCTTGTCAATGTCTTCAAGCCTGCTGCTCAGTTCTCTGCCAAAAGTTAAATTTTATTCCATGGAAATGAACGCTGGTTTAAGAATGAAGGAGACAGAATTAGACAATGTTTATGTTCTTTGTTCTTTATTTTATTTCTATAAAAGCAACACTAGCAGAAAAAAAAAATAATTAAGTAAAAACAGAATGCCTGAGCTCTGGAAGACACTTGACTAGGACTCAAAAAAGCCCAGCTTCAGTGACCAGTATAAAATTAGTTTAATACTAATGCTATATAAAGGCAATGAATCCTTCAGGTACTGTAGTGATAGGAAATATGCAAATATCTACATTTACTGAAAACGTAAGTTGCTTATTTGCTTGCTAGCTTCTATACTGCATATGGTATTTTAATCTCTATTCTAAAATACTCAGTTCCTCTACTGTCGCTGTTGGACACGAAATGAGTCACATGGATGCAGTTTGAGGTGTGGTGAAAGAAAGAGCAGGCTTTATTTTTCTTTTCAGTATTTATAAGCTTCAGACCACAACCAGGGATTGGATAGTCAGGTTAACACCTTCCCAACCTCACTGGCTGTGAGAGATGTCCATCAAAAGGCATATCTTTAATGGAATGTATAAACGCCTACGTTTATAGTTACTTTCCTGGGAAAGTGGCTAGAGCATGTAGAAAAACAATATTGAGGGCCTGATTCTCAGGGCAACACTCTACTAAAGATTTTATATGAGGTTTTGTTCTGAAAAATCCTGATACACAGAGGGAAGGCATTTGACAAGTATACTGTCCATTTCACTCCATACAGCCTGGGCACTGAACTAACAAAATGTGACTAGAGTTATGGAGGTTAAATTTTAAGTATGAAACTCAAGTTTGTCCTTTGGTTGCAACTGCCCTATAGCTGGCATCATGCTTTTCAGCCAGGAGCAATTCTAGGGACATCCTTTCAGTGTCTAGAGACAAGAAGTTGGGAAGAACACAAGAAAATCACCTTCAAAATCCCACGTTCCACAGAAAACCTACTCTTGGAGATGACATGCCCCTACTTGACTTGGAAGCTCTCTCAGCATTTCAAATAAGACTTCTGTGTATTGCTCTTTTCTGTGAAAGTAGGTGCCTGCTTGGTAAAAACATGATGCAACCAGAAATTACTATGTGAGCTATAAACTTGAATATATTTATCACATAAGGACTATATTTTTTTCAGTGTAAAGCATGACAGCCAAGTTACCCTTTACAGAAGTGATGCTGCTGCTGCTTTTTCAGTGCTATTGCTTTGTAGTCAAAGCAGTTACCCAGAGCAGTGGAGATTTGGGGTTAATCCTTAGCCTGAAAATGTCCTGCCTCAGGCTAGAAAAGTCTCTTAGGGTCACATCCTGGGCCAAAGGGACTGCTGCACATTCCAGGAGACTGGAAAGAAAGCAGACAGGGCAGTGTCAGAGAGAAAGATGGGGGGACCTGGAAATCAGGCAAAGATTGAATTCTCTGCTGTGCTCTGAATGTTCATTACATTTTACATTAGGCAATCATGAGATGAACTTTCAAAGCTAATGAATGAGTCGAGATTCCAGGTTCAGGTTTGTCCTTTAGTCATTCCATGCACCTGGAAAGAATGAGCCATGCTCACTCAGGCTATTGCAGTGGGGGGAAGGCTCTGTGCAGTGTGCCCTGAGCAGAAAGAAACTCCAAGGTTCAGGAACAGGGGACTGCTAAGACACCTGTTATCCTGAGGCTCTCATAATGGCCAGCCACTAAGCCCTTGTGTGGCATTCTGGGCTACCCTGCACAGTGTCCAATTATTTTCTCTGGGAATATGCATAATTTAGTTATTTGGGTTCCCCTGCTGAGCCCGGACTTCATGATGCATAAATAGGCATGCTGGATCTCATCCTCACATAACTTAGCTGTGCATTTTCCCTTTGCTTTTGACCACAGAAAAGTATATTAGCCTTATTTTCTACTTGCAAGGCATGTGTTCATTCATTTTGATTCTCTACAGTCAAGTTACAAAATCTTAAAAATATCTTAATCTTTTCTACTAAGCCATCTGTTTAAATCAGAGATAATAAATTTTAATAAAAATTGGTATTTTCCCAAGTTTATGATTTCTTTTATCATGCAATTTTGCTGTGATCTTTGAGTTATTGCCTCTAATAGTTGACTTCCCTGTTCCCTGGCTGATTCTATCTCAAAGTGTCTTAATTTCAGTTAAATGTGTCTTGGCAGACATCCACCACTGGAATCAGTGCTGAACACCACGGAGTATTCTTCTAATTGGACATAAAACTCAGAGATTTTTTCATATGATTCTTTGCTATACAGTGTGTGCAATTAGATTTAATGAGCTCATTTTCAGGACAAGTTGGCCAAACCAGTGCTATTACTAATTTATAGAGGCTACAGAAAAAGCTACTTGATTATTTTCTTTTCTAAATTAAAACTTTATAAGAAATATTGTTGCTGCTTTTCCTTTTAGTATGTGAATATACAAAAACCTAATTTTGGAAATGAAATGTTTTCTCAGTGTGTGATTTCAAATGATTGTTGCAGAATTTTTGGGTTTTCCTTGCAAATGTTTTGGCAACAAAGGTAAGTCTAGCATGTTCTTATGTCATGTTAATAAACCCAATTAGTGTATCATGATGACTGAGGAACCAGTAGTAGCGTAGCTCTCATGGCATGAATGGAACAAACCAGCTTGAAATCCTGTGTAACACTTGGCAGCTGGTGCCCAAAGCCACTCTAACTACACTGCCAGCTCAAGAGTTACATGTAAAAATATTATTGGCTAACACAGAACTGGTTAAAAATGTTTTTCTCTGGAAATATTGGACACAGTCATGTGGCTAAGACAGAAGGAAGCTTTAACCATTACTGTTTGTTTTCACCAGTCCTTGCAGACTGAACAGAAACCTGAGCTGGTCTATGCTGGAAAGCTGTGTCGTGTCCAACAGACCTGATTCAAGAGACCACAGCTGAACCCCTGGAAAGATTAGAACATGAGAGCTGCTCAATCAGCCTCCTCATCATTGCAGCACTAGTAGAAGAGACAACAAAAGGAGACTGGCAGTTTGTTAGTTGAAGATGCAATGCAACACATCGGTGTTAACACACTGTTGAGAAGAGCAGCACCTGAAAAATACCAGGAGATCCCAATACTTGAGTTGGTCATTCATAAGGAAGAGTTCTTTGATGCTATTTTATGTGGTATCCTTCTGTCCTCTACCTTTAATATAATGTCAGTGGATAGATATGACAGCTGGTAGGCCAAGTTTCTCTTTGCATATGAGAAAGTGGGTATGGGAGTGGCTCTGTGGTATGCCTGCTGATGGCAATGTGACCCCCACTCCTGTCCTTTTCTTATCTGCACGCAGCTGCATAGCTTCCTCGCACCTCCTTGGCTTCCTCGCACCTCCTTTACTGGCTATTTTGTTCAGGCAAGGCACTTGCCTCAGGACCATCCCTTTCCACACCTGCAAAATGGAAATAATGCACCCATTTTTGAAAAATGCATTGAGAATTACCAGCATGAACCTCAGAACAGGGGTGGAAATTATTCCTATTGCAGTTTTACATGCTTCTACTTGCTTTGTGACAGTGTCCCATGAGCGCTTCATAAATTGCTAATTCTGAGTTACTAAGAATTACAGTCATGTTTCTGTTTGCATTGGATAGACATATACCAGGGCTTTCATGCCTGGCATCCTTGCTGCTTCTTACAACGACACTTCTCATTTATATACAGAAATAATGAGATGGAAAAATGTTAGAAGGATTGCCTGAAAGCTGCAGATCCTTCTGGCAGTAATTATTTATCTGTCCACCATTTTGTCTGTGTATATTTTATTCTCATTCAGTGTATATATAACAATAAATTAGTTGGCAGAATCAAAGCTGCTTATTTTAAACTTACAATGCTCTCTTTGGACTGACACACAAGCAAGCTGCATAGTATAGGACATATGCACATGCTACACTTGGTAATTTTTGGTGTAAATTTATTTACATGTATCTGATTGCTTTCCTAATAGAATGGATCAGTCTTCCCTCCCAAATGAAAGAGAAAATAGGAAAATTGTTTGAGATGTTGTAATGAAAGCCAATATATCTTTAGCAGAATGGGTTAAGCATCAGTACCTTGTGTGCTGTTTCTTTCACCTGTAAAGTACAAATTTTGCACTAACAATTCATTAGCATTTTACAGAGTCAACATTAACTAAATATCCTTGACATATTCCCCAAGAGAGGATAATGTCATTAACCTCTTTTACAGATGAGGAAACAATATTGGATAAACATTGCAACTCCATTGACTTCTGTGGAGTTATTCCAGACTTACACCAGTAGAAATAACATTAACTTTAGTCCTTGATATAATAAGTCATTTATTCATGGTTATCTAGTCACAAAGCTGCACACTCAGGATGAGAAACTGAAAACATCCACATTTCCTTTGTTGCCACAGTAAGATTTTCTACTGATACAGCATCTATAAACCCTTATCTAGGATATTTTAAAAAAGACAAAACAACACACCACCACAGAATCTTTCATTTTTCTCCTACTCATGTCTAGAAACAATTCTTGTGTCTAGAAAGGTCTGCATCCTATGAAAATAAATGAACAATAATTTTTTTTTATAAACTTCTAGTTCCCCAGAAATGTGAATGTTTTTTTCTGAGGAAATTTAACAACAAAAAAAGAATGATGGGCTTCCAAAGACTGCCAATGAGCAAAGAATGTAAGTTAAAGGTCTTTATATATGCAAATACTTCATTACATTTGGGGGGATTTCTTATATTCTCGAGATTTCATATTTTCTCTCTCTCTTTATTTTTTTAATTGAAAGCAAAGGAACAGTGGGGCATCGGTTACTTCAATTTACTTATGAATATCCAGAATTCACTTTCACCTTCCAGAGTGCCAGTGCTACCTGTCAGCATTTGAGGTCTGGAGTAATGTGGGAGTCTGCTTCTGACCTCTGGGAAGAAACGTGGGAGTTCAGACTCCTCTAGACAGAATGCTCTGCAGAAATTTGGGGTCTACACTATTTCTGATAAAATAGAAATTTTTTTTGCAACACATGTGTTCCATCCCAAATAGCTGGTGGCAACAGCATTATTTCTGAAACAGTGTAAGCTAAAAAATGCTTAAAAATACAACTCTCATGTCTCCAGTTAAATTAGCTCTAATGTATTAATTATAAAAATGCTCAGTTGTCATTTATGATGGACTTGCTGCAAGTGTGAGAACTAGAGCTGAAATTCAGCCTTACACAGAGGATCACTACCAAGCTTCTTCCCTAAGCCCCATTCAGAACAAGGTAAAAGTCCCACTCATCAATCTTCTTTCCTGGATTGGCCCTTATGCGCTGGCCAGTGTCACCTTACCATGTCTCAGTGGTACCCTGAGAATTCAAAGTCCTCTTGAAACCAGGTTAGGAGGTAATTGTACCCAAATTTTGAGTATTTCAGATGAAATAGTATCACAGCAAATGCTGTCCCAATCTCCTACACCTCACCATCTATGCAGAATTATTTTGACAACAAAAGAGAGCTAGGAGCTTTGAACAGTTCTAGTATAAAGTCTTTCTCCCAGTTCAGAAACAAAAATTTTCATGTCCCCTCTATTCAGAAAGTCTCATGGCTGCTACATTCTTCCACAGATTTTCTTTACAGACCTGGGCAGAACAAACAAGACCTGCTCCAACTCCTTCTGTATTCAATGGGAACAATTCAGGTTGACTTCAATCAGATTGCTTCAGGCCCTTAATCTCCCTGAATGTACCGGAATTTGAACAAGCAGCAAACACTGATATTACCAGAGAAAAGGAGGATGACATAAAAATATTTCCAAATAGAAGAGATTTAGTGGACAGTTGGAATTACACCACATATATTTTCTTTAAAGTAAATGAGCGACATGATCCAATAACAGTTGTATCTTATGCTTTCCATAAAGATTTCAAGGCATTTCATAATCAATTAACAGCTCAAGCACGTCACCATTACAGAACATTTTGCAATAAACCATTAGGAATTAATGTAGAATGAGCTTTCCATCATCACTAAACAAACCGCTACGCAGCTAGGATCTATGCCAAGCCGGCTTTGAATTTTTTAATGAAGATTATACACATTCCCTGCAAGCAGAGGATAAGTCCCTGTGCCAGGACTTTCTATTTGCCTCCTCCCCACCACCTGCAATTTTTTTATGTTTAACCATTTCTCTGTACTTTGGTGAGATTAATAAAATCCAGTGCTCTGTGCTGCATTACCTTCAATTCAGATATTTAGGACAAGATGGATCACAGTAAATGCAATATGGAGGAGTTACACTCCTGTATTGAAAATCAGTCCCTACAGCGATTTCATGTTTCTCTGAACCATTCCTTAACAGATCTGTGGGTAAAAATTCCAAATAGACTTTAGTTGCCTCCTCCCAAGTCTTGCTACTCCTATATTTTCTGTTTAATAATTCTGGGCATATCCCTACCTCCTCCAATTAAACACAGTGAAGAGGGTGACAGCACATAAGTAGGCTTTTCCAAGCTGTTGTCAGACCTAGAAATAAAGTGCCTGGCCCTTACAGGTATTTTAGGGCAGCAGTTACACAATTAGGCTCCTTATATTCCAGAGATAATGTCTGGATCTAAAATTCAAGCTTGCACCTGAACAGCTCCCTCGCATGGCACCAGCAGGCTATTCCTTCTCCACCTGAAGCACTCTGGCTTCCCCCACTAATCTGCCCAGCAACAGTTTGTCCCTTCCTATCTGCAGCAGCCGGCTCGTGTAAGCATCGTGCTCCCAGATCAGCTGCAGCAATTTTTGGTATGATTTACAAGGGGAAGAAAAAAAAGCTGCTTCTTCAAAGATTCGAGTCTTTAGGCATCTGACTTTTGGCCCCCACCCTGACAGCATCACATGGGACGTAACTTTCAAGCTGTTTAAGTGAGACGTGTTTTTGTTTAACAAAGACAGCACACAGTCTATGATTAATCTTTTGCATGAGAGACATGGCAGTTTCCCCACTGTTGTGCAAGACAATATGGTTTGATTGCTTCTGCCTCCTGTCAAGCCTCCAACTGGAAATGTGTAATATGAAATGAAGTGCAGTAAAACAGATAAGAACGTGCTGAGGTAGTTAAAATGATACTGCAGTAATTAAGGCTCTGTATCTGTATTAGAAACAAAATAAGCCCACTGTTTGGTTTGATTAACACTGCAGGACTGTAAGGCTGCCAATGACATATCTCTGTACAAAGCAGAAGATGAGAGTCCAAGAGTTGTCCCAATGGGAAGATGCGAGAGTGGAGAAGCTGTACCAGTTGGAGCTACCAAGAGCCGTCCCAGTGTGTAAATATGAGATACCAAGAGCTGCCCTAATGGGGAGATGTGAAAGTCCAAGAGTTGTCCCAAAGGGAAGTCAACAGACCAGAGGCTACAAGTCTGGAAGTATAGGGGCTGCACCCTGCAGGTTCCAGCCAGCTCCAGTTGGTTCCAGCTGATTCCAGCCTGCTCTCTTGTCGGGCATGGCCCTTTGTGATAGAGGAGTGGCCCAGCCCCTCCATTACATACCGTGTTCACAACAGTGTCCTGCACACTTTCCCTAAAAGCAGGAAAGTTTGACAGTAAAAGGTGCACAGTGGGAATATTTGATTTATTTAAGGGTTTTTAGGAAAGGTTCTCTCCCAAGCAGAAACAGGAAAACTGTTCTTGCAGCAGCTATAGCAGCAAGTTACATAGTGACAGGTCACTGTATTTTTGCTAATATATATTGTATTGTTATTATGCACTTAGAGCAACAACAAAGACTGAATGCCAGTGGCAGAAAAAAAATCTAGCAGCAACTGACTATATAAAGCATGAGAAATTCCTCCTGTGCGTGCCACATTAAAAAAAAGAAGTCAAGAGCTCATTAATTCCCTGCACCATAACCAATTTGGTACTGCCTAGAAGAGCAGTACTGAACTGTGAATTGTTCTTATTTATACTATATCATGCAACTTGATAAAAAAATCAAACTAAACAACTTGCTCTGCTCCACACAGCTCAGAATCCAAGCAACGAAGTTTACTGCTAGGCATCTGATCCATCAATTCTGTTCTTTTGCCCTTGGTTCCCCTCTGTGTCCAGCTGCACTTCTTTTACTCTCCAAAAGAGTCATTAATTTCTGCATCTTTTGTGAAGTAATGGTCCCTCTTCTTCGGAGAAGAGATGCAGTCTGTGCACAACTGTGAAGTTACACCCATAGCTGTGCACTCTGTGCAGTGTATGTAAAAAATGGGGAAAGGGTGGAAGCATAGAGTCCCATTGGCTACAAGTGGGACACATGACAAAAAAGGAAAAAAGTACCTCAAACTTTTAAAGAGATCAAGGGAAAATGAATGAAACTATTCTCTCCAAAAGATATACTGCCTCTCTTTTTTTTCCCTCATGCTAATCCTGCCTTGTCCTGTATGCAGCCTTCATCTCTCTTTCCGATGAGGGAGATACTCATGCAGTGTAGCCTTGCTCAAACTGAGAGCATTCTTATTATGTCCCCCAAAGTGAATGTATCAACTGACCCAACTCATCACCTGGAAATGGCTGTGTGTGAGCCAACCCCAGCTTTCTGAGTTGTCAGCTGTGCAATGCTCATTGCTGTCAAGCTCAGCAAAGTCAGACCTTTCCCTGTGGTGAGCTGCAGAGTGATGGAGCAGGTGCAGACTTCCAGCAACAGCTTTCCCAAAGAGCTACTGCTTCACACTCCCCATGTGACATAACAAATATGAGGGCTTCTCTGCCCTCATTCCTTCCGCTAGATCAAAAACCAAACCACTGCAGCCATTATTTCTAAATAAGGATTAAATTTAGAGGAAGTCATACCAGTACCAGCCATAGTCTTGTGACCACTGTACTGCTACCAAACTGCTTTGGATTAGGTTCAAGGCTGAGCTCTTCTGGGCCTGCTGGATGCTCCTGATAAGTGTTTTTACCTAACAACTCACTGATAAGGACTCAAGTTTGAATGCAGCCCAGGGCAGAAGTGCCCCAGTTACTTCATTTGCCTTAAAGGTTTGAGCTTGTTTTTCCATGGAAGTGCCATAATGTCAAAGTTACAGAGCACTCTGAATGTCTATCTTACCACTTTTGCTGAAACTGTTCCACTCTACATGGAATAACTGATATTCAATATTCATGAAATATTGATAATAATTGATGATGGGACCTGATAAAGTATGCCTTGTAACTTAGTGGTTAAGGTGGGAACTGGAAGAGGAATGGGGCTTCTTGTCTGTTCTCCAGGGAGCATATGAGTTTTAATTTACTGAGTATGTTATGGAAAACTTAAGATGAATGCTAAGCAGGCAATGCACAATGACACACACTTAAATTTGCTCATACCACTACGTGGAGATGAACAGCTGTGGCAGAGGAGCATCTTTACCACTCACTTCTCCTATGCAGATCACAATTAGATTCTGGTGCATTTTGAAGTGACTTCAGACTGTGATCAGTGCAGCACTTGGGGATAATCCATAATTTTGGAGGATCAAGTGCAGCCATACAGGTGTAGTGCAGCGGAGCAACTTCCTCTAACTGCAGGTAAAGGGGAAGAACCAAAATCTCCACCTTCCTTGGATGCAGAGTTTAAATCAGCTCCTGTTCCATTGCTCCTGGGCAACAATGTCAGGCTATGGTAAACTTCAGTAGGTCCCTAAGATGAAGTGAAACCTATTTAAAGTTGTTGGGGTGGTTTTTTGTGAGCTTCACACATAACAGTTAGGAAAAATGATTAATACAGTCTCCAGAAACTAGAAGATTCCCACTGATTCCAGAGGTTCACAGATAGAACCCCAAACCAACAATCTTAATTTTTAAGAACTGTTGAGAATCTAGACTAGTCACACTTTTTAACATAAATATTTTGTTTGGAAAGCACCGTTTCTACAGAAGTGTGGGGGGAGGGGATTATGTGAAATTATCAATTTCAAAGCAATTTCTATTAGGAAATAGTAAATATCTTCCTCTTTCCATATTCTCCAAATTAGAAATGTTTAACTCAATATGGTTTGCCATTTAGGGATGGACCTCATAAAAACAGTTGAATTGAAGCAAAAAATTTGGAAGAGTAAGGTAAAACTTGAGAAGTCATCTAGGATTATTTTTTTTTATTTAAAAAATTAATAGAGACAATTTCCATACCACTCATTTCCCTGCCCCTGGAAACCTTTGTTCCACTTGGAATAAGCAAAACTTCAGTCCTATCAGGAATACAAAAAGGTTATTTCAAGATTTTGACAGACAGAAAAAAATACTTTTCAGCTCTACCAAATAGTCTACTGTGTCTCAGAGCTGTAAATATAGTTTGCAAATCTTGCATCTGTTTTTTGTTTATAGTGATGGTAAGATATCTGTGTAGGGTAAGTCAAGTTTTCCATGACAACAGTGTGTACTTCTACATTTCTAGCTACTGGTGGTTGAAAACACAAGAATAAAAGCATACAGAAAGAGGACCTTAAGAAAAAAACAATCCAGCAAGACTTTCAAAAGACAGAATTAGGTAATGTATAAAGTAACTGAGCTTGTTGAAGTAGGTAATTGTATTAGTATTGACTCAGTGTAACCATCTCTCTTTCATAAATGAATGCTTTGCATGACTGGTTTTCTGTGTATAAATGCATTGGATTTTTTTCTTGTTATTGAGTTTTATAGGGAAAAAACCCAGCTACACAGATGGAGGTGAAGAGAACTAATCTCTAATATTTTGTATGAGAGGAATTATCAAACATAGGTAGCAGTGAATCCAAATGTGACTAGATATTATATAACACTTGCTAGGGTGTATAATCATGTTTATCTCCGCTGGGAAAAGATCCAAAGCCAGAACTCCAAATCTGAAGCCATCAGGAATGTACTATTTCAAATACCCCCACCCCTGACTGTGGGCTTCTGTGTGGGTCCAGTTTCAAAATAGAATTTCATGCCCAGCCCAGCTTGGTGAGATTGCTCCTGTACTCCCTCATGCTGAGTAGCACCTACTCATGGAAGTTATTAGACTGAAGGAGAAGGGGAGGGGGTAAGAGTATGTCCCCACTTCAAGTCTCACAACACTGAAAAAAAAAAAAAGAAAATAAAAAGAAAATAAGTGAAATATATATCTTTGCATTATAACTATAAAACCTTGAGGGGGAAAAAAAAGGAAGTTATGAATTTGGCCTCTGGGATCCAAGGAACTGAATTATTAAGTATGTCCACAGATGTAATATTAGATATTATATTCATGGATAAAATGTGGAGAAAGACTTTGGAATTGAGCCCAGAAAGAATTGCTGATACAAGACAGTTCCTTATGTTTCTCCTAAAATCTCCAAAACTGATATTATTAAATAAAAGGGTTTGGGGGCTGGAATTAAACCTGCATAGTTTTATGAGGAACAGGTCTTTACTGCCTAGTTCAATCTGTATGGAAATATAACCCTCAGACTTTATAGTCAAGTTACAGACTTCTTTTTAGAGGCAGGTCAACAGGAACCACACATTCTCTTTTAATCTTGCTATGTATTAAAATGTTTTATAGTGACATCATTAGTGATATTACTGGAACCCATCTGCAGCCAGAATCTACTCCACTCCTCCACCCAACTGTAAGCATAAACCCTCAACCCTTTCTTTCTGACAGAAACGTATGCATTCGTCTCATGACTGATCTCTTCCTTAGGCCCAAAGCTGGATGGTGAGCAAGACATTCCAACCAGCCAGTGTGAAATCTTCACCCTCTCTAGTCTCCAGTCCATCCAGCACCTCACTTTCGATGGGTTTGGTGGAGGAAAAGAAAAATAAAATACATCTGGCCAGTTTTGCCCAGGCAAGTGAGGGGCCAAGGTAGAGAAAACTTCCTAACATCTTCAGAAAATAATCTGAGTCCTGAGAGATGACATTTAATTACACACATTAGTGTAATACAGAACTACAAGTACTATGAGCAAAGTGAGGACTATGAGCACAATTCTGCTCACTGTACCACAATCCACAAAGAAAAGAAACTCTTCATGGATTCATGGTTCTGGAAATCAAAAGGAACTACAATGTCTGCAGCCCATAATCTTAGTACAGGGGCTATAAATTTCTTCCAGATGATTTAAGCATACTTCGTAAAAAAAAATAAAATAAAAATCAACTCTTACTTTAAAAAAAGCAAAGTTATAGTGATCCACCACTTCCTTGTGAAAGCACCCTACTGTTTAATTATTCCCACTGATAGAAATTTATTTCAAGGTTAAATCTATCTCACTCTGCTTTTGCAATATCATCAAATGTGAAGACCCATCACAAAGAATTATAGTGACATCTATGTCAAAAAGCACAGAACCCATCTTTCCGCTAAACTTGCTAAGCACAAAGCTGGATAATCCTGCTATGTGATTTTCTAATGTTATCTGGAGATACTCACGCTCCCTTTAATTACATTATTTTACTTCCAGAGTCACTGTAAGGTGATCATCAGGGAGGCAAGAAGAAGCAGAAGGCCCTGTTATGTGCCAGAGAGAATGAAGGGCATGCTGTAAACAGTATCTATGTGCCAAATGCTACTGAATCTTTCAACAGATCATTGAGCAGTCAACAGCTCTGGTCTGGAAATACACTGACTGTTTGTAGAGAAAAGTCCACAACCAAACTGGTCCTTTGGATATCTGGCTGCTATGATTTTGGAAAAAAAAAAAATATCTCACAGCATTAGTACATTTATATACATAAGGGAAGCAAATTATCTGCTGAAATTCATGACACTACACATTAAATTTAAAAACTAAAGCTTTTTACACATAAGTTCCTCCAAAACATTTTGTCCTCTAACATCAACAGCAACAGAAGAAGCTGGTGGCTGGTGTGAGAATCTTAATTGAAGTGACAGCAAGACTTTGCCAGTTAAGTATATTTTTATGTCAAGAAGAAAAAATAGAAAATGTCAAAATATACCTAAAAGTAACTACAAGCATGTAAGCTAATAAAATTAGTTTGCCCTTCATTCTTTTAAAGTCTCAGCTCTTCCTGTAAATAGTCAACTTCCTACAATTCCTAAAAGTTCAGTAAGAGTTGAAAGCACTAAGTAACTCGCAGGAAGCTGCTCAGCACTGTGCCATGGTGTTTACAGAGCAGAGTTTGAAAGTCTGGCTGGTATGACAGGTTTTTCAGAGAGAGACATCTTCAAACAAAGAAGATTCTCATGCATAAGTCTTCAGGGATTCACTGTAAGTCACATAGCTGTTAACACATTTAGGTTGATTGAATGCGAGAATGTTATACGTAGACATCAACTTTCAAGAGGGTTGTGATTTAGGGACCTGCAGGTGTTGCTTTTGTAAATTTCATAGAGTTCAGTGCCAAAAGAGGACACAGTGTGAAAAATTATAAGCAGATCAACTAAAGCATTTTTTTCAATAGAATGTACCGAAGAAAGCCTTGTCAACGTCTGTGACTTATCTTTCCACTTTTGTAAAACATGGTACAGGTGTAACTGTCTATTCTGACTTTTAGTCACAATATTTAGCTACCTGAAAGATAAAGTATAATGAGACACTATACATTTCTCCTTGTTCGGTTTTTCCCAGTTTTGGAACTGTGAGCCCTTGAAAGCAGATGACATACTCAATTATTATCAAGTAAATTTTTTATCTGTCGTTTGATCACTTGTGACAGCGGATGAAATATAAAAAGACTAAACTTGCACTGCAGAATTAGCCTGCAAAATACACTGGCATGTATCCAACACACAAAATAGAAATTATCCCTCAGAAGTTTCTGAATAATATTTTTATGGTTTTTGGGTAAGATCAGCCAAAGTTCTGGTGACGTCACATTTCCATAATATCGTTCAGAATGTTACATATCATGTTCTGCTAAAAAAGGAATCTTACAGTTCAAGAGTTCTGTTGCAACCTGGAGTACAAGGGAAAAAGCATAGTGTCTTAGTGTGCGTTAGTCTTAGCTTCAAATGTTTATAGATCAGATTTTCTCCTTTTGTAAATCAATATAATTCCACTGACTTCAATGGAGCTATGCCAAGTTAACACCAGCAGATGAATCCAGTCTTTTGTTTTGTGTCAAAACTCACATCTTCTAAAGGTTATTTTAGGCTCTATGCTGGGCAAACTGTTGTGACTGTGAAAGTGTTATTCAGGTTTCAGAAAAAGGATTTCTGCAGGATGGCGACAATACAAACCAGCTTCTTCTACCTTGTCAATATAGCCCAGCTTTCTGTTTGAAGAGCTTTTTCCATAATTTGTAAAGTCAGAAGAAAGCACTGTGATAATTTACTTTGGCTTTCTATATTTAGAGAGGTCATCATAATTTCTAGACCCAAGTCGGGAAAGCATCCTGCCTCAATTTAGACATTATTATTATTATTGACAGTTTTTCAGCATGTATATTACTTTCCCTTTTTATTTGCTTTCATGTTTTTAATCTCATTCTTAGTGTGAAAATGTTGAGCTTTAACTTTAAACAGTCTATTCCTAGGATCTTGTTCCATACATAGTTACTTCCAGTCCTGAGCTGCTGTGCTCCTTAAAGCACCTTTTTGATATACTTCTTGTAGTACAGACTGAGCTCCAAAGATCTCCTCTCCAGAGAAGAAAGAGCATTATAGTCTCCGCGACAGTTCAGCGAGTGACATCTATCATGAAGCAATCACTGAAAACACTGACTAAACGCCATGTGGATTTCTCACTTGTCCGAAACTACCAAACTACTCTCTAATAATAACAAATGGTCACTTGTGTTTTGAGGTAGCTGGTGAGTTAGAAAAGAAAGCATTCATTATCCATCACCTCAGGTACCACTGTTACCAGGACATAAAAATTTCTTATCTTTCAGTGCTGAAATGACTCAGTTTGTCTTTGACTTCACCGGCAACAGAGAAATACCATAAAATGGAATTAATCTCACCCCACTTTAAATGTCTAAATCTGATCTACTTCTTATGCACTTTTCATAGTCAGAAAAAGATAAATAGGCACTTCCACGGCACCTCTGTCCCACACAAAGTTTGACAGATCATCTAGTCTGAGTGTTGGAGGTAACTGTGAGATCTCCACGTTGAATCTTATGAGAGAAAGAAGACTCTGATGATGAGATTTAGGGGAACTCTCACAGGAGATTGATATGAACAGAGAATAAGGAAAACAACAACCCAAAGTAAATCTGAAGAAAGTGTGGAACAAAAAAGAAATCAAAAGAAAGGCAAAGGAGTTATTGGAAGGCAAAGAGACCAGCAAAACCCAGGGGTGTAACTGCACAGAGGTGGAAAGTATTTGTGATGTGGTTCTGCCACTTGTTGGAGAAAAAGTCCAAAACTGCCAGAAACTGTGAAAATCACAAATCCAGAGTCTTGGCAACTTCTATTTCTTATTGTCACAAAATACTTTGCCAGTTGGGAAAGATATAATCTGTAAGGTTTTGCCACTCTTAAGTTCCCAGAGAAGGAAACAATATTGAAGAGAAAGGACCTTATAAGTGTACATGTATATGAACCCATCCAATTATACTTTGCATTAGAACTTGTACTGAACACCAGAGTTTCTGCACTTCAGTTGCACATTGTGTGTGATTTTTTTCTCGTTCTCTCCATACATGCATATACCTAAAACCACACTTATTTATTAAAAGACTAAGCTGCTACTGTCACAGAAGTAGGATACAACAAAAGGACAAATACTGAATTTGGCAATAGCATTTCCCACACCTTTACAGTACTGCATAAAACAAATCTATAAATTCTGAGCAGCTTTATGGGGAGATTACTGCACACTGACAGTTCAACCTGAAAATATCTTTTTTTTCTACATTAGGAATAAATAATAAAGATTATAATCCTGGCAGCAGATTTTACACCTACATCCAAAGGACGTGTAGGTTTATTACCTACTATTACCTACTACCTAGAACAGTGCAATGTCTTAAAATGTGAGCCAAATCTTCTACTGAGCTATACTGCAGACTTCAGTGCTGCAATCAATACTCCCAAGAGCCCTATTTTTCTTGGACAGGAGACATACGTATATCCGATATTTGAGGAAGCCAGGTGAATAAATCAATAGCTAAACAAAAATGCACTTAATCATAGCTGTTTTGGACAGATGCAGGTTGGAAAACCTATATGGCCCAGGCACTGTCTTCTTAAAGCTCAGACAGGAAGCTCTGTTTCTTAAATGGCAACATCCTGTTGCTGGGCATCGCTAAAGCTGGAGTGATCACCGTAGCAGGTAATTCTGTGCTAGCCTTAGACAGATCTAGTGCTCAAACTTCTAAGTTCCAGTATAGTTTGTTGTTGGAATACTTTAGTAAAAATATGTAACTTAATAACCGCCAAATTATGTACTTTGTAAGTTTAACAGCTTTCCTGGAATATGTAGCAAAGATTCACACATTCACTTTAACCTTAAATTGACTTGGCTGCATTTTCTTACTTAGAGTCAGCCCAAGGAGGAATTTAATATACACCCATAATTTATCTTTTCTTAATGGTTTTAAGCGGTGACCATTATTGGATATTTCTCATGGCACTGCAAGTGATCATTAAGCATACATAATAGCCCTACTAAATGAGTAGATAACTCTAATGCCAAAATTTTCCCTGTTCAAAGGTACGTTTGTGCATGGAATCACTGCTATGCTTAAAGGTGCCCCTTTACTTGACATTACTTAATAAAGCCCTTTGAGATAACCACAGTGCAAGAGATGTTTTAGAAAAGCACAATTTTATTTCTTCTCTGCTTTAGCCCTAAGCGGTTCAGCATTATTTGAACATCAGCAACAGCACTTCTTTACGACTTCAAAGTCAGAACCCAACCTCAAATTGGCAGTGCACCTCGAGATTAAAACTGTGCCCGGCACTCTGAGAAATGGATGTTTCCAGCAGAAAGAAGAGCAACAGGAGGTAACAACAGGACAGCCTAAGACCACTCAATTACAAGGTTTATTAAGGTTACACTAAGGTGCCTGTCATGAACACTCTGACAGAAAACACTTTAAGAAAGGCACGAGGAAAAGGATGAAACCACTAAGCTTGGAAAGAGTTTTGTAGCTGTTATTAACCTGGAAGAAGGGCAAGATTCCTCCCAACCAACCTTTTCAGCAGAAAGCTGTGTGTCAGAGGCACTGCAACCACTGCAAGCCCAAGAAACGTCTCTTATTCTCAATATGTGTAATCCTGACAAGAAGAAAAGACAAATAGATGTCTGAGATCTATTTTCCACCAGATACAGCTTCTGTCTGTTTAGGAAGGTGGTGAGAGGTCTTTTCTCCGCAGTAAGAAAGCAGAGCAGTGTCTCACTGACACTCTGTGGCAGTCAGCCTAAGCCACGGGAGCTGGGAGGCAGCTGCAGGTGTTTTGGGGTGTCGCCGGTGCAGAGACAGCAGCAGCTCAGGCTGAGTGTGACAGGGCTCCCCAGCACACCCAGTCCCGCCGCTCTGCCCACACAGCCCCTGCTCCCGGAGGACGTGCAGCCTGCCCTCCATTTTTATTTTCGGCTCATTATCGCAGAGTTTGACCAACTCAACAGGCGCTTCCGTCCAGCTGGTACGCGAAAGGAAAAAAAAAAAAAATCGCTGTCCTGATGACACCTATTTCTTGCGTTCTCCTTTACAAACCTCTCTCCCCCGTCCTGCGCGCCCAACCCCTGAGGGGGCCGGGGGTGCTGCACGCAGCTCCGCGGCCCGCGGGCTCCCTCCGGCCGGGGCCGGGGCCGGACTCCCCAGGGCAGCGGGGCCGGGCGCGGCTGGGCCGGGCGGTGCCCGGGCGGGCGGCAGAGGGCGCCCCGCGTTCCGCAGAGCGGGGCCGGGAGGAGCCTCCGGCGCGGCCGGGGAGGGCCGGGGGGAGGGCCGGAGCTGCCACGTCCTCGGCGGCGAGCGGCGGGCGGGCAGCGCAGCCCGCTCCTCAGCTCCACGTGTGGCGGCGGAGCGGGGAAGTTGCCGGCGGCCGGCGCTGCGGACCCAGCTCCTCTCCCGCCGCTGCCCGGCCCTTCCCGTCCCTCGGGAGAACGCAACTCCAAGTAAGGGCGCGGGGCGGCCCCGCTCCCGCCCGCTGTCCCAGCGGAGGCCGGTGGGTGCGGGAGGCGCTGGGAAGGGGGCGGCCGGGAGCGCCGTGACGGGACACGGGGCGAGCCCGCGGTGTCCCGGGAGAGCCGCGGGGCAGCGGGATCGGCTCCCGGGCGGGACAGCTTCCTGCGGACTTGGGCACCGGGCGCTCCGTCCCGCGGCCGGGGCGCCGCGGATCAGCCCGGAAAGTTTGGGAAGGCGGAGGGCGGGCAGGGAGCTGGGAGCCGGCCGGGGTCGGCGGCAGGGAGCCGCCGCCGGGCCACGCTCCCGGCGCTGGGTGTCAGTCCCCGGGAAGCTCCGCTGAGAGGCTAGCGAGGAAAAGAACTGCTCCGAAGACTCGCGGAAGACTTTGGGGGGGTTTGTGTGTTGTTGCTTTTTTCTTTTTTTTATCCGCTTAATCTCGATTGCTGATCGCTAGTGCAGTTGTGCCGGGAAACGACCGAGACCCGTGTTTAAGCAGGCTGTTGGAAATAAAAAAAAAAAATAAAAAGATCTCAGGGAAGCATTAAAGGTGACCCAAGAAAGAAACAGAACAATCTATTCTGAGTGTAGAAACATGGGGTTCATCTCTGTTTTAAAGCACCGTGCCTCTGTTAGTGCGTGTTTTGTCCCTGCGATGAGCTGTCATGAGTTCGGTGCATAGTTTTGCGGCTCTCCTTATTGTTAGTTACCTTAAAAAAAAATATTTTCTGCTGTGTTTCTAAACAGATTGTAGTTCAAACCTTTCTCTTATTTTCTCGACTGTTTTAAATGTTCTCTTATGAGAATGATTTCTATTCCGTGGTCCCTATCTTGCTTGAAATATGTATGGTATTTTTATCGGTCTGTGGGGTGGTGCCACCCTGGGTCGAACCTCTGGGGGTTTCCGTGTTCCTCTCAATTTTGAAAATTTGATTATCAGCTATTTTTAGCTTCGTTCAGAATTTCCTCCTTGAAATGAACTAGAAGTCTTACAGGAATTCCCTGATGCCCTGTTGAAAAAAAAGTGAAATGAGTTTCTTGTTGGTACATTTTTAATAACTTTTTGCTCTCTCTCTTTCTCTCTCTTAATTGCCTTTTAATGGCCTGTTTATAACATACAGACCTCCTAAGATGAAGCTAAGAAGAAAACTGTTCTTAACCTTTGTTGATTTCGATGATTTTTGTCAGATAAATGAACTGCTCCTGGCACAGAAATTTTAGCTGTTGGTTTCCCTCATGCTTTGTGGAAAATGTCGAAAGGACATGTGCCAACAGGAATTTTAGGTGAAGCTATCAAACACTGCCCAATATTTTGGGAGATCTAGGAACTACCTGTTTCTTTAGTCCATTTTCTAGCCTTGACTTGCATAGGTCTCCGTTCTGCTCCTTTTTGAGAGGGTTTTGGCAGAGCTGTTAGCCACAAATGCAGGGCAGTACAGAGGAGCATGGACAGCACTGGCAGACTTACAGAGATAAAGACGAGCGATTTGCAGAGCTGGGCAGCTTCAGACACTGCCAGGGTGGACACTGGGAAGCTCTCCTAGGGACTCCTGAGCACACATTACACCTTTTTGGGATATAATTGGTCTTCACAGTCTGATCGGACTGATATGTGTGAGACATCAGATATTCTGTATTTTTAAAAATCTAGTAATGTTTTTCTATGCATTAAATTAACACAGAAATGCTTTTACATGTATATATATAAAATATACATGTACTGATTAGGTGATACAACCTATCTTATTGGATGGTAGATATCTTTGATGATGTGTAATGTGCAATGTGTAAAGTAATGCAGTTTCCTTGTTCGTTTTCACAAATTTTCCTTCTCTATCATCTTTCTCCCTTTCCTGTTACTTTGGAGACCAACAAGGCTTGTCCCAATGGTGGTGTTCCACCAAGAAGCAGTGGTGAGAAGCTGACTGAACTCCTCCATGAAGTCACAGGAGATGGGTCCTGATTCAGAAGGCAGCGCTGCTGCCATGGGGACTATGCTCAGAGAGATACATTGATCTTTAGTAGTGCTGTTGGGGTTTGAAGGAGCTAACCATGAATTCTCTCTGCTGGATTGGACTGGGCTTTGCTTCTGCTACAGATGTGCTTCAGCTGCTCCCAAAGCCATCTGAGCCCTTTGAGAATGGATCTGGCATCTCATACAGGTCCAGGTGCTTCAGAATAAAATGATTTTCTGTCTCCATACTAATCTCTCCATCATTCACTGCAAGAAGCATGCCTGGGTAGATTGACATCCATGACATGCAGTAGCAATTTGTGTTGCATGCCAATATAGATTTCTCTAATTTTTGATTCATTATGCAAATGCTGTCATGCTTGGAGAAATTGTCCTGCAAAGAGACCTTGCCTGTTATCTTCTCTGGAGATCCTCAAGGCTGATGCCTGCCACCAGAGCAGTGGCAAGGCTGTAAGCCCACAAATTCTGTAACAAGTTGAGTTTGTTTTTTAAAGGGTAAAAGATCCTGTGGTGTCCATGATGCCATTTTGGGTTGCTTCTTTCTTGGTTTGTTTTGGTTTTTTGTTGGTTTTTAAAGTTTTTTAAATTATAGCAGCAACAGCTTCCAAGTAAGTCCTGCATACTGCTGAGAAGTTACCTGAGAACTTACCTTCCTTTCTGCTCATTATGGGATCAAGTTATATGTTGGCAGATGTAGCCTGTGTGAGGATTTGCTGAGCTCTTAATCCTGTTTGTGGCTGATAGGTCATGCAAATATGGAAGGGCATCACTTTCAGTATATAAAGGTCTTAACTGCTCTCTGCCTTAGGGAAGTGTGCTGTTAAAATGCTGTAATTGTTTTATCAGAAGCTACAGGCCATGAAGTTGTAGATGTAAAATCCAGCAACAGTACAGACCACCTTGCCCAGATTTTTTTTTTTTTTTTCCCCTTTCTGGTTGCTTGTTTGGGCTTTTTCAGAGAAATATTTTTACCTGTTAAGACAAACCATAAAATAATTCCTGTAGGTAATAGAGGAACCAGGCTTTGTATACTGAGTGGAGAAAGCAGCCAGAGAGGAGATATTTGTGAGCCCTTTGAGCACATGTCTATCTTCAGGGGCTGAGAATGTGTGATAATATTCTCTGTTGTCTTTTGCCCTGTCACTAATTTAGTTTCAAGATAGGGATTTTTTTGGTCTTCTTTATCCTTCTTTGTTCGTTGTATTGTACACCCATTTTAGATGCAAAGAAGTTAGTCCTACTTTCTTAAAAGTGTGAGCTTTTCTGACTACTGTTGTCATTAAAAATCTTGTAGAATTTCTCAAAAGGTAGGGCATGCCCAAATCAAATTACTCTGCATTAAAGTTCTGAAAGTACAAGCATAATTTTAAGTATACGAGTGACTTGTCAGAGGGGTTATCTTTCCAGTCCATCAGTATGCTGGTCAAAACTTAATGGAAATGAAATAGAGTGCAGTGCAGCGAACTTTCCACTGCAGTTTCCAGTGAGTGTAGAAAACACCAGTTTTTGCTATTCATGTATGCTATTTAAGTAGCTACTTCACTGATGGGGGCTGCATTATTGGGGCCAGAGGAGTTTACCTGTTTAGTTTTGTGGTGAGATTCTTTGGGGATAAAAAGCTGCTGAGCTAAGTACCCGCCTGCCTTCCTGTTTGCTCATCGGCTGTAGTAAAGGCATGCACAGGATAGGGACCTCACTTCCACCTTAACCAAGGTTTGGTGGGAGATGCTGATAAAACCAGAAACTGGAGCTGGATTCATAGGTGGAAGATGGAGGAGAAGTGATTTGTGACACTGACTTTTGCAGTATGCACGTCACTTGATAGGTTTCTCCTGAGTGGAGGTTGCTAACAGTGCCACCCTTGTATTTTCTCCTGTCTGTAAGAGCTGCTTCTGTGACCATAATGCAGTCTTTAACTGACTTATAAAAATGAAACACAATAATGTGGAAATGCAGTGAAAGTATCAGTCTTGAGTGTTTGGATTTTTTTTTTTTCTTTAAATAGGTAGTAACAATAATGCTGGGGTTTTCCCAGTCCTCTGCAGGTGCCTGTTGACCTGAGGGTAAAGGGACATAGCAGAGGAGTCTGACTGCATGCAGAGTGGGTGGGCTCTGATCTGCTCAGGTGGGTATTGACTTTCTGTGTTACAGCAGAGGGTCAGAGGAGACAGGTTTACAAGGTTTTGTGAAATGGCCTGATGCGTGGAAGCAGGAATGCTGAAACTCATTATTTGACTTACCAAAGCCTGTGAACCAGGCTAGAATATGAACTCGTGACTGGCACCCTAAGCCTTAGTGCCAGCTAACCTCTTTTCTGATCCCTTTCATGATTTTTATTTTATCTTATTTGGATTGCACATGTTTTCCATTCGACTTTTTCTCATGGTCCTTTTATTTGCACTGGTATTTTTCTTTCCTGTTTACCCCCAGCTGTTCTTTGACAATTTGTCTGATTTTTTTTTTTTATTGCATTGTTAGATTTTTCTCCTGTGCATGGCCTATGTTGTTTACATTTATGCTTCCTTTATTCATGTTCCTACATTTTTCTCCTTTTAACTCTTATCCTTAGAGGAACCAGTTTTACTCTTAGAGACCAGCCCTTTCTTATTGATTGCTGGCTGCTTTTATTGAAACTAATTTGCATTCTCTGCTCTTATTATGCTAGACAGAGGACTAGTGATTTTGAGTAAAGCTCTTTCTCAAAAGGGTTTGCTCAGAAATTGTCTCTATTTCACAAAAAGAGTGGAAAATAAAGAGCAACATCAGTGCAAAAGCTGCTTCTGCCTAAACCAATGTGTATGTATCTTTGTCACATGAAGAGTAGGAAATGTGGCCTGCCCTGCTGCAGGCACAAATGACTCTTTCAGGCTGAAATGAGCTGGTGTGGTGAGGAGGAGTGCAGACTGATATGGCCTTATGTTTGCTTACATGGGCACCTCTTAGACTCTGGCAGTAACAAACCCAATCCGTTTGGATTGTGGCTGTGTTCTGCCTTTGTAATGCTGTGATTTATTTATTTATTTATTTATTTATTTTCCATACACTGCACTAAAAAAATTATGAAGGATAAAGATGTACTACAGTTAAAGAGTTGAAGAGCTGTGTTTGCATGATGGTAAACTTGAGTTAAAAATGTTAAATGAGAGGAGGTGGCTGGTAGGCTTTAACTCTCAAAGTACCATCTGCCTTCAGATAGGCTCTTTTGAGAAGGGTCTCTAATAAGGCTCCTCAAGCCTTATTAGTTGCTAAGCATAAAAGCCCTTGTGTTCAGGTCATGTTGATCTGGGGCTTTGTATCATGCTAGAGGTATGGATAATCAGGGTTTGGATGTACTAGACTTCAGGGTGTATATCCCATCTCCTTCTCAGACTGCTTTTGGTTTAGAACTTGGTCTCACTGCTTTTTCACTCAGTGTCAGTTTGGTTTGACACCTTGGCTTTGCTTATATATTTGGAAAGGAGTTCTCTGACCATGGTACAGTGCTTAGTGTCAGGTCTGGAGGGGGAGGTGTGTTATATAAATCTGTTACCAAAACTCACTGTAGTATTTTGCCTCTCAAATGTTTGCTCTGAGCACGGCTGCTTACTGGTAATTATATGTCAGTAGCATCATTTTATCAGGATAGATCTACATGACTTTGACACCCAGCTAGAAGCATAACAAAAAGAAAGAAGGTGCAGGATGGAGTTTTTAAAGTGAACCCTCAAACACAGATCAGGGACGTGGCTGTCATGATACAAATAAGACATGAGATCCCAGAGCCTTTTATTAGACTTACTGGTGCCAGTTTAAAATATGGCTCTAAGCCTGCAGTCATGCCACAAAAGGGCACAGGAAGTTCGTCTGTGGTTAGTTGTCTTTGCAAATTTAGGTTTGCTCAGAAACCTATGCACTTACTGTGCTGGGTCTGGCCATCAACTCAACCTTCACAGCCTACTTTAAATGGAAAAACATGCAGTTAAACTCTAGCATATTTTAGGACAAAAACTGCAGGATAAATGTGTCTAAGTGGCTTGAGAGGTTTAGGTATTAATGCTATACAACATCAGAAAAACTTGAGTTTTCTGAATTCATAACTGTTGCAGGGGAAGCTTGTATTTTTACTGTTCTAACCTCTAAAATATGCTTGGAGTCTTAGAGTTACTAGTGATGAAGTACTTTAAGATAGAGGAAAAGGCTGCATGCCAACTTTTTGCCTTAATGTTAGGGTTTGATACCATTACTCGAAAGTCTTGATGCTGGTTCTTGCTGTTGAATTATTATTTCAGTCTGCAGAGCAAATGGTTTCCCTCCATTGTTTAAATCTTTCCCACAGTTGTGAGAGAAATACTTAAGAGTACAGGAAATGGTATCTGTAAAGTAAGATTTGAAATCTGATTGCCTGAACTACTGCTAAGTTTTTACATTTCTGAAAGTTGAAGATGACTTAGTTATTTCTGTTGGTAATTTACTTAGCATGTTAAACTCATTGTACAGTAATCTCTATCAAACACACTTCTGCTTTTCTTTTAAATTGCATGATAAATTGAAACAGAATTATCTGTATACCATCATTTTATTGTTTTTTTTCCTATGTCTTCCAGCTATAGCACCGTCTTCCTGAGTTGGGAGAAAGTGAAACCTTTCTGTTCTGTGTCCAAACAGAACAATATGCAGAAGCCAATAGCAGAAGTAGGAGTGAGAATCCATTTGACTTTTTAAATTCTTGTATTTGTTAATAACAGGATGGGTTATTACTATTGAATATGATGTATTTTTTTAAAAAAAGAAAGTTATTGACTTTAGTATGTGCTTAAGGGAGGAGCAGGGGGAGTTTTCAAGCTCCCCTAAAGACCTATAGGAATAAATATTTGGAATAAATTCAGTAACAAGTAGAAATAGTTGAGTTGGTTTGTGCATCTTAGCATTGATCTCCTCCTGAACTAATCACACCTCTCCTAACACATACACGGTTTAACTATACAGTGCCTTGCAGTCTGACCTATACTTTCCTGCACACCCTTCCAAGTAATTAGACAGAAGCAGGATCTTCTGTGTAAGCCTTTGAGCTTTGTTATTTCCGTGCTGTGCTCAGTGTAAAATGCAGTGCTGAGGGACTGGCCTTCAGAGCAGCATCTGGAACTGCTTTGCATCTCATCCCCTCTGAACTGGAGTGAGGAGGATTGGGTCTGCCTGTGGTGTAGTGCCCTGTCATAACCCCATGTCTGGTTCTGGTAAATCAAAGCTGTTGACAGCTGGCTTAGCTGGTTTTTTTCATGTTCTCTTTGGAGCAAGATAATCTTTAAGGTCCCTTCCAATCCAAACCATTTTATAATTCTCTGTGTATGTTCCTGAAATGCCTAAATTCCAGTGGGAGGTTAGTCCCAGCTATCCTTTGTGATTTCTGTGTGGTTTGGGGAGAGATGTGATTTTTTTGGAGTGGGCTTTTTAAATTTTTTTTGTTCTGTGGTTTATTGTTTTGGTTTTTTAGTTGATTGTTTTGAGGTGTTTTGGGAAGAAAGTACCTGTGCAATTGCTGTTAAAGTTTTAACTTCTGGATATGTTTTGGGTTGGTTTTTTTCCAATGTCTCACAGAACAGTGAAAAGGGAACCCCTGACCCCTAAAGCTTTTCTGCTTTATGCGCTTCCTTGACATTTTCAAGCCCTTTGTGCTTTTGCAAGGATATAAACCTGGATATTTTATATATTCTGTGTTGCTGAACTAACTGGAAAATTTGGGGGTTTAAAAGATAGGAGCTTTGATAAATGCATTTTTCCCTTGTAATACTTTATCTGTATTCTCTGTGCTGGGCACTCCTGAAGGAGAAATTCAGTGTGAAGAGAAGTCTTGTGACAGTTTTGCCCTTAGCAACCCTTAGAAGCATAGGAGAGGAAGAATTAAAGGAAAGAGCTGCAGTGTGCAAAGTCTGAAGAATTAACATCAGTCCCTTCTTCATACACTGGAAAGAAAAGAGTTGACTGGAGGAAAGCTTTCCTGTGGTACTGGTAGAGAAGTACAGACAGTATTTGAGACCTAGTTAAGGCCTCACAAGCAGCAGAAGTATATCACACTGCAGAAGCTTTCTGGGTTGTGATCAGTGTAGTAAAATACAATTTAAGAAACAGTTAACAAAATGTGTATTCAGTTAGTTCACCTGCAAACTTCAAATGTATTTGATAATTCCCATATAGTACATTTCAAAATTATTCTTAAGCTTTATAGTACATTTCAAAATTATTCTTAAGCTTAACCTTCTTTTAAGTTAAAAGAGTCATCATGGTAGAGTGTACCACATTGCATGTTTGCTGAACAACATATACTATCTGGATAAGTGACTGAAAACTTTGCCATGTGGCATTTATTTGCTCCCTTATGCAAATTTTTTTTCTGGTTTTTTTTTTCTTGTGAAATGAGTGGGTACAAACCTTTTGCTGAATATTTCCATCAATGTTTTTATCCATTGTGTGAAAATATGATGCTCTGTTATTAAAATCAAAAGAATCCCCATGTTGCAGGCATATATTGTAATATTGTCAGCATTTTTTCCTGTGAGAATGACAGTGGATGCAAAGGTGTGTTTACCTTGAGGAGGGATATAGTTGCATTCCAAATAAATGCTGTTTATGAAAGTTTATTAGAAATTGTCTACAGGAGAGCGAACATTCAAGGATCAGTGTATATAACGTTTTCTTTGGAAACTTTGGTAAATATATTTTTAACAGTTGCTAATCTGTTTCCTGCCTAGGAAACCAAGGAAGTCAAAATGAAAAGGAGATTATGGACATATTTGTTATTCAATGCTGTGTTATTTCTCTGACTTCCATCTTCTGCGCAGTTAGAAACTCTGCAGGAAAGGGATATGCGGCTTGTGTTGAAAACTTTCAGATTTCCTGTTTCTCTGGTCCTGTAGGTTTCTGGCTGAGCAGGTTAACCATTACTGCTGGGTTGAATCTCTCCATATTTTCCTTAGCCCTGGAAAATTTTTGGTCTCCCCTGTTCCTGACCACCCTGGACAGTTGGCAATCTTTTCCATGCAGTCTCACAATACCAGCAGTGCAGTGGCACCAGCAATGTGCATGCAAGTCCATCTGAATTCTGCTGTCAGTTATATTTCTTGTGAATAAAGTGTTTCAGAATTCTAGGGAGCCCTGAATATAAAGGTATCAATTATGTGTCAACACAACAGCATCTGTCGTTGAAATTGGGTATCGTTTATTTGGCATCAGCATAGCAAAGATTTGGCTGACAGCCAGAGTGAAATATTCCAGCAGAAGCTGCTGCAACAGGAGCCATCTCAGAAGCAATTTGCTGAAATTCAGGTGCTCTAACATCATCTTTTAATAAATTCTTAAGACATGAGGGACCTTAAGCAAAAAGCCTTACATGTTCCACATTCTTGCCTACTATTATTTCTTTTTCATGTCAAATTTTTTTTCGTTATACCTTTCTTGGAAGAGATACATCCAAGGTTCTGGGATGTATCTATCCTGTGATTTAATATACTTTTTTGGCTTCCCGCTTCTTACTTCAAGATTGTTTACATGAAAGTTCCAAATGAAGGCAATCAGTGATGTCTGTTTTGGGGAAGCTTTGCTTAAGCATGAAAGAGGCAAGGCTCTTAAAACAGGAGAGTAAGAAATTGCCCCTGGTAAAAGACGTGTGTTCTGGAGGTTTTGCGTATTTTTTCTTTTCTGAATAACTTGGCTCTTCCTTGCTTTTTCTTAGCTATTTTTGTTAGAATTAAGTAAGTTTTGCATTCACAAAGATGTAAGTCAAAACAGTAATTTCAGAAAGTTAAGAAACCCCCAAGTCTGTAACACATGCTTTTTGTCACAGACATAATAGCCATGGTTGAATAAGCATTTTCACATATCTGTGGGAAATGGGGAACTCAGATGACTTTGTTTTTATGGATGATCTTTATTGTATTTGAAGGAGGTGAAGAGGAAACTCTTTGATTTAATGATATAGCTTGTAATAGTCACCTGGTTGATTCTGATACCTGTTTAAAAATGAAAGCAGGAAGATCAGAGTTAGAAAGGAGAAAATATAGCAGAAAGGCTCAGTATCCTGTAGCATATCCCAATGTTTACCTCAAGCTTTTTTAGTGACTCTGGGCTCCAAACAGTCCCCATCCCTTCATCAAGTTTTTCACTTGGGTCCTAAAAAAAACATCCTTTCCAGGAAAGCATTAAGAACAATACAGGGATAAAACTAGTTGGGAGAAAATACACATTGGGTTTTCAGTGCTGGAGGAAAAACTTGCAGAGTAAAGATGAACTGGGTTTTTTTAAAAGGTTTTTAGGTTTTGGTTTATTTTGTGGGTTCCTCCCCTCCTCCGAGAGGCTTGAAGTCCTGTGAAGTTGAGTTTTTCTCAGAGGGGAGAGAACAGCAAAAGGGAGGGAGATCTATCATATTGTCTGCATTTTAAATGGGCTGGTTTCTCAATAGTAAATAATGAATAGTAAATAGTAAATAATAAATAAATAGTAAATTTGGATTAGCTCTTCCTACTCTCAAAAGAAATCACAAATCTAGAGTTAAGCAATGAAACCTCTTTAGGAAAATCAATGTAACCTCTATTTAAGCTCAATTTATTCAAGAGGTCGGCTTTGTTGCTGCCCTGGCATAGCTTGAATTTAATGATTAACCTCTTAATGACTGTTCATGTAATTTACATCTGGTATTTTATATAAGCATAAGCCAAGATGATAACAGAATGCTGTAATAAAACAATATGTGCTATTCAGGGAAAAATCTCATTCCAAATCCTGTATGCAGCATGCATCAGCCCCAGTGAAACTGAGAGAAGCCCATTAAGAAATCCGATTAGCTGTCTGCTCTCTAGGTGAGTTAAAATCTCTGTCCAGTGTGGTAATCAGTGATGTCTAACTGGTGGCTTATCTGAAATAGTGCTGTCGCCTTTTATAGAGGCGCCTCTCTTGCAGTTCCGCCTGGCTTGTGTATTCATTTCAGCCACGTAGAGCACTGAGCGCCCAAGTGAGACCCTGTTATAAATTTTAAAATCCTCTTCAGAACTGAGGCCGGCACTGTTGTGTTCTGTTGTGTTGCCCTTTGTTCCAGCAGGTTTCCTTGTGAGATCTCCAGGTGCCACGTAAGGAGTAGCACACAAGAGAGGGGAGAGTGTGCTTTGTGTGAAGGCAGCATGGAAAAGTGCAGCATTAGGTTCAAGTTTCAAAGCAAAGTAATGTCAAGTACTAGTTAGTGTGCTTGTTCCAGCAGTAGTTTTCTACAGGTCAGAAGAAAAAAAACCTGTATTTCGGGAAGAAATAATGGAAAATATTTCAAAAGTAGCTTTAGTTAATGCAGTAGCCTGTAAAGTCTAAATTGTTTTCCTGTTAAAATGCAGAATGTGAAGAAGGAAGTTCTAATGTCTGCAGTTTTTGATGTATTTTTTCTCCAGAAAATACAGATCTGGTGTTCCTTCTGTATCCATAGATGTTCATGTCCATGGAGAGACCTGGCTGAATGAAACCTGTGGAGCACTGCAATAGCAATCGAGATGAAGTGCCACATGGGAACTGAACTTTTCATCAGCTCTTGCCACATAAATATAGTCCTGAATCTTTAGAAGGTGTCATCTGTTGGTGATTGCTTCCCGTCAGTGTTTGTTGATCTTCTATTCCTTTCACTCAGAGGGGGTGAATTTAGACTGCAGCAGTTTTGATAATTTGGGGTTTCTTAATTGTTGCATGCTCTTTGCTTGTGGGTTCCATTAAGTTACTGGGGTCTCGGCCAAACTTTGTATCTTATTTTGTATTTCATTCTATACTTGCTGTTTTGAAATATATTAATAGTGTCATTTCTGTTTAGGTTTATGAACAATTTTGATCTGTTTTTAGCCTCCTCAGCTGATTGAAACTTCAGCTTGCCCTCAAGGAAAGTGAGGTGATACCTGTGGTACAGCATGATAGATAAGAGGTTATGCTTCACTCTCCCTGTTCTCAGAAATCTGCTTTGTAGTTGTAGTTCTAGTTTCAAATCTCGGTTAATTTGTGAAAAGAAATCTCACTTCTCTCTGGGAAAGAGGGGTAAGCAATGGCTGATGGCCTGTATCATAGGAGGAGTAAGCAGATCTGATGCCTCCAGGCCTTTGTAGAAAAAAGATGGTTCTCAGAGTCCTGCTGGAGGTGGTGTATACTCAAAATATGTTTTGAGGTGTCCTCACCTCAAAATGCACAGAATGTACTTGTTGATTCTCTAGGGTTTTGGAGACACATGCTCCAGGAGTATGGGTACAGTACACTTGGTATTATTTAGAATATTTAGGTTTTGGTCTGGTTAGTAAGAGGCTCTGTTAAGCCACTGCCTGGTTTTCTGCTCAGATACTTAGTTTATTTCCCCCTCTGTGTTGAACCTCCATTCTTTTTCTCAGTGTCATCTCTTCTTTCCAGTTCAAATTAGTTACAGTTTTGGAGGAAATTAATATTTTCCTTTTCTTTACACTTACACCAGAAATTCAAAGGACAAAATTCCTCTTCTTCACTTTCAGGAGTGAAGTGTTATTTTATAGTACTCTTGGATTAAATACTGAGGTTGCTAATCTACTTCCCGGACTACAGTTCTTGTATAGAGGAACAGCTTGTTTGGAGCAGTATTCACAGAATCATTTCACTCACTATTTTCAAGTCAGTACCGCAACCTTATGTAAGCCAGTCTCCATCCACTTAACTCCAGGACAAATGCAGTGATTAATATTTATATAAAAGCTTTCATGTTTCCACAGTGAAATTGTCTCACTTTGAAAAGAAAAGGTGTCTTTTTCCCTGTCGACTTGGTGTGAAAAAGCTTGCAAAGGCTTCCAGCAGCACTGCATCCGAGACAGGCATCAGCAGAAGGACTGAGGTCATCTTTAATTCGGTATTTCATTTTGTGAAATTGCCTACTCCAAGAGAAATAAAACATTTACATGTATATTAACCAGTGTTTGCCAGCCCTTGGAATAAAGCCAGTTCTCTCAGGGCCAAACAAACGCTCTGAGTGAATGAGTAATAATCTGCAATTGTCACTCCTAATTTATGGATGAGTAGATAGAGCAATGTTTGCCATTTTAAGTTGTCCTATTCGCTTGAAAGACTGGAAATCATGATTAGCTGTTGGCTTGGAGTATCAATAGCATGTCTTTTTATAGCTGATTTACTCAGTATAGCTGTTGCAAAAGTGCAAGACCTCCCCACATGAGAAGAAGTAATTGTGAAAGAAGATGAGAACATATGAAGGTTACAGATGTTTTGGGACAGTAATTTGGAGTCCACAGCCAGAAGATGAAGGATACATGGCATCTCCTCTTTGTAAATTACATGCAAGGTCTCCCTGTGCCTCGTTTATTTTCTGAGGAAATCTCTATCGTCATCTTCTCATGTTAAGAGAAAATTTAAAAATGGATTCCCAAGATGATGTCTGTATTGGCTTTTGTTGTTGATAAGTAAGAGGAAGCATGCAAGGCATGCTACTGATTATCTTGCAGTGATCTTTCCTGTCTCCAAGCCTTTCTATTTGCTTAATTTTCCAACAAATGCAGTTAAAAACAGTTTTGGAAACTTTATTTTACACATTCATGAGCGTGCTTTTGTCATGAGGTTAACAGCAATCTTGCCATGATTAGAGTTAAAAACAGCAATCAGACTCTCTTTTGGTTGAGAAAGAGGTGTGTTTTTAATAGGAATACTTAAAATGCTACCTTATAAAGCCGGTATTGTAGACTGCAGGGAGTCAAATAGCACAGCCCCTCTGGAGTAGGAGTTTATGGGAATGAGAGTCACTCTTGAGATTAAATTGTCTGCAGAGTATCCTGTGAAGTCTTCCATGAGGTCTCCTGACTGTTTGTGGAGGAGGCTTCTCCATCACACCTAAATTTGTAGGCAAGAGATAGCTGAGAAGTACGAACCTCGGCTGTCAGGCACTAAAAGCAAAGACACACAGTGCAGAGGTGAGACCTGTCACTGATGTCTGTCTTCTCAGATGGATGGACTCTTCCATCCACTTCTTTCAGTATTTTACTTCCATGCAGCTTTTCTTCTGTGTGCTGGTTTGTCTTTGTTTTCATTTTGTTTCTTTTTTTCCCTGTGCACTAGGAGGCCTCTCCTGCACTTTCTGTCTGGGCTTCATTATCTTGCTCACCTACTTGTGCTGCATCATAACTTTTTTCTTCCTTTCCTCCCACTGCATTAAACTTCCTATCTGTCATCTTGTCAAATGAAATAACAGCAAGAGCAGTCGGTGTTGATGTTGTAGATACCAGGATGTCCACAGCCCAGGGTGCAGCCATTAATATTCTGTCTGTAAGCTGTGGAAGACAGACTCTGAAGAGGTGCCTTAGGACATGATTCCTCAGCCCCTCTTGAAAGGTCAGACATAGGACTTAACTTCTCTACTGTGTAGCCTTAGCTGTCACTTGGTGTTTGCAAGCACTTGGATAAGATTAAAAACTAATATATCCCTCTTTAGAGAGAAGGTCAAATAGTACGTGATTCAAACCCTACATGTACTGGATCATGGCAGGAACCTTTAAACACCCATTCCCTGCATATGCACAGCTCCCAAAACCATCCGTGAGCCCCAGTGCTGACTTGACTTCCACTGTTGGGGTTCCAGGAGCAACTTGGTTTGATTGTTGAGTGTCTGCTTTTGAACTGACGAGAGCGATCTACTGAATACTCCGGTAGAATTATATATATATATAGATATAATACACATGTCAAATGTGTCTGGTTTAAACAAGGAAGCAAAATAAGTTGTATTTTTAAGAGCTGGTCAGCATTATCTTAATAATAATTGGGGGGGTGAGGAGAGCTAACTGTACCACAATACAAACAAAAAAATCCCCAAACAAAACACTGAAGAAAAAAACCCCAAACAAACCTAACAAAAAAGCAACACCCCAAAGAGGAAAAAACCCACCAATTTACCCAGCAGCTTGAAGCAATATTTCATGAAATTGCTTTAAAATATGAAACTATTAAGATTAATCCAAATCAGTCTATGCAGAGTAAGATAGATAGATATGTGCTTAGATCTCAGCAGCAGCAGGTGCTTGCAGTATTATAAATAGAAAGCAATACAAATTGAGGTGCTTATTAAATTTGCCTTTATGATGCTTTGAAGAATTGCCCTATAACAGAAAAGAAAAATTACCAGAGGCTCTGGGTTAGAAGGATGACTTAAATAGCTGTGCTGCCAGAGGAAACAGAACATAAACTAAAATAAGTGATAGACTTGTTCAGAAAAGGTTATCTAACAGTGATTTGTCTCTAGCATGGAGTGGTTGGCCAAGAGCTTTGGATGGATGGGATTGAACACAGGAGGGCTTAATTTTTTTCATCAGTTTTAATACGGTATTGAGTTTTAATATGTTTTCCAGGAGATTGCACTGTAATCCTTTCTAGCACTTCTATTTCTGAGGTTTTTCCTTGTTTCCCTCTTCTTCTTCCCCCAGCTGACAAGACCTAATTCTGAAGGAAACGTTCATGTTTGTGAAATGGACTCGTTCAGAATTTTTGCGGCCTTTTTGGATAAGGCCATGGTGAGGATCCTGTGTCTTACTCAGAACTTTCTAGTATTCTTGAAACACTGTAGGGCCTCCACAGAAAAGTGGCTGAGCATAGCAGCTAAGGAATTGTCAAGTAAACCAGATCAGAGCAACAGGCTCAACTGGAAGACCAATAAAAATAGATCAAAATCTGCAATGTTTTTTTCTTTAACAAGATACTCAAATTGATTTAATTTGGCAGGGAGCATACCAGGAAATCTTAGCATGGGAAAATAAGCGTGTTGGGGAGGAGCAGATTGCTCTGTGTAAGATCTGCTATCCTAGCTTTTAATAACAAAGCACAGGTATCCTTGGTGATGGAAAGAAGGACAGCAGTGGCACAGTGTTGGTCCTGCACCCTTCTCGTTGGGTCACTGTCTTGGAAAATGCCTGCCACAGAAAAAACAAGGTTGGAAATTGTGATAACATGTGGATATGCAGAATGAATCATTATCACTGAGTGAAGGGAGAAAGGGAACTCTTGTAGACAACTGGACTTCTGGCATCCATACCCAGATGTCCCTGGCCCTGCATGCCTGGGCTTATACAAAGGGCTGGTGTGCCATACCAAGCATTCAGTGTATTTTAGCTATCATTAGGAAATCAGTTGCAGCCTTAGGAGTTGCAGGAAAAGGATGGCTAAGGCTGTGCACTAGCATGACTACCCTTGGAAAACAGCATCAGGGAGTGAAGCTTAGTCTTGCACTGAGCTTACAGGGGTTAATGCAGTATCACTGGTGACTGAGAGCACAGTGAATGTAGCAGATTGCTTTAAAAACAACCGAGTGAAAAAGGGACTAAATGAGAAAGGTGAATGTGACTAGTGTTGCATAGGGGAAGGTGATGTTTTGGTCTTGGTAAGTGCTTTAAAAGGAGGTCACTTGTACCAGTACTGTGTTGAACTGTGGTACTGATCAATAGTTGTTTGCTGAGTGTTGTAGAAGAACTTCTGAGACATCCTTTCCTGACTACCTGGGCTTGCTCATAATGGACTCTGTTAACACATGGCTCCACAGCATTTGCTTTTGCTTCCAAGTTTTTGAGCTGGGGGAAAGTCTTGGCAGTAGAACTGTAAATAAGAATATATAAATACGTGGTGCAAGAACCAGTGTTGCAGAGCTGATGAGGCAAAACAGGTTTGTGTTTACAGGGTGCCTTTGCTGAGGAATTCCCTTTGGTTAGATTGTGCAAAACCTTCTTCTTTCTGTTTGTAATTTTATTAAGTCTTAATTAAACTTTCTGCATTTAAATTAGTTTACATTAATGTCACACTGTCTTATTATTGACAGACGCTAACAGGGATTTGATCAGCCTAATCCAGCTGTATGTAATTATGTGCCTTCCCCTTAAATAATTGCAAAGAGTCTATCAATCATGGCAGGAAAGCCGACTGCTTTATTACAATGTGGGATTGTTTAGTGAAATGTAATAAGACTTCAGATTTAAGCTGGGGAGTAAACAGAATAAGCTTTTACTGAGACCAGTAGTAGGAACAAAAACTTCCCCACCCATCCTGTGTTGCAAGTCTGAGTTCTTATCTTCCCTCCCCCCACCCCCCTTCAAAAAAAAAGGTGTCCTGATTGCATTGTTTTCACACTGATGTTAAGAACATTCCTGTACCTGAAAGGAATTTGGGAAAGGTGTAGATTTCTGGCTGATGGATGAAGAGCTCTAGCCTAAACCTGTAGTGTTCTTCTAATGTAAGGTGGAGGCTTTTATTTCATTCATTGATAACTTGATTATCCAGATCAAATGTGAGCGTGTAGAAAGCAGCAGCAGAGGTGGGAATGAAATCTGCGAAATGGCAGCACTGCATAAGCTCTAAAATAAAGCTTGGAAAGCGAGTAAGGAGGGGAGTAACAGGTGCCCACTTCATCGATTGTATTTGGGTCGATTTCTGTGTGATTTAGTTACTCTCCAGTGTCATGCAGACCTTCCCTGGCACATGTAGAAGCAGGGAGAGACAGGCATGTTGCCAGCAGTCTTTCCTCAACCTCCTACTGGAAAACTATCTGTGCCAAGAAAAGCTTGAAAAACCAGAACTTCAGACAAGCCCCAAAGGGGATGAGTTTGAGATCTGAACCCCTCATTCAGTGTGTTCAGACATTGCAGCAGGCTTGCTTTAAATCTGTGAATACTCAAAGATACTGTATAAAATAAAATGGTAAGTGGTGTTGTGAGTGCAGTGCTGTGCATTTTCCCTTGTGGGACTCCTGGGGGTTTCAGGAGCCCAGGTGAATATCCATCTTGCTTATTCCTGTGCCAGATAGTTCTGTTTGTTTGAGCTAGAAGACCAAGATTTCCCTTTGTGCCTTCTGAAGAAACAAACTGTTTCACAATTAGTTTTGATCCAGCATACACAGATTGTCCTGTGGTCAAGAAGTACACATTTCTGGGTGTTCTAGATTTGTGCTATCCGGGGACAGTTCTTCCAGCTTTTCTCTTCTATCAGTTACTCTGCATCCTTCCCCTCTCTAGTGCATACACAGGTGTACACACACACCTGCTGCCCAGGCTCAGCTCTTGCTTCTGTGGTTTCTGTGGTTTTAGATTTAACATTCCCTCCTTCCTTGCTGTGGGCAAGGATTTTCTGCCTGCCAGTCTTCAGCCTGGACTGAGTTTTCAGTGCCGAAGTTTTAAAGACAGTAGAATTGTAATGGAAAGCCGTGACAGTCCCTCAGCTCTCCTGTTTGCATTATGAAACTATAACATCAGGCTTTGGACTTGCTGGCATTGTGCCTGGCACACGCCTCGGGGATCTGTCTCAAAGGTGTTCATAGTGATGCTGTCTCAGAGTGACTGTGTTGGGAACCCCTTAGTTTGAACAGTGGAGGCAACAACCAGACCTCATGTTGGTAAAGAGTGTTTCCCATCCAGGTCGTCATCATTTCAGGAGATGAGCACTGCTACCCTCTGGTGACAGTTCAGCTTGCGGTGTGAGCAGTGACATTCCAGATCTGGGTGGGCTGACGCAGCTGGACTGGAAAACAGAAACATGGTTTTCACACCAGATTCCTGTTGCTGACCCTTCTGGCAGATGCCAGAGGTTGGTCTAGAAAAGCAGCATTAAATTTTGAGGAATTCTTACACCAGTGACCAGTTTATTATTTATTTAGTGTAGCTGTTTAGAAACTGACTGGATTTCTGTAAATACACTGTAAAGATAAATGTTTTGTATCCAAAGGAGCCTTGTCAGGAGCAGCTGAGAAAATTACCTTTTATGAAAACAGCTGAGCAAACACATAATATCAAGTCATATGCTAGATGTTGCGGTTTACTGCATTTATGTGCGAGATCATCTGTATATGTAGATGCAGAATGGCAAGCTCTTCTTTTACAGCCTCCCCTAGGAATTTAATTCATGCAGTGGCAGAAATGATATGTTTATTTTTCTTGTGTTTTCAGTAAACATTAGTTGTATTTCTACATTGGACTGCCCGTTGGAAAAGCTGTCTTGATGCTGGTTCTCTACCAGGAAAAATACAGGTTATTTATCTATTTATCCACTTGTGCAAAAGACTTTGCACGGAGCAAAAGAACTTTTTATTTATTTTGTTTAAATTGCATTCTGCTCAGTTTCTTTGCTGTATTCAGGGCAGATAGGATGGCACCGCACATCACCTAGCCTCTGTTTAACAATGCCTCCCCAAATGCAGAGATCTGCAGCTCTTTGTTTCCAGTGGAGGTTGCTTGCTATACCCAAGTCCTTAGAATTGTGAGAGTCATATGGAAATAGCTTTCTGCTTTGGCGGCCTTGCTCTCTGACTTTCTGGCAGCATTCAGTGATGGCTTTCATTTTCCAAATGCTGTGAGTAGTTTGGAGACTCTCAAAGCTGCATTTACAGTAAATGTGATGTTGCAGTAATGATGGGTCAATTCAGCTTTAGAAAAAAAGCCACCACCTCTCACTAAAAAATAATGTTGAACTGACTTCAAACAGAATCTTAATAGTTCCATATTGCTACGTGTATAATTAAAAGCTTTCACCTTTGAAAAAAGGGTTCTCTTTATTTGCTAATTGTAATTCCTTGCTACAGTCAAATAGACTGAGGTAATTTTTTATGATATTAAGAATTGGCCTCACGCTGTAACGTGAAAATCCATTTTTCACAGAGCAAAAATTTTTCTCTTAATGCTTTTCTTCATTTTTAGCAGACTCTGAAATCATGACAGTGTCACTGAAAGAGAAGATTTCGAATTTAGCTTTGGAAGCATTATCTTTAAGTATGCATCAGTTCTGCTATGCAGCTTCAGTTTAAAAGGAATGGGTGATCCGGAGCATTTTGATCATGGAAAAGGAAAGTTATTTTTTTGGCTGTTTCTGCAGTCGTTGCTCGTTATGTTAGGGGATGGCTTGTACAAATTAAAAATTGGGGTTTTTTTAAGCAATTGACAATAAGTTCCCCTCTTTAGTGGTTCCTCTTATGTGGTCCCCTCACAGTAGAACTGTGTTTCAGTACCATAAGAAGCTCTCCTGTGGCTGGAATATTCACTTCATCGTGGAGCTGCTTTTGTGTTGCTCAGAGTGGGTTGTCCAGGGAGGTTGGGAGAGGGATGGAGGATGCGACTTAGATTGAAGTGTTTTGCCAATCTTTTGGGCAGGCCTTGACTTTAGGGTTCAGAACTCAGTCAAATTGGCAAAACTTTGCTCTGTCTCTCACACAAGTGATTACATAGAAGCAGTCAAATAATGAAGATTTTTTTCGAACTATAATTTTATGTTTATTAAAAATGAAGTGTAACAATTTTGCTTCAATGTAATGGAAACACCACTGGACATTTACTACTGCAGTTGCCTAAAAACTATTAAGAGGCTTTTTTGCCTCTTTTTCTCCCCATGAAGCTTCCTGCATAGTGCCAGGCTTGCAAGGCACTGGGTGCCTAATGGGTCTGGCACAAACACAGGGGCAGGTTTAGCTTCTGTCTCTGCATGGGATATGGGTGCAAGCTGGTCCAAGTTCTGCTGCATGTTCTGCGTGGGTAATAGCCACACAAAGTGATGAAAATGTTCTCCAGAGAAGATGTAAGGGTTGATATGTTTTGCATATCTGCCAGAAGTAAAATGTGGGGTAAAATAGAGTTGGACCTTGGTGGACGGAAAGGCTGTGTACAGAACTGTTCTCTGGAGACCTCATCTAGAGCTCCATGCACTGGTATTCCTGCTTGTACATCTGTTGCAGACTCCAACTGAAATATTTTTCAAAATTCTCATTTAGCTGCATGTCTAATCTGGCCAAATCACCTTAGAAATTGGTGGTCTTGCTGAAGCTATTCCTACAATGGCCAGACCGTAGAATTACAATAAGGAAAATTTCCGATCCAAAAAAGAACATCAAATAGACCATAGCACTAAAGTGCCACATCCAGTCTTATCTTAAACACCTCCAGGAACTGTGACTCCACCTCTCTGGGCAGCCCATATGTCACCTCAAGGTAAAATCAGTTATGAAGTAATGATAAAAGAAAATAAATCTGTGTTCCATGGAGGAGAAGCCTGGAGAAGAAGAGGCTCAGGGGTGACCTTATCACTCTCTACAACTACCTGAAAAGAGGTTGTAGCCAGGTGGGGGTTGGTCTCTTCTCCCAGACAACCAGTGGCAGGACAAGAGGACACAGTGTTGAGCTGTGACAGGGATGGTTCAGGTTGAAGAGCAGTAGGAAGAATTTCTTCACAGAAAGGGCGATTAGACATTAGAATGGACTGCCCAGGGAGGTGGAGTCACAGTTCCTGGAGGTGTTTAAGATAAGACTGGATGTGGCACTTAGTGCTAAGGTCTGTTTGACATAGTGATGTCTGGTCACAGGTTGGACTTGATGATCTCATAGGCATTTTCCAGTCCAGCTGATTGTGTAATTCTGTGATTCTGTGGGGTATCCTAAAGTAAGACTTGTCCTTTTATTAAATAGTACTCATGGTTTGTGTAACAGTATTACATGGAGTTTGGTCATTCATTAAAAAACCCCAAAACATTTGTCTGGTTTCGAACCTGGGAAATAAAGTGTCTCTGTTGCTTAGACCCCATTTTTATTAAGGATGGAAATAAGAATGATACTAATTCAGCTAACCTGTGGGTTTTGGTGTCCCCATGCTGGCTGGGGCAGCGCATCATGGTTCCTTCTGCTCTGTCAGGAGCTGCCATCTCCAGGCAGCGGTCACTGCCTTGGCTGCAGGGAGCTGAAGATCTGTGAGATAAGGGTAATTAAAGCTTTGTGTGAAGGAAGCCCTGCACTGCTGCTCTGGCTACACAGAGCCTCTGTGTCTGTTCTGCTGGGAGTGTGCAAGGAGAGGACACTGTGCCATGGCCTGGGGCTTCAGCAGCACTCAAGGAACAGTCCTGTTTCACTGCTGGGAAGGATGGTCTTTGTCATGAGGATGGGAAGTGCTCTTGTTTTAATGACCACACAGTGCTGAGCAGTGGTTCTCTGCTGTCCAGGCTTCCTCTTGCCCTTTGGGTCCCTGCCTCCTCCTCTTTCCAGCTCTTGGGGCCAATGATTCTTCCACCCTCCGTTCAGCAGCTCTGGCTGCATGACCTTGAAGTAATCAGCCTAGTAGTAAGAATAAGTAACAAACTGATAAGTTTGTTGGTTTGGGTTCTTCTCAACTCTGATGCTGGCATGTCTTGGTGATAGGGAACTACTGGCTTGGGGGCTTTTTAATGCTCAAATAATCTGAAGAGTATTGTCTGCTTAGATGTCTTGTGGTTTTTTTTCCAACTGCTGGCAGGCTGTCTGAATGCTGTGTGTCCAGATTGTCTGCTGGTTTCTTGTTTGATTTTATTTTTAATGTCTCAGTAACATCCATACCCCTAAGGGAAAATTTAAATTATAAAAATTAATTCCTGTCAGATAATTTGCTTGAATTTCAAGTTGTTTTGGTGTTCCAGGCATGTTGCAGTGTCGGTAGCAGGTTCATGAAGCCAGGTTGAATTAAATTGGCTTGCATACACTTGTAATTTTGGAGGAAAATTAGTCAGTTGAACATGGTTAATACATTCATGCTGTAAGGCTGGTGATAATAAGTTCTTTAGACATTGAGACATGCAATTACCCTAAGTGCAGATAAACAAAATCTTTTGTGCACATGTTGCATGTGGAAGGATATGCAAATTTGCAGTACTCCATGAGCACTGGTGTATCCTGAATCAAGGCTGCCATTCAAGACTCAAAGGAATAGCCTTGTGTGGTGTGAGGAGCTTTTAACTGCAGGCTACTGAAGTTAATTTTACCAAAAAAAGGAGATAACAGACTGGCACAGGTGTGGTTGGAAGATTGTTAGTATATTTTGAAGGATATCAGTCCCTACCAGTTCCACTACAGCCTTTTGGTATAAAATTATCCCTGCTTAGCCACAATTGACTTGGTCTAAGATGCTGGCAAATACTTCAGCATTGGTATGAGTGACTTCAGTGACTCAGTCCACCGATTCATGTTTTTAGGTTTTTATATTAGCTCTGCAGAAACAGTTCATAGTAACTTAACCCAGAAGACACAATGAAGAACACTTTTGTATATAAAAAAACATGTTGATGATGGGCAAAGGGGAATGTAATTGCTCTAGCAGGCAACCCAGAATACTAAATTAGTGAATTTGTACTACGTTGAAGAACGGTGTTTCTCCTCAGTAGCCTGAATTTTTTTACTGTTTTTTTCTCCTGGAAACCTTAGCTCTTCAGTATCAAGCTGGGGTAGGCTTTGTGAGATGGGCATATCAAACAACTTTACTAAGTCAACACTCATTTTCTTGAATTGGCAATCAAGATTGTTTCTTTCTAGCCAGCAGGTTTCTGCTTTTTGGGGAAACTTTCCTATAGTGAATTTAAAAATAACTTCATAACCCCATGTAATTTTATTATCGAATTTTAAATTTCAAAATTGATAAAAGTTAGGTGAAATTACCATGTCTGGCTAGTGCCAGGCTGCTGTCATAGTGTTGTGGACTACAGGTATGTCACTTTGCTAGAATGTTAATCCCTTCTGTTGGTGTTCTGCTTGTGTCCCAGCTGAGGAAGTTGCTGGCTTTCCAGTTAAGGCAGTTGTTGAACCAGTTTGGTGATCGCTTTCCCCCTTGGCAGATGTTTGGGCCCATTGAGCAGTTAATACCCATGGGAAGTAGCCTTAGGGGGATGGGATGTGTGCAGCCTCTGGCACTGAGCCCTCCTCTGTTCAGAAGACTGGTATGGGAAGGAGACTCAGCTTCTGTCTGAGGAGGAAAGGTGAGCTTGCAGTTTTTCTGCAGCTGGTCCAAAGTTCGAGTTTGCACAAGACTGAAGAACCTGTGGGACATTGCCTTCTCGTTGACCTTTTGATAGTGGCTGCTCTGCAATGGTTTAAATGAGCAGTGCTAATGAGACTGTTAATTACACCCATCCCAGTGCTGTATTACTTCCTCTCTTCACTGGCATTCAGCATTCCCAGAGCACAAGCAGGGTGGTTGCTGGCTGGGGGAGGATGTAGCTCAGTATTGTCAGATAATTTGTTCTCATGGACTGTGCATGCCGCAGGGAACAAGACCCTAATGTTGTAATCCTGCCCCTGTCACTGTGTTGATGTGCTTTATGGATCTGTTTCTTGCTTCCCATAATTTTTGGTAGCCAGTGAAGTCCATGGGGGCTTGTAAAAGGCTTGGCAGTGTAAAGCACTCTGAATATGCTTGTACAACATGGGCTGTAGAGTTTCCTCATATCCAGCTGAGCATTGGTTTTTCAGGGCTGTTTCATTCCAGGATGAACATAGCAGAATTGACAACATCCTGGACTTTTCCTGTGGGAAAGTGTTGTTTCTTGCAGTAACTGTCCATCCTGGCAGTCACATCTGGGCACCTGGTGTTAGCAGGACCCTGGCAGCAACTTGCAGAGATTCACCACTTCCATTTTATGGTTCATTTAAGATGAACCCTAAGGCTCATTTCTCTGAAAACTCTGGGTCAGTTTCTGAGTGAGTCCATCTCTGCCAGTAGCAAAGCCAAGTAACGCAGTCTACTGGAAATGTATTTGGAGGCTGATGCCAGATTCCCAAACTGGAGAGTGTCAGCTTGCAATTCAAGTGGTGCTGATGTTTGCGGGAAGGCTTTCAGTTCTAAGCTGTCAGATGTTAGCCAGTCTGTGTAATTAACTTGGTATAATTCTGCTTCAGAATGAAATATCCATTCGAAAGAGACTTAAAAAAGCCATCCTGATGTTTCTAATGTGTGGGTAGTAAGTGATGCTGCACAGAGCAAGGCATACATTTATTGTTAGAGAGATTGGTTTCATGGCAACTCCTCTTTGTTATTGTGGTACACAGAAAGTCCCAGAGGCTTTTACTGTCCATCACTTCTTGGGTCTTGTGGATAAACCAGATACAAAACCTGCAGACATACATTAACAGTGGAAATATAAAATAATACCAAAATACACTCTGAAATGCTCTAGTTGGCTAATTATCCCAAAGGACAAATGTAAAACTTTATTTTCCATAGTAGTTTTTCTAGAGTTTGGTAGTAAATCTTGTGAGGAGAGCAGGAGAGGGAATGGAAATGGAAGGAGTAAAAAATTTGTTTTGCCCCAGAGGAAATTCAGGAGTGAGTTAGAGAAGTGGTAACACCAAACCAGAAGCCCATGGCTTGCAGGTCATGTAATACCAAAAGCTCCACCATGAGTCAGGGAGAGTTGAGGATTTGCTGAGAAGAAAGTTATGGAAGTTTAGAAATTACGTAGCCCATTTGATTAAAAGATGGGAACAGGGTATTGTGTGTAGTTGCTCCATCCAATTCCTGTTTACCTCCCCATCATGAAGTTCATTGACCACTTCTGATCTCTAAATCTGTTATATATTTTGATTCTAATGCTGTACCATGTAGAAAGAATTGATTCTTTTTAAGACATGAATTTTATTGTTTTCTCTTTTGAAAAATATCCTAGGCACCAAAGTTCCCCATTTGTGCTTTATTAAAACCAAAATGAAGGGTTTGCCTCAGAGTGCAAGCTGTATTTGCAAAGTTTATGGTCAAAAAACAACTTCCTGAAAGATGTATAGGCAGGGGATACAGAACTGAGGAATCCAGCTGAACACTGAGATCATGTCATGCTTGAGCCTTTCTTTTGTTGGGACTGGAGTTTTTATTGTTGTTTAGGTTTTGTTTATTTGTTTAGATTGCATCCAGGATGGACCATATAAAGCTAAAAGTATTGATTCTTTGCCTTATTGCTGGTTTTCTAGTGCCACAGGCTTGCTATGGTAGTCTGGTCGCTTGCATCAGTTCAAGTTTAGCAGAGTTATTCCACATTGTACTTTAAATGATGCAAAATAATTGTCTGGATGAGATTCACAGCAGGCAGGTTGAGAGAAAGGATGTGAGAAAGGATGAAAAGTCCTTTGTAGCTGCACATAACCTCTAGGTGAGGATTTTTGTTTTGTATGTGAATGTTTTTAGTTCCGTTTTGCTTTTGTGATCCGGCTGACAAATGAGATTGAGTGGTAATACCAAAAGAAAGTACTACACTCTCAGTGAAACCTCTTCTTGTTTTTTAAAAAAGTTGTCATAAGACAACTTGTAGCATCAACCAGAGATGACACATCAAGAGGAAATCGTGTCTGGGGTGAACTGAGCTTTGCACCTTTGCTTGTTGATGTATGCTCCTCACCTACAGCAGCACATTAAAATCTTTACATTTGGATATAAAGAAGGGAAAGAAAAGAGGAAGTTATAGTAACCCACTAATTTCTACATACATTTTATTCTGAGTATATTAGAGTGATGGAAAAACCTGAGTTCATAATTTACTTCAATTCAGCTCAGTATTTGATACCAGTAATTATTACCTTCCAAATCTGTTTATTTACTTGTGGCCTGTGTCCAGCTGTTGTGCCAGGGCAGAACTGGGGGATGTGGTAGAGAAAAATATAACCAATGGCTGGCATCCACCCTTACTGCACAGTCAGGGAATTGCACAGCTCCAGGCAGATCAGGGGCAAAAAAACTTTGGATATGGAAATACTAAGCCCCGACGGACTCATTTCAGAGAGGCTTTCATACCGTGCTGTGTTTTTGTTTCACTTTGTAGATACTTCTGTATTTAAAAATTGTCTAGGAGATGCTTTAGAACAACTACCTTCTACTTTATTGATGACTGCTTGTCTACACCAGTGGTTTGTTAGCAGACTCATTATCGCTTGGGCTTCTTTTCTGTCATCAATGACAGCTGCAGTAAGAGTGACAGCACTGAGTCATGTTATGATTTAGACTTCTTGTGTGGCAGCAGAACCAGAAGTATTAAATTAAGCAGATTTTTCTCCACATTTCTTCCTGTTGGAGTATCCTTTATGCCAGTAATTACCTGTTGTGGATGATAAATGCTTGTGGCAGGGTGTGTGCTTGCCCCTCCTTATTCTGCAGGTTTGTGGGAGCCACAGCCCCTGAGCAGGGAGCCTCCTGCTGTCTCAATAAGGGGCAGCTTGAACCCTGTGTTGATGCAAGACTAATTCAGGTTATTTTCATTAAGACTCTAGTTGTGTTACCTTGTTTGCCTTGGAGGATAAAATGTAGGGTGCTGGGCTTTGTTTCTGGCTTAACAGAGTACAAGTTCAGGGCTCTTGGACTGATAGACACCATGACGAACTGCTCTGGTTTTTATGGGGAAAGCGCTATGGGGATGAGCTGAACTCCATGATTCTGTTTCCTTGAAAGAATTTGCATTAGTGTCCATTGGATGAAAGATTTACCAAGTGTAGCTGCAAGTGTTTTTGATGACTGGAATATGTGTAGATCTTGCTGAAGAGAATTGTTTTCTTTCTTTTGCAGTTTCTTGCACAGCCAGCCACTCAACAGAAAAGAATTCTTCAGCCTCTTGTTTCAAAAGACCTCGGACGATCTTCTGCTGTTCCACTCCCTTTGGTCCCACACTTCAGCAATAAAAAGATCCAAAGAGGAGGATGAGGCAGCTTAGAGGAAAACCTAAAAAAGAGACCTCCAAAGATAAAAAGGAGAGAAAGCAGGCAATGCAAGAGGCCCGGCAACAGATCACCACCGTGGTGCTTCCCACACTGGCTGTCGTAGTACTGCTGATTGTTGTGTTTGTTTATGTAGCGACTCGTCCAAATACAACTGAATGATGCAGCTTTTCAGACTCCCTAGCTTTGGGATATTAATTTTACCAAGAGCCAAAAGGAACACTCTGCCACTCTTTTAGTACTTTGCAAAGGATCTTGCTGGTATTTTCAGTCTTTCTCTTGGCTACAGTCCCACAGATTCTCTTTAGGAATGTAACATAAAACGTATTAGTGAATGTGCCAGTACGTTTTATGGTCGAGTTATGTGCCTTTCAGACTTTTAAAAATGGTGTTTTTCTTAAAGCTGTTTGAAGCTCTATATTGTAAAAGGAAATCGTGTTCTGCTATAAATTTGTAAAAAATCAGCTTTCAGCTTTTATCACTGTTATGGATAATGTTGCTCCCATGAGCTCTTGTATGTCTATTTCAGAACTTCCAAAGAAGTACATTTCTTCTTTGTACTTAATGTCATATGAAGTGCTTTGATTCAGAAAGGATATATTTATTTTTTGAATAAAAGAAGTCTTACTTGGAATCTTCAAATTATTTTGCAAAAAAATGTGACATTGTGAAAGCCTACATTGTGTAATAATTTTTTCATCAACCACTATATAGTTCACTCAAAAAGAATTTCTTTTTGGTGCGAGATGCCAACATGCAAAGTGAATACTTCAGGATCTTCTGGATGGGATCTTATAGAATTTGGACAGGGAGATTCTGCCACATTATGGTGAAGTAACTAGTAACAAATTACATAAACACAGATAGTTGCTTATCTGAATGTTCAATATCTAAAACTGTGTAAGTGGCAATAAAAAGGTGGTTTGGCATACAGCTCTTGATTATTTATTAAGACGGGAAAAGTAACAGTGTAACCTTGGTCTCTGATCTGTTTGCTGAAGTGAGCTGCTGTCCTGTGACATGCCCCCATCCCCTCATTGGAAGGAAGCTGTGAGCACAGCTTGCCCAGTTTAATTTTAGGAAATTAAGCTACAAATTCTCATGAAAACGCCTCAATGACCCTGTATTCTAGTACAGCCCTTTCTCATCCAAGTATTTTAAGGCACTCAATAGGCATTAACCTTTGGAAGGTTTTGGGAAAGGAGATTGAAAACTCTTCACTGCTGCTTAAATGCAGGCCAGGCGAGGAAGAACGTGATGCTGTAGTGCACTGGTGCACGGCAGGAAATACTTCTGTGCTGAAAGTTAAAGATCCCTTGAGTCTTTCCCTCATGTGTAGTCTTTTGGCTCAGAGATAGCACCAATGAAGTCAGCAGGACTCTTCACTGAGGTAGGTGCCAGTGAAAGAGGGGTCTGTGTTTCCTGCATCACGTCCATGTACTGCTCCTGTGCAGAATGCTGCTGCTAGCCAAAGTTACTTTAGGAGCAAGTGCAGGTCCTTGCAGTGTACTTTGCCCTAAGGCCCACATTCCCACAGCAGGGCAAGCCTATGGCTGGCTATAAACCAGCTCCACTGGGAATGATGCAGATATCTGATGGTGCGAGGATGGCCATGGCTCCTGACGCTGTGCTACCGCTGCTGGGAGTGTCTAGAATAAAGCTGGTGCTGAAGACTGAGATGTTTTTGAAATACAAAGTTTACTAAACCTAAAGAGTTTGGATGAACTGTGAGGTTGTTCCCCCCCGTAGCTTGCATCATAGTTGGGATATCTGCACAAGGAACTGCACAGACAGCATGGCCAGCGTGGTCTGACTGCAAGAGCGTTTACCCACAGAGTGACCAGCAGGAAGTCTGCTGGCAAACCCCTGTGCTCAGCGAGCCGTGTGCTGACACTGGAATTATCTGTGCTTTGCACTGACAACTGCTTCCTTCAACTGGGGAGCTCTGAAATGATGAATCTGTAAAGGTAATTGCTTAGTCTGTCATCTCCCAGCTGTTTCTGTTCTCCCAGGCACCAAATCCTTGTCCTATTTTTATTTTATCCTCAGTCAGGGATGGCTGCACTAGAACTGGTAGCTTGTACCTTTTTCAACTGCGCTGTTCAGCTTGAATAAAATTTGTGCCTGAGCAAGTGACCAAAAGTGTGTGCAATTTAAATATGTGTGTCCTTCAGGGTGCTTGGTGTCTTGGGTGTCTGGAATAGAAGTGCAGTTTCTGATAACCTCTTGCGCAGATTCCTCCTCATTGTCCTCTTCTGTAGATTCTTAACCAGGGGTTTTCTGACCCTTCTTGTCCTGTAATACTTTGTGATGGTGCTAATGAGGTTTCTGTGACTTCCTCATCTCTGACTAGTAGCTTATTTCAGTCCCTTCTACCTGCAGGGCTTTTTATGAGCCCAGGCAATGATTTTATAATTCACAGAGCCTTCCCTAAAATTGTTCAGAGTCCTTATGTGGTTTTGCCCCACCTTCATTGCAAAAGTTGAGTCTGTGACATAAGAGCAATGAACTGATGAACTGGCTGATAACAACTAAATAGGTAAAAGGTCAGTTGGGTTAGATAACATTTATGATTACTCCTCTAATGAGATGTTACATTTCTGCTGCTTTTTCTTATGCCCTTTCTTTATCTCTTGTGATCGGTAAATTCTTTGGGTCACAATCTTTTCAGGGACAAATGTCTATTAATATAAATCTATACCTAATTAGAGACATGTATTTCAATTCTCTGAAATGTCTAATTTTACTGAGTGCTAATTGAGAGGAAAATAGTGTTACACTTTCTGAATGGCTCTTTAGAAGCTGGAATTGATTTCACAGTTCAACCTTAAAAAAACCAGTTATTTTTTTCTCTAGTAAACAATGAAGTTGGATTCTGACATTTTCTACCGAATTCCCTTTTACTAGTATTGAATATGAGAATGTGGATTTGGAGAAAAGGTATGAAGCCTCTGCAGACAGAAACTGTCAAAAATCACTGAGTAATAATGGGGAAGTAAATTAATGGTGGTTGCCCAAATGTCAACTTGTGTGAGCTTCTCAGCCAAAGGTGTAACTGTGCCTCTGGTTTTTTAACTGTATGTATTACTCCAACTGTCAGTTGCCTTCAAAAATGTTTTAGAAATAGGGTTTCAAACCTTTTCCCAGCATACAGTAGCTTGTGGGCAAAACTGAATGATTTATTACAAGCATTTTCCAGAAAACTCCTGCTGAGACACTTCTTCAGCACTGTCTTACGGTTTCCAAGAGTTCTCATTATCAGGTGAAGTCATTAAAAACCTACCTTTGCCTTCTGATAAATCAAGTTATAGAAGCAGTTTTTAAAACCTGTTTTTTCAAAGCATAAATCAAATCTGAGTCAAATACTTAAACATCAAGGTTTGAATGGAGTTCTATAAATGTCTGTGAAGTGCTAAAAAAACAAAGCTATTGTGTCAAGTATTCTTGCAGTGGGTAAATGCCCAGCTGTGTTACACATGGCCCCAGCTCCCCAAAGCCAAGTGAGAGAAGCCAGCAGCACTGCCTGTGGTCTGAAGGAAGAACTACATGAACTAAGAGCTCAGAGAAATTGGCTCCTGCTCTCATGTTTCAATCCATCTACAAGAAAATATTTACTTACTCACTGATGTTCAGTTTAAATGCACACACCAGTGAGGATGTGCTGTTCTTTTTTTCAGACTGTGTATGTTCAGTGCCCAGATGGTTCATGTAACAGCTTTGAACAGTCCTGTAGCTGTGGAAGAGGTGAAAGAAACAGATTGATCTGCTGGTTTAGGAAGGGACACAGGAATGCAGTATATCATAATCTAGGGACATTGCTCAATCCACAAGCAGAAACCTAGATGCAGTACATTAAATTACAGCTTATTTATGGATTTGAGAGTGTCCATGTGATTAACTAGTAACTCCAACACAGTGAACTTTGAGATCTGATCCCCACAGTGAGGGAAGAACAACACACAGCTCCCACATTGGTTTGGCCAGTTCCAAGGAACTCTGCTTAACCTAGCATTTTCTCAGCAGAAGCTGTGTGTGACAAGGAAAAAAAACAAACCAACAGATTTCCCTAGCAAAAGGCAGTTTGTGTGTAAAATCTAGTGGGTAGCTATTTTCAGTGGAATTAAATGGGGGAAAAAAAGATTGTGAATGATATAATTGGCTGTTGTAGGTTGTAAAGCCAGAGGAGAATGATACTGGTGAAGGACCTTCTCCCCAGTGCACTCTCTCAGCTGTTGAGTCTGTGGGAGACACAGGAGCAGAGAACAGCAGGAGTGAGTAGAGTTCAGCACACACCTGAGCTGGCTGTGTAATCCAGGCTTTGATGACTGGCATGACAGACCACAGATGTGAAATCACCTGGGGCTCGTGCATTCAGCAGTCTTTGTTGACGGCTTCCTTCTCATTCCCACCGGTGGTGGTTAGTTGAGCTTTGAATTACTAAGTGCTGGTGGGCTTGATTCTGTGTGCTGTTGTACTGCTGTTAAATCAGGAATTAGAACCAGTTACAGTACAATAAAGCCAGAACAGTGACACTGTGGGGTTAGGCACTTCCTGTGCTATATCTGATCACAGCAGAGATTTATTTGCCGTTGTTTAAGTCTACCCATCGGAAAAGCAAGAGAGCCGTGCCTGTGATTGTTCATTTTTGTCTTCATTTGGCAGTGTGTTTTGCTGCTGCAGTTTGCATTCCTCTCTACATTGGCTCAGAGTACCCACTGTCTGACACTCTTCCATTAATTTCCCATACATAAAAGGAGAGAGTAAAAAATGGAAGAAAATGCGCTAAATATCTGACTTTCATGTGAGCCACTTTTAAATGGCTATTTAGTATTCAGTAACTGCTGTTTCAACCCCCTCAGAATAAGTTTTGGGGAGTGAATTGGACAGCAATGCTCTGGCAGCTCTTATGCCACCAACTATTTCAAAATTACATCTTGATGAAACATGTTGGCAACTGCGTGCATTTGACCTCTGTTTTTCCTTCAGCCAAAAATAATAAAAAAAAAAAGCTTGTGGCAGCCTGAACCATTGTTCTTTGTATTTAAAACAAGTCTTTCAACTGGGAGCCAAAAGCTTGCTTTTCAGTACAGCTTTGAAAAATCATCAAAGTCCAGCAGCTTACAAAAATTTTCCATTGCCTTGCTATTCACAAAGTAGAATAAAAAATTTCTGTATTTTTTGGGCAACTTGCAGCTCCCGAAGATTGCACCTTGTCCTGTCAAATGAGCCTAATGATTAATACTTTTTTTTTTTTTTCTTCCTTTTATTTCCTTTTTATTGGTGTTTTCTGGGATTTATAGCCTTGGACTCTTCTGATTATTCCTTTTTTAACAATATACATCCATGTCCAATCCCTGTTCATAAATGAGTAATTTCTCAGTCTTTAAAATTTCTGCTGTCCATCATTCTTTTTGGCATGTTAACATCAGGAACATGTATCTTCCTTCAGAAATCTCTCACCAGTTCAGTTGAGTTTCTGCCTTTTAATGCAACTAAAGTATTCAGACCAGTGTGGTGGCTTCAGCTCTTCCGTGGAAGCGATGGGCTCATTTAAACTGGAGATTGTCAGATGAGCAACTTTTGCTGCTTGGTTGATTTTCAGTGCTTCTCACAGGCAGTTTAATATATGGCATTGCACAAAAGTCAGGCTGAAACTAATTCTGGTATTTTCTTACCCAAAATTAGTAGCTTGCCCAGATATTAAAAAACTTTAGGAAAAAAAATCATCATACCCATTTCTTGATGATTTAATTTGCATTCTTCACCATCTCACAGATCTACACCTTGAAAGGTGTCCTCAGGCCTGAAATGGAGGCAGACACATCCATTTCTTTGAAGATCTGGAGCAGACTGTCGTCTTGTTTGAATCTGAGAGTGGCAAAAAATTCTGGCTAACTGGCTATTTTTTTTGCTCTTCTGAAAGACAGCACTTTTCTGTCTTTCTGCTTCTACACATCTTCCCCAGCTTAAAATTTAGCTTTATTTTCAGAGGTCTCTGAATTTCTTCATTAATTCTTTTAAAACTGCATCTCCCCTTAAGCTGAGGATATGTATATATTTAGTTTGTTCAGATGTCCTTCCGTCATCTTTTTATTCAGTCCTTGTTCCTCCAGCTGAGTCTAGTAATTTTCCTGAATTTTCCTGTAAAAGGTTCTTTGATGTCCTCATCTTCATTGCTCTTTTTACTGCAAGCTGAGCCAAACTGGTATTTAAAATCTTGGTATTTTGTGTAAGTATGATGTAGTATATTTTGTCTTAGTGAAAATATAGCATCGAAAAACAATTTACATTTTAGCCATGGTCCTGAATATTAATGAGAATTCTTTTACTCACAAACTGGAGCGGTTTGACAGCCTGGTATTATTTTTATCCAGATTTTTCCCAGGAAGTTGGCAACAGTATATGCTGGAAAGCAGTTCTTCAGTATCTCATTCACTGAAATTGGTGGTTCATCAACAGTGTCTGTAATTTCTGTTTCGCTTGCACAGCAATAGAATTCAGTATGAATTGCAAATAAAAGGAATCTCAATATAATGTAGATTTTCAGCACATGGAGTTGAATTAACTCTGCTTGGTTATATAATGTTTTCCTATGATGTAGGAAAATGTAAAGAATTTAGGCCCTTACCTAAGACTGATCACATGCTGTCTGAAGTTAAAGTTTTTCCTCATTATTGCAATATAGTTAAACAATAAGCCACCGTGGTTAAAAAAACTTCAATAAAAAATAGGTGCTTTTGAATACAGGTTTTAAAAATTGTAAAGTCTTAATGTAAAGTGCCTGAGATCAGGTTCTGCCCCTGGTGAAGTCTATAGGTCTGGTAAATGGGGCAATATGGATGGCTTCAGAACATGCGCTTGGTCCTTTAATGTTCTTCTCACAGAGCAGCATTTCCAGAGGCCCAGGGGCTGTTTCCACAGCCAAGAATCACCAGAGCATAGATAAGCTTTTCATGCCAGGAGCCCAGACATGGTTAAAGGCCTTTATTATTTTTTTTTACAATCTAGAGAATTTCTCATGGTTGGTTCTAATTTCAAGGGAGTAATTCCACTTATTAGCCCTCTGTACATTACAGAATTTTAAGTGTCTTGTTTCTTGATTTACAATGCTGCAACAGGGTCTCTGCTGCACACAATTTAACCCACCTGTATATTTTAGAATATGTTTAGAGTTTATTTTGTAATATAGTCAAGTTACAATATAATTAAATCTGTTGGATAATGATTATTTTCTTGAAAACTTGGTGTTACAAATACATGCTATTGGCAATGTGCCTAAATGCATTAAGCAGCTATTTGCAGATTTTAGTTCTGAGAAACTCATGGGTGATTACTTGGTTTGCTTTCCTTAATTGTGTGACTGGCTTAAGTATGCCTGCTTTGCTGCATCCTGGCATATTTTTTTAGAGTGTTTTCAGAATATCTTTGCAGCTCTTCAAGGTGTGAATTTAAACGTTCTTCAAATTCTCTTGCATGTTTCTCTTCCTCTTGAAGGAACTTCTCTGTTGTTGCAAGGAAGGACATCGCAGGGGGAGACTGAGCAGTGAACAGAAAATCATGGTTAGGAAAAACCATCAAGTGCTACAGCATGTTTGCATTATCAAATTCTAGATGTGACAAACATCTTGACCTATAGCAGCTAATAACAGTATAATGCTTTACACCTCTTCAAGAAAGCACCATTTTTAAAGGCATACATTTTTGAAGGCATCCATGTGCCTAAATGACATGAACTGAACATTGTGTTTGATTACCTCTGATATTCATAGCATTAGGATGTAGACTGGCCATTAAAAATATAAATATCCCACTAGACAGAATTAAGCTGCTGCAGAACCTCCAAAATCTATCAACTACAGGTTATGTTAGTTATTTGGATATTGTAGACCAGGGCAGAGGACAACAATCTTTTTTGGAATTACAGACTACAATTAGTGTTGGATGCTGCTGATTGTCTTCTGGAATTTTAGCTCTCTGCTTCTGCTTTCTGAGGAAAAGCAGAAAATCTGTGCTCATTTCAGTACTATTAACTCAAAGCTCTGACATTCTGGAGAATGTACTAAATTTTTGTTCACTGAAAAAAATATTCTTTCTGTTTAAGGAGCATTTAGTGGACTCAGACACAAACCACACCAATAATCAGCCTTTAGATGGTTGTCATGGGATGCAGAGTTGTACAGAGCAAAGGACATGTGTAAATCTTTGCTGGAACAAGTTCTAAATTTTTAAACACCAATTTTTGTTAATTTTCTTGCTAATATCTCAGATGCATTCATTGGGATATCTTTATCAAAAGAAATGTATGAAATACATGAAATAATTTTTATTTTCCTAAATATACTATGCCTGTTTAAATACATTCAATGCTTTTTTGTAGAGATAAATGCAATTTTATGACAATAAAATATGACAATTTAATGCAATTTTTAAGATTTGGCTGAGGAAAAAACTTAGTATAGGAGTTTTAATATTAAAAGAAAGGTAATATTTTATCTTTATATTGTCATATATTGAGAAAAAATGATTGGCATCTTTAATCTTAGTTAAATCATATCTTCAATAGTTTTAGTTACTGATTGAGTTATTAGTTTAGAATTTCAGGGTATTTTTCTAGAATATAAAATTGTTTGAAGTTTATGTATCAGCATATCAAATAGGAGTTCAAATATTCAGATGGTCTGTGGAAAAGGCCAGTTCTATTACATCCATAAATTTTTACTCCAGGCTGCACTGTATCAGAATGAGGTATTCCTTATTTCCACAGCAACATAGAGACAGATTTTGACTTTTGTTTTCAACTTAACTGAAAACTGCTCTTTAGAAGCTTTTAAGGCTAAAAGATACTAATTAGAAAAATGCTCTAAAGCACCAATCCATTCAAACTTTTTGCAGTGGACTCTGAGATGAAATTTAGAGACTTCCTATAGGAAACCCCTTTTCTTTTCAAAGTACAGAAGTAAGTGATAGCTGGAAATAAATTCTGAATTCAATACCGTCCTTCTTGAGTGAGAGAGGCTTCCTGATGCATAGGGCTCCTAAAATGAAATTCACAGAAAAAGCAGACTCTTCCTTTTCTCAATCCCTCCAAATTAATGTTTTAAAATGATGGTCAAGAAAAAGTTACTTGACATGTATTAATTTGACATGTATTAATAAGAAACCTAACCACTTTGTGCATAACACCCCTCTCTCACTCAATCCTTGTACTAGCAAGAATAAGAAAGAACGCCAATCCTCTAAAGTTTAAGAAAATGGAGGGACATAAGCTGCCTTTGATTTTCTTCATAAACACGTGCATGGTTTCTCATTCATAAATTATCACTGTTCCCATATGAAGAGTTTTTCCTGACATTCCGAATGCCATGGCTTCATGCTATTTACTCCTTCATGGGCTGGGTCACAAATACATCTCCTTGTGATGTCAAGATTCAGTGACAGAATTGTTAGTGCTATTTTGAATCATTTGAAGAAGGCTTTTGTATTATGGAGAATACATTGGATTTGGAGGCTTTACTTAAAGAATCACTATGTGTTTCCCTTACTGAATACCAGCTATAAAATCACTGATTCAATGCTGAGCAAATAAAATACTTGCAGTGAGAAGCATGAGAAACTGGGAAAATTTGAATCTGAAATACAAATTTAATAGGTGTCATCACCTAGAGAAAAATGTCATGTCAGACTTTTCCTTATGGACTGCAGATTTACACAGCTGCCAGTCTCAGAAAGTTTATATCAAGTTACAAAATATTCTTAGAGATTCAAATTAATAATGCTTATAATTACTGACTTGTCATTGGAAACAGATTGGCCTCACGATCAATCTATCTTTCCAAACTGTTAAATGTTCTTCTCTTTAACTGGTACTTTGATGTGTTTCTTCTTGAAATACACTGTAAACTCCAAATGAGACATTTCTGAATTTTCTGAGTTGAGAGAAGAATGTTTCTCACTTAGAATAAGCAGGTCATGGCTCCCCACAGCTCCTTACCCGAGGGTCAGACATCACAGACTATGATTTTAGATAGGACCCTAATGCATTGTTTTTCATGCACTTTGAGAGAGGGTTTTATCTAAGCAAGTCTAAAAGGCAACTCCTTGTTAGCAGCACTTTGCTTTTCAAGCCTCTGGTCTGTTCTTTCATTATGTTCTTTATTGTCTTTACTTTTGGCCTCTGAGGAAGAAAAAACACAAAGAAAGTGCTTTAATCCATGTCTCAGATGAGATTAATGGTCTCTGGTTTTGAATTTCTTTTTCTCAGATTTTGCAGATTCTCTGCTTTTATGTCTTTTGGTTTTCTAACTGAAACTGGATAGAGATGTGTTCATTGTAAGCTTTCCATCTAACCTGTTTGGGTAATAAAGCAACAAGGACTCTATTTTTTCATTTCTACAGTGCCAGCTGATCTCATTTTTCTTGGTGTATATCAGTAATGAGAATCACCTTTCTGCCTGGAAATGAAGGAGTGCACCTGACAGAGATACATATTTTTATAGATGAAATATGTGCTAAGTATGTCTTCTCCTTAAATAAGAACTACCCAAAGCAGTTAAGAATTAATTCTGGGTTGCTGGGGAGGAGCCCTTCAGGAGGAAGCTAGCTCTCTCAAAGGGAGAGACAAAACTGCCTAATTAATCTCTTACTTGCCCCATGAGCTGTCCCAGCATTCTTGGATGCATCTTCAGCAGGACAGCAAGAAAGCTTTAAAATGTGAGATATTTTAGCATTTACTGGTCAAATCATGAGCAGTCAAACCCCATTGTTAGAGTCTTCTCATGTTTAGCTGCTTCTACTTTCCAGGAAAGATTTTTTAATAACAAGAGTAGAAATTGGTCTGGCTAATTTTAGTCTCATAGTGACTAAATTTGGGATGTTTTGAGAGTAACCCTACACTACAATATCTCTTAGGCAGCAGGTACAGATGCCTATCTTAAACATGCTTCTGTTCATATATGAAAATTAAATTTGAATTGCCTAGAAAATTGGAGTGACATAGGAAGATTTTTAGAGGGCCTACATAGCTAGGAAATAGTAATACCTAGGAGAGAGAGGCATGGACTATAGCTTGCCTCAGGGTAGGATCAAGACTGTCAAAATAATTCCTAATGATTTCCAAGGGCAGAATTTCCACAACTTTCCATTGCAAACTATTTATTAAGCAAGTTCCCATACTAATGTTAGAAGATTTCCTAATGCCTAATTTAAATTTTAATTATTACAGCTTAAGTCTTGTATTTCCAAGCCTTGAAAGCCAGAACAAACAACTGTCTACCATCTGAAGAGAAATATGAGAAAGTATTTATGACTAAAAGATCAACCAATCATTTTCTGAAGTTGTTCATTTCAGGAAGAGAGTACAGCCTAAAGTATTATTTAGAGGAAAAAGTATTTTCCAGATTAGGAAACATGAATTTTTGGGGTTATGGGAATTTCCAGTGAATCCCAGCTGAGCTTTCTAGTTTATTCTAAGGCAAGAATGACACTATACATGTAACCTCTAAGTAAGAATGTGAAAGGGCAGAAGTTCCAGCGGAACATTTACTAATCTTTGTCTGAAGATTCTCTACCAGGGAGAGAGATACAAGCCATTGTCTAAAGCCCTACAGAGTATTTTCTTTCTTCCCTCAATACCAGTAGAGTTATTTTGGTGGGTATCAGAACATCACCTGGAAATTTGATGTTTTCAATTTGGCATACAAATATTCTTTAGAAAACTAGTGCCTTGTAACATTCTCTGAAGTTTTGAAAATACTGGAGATTTCATGTGGGTCCTGTCCCTGTGTTCTATACCCCTCAAGTCCTCAGAAATGCGTCAAAGAACTCTGCTTTAACATACTGTGTATTTCCCCCCTCTTTCTCCTCAGTGCAGCAGCTTTGCATTTGAATACAGATCTCTGGAGTAACAGACTACTGAATTCTGCACCAAAGCTGTGGTATTCAATGTCAGCCTGAGTGACAATTTGATTTCAGTGGTCTGAATTTGTAGCTGCTTCAATGCCACGGATTTGGACCTAGACTCTCTATGAGAAACATCTCTTGTTTAATAGTTATGTTATGTACTTTGCCCACACACCAGCTGGAAAGTCAGCTGGCCTGAGTGCCAGCTGGGTAATAGTTTCCCAGCTGGATAATACTTTCTGCATCTTGCAGAAGTGTCTCAGAATGGACATTTTTTCCCAGGCTTTCTGGAAACAGAAGCTTTGTGATTTGGTGTCTCGTCTGATGCTTCTGACAGAAGAGAGAAGAACTGGTGTTTATCAGACTCATCTGGAAAAGTCCAAATGACTCTTCATGGTCAGCAGTTTAAAGAGAAAAACTCTCATGCTGTGAGAAACCAAAAGCCATTTACTTAAAATTCCTGTGAAACGTAAGAATGTAAAAATGGAATTGAGATCAAACATCTGGGACTACATGGTTTTCACTGTTCTTAGACTACTGGGACAGAGCTGATGGGACCACAGTGAGTGAAGGGCTGCACTGCAATCCCTGCTTCACAGGCATGCCATCATTATGGTTCTTGCCATCAACAGTGAGATTCTGGACTATGGAGATAGTTCTGCAGCAGCCATGTCTCTGATAGGAAGGGATGTGCATTTGTTTCTGAAATGGACAGCAGAACCGGGGTACAACAACCACAGGTATGATTGCCTGTCAATCCCTCTAGTAAATGCTGAAGTCTTCCCTCTTCTCCCTCTATAGGTTCAGCCAGAGCCCTGCAGCTGAGGATCTCCTGGTTCATGTAGAGATCCATGTAACCCAGCTGGGCAGAGGGAGGCCTGTAGTTCCTTCCTCACTTACATTCTTAGTTCCACTGCTTACTGATGGTATGGTTTCATGGTTTGAGGTCAGGAAAGTGCAAATTGTCAAGTGGAAAACAATAGTGGCCTGTAGTGGAGGCCTAAGGAAGAAAAGAAGATACTAAGGAAGAGGATAAAGCTCAAATTCAAAGGGAGCTCTAAAGCCAAATAATTATGGAAGAGTTTTCTTAAGTTGTCCTAGGCAAAGTGGGATTTGTCCCACTTGTCATGGAGGATAATAGTCTCCAGCCTATAAAGACTAAAAGAAAGAATGCTGTCCTATTACTCCTGAAAAATAAGGATCACAGTAGTTATAATTTCTGTTTCTTTTCAAATACAATAGCTAACATATGGAAAATAGTTGCTGTGATTTTTCTGATTTCATCCATCAATCAAAGAGATGTAGATCAAATAGGAACTTGATTTGTCTAACAGCACTTAAGGCAGTAAGTTTTCAGGTATTATGGAAATACACTTGAAGCAGAGTGCTCTTACATAGGCAATAGAAAGCTAAGTGCCCCAATATAGAAGCCAGTAAGTCACATAATGGCAGGTAATTATCACCATCATTATTAGAACAGAGGTATGGCTCAGTAGGGGATGTTTAATCTCCAGAAAAACTGCACTTCTGTTAGGATAAGATATTTCCATTTTTGCTGGGCTGGCACTGTGTAACTAACAATGACAACAAGAGTGGTCTAATTTTTGGCTCTGTCAAGGCTGCATTTGGTCCACGGATGGATTTTTGAGAATAAATGTGTTACAAGAAAACAGTTACTTACCGATAATTTGATTTCTTCCTCATTGGAAGCAGGGCTCTGAAAGCTGCCTGTTCTGCCCACTTCAGGAAATGGTCCAGGAAAGCCCAAAGGATACCCCTCTGGTGGTAATGGAGATTTATGAAGTATTTTCTTTTCATGACCTCTGCGAAGTGGATGAGAAGATGAAGTGCTATCACTGTTTGAACCAGTGATATTGCCTTGGCCATACAAAGCAGGACTACAGTTTCTGTGGTATCTACCAGCAGTGAGCATAGCAGTCTGTTGACATTCCACTTCCCATGAATCTTTATTTTGGAAAGATCTAAAAGAAAAAGAATTGAAATATAAAACTCAGTTGAACCTCATAAGCTATCACAGCAAAGCCAAGAGTTTTTCATTGTATTTATTTACATAGTTTCGATTACTTAGTTGTTTAAATTGTTTCATGCATGAAGTTATGGGCATGAGATTAAGCATTACCCAATTGCAACAATTTAGCAATTTCCACCTAGATTACTGTAAAAGTCTGAGTGTGCTTTCTCTCTGCTTCAGCTGTGAATTAAACCACCCTAATTTAAACCCTTTCACTGGAGCTTGGGTTGAGGAACCTTGCCTTGGTTGGTACAACTGTGGCAAAAGGAGCTAAAACACAAACTCACTTCAGGTATTGAAGGTGCCAATACTCTTTAAGGAACTCCTCTGTTACCTGTCCTTTGCTAGTGGCTACCATTTCTTTGGCTTTCCAGTGGAAAAAGCTATGCAAGCACTCTTTGGCCATGTCTAGGAACTAGAGTGAATTTAGCCACACAAATAGAGGAAATGAAACATCAAAGTGTGAGAGGAGAGAAAAATCCTATTAGTGGTTGGATAATTAGTCATTTTTGATCTAATATTATCTTAAACAACTATGTTCAAGAGGCTAGAACTTAGAATAAATGCTGAAACAAAAAATAGTACAAGAATCTTTGATTCTGCATTTTTACTGCAGTGATAGTTTTGCCACTGACTTAATGATAACACTCTGGAAATTAACATAAAAATTATTAGATTTAAAATATATACTTTCTAAAAAATTGTACAATAGCATGCTTTTGTAACAATAAATGAAATCTTCAAGCTTAAAAATAATTTTTAAGCATTTTAATATGTTTCAAAACTCTTGTATCTCAGTGATCAGAATAGATATGCAAATACATATTTCTAATCATTTGTATTTCTGTAAAAACTATTTGGGTTAATAGCAACTTAAAAAAAAAATTTCTTCCAATTCAAAATAATTAACTGAACAATTCTGATACTGTACTGATAAAAGCAGAAAATTTTGAGAATTGCTTGCCCAGATGTCTGCAAAATTACACAAATTTTCAATTGTATCATTCCTTGTATTAGACACCAAAACATGCAGATAAACCTTGTTTCAGATTCTATTAATTTTATGTTACAGTATTTCTACCTGAGATTAAAATTTCCATTGTATTGAGGTCTGTGCTTATGATGAAATTTTAATCTTGGGAGGTAACTACTAAAATGTGATAGCAGTTTGAACAGATTATATCATTGCAACTATCCTAAAACACTCTACTAATTTGAAATGCAGCTATAAAAGCTTTTAAAGAGCATGTAAAATATAATTCAATAAATATTCAAGCGTATGCAGAGCCACTCAGTACCTTTTTTTCTTTTTAAGTAAAAGAACTTTCCAAGTGTAGGGAAAAGAGTGTTTTCTGCAGAAAGACCATACTGTCATTTTCTAATCTTAATTTAAATGCTTGGTGTTGGGAGAGAGTGGCTGTGGAGCATTGATGGACCTGCTTTTACATAAGCCCTTCTGCTGGTTTTCACAGGGATAGGGTTGATTTTCTTCACAGCAGTTTGTATGGGGCTGTGTTTTGGATTTGTACTGGAACCAGTATTGATAACACAGGGATGTTTTAGTCACTGCTCAGCAGCACATGCACAGAGGCCTCTTCTGCCCCTCACCCCACCCCACCAGTGAGGAGGCTGGGGGTGCACGAGGATTTGGGAGGGGACACAGCTGGGACAGCTGATCCCAGCTGACCACAGGGATATTCCAGATCATATGGGAGCATGCTCAGCAATAAAAAGCTGGGAGAAGGCTGCCTGGGCCTCACATGACAGGTGGTGAGCAATTGCACTGTTATAACTGGGCATCACTTGTTTCATATATTCTAATTATAGCATTATTATTACTATTGTTATTGTTATTATTACTACTACATTCCTTTTCTGTCCTACTAAATTGTGTTTCAACACATGAATATTACTTTTTTTAAATTCCAATTCTTTCCTTGTGAGTGGGGGAGTGAAGAAGCAATTGTGTGCTGTTTACCTGCCAGGTTAAACCACAAAAGACCTAAAACATGAAACTAAATATTTAGTATATGGACTGTGCAGAACAACTCAGAGAACTAATGAAGAACATATTTTTTTTTTCTCTGATTACAAAAGAAGCTGTGATTAGAGATAATCTGAATGCTATGGCAAAGCAAATTATAAGCATGATGCTGTATTATTATTTGTTACTATAATTTTATTTTTACTATAGTAATAATACTATTGTACATGCTAACATAAAACTCTCTGAAACTACTCACCAAACCTTCTAGTTTTCTAAATCACTTTAAATGTTCACCTTTATGGAGGCAGAGTTTTCTCCTTTCTTTCATGGTTTTCTTTACATAAATATACTCTGCTTTTGGGTACAGGAGAATTCCTTTTCTCTTTATTTTTCTTCCTATTTTAAAGTCCATTCCATCTACAGTTTGGATGAAGGGCACCATGAAAAAAAGCCTGCCACAACTGAAGATAGATGGCATGAATAATAAAATCACAGGTTTTTTTAATCTCATGTTCTGACCTTTTTGGAAGTAATTTTCTCTCTAAACCCACAGTGAAGTCCATGTGATCGGTTTCCTTTTTTTCCCACAGAACTGCTTCTCTATGTATTTAATAACAATTATTACTGTTGTGTTATAACTTCTCTAAGAACAGAATTTTCAGACTTGAGTGCCTACTTGACTTGGGTTATGGTAGCCTTTAGATAATAAAAACAGTCACTGCACCTCCACTCCCCCCCAAAAAAGGACTGATCTTTTTTAAAAGGAACTCCCATTCTACCCCTCCTAGAGTAATCCGTAGGTTTGTTGGGCCTGCTTGGTATTTTGGAAAAACATGACAACTACATTAAGGTGCTTTGATAGGGATATTGGGCCCTTACTTTGGATGGTTTTCACAGTTGTGGTTTAAACTTCTACCAGTTAATGTGCAAAATACCATCTAAGAACATAGATCTACTTTAAATACAATCTGCAAATTTGTAGGAAGCTGTCCGTTTGTTAATACTACCAGTGCAAATACATTATTACTACAGCTGAACAACTTATGCTTTCAGTGAGATTACTGTCATGGAGTATTTAACATGTACACATACCACACAAATAATATCACTGTTGACATGGTGACATAGGGGACAAGTAGTGAAAGAACAGTGTCCTCACAAAGGGAATTTATACAGACAGGATCTACTTTTCCAGACTCACACATAAAATCTGCCTGGTCCCTGTGAGGTCAATGACTTCAGTGATGCAAAAACCCCCAAATACCTTACACAGCTGGTTGACATAATCAGCATAATACTCTCGAGAAAGAAAACTGCAGATCTTTAATGACCAAAATGTCTTCAAGAATTTGTGCTATTGCTTTTACCTGGCAAGTATAACAGCTAGCTTGATTTTAAAATTGATAAAAAGCCTTTTCCTGAAGAATTGTTTTGTTTCCACTGCTTCCACTTTATTTATTGCACTAACTGATACAGTGGTTAGTGAGTGTGACTAAGAGTTGTATGATCTCCAAAGAGTAGAGAAAACCTCCTTCACACAGATATTTCACTCCAAACACACATCCATTGAGTGATCCCCAGCTACCTTAGAAGGTATTAAGTCTTAGCATTTACCCTTCACTTTTCCCACATGATGAAAGTGCTTTGGCTTGATCAGTTATCTATTTTGTGCACATTTTTGTGGTAAATAAATAGCTTTTCATTTCTGAACTCACAGGCATGTTTTAATTTTGGAAGAAACAAATGGAACATATCAGCTTCATCAGAGAAAGTCCTCTTCAACCATGCCCCAAACAATTTAAATCAACTGCATATGGTCAAGGTCTAACTAAAGGATTGAAATCGAGAAACTGAGGAAAGCTTATGTAAATTGCAATTAGAAGTAAGATAATTACATAAGAAAACAGTAATTAATGCAGATGGTTATAGGTAGAATGTGGGCATAGTCCTTTTTTAGCAAAAAGATGCTACTTCTGCATATCTTTCTTTCTAATACCTAGAAATTCACTGTACACTGAAAAAAAAAGAAGAAATCATGCCGCTTTTTGGCCTGCCAGTATAACTTCCTGCAATTTCCTGTGTTTTCTCTAGAGGTCTCCTCTCTAAGACATGATGGTTCCTGTGCCCAGGATTCCACTACTGATTGAGAGACACAGATGAAAAATATTGTAGAATATACACCCGTCCCTTGCACCAACACCATGTTTTCTAATTTTTTACCATATAAAAAAAGGATTTTGTGCCCTTTCTCCAGTGCCATAATTACCATGGAAACAGAACCAGAAATAACAGGCTTACACTCAGAATAAAATAAAACATACCCCAGATTTTAACTTAACTAACATCAATTTCCTAGTTTATCTGCATACATCAAATGGTTGAAAATATAATTTTAGTTTTCTGGAAAAATCCTAAGGTAGTTTCCTGCATGGGAACAGAGAAGTGATAGTACAAAGTGGGCCCAATCATAAAAGCACTAGCAAGGTGATGTACATACACAGTGTACATGTCAAATTTGCATGTTTTAAAATCTGTGTATTTATTTGAAAAACTGAATAGCTTTTCATTTAGGAATTCTAATGCATGATTTAGATACTGAAATCCAGGCTCAATATATCTGTTTCATCATATTAACTACAATAATAATAATTTATATTGTGTTCAGTAGTCTGGTTGAGATTTTTCTTGTGAGAAAGGTCAGCTCTCACAGGTGTCTCTCTCACAGTTTTGATTGATCTTCCAACAGCTCTGAAATCACAATCCTGCAAATTACATGCGTAGTTCCATTGTCTCAAATATTTATATTCTCATAAATTAAATTTCAAAGTCTCTTATATACAGCAAGTGTAAATCCTGAGAAAATGAGAAAAAAAATCTTACTTCCTTCTCACTTGAGAGGAGTTAAGCATGAGCAAAAATTGCACTGACCAATTTTGTGAAGTTATGAGACCTATTGGTGCAGAACAATCTGTACCTTGGTTTACAAGTATTTGTTTCAACATTTTCAACATATTTTGAAAATTCACAGGAAATCAGCCATACCTGCCACTTCCAAAGACAGGTAGATGTATGTAAACATATACACTTCCATATAATATATCTATTTATCTTCACATGAATACTACCTCCAACACAAAACAACACTCCTTAAAAAGAAATTAGAATTTAGGCAAAACTGGATCTATCTATACTGGGATGCTGCTCTATTTTGCAGAAAGAAAATTGTTTTAAATTTTTCCAAAACCTAAATGTATGAGTTTGAAATCTTAACATGTCCAATTTTAGCTCCAACTATTTCAACTTTACTCCACATATCTGTTTCATGTTAGTGCTATCATGTCAGTTCCTTATTACAAATAATCAACATATTTAGCTTCCTATTAATTTTTATTTTCCTGTACTGTGAAATACTGTTTACCAGGGAGGCTTTTTTGTTTTTTAATTTTTTTATTGCAATGCCATGATTATAATATGCTTGAAGGCAATTCAGTGGCTCACTGAATACAGGGAAAGAAGAAGAAAGTCATCACTACAATGCTTTCTATGAGTCTGAATATTCTCAAGTCTCATTATTTTTCCCTAACAAGGAGTTTATTGTAGCAATGACTTACACAGGGCATCTGAAATTATGTTTCTTTCAAAAATCGGGTCACCCAAGAACACCAAAACCAGACAAGGCATTAAAATACATTTATTGAAACTTCCAACAAATGAAACTGGAGGACATAAAGCTTTTCAGCAGGGCCTATAGTTCAAACTGCTTATTAAGAGAACCTCCCGTTGAGAAGTTTACCTCTCATGTTGATTTTTCTATCCTTTTCTTGTCTTGTTTTTATTTGGTAGTAAAAATACAGTATGCTCTATTTTGCAAAACCTGGAACTAAGAACAGCTTGAGCAGCATATAAAAAGTTTTTAAAGTTTCATGCGCTAATTACAGATATTAAACATTTCTGGGACTTCTTTTATTGCCAGTTTCCATCAGCCAACCAGAAAAATGTAGGAAGTCCTCACAAATATACTAACTAGGTCTGATATTTATATTGGTGGGAAATCTGAATGAACAGAAACAGCAAAAACTTGACAGTTTGGCCTAGTAAGACCATCCAAAACACTTAAAAGAAATTTCATAAACAATCTAAATATTACCTCTCTTCTGTTTCTTGCACCTCTGAATGGGTTTGGTAGCTGTGTTCTGTTTCCTTATATGTATCCATGCAACCCAGTATCGATGTTTTTGTGTCATTTTGTAGTTTAACAAGGCTATTTTGTAGTCTTAAATTCTCATGTTTCATTTTGCGAACAGAAGCTGTGAAATTTCCATGTTCTTTGTTACATAAATCTATACACTGTGAAAAGAGATAATACCATCATTAAGCAGTTATTTTTTCCACAGTAAATGGGTATATTTTTAACAAGCAAACACAAAACAATGTTCTGTGCTAAAGAAAAGACCTAGCTACCATATATAATCATGCAACATTTAGGGCAAACCAAAAGAATTGCCTCCAGAAAAAAAATCACAGTAGTTAAATGGAAAAGAAGGGATAACAGCTTCTATAACACAATAAAACAAATTAAAATTTCTCAGCAAACATGCATTCAAAATATTACTGTTGTAAATTTATCGCTTGCTTTGTAAAACGGATGACATAAAAACAACCATAACAGCTATAGTTGCAGACTGTATTGCTCCCTCCAGAAACAATTCCTTCAAAAATAACAAGCAAAATTATAGGAGTTCATTACTATACTAGATACAGAGTATGTGTTCAGTTTAATATGTGTGTTGAGACAGTCACCTTCAGTTTCTGAAGCAGTAAAGCCACATCAGCACAGCGCTCTCTGTCCATGTCACTGAACCCTGCTTCTCAGCTGGGTTAGCCCACATGGTGTGCAAGGCAAAATACTGAAAATGCAAGCCACACATGCACTGTGATCAGGAGCTAAAGACCCCCACCCACTAGGATATCAAGAAGGGAAGATGGATATTAGCTCTGGAACTTGTCTAGCTAGGATACACTGTTCTTTTTTTTCTCCTATCACTTAATCTACAAAGGCTACAGTGCACACCTGAGCCAGCTATTTTGGAACTATCTCTCTGCAGAGTACTGCACTGCATTGTGTAATGTATTTGCAATAACAATATACTGTCGTCACCAGGTAATTCTCGAAAGGTTTATCAGATTACACACAAAAGACTAAAATCCCTTGCATTTCATTAAGTTGTGCTTTTACATGTTCCTAGATTTACCTTATTCTCTTGGAACTCAGTAACTCATTATTTGGTTCTTAGTACACGGCTGGCACAACTGTGCTTTGACATTTGAAAGCTTGTCTATTCCTTGCACTGATTTGATGCCATCTCTTCCTGTGAACCTTGCTTTGCTTAATTTTCGGGGGAATTCATGAGCCAAGCTGGCATGGAAATTCCAGAAGGTATAAGAAAATTTAGTATTTCATGCAACTATGGGGGAGCAGGGGCTCAGCTACATCTCAAAAGCGGGAGGAGTGGCAGAACCAAGGGAGAAGGGAACGCTAAGTCATCCAACCACTAATGGCTCTAGAATCAGTGGTAAAGTTATAATGGCATGAACCCCAAAAGTGAGCTGGCCCAGCTACATTGCTTTTGACATCTAAACCCTGACAGTAACCCTGCCTTGATGATGCATTACACCACACTGACTTAAGGCTGGCACTGGTCTTTGAGGTCTGTGTAGTGCTCCACTGTACAGCACAAACATGTCCATAAAAATCTCTCCAGTCCCTGCAATCTTAATAACAAATATATCACAATCTCTAATATTTAGATCCTCACAATGTATTAGTAAAGCAGGAAAGAATTTTTAAGCCCACAATTCTACTGAAACATGTATTGACCTTGGAATACATAGTAACTGGATTTTACTGTTAAAATATAACAAACGTGATGTCTCCAAGGACCCTTGTCAGACAGCTCTTCTCAATCTTCAAGAAAAGTGTCACTGCAGAGAAGAGTTAGACATGCATACACACAGCCATCTATGCTTCCACAGTAATATATATACACATACAGATATCCATAATAGTGTGTATGTATGTGTAGGTAAAGCATCACTGATGGACATCTATGCTATTTGAAGGGTGTGAATAAATGTGACATTCTTAATATTCCAGTGGGATTTTTTTATTTTTTTTTATAAATACAGTAACTGCAGATGTTCTGTAAGCAGGGGACGTTTTGAAGCTTTTTGTGGAAAACAGGATATATACTATTAATTATACCTTCATAAATCATAGTTCTAGATAATCCTATGGCACACTTTTTATGAATTAAATTTTAAAGATCCCCTGTTTGGAGAGATAAAAATACTAAACTGAAAATAAGCTGGGTGGGAGCAAAATGTGTCAGTTTTCTACACTGCTATTTAAATACCATGTGAACAAAGGGGTAAGGTATTAAAAAAGGGACATATTTTTGTCTGTGAGAATGATGACTAAACTAAGTGATATCACTTAAAAAAAAATAAGCTCCCAGAAATTGTTTAGTGTCTAGACAGTTACTGAAAAATTTAGCTTACTTGGAGTTTAATACAATTAAGGTAAAAATTACTCTTAGGTCTACTCATTTTCAGGCTGTGTGTGAATGCCACTTTGTTTTGATTATGTTGCACAGCTTATTTTTATTTATTTAATCTATGCAAGTCAGGAGTCTCTAAATCTGCCATGATCTTAATCTAAATTTACAATAAATATAAGTAACTATTCTGCATACTTCATAGGTTAAAAAAATTACCATGCAACTCTCACACTCCTGGTTTTCCACCATTTCTTTTAGATGTGTGTTTTCAGATTTGATAACTTGGTAATGGAATTCCAACAACTAGGAAAAGATTAAGTTCATAGTTAAATACAAGAATATTACTCTCAATTGGAATAACTCTGGGTATGGATATATTTAAGCTTAATTTTACAAAATGTACATTAGGAATTACAAAACCTACTGTAATATTTTTAAATGTAGCAATACCAATGTAGGAAGAAGTATTAAACCATCTATAAAAGATATAAAAATGCAATGCCTCTAAATTTATTTACCTTTTTGAAAGACATAATGACTTAGGAAAACAAGAAGTTCAAATGCAGTTACTACACAGAAATAAGGACAGATTTTACAGGCCACTGAAACTGGATGAAATCCTCTTCATGACGTCTAGAAATAATATCTACTCTTTTAGTGATTTGGAAATACCTTGTAAAGAGTGCCACACAACAAGAGATATCTCTCATTTTCCCAAATACTAACTTTGCTATTATCTAAAATATTACTTCAATCAGTTTTCCACACATAGTGACCCTCTCAGAAACCGTAGAGATACCCAGAAACCTCTAAATATGATTGTTCTTTTGTTTTACAAACTAAGTAATGAAGATTACAAATCTGTTTATAAAACAAAAATTTGCCACCAAGATCCCCACTGTATCTTACAGTTTCCAGCTATAAAATTACTCAAATTTTCTATGCAGATTTGTAACATTCTTCAAAAACCTTTAGAAAACACTGAAAAATGAGAAACTTAAAACATATGTAATTACCACAAACTGCAAGTTTTCAAGATCTTTTAGATGTTAAATGGTAACTAGATGTGATGGTCAGAACAAATTTCAATTTAGATATACAGTTGACATTTACTGGTGATTTCTTGTTCCAGTATCAATTTGGCTGCTTTTGTAATACTTCACAGATATTACAGCACCACTGATAAAAACTACAGCAAGAAATGTGATGTCTTTTTTTCCACAGATAATGAATGTCATTATCAAGAGTGTGGAGTAAAATGATGTGGGCTGCTTTGCCTACTTGCATACCTGTTGTTTAGTTAACAATTTGTGTTTTGTCTCTAACTCCATTTTTAACTGTCTTTCCAGAAGACTAGCTTTCTCCATGATAGTTGCTATAGTGATCTCCTTCTGATGAAGCTCCTCTGTCAGGTCAGAGATTTCTGTCTTCATTCTTTCCTGCTCAGAGCAATGGGACTGCTCTTCTCGATAAACATGGTTTCTTATCTGTAGCAAATACATTTCAAAAAGAAAAAATGCTGTGCAGTAAATATGATTGCATGACGTGCTACTTATCAGTGACTTTTTCTGCTATTGCTTCCAAGACACCAACTCTTCTAACTGAATCAGAGATTCTGAGATTGTAAAACAAAATGTCTCTGGAAGACAGTGCAGAGAAATCTGTTTATTTTTACATCCTTTTTTTCAACATTTCTTTTGTACTTTCATTTGCCTATTTAATATTAAATAGGCATTAAAATATTTAATATTAGAAATGAACAAAATACAATACACTTCAATTAACCTTTTAAAAGAAAGTAATAAAAATTATGTTAAGAATTGGAATTTATGGTAAAGAATATCCTAGGTAATATCCATTCAATAAATTTAAGTACTATTTATTTATACAGCACGTAAGTTAAGTGAGGTTTAAAAACAGTTTGACAAAGCTTAAATTAACTTAGGAGCAATATAAGTACATTAATCTAGAGGTTCTTTAATAAGAAATGGTGCTAGAAATAAAGGGTATATATGGCAAATCACTTTATGAGAATTTTTTCTGCCATTAAGGTCAAACTTTCTTCAATACCGCCTATGTAGAGTTCTCCAAAGTATCAACACAAAAATTGTTTTCCTAATCTTTCTACTATAGCCAACAATTTGGTACTGACAGATTTTTTATTGTGTAAGAAACAAAACAACAAAAACCAGCATAACAACCTTTGAACCCATTTTAACAACTTTTAAAGTACTATATATGAGTAACAGATTGCATTTCATTTTTATTTATGCGAACAGCACAGAAATATTAGAATTGTCAAAAACTAGATGTAGATGCAAAAAACCTAGGAGCTAGATCATAACTGCCATGCCAAAACTGGTGAACCCAACTCGATGCATCAAAATAGAGACATTCAAAACCCACTTGGCATGCATTCCTGTAACCTGCTCTAGGTGGCAGGGGGTTGGACCCTTTCAACCGTAACAATTCTGTGATTTCTGTTTACATTGCTGCTTGGCAAAACCACAACATGCTTGTAAGACAAATTCTGAGCATCCTCTACTTCCAAAGTATTTCAGCCTGCCAAGCCATACACCATGCCACAGTGTCATGCCATGCTGCTTGCTCACAGCACTTTTGGAAATGTGCAACACAATGTGATGCATTGTTCCAATGTGAGAGCTGTGCTGTGCAGCAGGTACCTGATTAAGCTTAGCCTTGTGTGAGTATCTGCCACAGTGACTTGAATCAGTTATCTGTTTGCATATCCTACCTCTGAGACCACCTACAAATTACAGCATAGCTCTACAGGCTAATAATTAATCAGAGCTTTGGAGGCTTTCTTAGTTGCATGGTATTATCTGTATCACAGTAATGTGTAGGCATGGTCTCTTCCATCATTTCAATGAAGTAGATAGGCACAGAATCAGAATGCCAGTTTTACAGCTACACAACTAATTGCAACCATATATGAAATCTTTTTCATATAAAAAAACTTAAGCTGTCCTGAACCTACAATGCATCCTCCTGCTCTCTACAGTATATGCACATACCCTAGGTCAGTACTCTCTCCTAAAAATCCTGTACTGCAGTTAAGACCTGGAAATTATATGAAATACCTTGTTCAGCTCTTCTTTGTGTTCTTGACTTCCTGCAAATAGCAATAACTCAGTGTTTTTATTTTCTAGTTGCTCAGTAAGCTGAACATGAGATGATTGATGCCTTTAAGTAAGAAAGAAACAAAACATGAAACAACCAGAACATTCAATACTCTTTACCTTGCAGTATCCTCTCCACAGTGTAAAACTGTAGAACTGCTTGCTGATGAAAAAATACCCCCAAACATAACCACCATTTGGCCTAAACCAGGCTGGATTTTGGGAGACGTCTAGAAATTAAGGACAATACAACTATGTGCAGAAAGAATCCTGAAAGCTCCTCTAGACTGGTATTTCATATATTTTGAAATGACAACAGCAGATTAGATTAGCCACAGAATCATGACAATTTTATTCAAAGGAGGTTAGGGAGAATCTTAACTGCATTGTTTCCAAAGTGTTTTAAAGCTGAGAAAATGAAAGACTGTAAAGATATAGGTAGAAATATAGGTAGAAATATCTGAAATGTGTTGATTTGTAGAAATCTAGGCATCATTAAAGCCTTTTAACAGAGTCTGCATCTGTTGCCTAAAATTGTGTGATATAATTGTCAATGAAAATATCCAGTGTACAATTTAGAAGCTGACATTTGAATCCTGAGTGTCTTTTCAAACAGGCTTAATTTAAAACAAATGTAAGAAAAAAGTTATTAGCTCAGAAGTACTTGTTAATTTAAATATGTCTTCACCATCCATACTTTATTTCAATTTCCTGCATATCTTTATACTCTTTGATTTTCAGTAGTTCTGTATACAATTTTTGGCATTCCACTTGTATCCTTCTCCAGAGACCATCCCTTGACTGCAGCTCATTTCTCATTTCTGAGACGTCTGCCTCCATGTTCTAAAGAAACAAGCAAATGGGCGAACAGTTAAATAAAATTTAACCAGCTGTTAACCAGCCTTAAATGCTGGGTTTTGACACATCATATTCAATACCTGTACATACAGGATTTAAATTTCTGAAAAACATATTGCTTCCATGTCATTTCCTCTCATCTAAAAATCAGATTCTGAATATGTTTTAGCCCTTGCAACGTACCAATGTATCTGCCTCTGAAATTACCATCAGAAACGTAATTCAGAAGTTCTTCATTGTACTAAATGCACCTAAAATATATAGCTTGCTTGTTTTAGAAGGTTCTGCATCATGGAACATGTTTCACATGCCAGAATTGGTGTCTTAAGTGGCTTCCATTTTCTATTTTCCTAACAGCATTTCCAAATTTATAAACTTTAGAAACTACAAGGCCGCATAAATCTTCTTCAAAGCTAGTTCCATCTGCAGGGAGTTAATTGCTCATTTAAATGAACATCACAAAATTTTCAAACAATCAAAAAAAGATTTTTCTTAGGAAATTGACAAACCTTTTTCTTTTTTATCTTTAATTTCTGATTGATCATGTGTTAGGCAACCTGAAGACACATACTACATTTGGCATGATAAAACATGAAGACCAGAAAAATATACTGAAAACATACTAAATATAAGAAATTGGAAATATAACCCACAAATAACAAAAGTTATTTAAATAATAATCAGTGCTTGCAACAGTAACATCCAGAAAATATGTATTGCTTCTCACCTAAGATCCAAAAGCATTAAAAAAAGATTTTTCCAAGGATACTGATCCTTTACCTTTCAAACTATTACACCAAAAACATTCACATTTTTCCTAATTTCTTCATTTTATCTGAATATAGCTTCCATCTTTAAGAGCAAAAATAAAGCCTTTAAAATTTCAAAAGAGAACTGGATTCCAGAAACTGCACTACAAGAAAGAACTTCAAAGGTTTATTTCCCTTAGAGCCTCCTGTGAGAATGACCCTCCTTCCAAGAAGCCTGTGGTCTTCCTCTTGCTGAAAGGGTTGCTGAGAACAGATATGAAGTGCTTTTGCTTTTTTGGACTCTTTTAGGGGGGCTGCATATATGGACTCATTCATCTTATCCTTTGTTACATTAAGGGCCAAGAGAGCTTTTTTAAACATCAAAATGCAATTCTGTGTATATTCAAGTGAAATAAAGCTTAATGAACTGTTAAAGTTGTTGGTAAGACTTGCTTATACTCATCTTCATGACTCCAGCATTCAAGAAATAGCCACAATTGTTTTATAACATATGAATATGGGAGATGGTTAGTTACCCTTCTGATTTCATTCTGGCGTGGATAAGGAAAATGAATTCCACACAATTGTGTGGCAGAAGTAAAATTTTCTGTGATAGACTGCTGTCATCACACGTATTTACATAAATTGTATTTTCATGTGAATTAAAATAGTAGCAGGAGCAACAGCAGTCACAGCAGCAGCTGCAATAATAATTGGCAGAACTTCAGGTCAAGAGTTTCACAGTTTTACATATCAGTTAAAAAAATTAGTTATGCATCACTTACAATTTTAGAAAGTATGTATTGCATCTGGTTAAAATGAAAATTAATTTTGAAGCAGAAAACTTTACGATTTGTTTAGAAAACATCTCATATAGCCTGCCTTTTTCAAATTGAAAAAAACATTAAATCTTTTATTTCCTTCTGTGAAAAGTTTTGCTTCTACTAGCTTCCCAATCAAAACAAAGTCCCAAAAAGTTCCTGATCAGCTCTTGTTCTAATTCTACTCAAAGCTCTTTGTGGTGTGTCAACCCTGACTGGATGCCAGGTACCCACCACTGCCAGTCTGTCAATGCCTTTCCCAGCTGGACAGGGTGGAGAAACAAGAGAAATGCTCTTGGGTTGAGATAAGGACAGGGAGAGATCACTCACCAGTTACCGACAAGGGCAGAACAGTCTCAACTCAGAGAAATTAATTTATTGCTAATAAATTAGAGCAGCTTAATGAGAAATAAAAACCTAAGTCTTAGAGCACCTTCTCCTCATGCCTCCTTTCTTCCCAGGCTCAACTTCACTCCTCAGTTCTCCACCTCCTTGCCTCCAGTGCTGTAGGGATATGAGGAATGGGGGCTGTGGTCAGTTCATCACACCTTGTATGCTGCTCCTTCCTTCTCGGTGGGACTCCTCACACTCTTCTCCAGCTCCAGTGTGGGTTCCTCCTTAGGGAGATGGTCTTCCATCAATTTACTCATAGTGTGTCCTTCCCATAGGCTGAAGTTCTTCATTAACTCCTCCAGTATGACTTCATTCTATGGAGTGCAGCCTTTCAGGAACAGGCTGCTCCACTGTGGGTCCCCAGGGGCTCATAAGTCTTGCCAGCAAGCCTGCTCCAGTGTGGGCTCCTCTCTCCACAGGACCACAGGTTTGTCACAAGCTTGCTCCAGCACAGGCTTCCCACAGTTTCCTTCAGACATTCCCCTGCTCTGGCTGGGTCCCTCCAGGGGCTGCAGGTGGATCTCTGCTCCACCCTGCACCTCCATGGGCTGCAGGGGCACAGCTGCCTCACCATGGGCTGCACCAGGGGCTGCAGGGGAATCTCTGCTCTGGTGCCTGGAGCACCTCCTGCCCCTCCTTCTGCACTGACCTTGGGTCTGCAGGGCTGTTCCTGTGACATATTCTCACTCTTCTCTCTCCACTGCACAGGGTTTTCCCCCTCCTCTAAAATACATTAACCCCAAGGTGCCACCATCACTGCTGTTGGGCTCAGCCTTGCCCAGCAGTGGGCCCATCATGAAACCGGCTGGCATTGGCTCTGTCAGATACGGGGGAAGCTTCCAGCAGCTTCTCACAGAGGCCATCCCTGGAGGGCCCCATTACCAAAACCTTCCCAACACAAATCCAATACACTGCTCAATATTTTAAATACAATTATATGGTGCATTTTAATGTAAAGTAGTGTCCAGCACCTGACCTAATGCTGACTTTTCAAGAACCAAGCCCCTTGTGTGATGTTCTCAGGTTACCTCTCATGTTATGGCTGCAGATAAGTCTGTCAGATAATTCACAAAGTAGAGAAATAGAATGCAGTCTCCATTTACGTATTTTAAATTTTGTATTTTCTGTAAAGTCAAAAAGCTGGTCTTCCATACATTTTATTTTATTATTTGCTAATTAATAGTATAAGTGAAATAATTAGAAGCACATATGAAATGATCATAGGCATAGAGGAATATATGAGGCACAACAATTCTTGCTCTCATTGCCATCACAGTTCTCCACACCAAGATTCCCATCCACTCCTTCCTCCTTTACCTATATCATGTCCAACTACTGCCATCCTCCACCTGATTCTCTCTCATACAGGCCTGCTTACCTTTTCTGGCTTACAACAAGCCTTGCATTTTCTTCTTTCTCATACAGGCATTCCTAAAAAAATATCTTCCCTTAGCTACCCCTTTTCACCATACATTGACATCAGTGTTTCCCTTATGCATCTATTTCCAAATGCAGCTTTTCTAACCAACATAGCAGCATTCCACACCACCAACACAGTTATTCTGCAACTTTCTGCCCTTTAGATGACACTGTTATGTACATCTCGCTCCACTTCTACTTAAAGTGTCTCCAAGCTTCCTACAGCTCCTGTATTCTCTTGAATACGTGATTCCTAAATTCTTCCTGCTTGAAGATTTTCTTCAAGGCTACAGCACAATCTCTCCATTGTACAGCATGTATCCACTTGCTCCAACTGCCATGATTTGTTCCACTGCATATTCTAGTCCCACTGCTATAGGTGGCAGCCTTTTTAACAGGCCCCAAAACAGAAGTTTTGATTGCACACTGATAACTTGTTTACAGGCAAAAGATTCAGTGAACTAATGTGCAAATGGCATGTATAAATGTGGCTCTTCTCACAACACCTGACAACACAATCTGAAATTAACCTCTGCCATGTATATGCTAATTCCTATAAAGTATATTGCATATGCTGTTAGCACTCTGCAAGATTGTCTATAAACAGAAATAAATCTTACTCCAAAAAGATTTGAAGTTGCTAGAGGCCATTCAATATATTACTGAACCTAGAAATGCTTAAATAAATAAGCAAAAGCATAACTGGTATATGTTACCAGAAAAAAATATCCACGAGAATCTCATTCCTGATATGTTTCAAACAGAGATAATAAAAAAAGTTGTAAAGATGTTGTATTATCTCAATCTTGTCAGAACTCATATACCATGACCAAAAGAAGGGGAGCAAATGGTTGTCTTCATAGATCAGTGCTATGATGAAAAACAGTAAACTAGGGATAAGATAAAACCTGATGGTTCTTTACATGGCCAGAAACTTAATTTTTTTAAAAAATTGACTGCATAGTCTTCTTTCAAAACTAACAAAGCATACCATTCATGTTTGTATATACTTATTTACTAGTTATATCACACAATGAACAACAAGATAAAGAGATTTCACAGAAATCATTTATATACAAAGAACCAGACTAGGGGAAGTTCATGTAGATCCCATGGATATAGAAGAGTTATAAAAACCTAGATACACAGACAAGAGAAAAAGTATACCACTACAAATCAAACTTATATCTGTTTTACTAAAAACAAACAACCCATAATGTTCCCATATTATTCTGTGTTCATGCACAGAATATACCTAATGTACATTTATGTAGGCATCTCATTTTGATTTTCCAACATTAATCTGTAATCATCATAAAAAAACTATTACTACCTGGCACTGATTTTGGTACATTTTTAGATCCTCACGGAGTTTCATATTTTCTTCTACTAGTTCATTCTTGTTTCTTGCTATTTCATTCACAATTGCCTTTAGCTTTTCAATAATCAAATCATCATTTTCACTTTTGGGCTGGGTATAGGTAATTAGCTCTTCTTGGTTTTGATTCTTATTGCATATTTGGAGTTGATAATTCTGGGTGTGCTTCTATAAAACAAGAAAATATTTTAAATTAAACTCAATTATTGTATGTAAATTGCTAGGACCAAACCATTACTACTGAAATCATAAGGCTATACTCATCTTCACCTGGATTTGCTTAGAAAAGACGGCACAATTCAAACAGTTTGAATTACTTGCCCAAAAAAAATGTTTCAAGAACCTTCAAGGGCACGGGAGTTTTTCAAGGATCTTTTTCTCCTGTACTATGTATTTTCCTAGTACTTAATGAGCCTCAAACGTGAAAAAGGTGATTATGATGACCTACTCAAAGCAGTTACCTGTGAGAAATAATTTGAGAGAAATGTTCTTCTTTGATTCATTGAACTCAGTAGGAGCTGTATGTGTGTGTGTGCCTCATGATAGATATTAACCTTTGACTAGAGGGCTACCATTACATAGGTCATGTACAAACAGCTCAGTTACTACAGAAACTGTACTTCTTTGAGATCATTATCCTTAAACTTGGGGAAGAATAATTCATACATTTGGCAGACTCCTACACCCCATGCAGCTTTTTGCACCAATTAAAATCCTAAAAACAAAACTTCAGAAAATTGGTATTGCCAGTATTTCTGAATCCACAGGCATTGTGAAGAAGCATAATTACTATGGCAACTGTTTTTGCTGTTTAAAAAACTATCCACATGAATCCCACTACTTGGAGATTAACAAGCAGCACTAATCTTTCAGAAGACTGAGAATTACTTGAAAAATGACAACAAAATACAACCTGGAAATCATATATCATGTGCAGAGATCAAGTTGGGCAAGAAAATATAAAGTAAAAATAAATAGGGTTACAAATACCCAATATTTCACTGACAAGGACTGCAAGAAGTCATAGTTTAGACAGTTTTTGACATTATTGACTATATCCCCATAATTTGTGATGGCTGAGAACCCAAGTAGAATGGACCACTGGCTGCATATCAAATAAAAAGCAGAAATAATTGGCTTCATTTCTATAGATAAAAAAATAAGGTCCCTTTGACATCCAAGTTATGGACTTGGATATACCAAAGTGTCAATGCATCCTGTGAAAAATATCGTGCAAAACTCCAAATAGAAATCAAAGATCTTATGAAAGATGAATTTGCGGCAAAGATGCAGGAACAATTAACACTTTTGAAACAGCTAAGGGTAACAGTCTATCAGACTTGTACTTCAAAAAATAGTAGGTGTTATGTTACCGTTGTGAAGGAAATTGTCTTCAAAGCCAAGTTCACTGATGGCAATGAAAGCTTCAACAGAAAAATGTGAATGATCACCCTGAGTACTCTATTTTGACTTGTCTAACTGTACAATCAACATGTCATCAGTAAATTGTCTAGTCAAAGACTTGCTTTTTGAACACATTTGTATGGAAGTGCAATTGCTGGAATATAATGCTCTCAGCAGCTAAACCCAAAACATAACTGCAATCCTTGGAAACTCTGGATATGTGTAAAAAGTCTCATAGGAATTGTTAAGAAAGTGTTTCACTAGATTAAGATCCAATGAGCTTAGTAACAGTGGAAAACGGAATCAGTGAGCAACATAATTGGCTTCCCCTTACTTAATTTTCAAGCTGTCTTGTGGCCCAGTCAATTTGTAAGTTTTTTTTTGTTTTTTATTTTAGAGAAGGATACATCATCAGGACATTAATTAAATGTTTTTCTGGATTAGAAGGAATTAAAAAATAAAAATATGCAGTATCAATAGTCCATATATAAAAAAAGCAATAAACAAATTGACAAGTAGAAAATAATCATAAAGTCAACCAAGGAACTGCATGGTAACTAAAAGGCTGAAAAATATGAAAAAAGGGGCTAAGTGATCCAACAAACAATGCCAAGACTGATTCTGGAATAGCATATGAAAATTTGTTTTTCTGCATAAATGATACTAGCGTATATTTATGATCTTAAAAAAAATGAAGGCTATCAGATTTGAAGGAACTTTATACTTGCATTAACACCTTAATGGCATGCAGTACTTACTTGGTAAGATACTTTGTAATAACTTGTCACACTTAATTCCATATTAGTAAATACCATGGAAAAGTATCTCCATAATATGCTTAAAAAGTAAAAAGGAACATTCACTGGTTTTTGTAATTGTTTCCTTTTTTTTTTAAAAAAAATAAATGTTATCATTTTCATCATGATCCTTATTCATTTTCTCATTTTCATGAGAACAATTAAATGAAAATAAGATCATGTATCATTAGATCTTCCAGTATGGTTCTGCCTTATCATATATTCACTACCAATATAGACATGCATTGTAACATTCACTGTAAGCTTAGTTTTTAAAAATTAAGTTAAAGTAAGCTCTAGGTGAGCAGAGTTCATTTTCTTCCTAGAACAGGAAGGTAGGAATCTTACCTGAAATAAATTACATTTCTCAGGCAAAAATTTTGGTTGCATATCTACATAAACAGAATTATTTACACAGGTTGTCCCATTCTCCCATTCTTGTGATTTTGCCTTATATTCCTGAAAGATAACAAAACAAGGCAAGTAAACATAGAGAAAATACCTAATCTCCTCAATCTAAATTTTTCTAAAAATTTTTATCGTTCTAAGAAATATCTGGTTTTTAAATTAATACATAATCTTTCCATAATTTTGGAAAGAAGTTAAAGGAAAGAACAATTCTATAAACCAGCCATCCAGTCATCCCCACCAGAAAAAGACAAGTCTTAAGGGCTATTGATTTGAGAGCAATGAGTGTAAACATAATAATTGAATAAAAACTATAAAATATTAGAATTATTACTATGATACACAAATTTTATTGGATAGTTGCTCCTGTGACTTTAAAGCTATATCGGTATTGAGCAGGGTAATCAGCAGGGAATCAAACCCTTAATATTCAGGCACAAAGTGCTCACTTTTTACTTCTTGCTCTCTTTAAAATTAGTGCTTCAGGTTCTGAGTTCATCTAGTTTAAACAAAAAACTGTTTAAGAAATTCTATTATATTAGATTTATCTAATATTGTTTTTGTATTTGCACTTACATTCATATTTATAGTGTATCTGAATTTGCTTTAAACTCATGCCAAACCTTATATGTACACAAATACATTTTGAAGGCAGTATCCTAAAAATAAGCAGAACTTCAGTTACTAGAACTGTTGCTCTTTTAGTCTGAAAATTTAGTGAAATAACAGTACACTGATTTATATATTGAAAACAAATGGAAATGTTGTTCCAAAAGGGCAGATGATATTTTATAATTAAACTAAACTGGCGTATTCCCCAAATTTAAAACAATAAGGGTTTTTATGGCTACTGAAAAAAACTATTTCTCAACATAGAGGATTAATACAAATCTTCTTTCATAGCTGCCCTAATATCTGCTTTGACATTTAAAACAATAAACATCTTCCTATTTTATAAAACATGATACAAATGGAGTTTCAGACTACTTAATGAGGACTGCAGGTTCAAGGCCTTACTAAAGCACTGCTAAGCTTAGTAGATTTTCATCACAGTAATTATTTCCTGAATACTTGAATTTGCTGAATATATTCCAAGTACTCATTTTTCATACTGCATAATTAATCAAATCATAGCATTGTCTTACATTATTTTCACATTTTAATCTTGAGTAAGGCTATTCTCAAGTTAGTTGACAGTAGTGATATATCAAGGATAGATGTACAATCCATTTATTATTTTTGTAGTAGCTGATGTTGGCATGAGTTGACATGCAGCTATGCTGCAGTCCAAAGCATTGTAGCTTTTCTGATGGTGAGAACTCCCATGTGGAAGAGACAACCAACGTCATGTAGAGCTGGGATGTGTCTATGTAGACACAGGAACCCAAAGGTCACAGAAGTCAGTCCTAGATCTTATAGAATAACATAAAAGGCAAGTCCAAAACACAGATCCTAAGACCCTGTTTAATATGGGTTAAAAGTAGGATTTACTTAAAATCTTCTAGAGCTGAATTTCTTGATTGCAAAGTCCTCAAAGTGTCCAAATCATCTACATCATAAATCTGCATCATAAATGCCTAAGTCTACCCAATGCTTAGCAGCTGGGCAGGCAGCTCTCATATCACCTAGTACCACCCTCCTTGCTTTGCCTACAGCACCCAGCACAGTAAGCATGTGGAGCACACACTACTTCATTATGCTCTTCACAAAGGATGGACAGAGAAAATATGAATTTTGTGATCATTCTATGCTTCATCAGATTACTGGTTAGACTGTTCTTCCCATAAATGGAAGACTCAGTGTAAAAATCTTTCAAGACAGAACCTGAAGTATAATCTTCCCATGTTAGTTTTATACCTATCAGACAAATGTTATTTTTCAACAGGCTCTGGAATTCTTCCTTTTGAAGTTGTTTCGTTTAGCTCAGGATATCAGGAAATTTATTGGATAGGTAAAAAAGAAGCAGCAAAAATTAGCATACCTAGACACTATATTGCTCAGTTTTAAGAGATAACTGGATGTCAGTTTCTGCCCCAGTGAATGCAGAAGAGTACTTGGAGAGAAGACACCACCTGGGCACACACTCTCTACAAGTTCTCTGTCTTACCTAACTTTCCTTTTTGTCCAATAAATACCTGATTATTCTGCAGATCATAAAGTAACCTCTGAGAAGTCAAGGCTAGGAATTAAGAATAAAAATCAGCATCTTCCCATATTCAAGAATAAGTCCAATAAAATCCAGCCCGTGTCCAAAGGGATAGGGAATATGACTGAATCCTGTCCTCAGCATCTATTATCTACCCCCTCAGTCACTATGCTGGATTCTGGAGGATGTGTTTATAAGTGCCTAATCCTTCCTCATACATTGCCCAGGGAAATCAGGCACTGAGGTCAAGGTCACAGATTGCCTCAGGCATATGGGTGCTGACAAGGTGCATGTGTAACAAGCAGTTTTCCAATCCTAAATCCTTTTTTCTGTGTAGACCAATGTGGTCAAGGTTGTCCTGAGGTCTATAAAACTTGAATTAATGGTAGGTATTGTGTGACAGTATCGTGCATATGTATAAGCTCTCATGCCTCAAGAGACTGTGTTATCCAGTACACATCTATTCACCAGGAAAACAGTAAAATTTATTTATAGTTACACTTACAAAAAAAATTGGTATTAAATAATATTAAAACTAAGAACCATTCTTGCCAAAGCAAGACAATGATACAATTTTTGTACAATTATGAGTGAAATAAAGCTTACAATTTCAAATCAAAAATTAGTTCTAGAAGCATAATAAAATTAAAATATAATGTCATACAATTCTTACCTCCAGTTTCATGTATAAATTCCTTGGGTTAGATGATGTCTCCAGGTTTTCCTCATATTTTTCTCTACTTTCGAGCTTTTTTTGTTTTAACTGATGTGACTGTAGCTTTTCATAACTATGTGTCAATCTTGAGAACTAAAATCAAAAGTTAGAGTTCAATATGCAGAATCTATCAAGGATGACCACATGGCCAAAGTTTTCTTAAAATTAGAATCACCAACTGCTGCTTTAGTATTCTAAATGGTTGATCAATGTAACAAAAAAATCAATTAATAAAGTTAAAATCAATTAATAAAGTTGTCACAGATGAACAAGACTAAGCTCTCATATAAATGTTAACTGTTCCAATGGGTTCATTTGACAGCTACTTAATTCCACCGGAGTTCTCCATGGCACTGTCACCCACAGAGTCATTTCCTCTACAGTGTTCATATGGAATGTTCTATACTTGTTTACTGCCATCTTGTGTTGACATTTTTAAAGGGTGCTTCACTAGTCAGAATGATTATCATTAATGTACTCCGAACTTGTGTGTTTCTTTCTTATGATGAAAATTGTTAAAATGCTGTCTGTGATGATTGCAGTCTTCTGATACCACTGAGTGGGTCTCAGAATCAGACACTAAATAGACAACAGACACTGCCTACTGATGTCACCATGAAAGCCTGGCTTAGGAGTCAGAGGCACAGAAGAAAAGGTACCAGGGGAAGGACCAGCCTCTCCAGAAAAAGAGCCAGTTTTTACATCAGTTCACTACACTGCACAAAACAAAGGGTGTCTCTGATAAGAGATTTGATACAGAACAGCAATACTGTTTGGTAGGAACGTGTACATTTGGTTTTGAAAAAAAAATAAAATGCAAACCCAAGGATATTGATAAAGGAAGCACTAAAAATATGGTCTTGAGGAAAGGTGAATGAAAGAACTTGGGGAAGAATATCGTGCAGAAAAGAAGCTTACAGTAGATACCGATCTTGTCTCTTGCTATTTAGTTCCTTTACATTTAAGTATATGACTTAAAAAAGAACCTGACTCTCACATAAAGTTTTTTGTATACCCAAACAAAATCCACAAAATCTCATAGTTTTGTTAACAGCTCCAAGTGAACTGTTATTTGGAAACGGAATGGAATCCTGTTGAGTCAACACTGAATAAGCAATTGAGGTCTGTTCAGACAACAAACAAGGCCAAAGAAGTCCAGAAAAGATACAGAACAGAAACTAATTAAAAAATAATCTGCAAACTTCCTAGATACATTTGAGATGAACTTGAGAATCATAACATGGGACAGCAAAAACTAATTGAAAAGCTAACAAAAAGACAGATTATCCTGGATGAGAAAATTCCATTATATGAAGAGGCCCAGGCACAGATTTCACGAACCTGGAATGTCTGAATAGCAATTCTGTAACATGGGCACACAGAGCTGAGTTATCACCTTCAAAACCAAATCAAAAGTCTTGCAGTGGAGCTGCCTATATATGAAATTGACTTTGCCAGAGAACAGAGTTAAGATAAAATATTTAAAATGAGTCAGAGTATCCAGGCTCAAACAACATGGAACTCATTGACCTTGGAAGAAAGATACTCTTTTTCAAATAACAGTTTTGCTCTTGAATATATTATGGCATGTGTGAACTGCCTGGGAAGACTAAATTCAGATAAGACAGGTATTGGAATGTTTATGCTAAAAAGGTTAAGAAATACAACAAATCAGTAAATCAATCTAAAATGGAACAGAGTGGCCAAAATGTGAAAATTTAGTCTGAGTCTTTTTAACGACAGAAGGATATTGAAGGCAAATTATAGTCTGGATATTATGATGACTGGAAACTAGACTAAAAGACAAAACCCCTTCCATTAAAGGCCAGATATTTGTTTTAAAAGGTTCAAGTTTTTCTACTTGCATGTTGTACATGTTATAAAGAAAAAAAGAAAAAAAAAAAGGCATTTTAGTGAGTTCTGGGGTAGAATCGATTTTAGTTTAGATTTCTGAAAGTTTGACATACAAGCCTGAGACACTCTGCATCAGAAAAAGCTGCCTGTAAAATGCTTAGTCATTTCAGCTGTCTTAAATTCTTGTCATACACTGGCATGAATAGTATTCTGGGGGTGTCCATTTCTTTCTGTAGATTCTAAAGGAAGCCCGGGATAACTCAGATGTAGCTTTTACATGTCTAAGTGAGGAAATTAGTTGCAAACCTCTTAGAGAAAGAATGATTCAGTCTTCTTTTGCTGAGAGATTTCCATCACTTTCAAAGAGAGAATAACTACTAGACATCAATATAAAAAAAAAGAAAAAAAGAAAAAAAGAAAAATAAGAATCAAAGTAATGACGATACACCTTGAAAGCTTTTGCTATTTAGTTATGACAAAATGCTGCATGTTTGAATGAATGCAGCAGTGTGGCCTAGGAGTTTCAGATTATGTACCAGGAATTATTTCCCTGATACAAGAAAAATGTAGATTTTACTGCATTCGAAAGGCATACAGTCAATTCAGAGGGAATACTGCTCATTAAACAGCTGGTTTTAGCAGTACCAAGGGAAAAAAGCACAAAGGACCACAGAAAAGAAATTTATTCTGAATAACCTAGCATTCTGATAGCTAGAAAAAGCGATCCTCACTATTTCTATCAAGATGAGGAAGAAACAAATCTTGGGAGGGATTTTAAGAATACACGTCTAGAGAGAGATACAATGCTATTGGTAAACAGTAACACACTAGTTTAGTTTTTGTGCAAAACTAAATTGTAGCTTGTAAGATTCTACAGTTCAGAAGGTGGTATAACTTCCAAGTGAGAATAAGAACCGAAAGAAGGGGATCAAAGGAGATAAGGCAAAGATTCATATTGTCAAAGAAGGTCTGTATTTTATATATGAGTTTGTGTAGCTGAGAACTGGGGACATTAAAGTCATTCCACTGCAGACACTGCAGCACTTTAATTCAGGAAAGAAACTCAATAAGGAGATGTGCAAAAGCTAGAGGAGCAGAGTGGGACAGTCCTACTGTCTAGCATAGGTGCTAGGAACTGTTCTGATGGGCAGACTTCTGTTTATCACATAGAGAATCAAGGCAAGCCCCCCAACACAGGCATTCAACAGTTTTCCAGCCAAGGTGAACGAGGTGGATATTTCATGAAGAAATAAGGTTTGTTCAAAGGAGAGGAATGGAGACTGGAAAATAAAATGCAAACAGCATCAGTGCTGGAACCTTTAGAAAAATAAATAGGATAACTGAGGGAATTAAATGTTTGGAGACATGGATTGGGAAGGTGATGTATATTCTTAGGGGTTAGAAATCCAAAGTTCTTGCATAAAGACAGAAGAAGAAGCAACCAAGAAACTCAAAGAAAGGTTAAGTGGTCTGAGAGGTTTGCTAAAAAGGAGAATTTGGGCAAGAAATATAACCAGGTTTAAAGAGAAAAGCTAGTAGGTTAGAAAATGTCAGGTTCTTTAAAAAAATAAAAGAGAAATGAGGTTGCATTTGCCCATGGAAAGGGTAATTGAAAACTCTAAAATAAAAAATCTTTATGAAAAATAGCCTGGACTTTCAATTTCAGAAGGTTCAATTTTAGTGAAGATATTACCAAAAATGTGAAATATAAACGCAAGTATTTTTAGCATGAGATAAAAATAATTAAGAAATGAAAAATATTGCAGAAAATGTTATAAAGAAGAGAGGTGTACTATATTTTGAGGATAGTTCTGCATTGCTAAAGATACCTTACTACTTATGCATAAAATGTCACACTTTTTCATTGTGTGTTTATCTTCTCAATAATCATGCTAAGATGAAGATTTTCTGTAGTTCTGCAAATTATAAACCAGATTTTATTTCTAGCTACTTTCCCAAATGATTAAAAGTGATAATTACAAAACAGCCAAAGCATTCACTGCCTATTTACAGAAATGGTTTCCAAATCCTTTTTCATATGTAAAAGAAAATATAAAGACAACATAACCTTAAGAATAAGTAATACATTTATTCATCTGATGGACCCAGGTGTACTACCACTTCTAAATGAAAATAATGATATTCAATTTATGCAATCTGACTTTACTATATAATAAGCGTGGTGATTGGAAATTCTGAATTATATCACTATGTCTCTGGTAGGCGAATCCAGTGAAGGGAACAGAAAAGTAGCAGGAAAAACAATGCAGAGTTGTGTACTTTAGTTGTTAAAATCTGAGAAACAGAATCAACTTGAGTTTGCTAAGAGTTTAGATTCATGATTGAAGTAGAAAGTACTGAAGAAACAAAAACACAGGTGCAGAGCAAACACAGCCAAACTGAATCATAAAACCATAGAATTATTTGGGTTGAAAGGGACCTTTAAAAGATCATCTAGTCTAGCTCCCCTGCCTTAAACAGGGACATCTTCCATTAGACCAGCTTTCTCTAAGCCCCATCCAGTCTGGCCTTGAACACTTCCAGGAATGGGGCATCCATAGCTTCTCTGGGAAAAATGCTCCAATATCTCATCACCCTCACTGAAAAAAATAATAAATTGTTCCTCAGGTACAATCTAAATATGCACTCATTCAGTTTGAAACCCTTGTCCTTTCTCTCAGCCTGTCTTCACTGGAGAGATGGTCCAGAACCCCCTGATCATAGCCTCCTCTTGACTCACTCCAACAGGTCCAAGTTTTTCTCGTACTGGGGACCCCAGGGTTGGACACAGCATTGCAGGTGGGGCCTCACCACCACAGAAAAGAGGGGGAGAACAACCTCCCTCAATCTGTTGGCCACATTTCTTTTTACGCAGCCCAGGATATAACTGGCTTTTGGGGCTGCAAGAACACTCTGAAATAAATAAAAAAACTCCCAACATCATCAACGTGGGTTACACCAGTTTTGATACAACAGAAACCTTACGGAAAGCTATCAGTTGAGGGAAACTAAAGCCAGCAAAAGTTACAGCAAAGACATGACAAGCACAGTATAAATCTTAAAATCCCTAACGTGCCTCAGAATCATACTAACATGAATCCAATTACCTATTTTATTCATTCACCAAGGCTTTAGTTATTAGTCTGAAGTTAGGAAATCAAGTATCTGTCTTCATAACAGATGTCACATCCACATCAAAATCTATCCAAAGAGTTTCGACACGACAGTACATAAATTATAATGGAGCCTGGTAGGCAGCTGTAGCATCATCATTTGTATGACACAATTCATCTTTCCCAAATCCATAATGGCACATCTATACAATTTGGCATGTGTAAGTTTTTTATACTGCAATCACAAAATAATGAAACTGACATATTTCTTACTTGAGATTTCAGTGCTTGAAGCTGAGTTTCATAACTCTGAGCCATTTCATTTTTAGTTTTCTCTAAGTTTTCCAATTCTTGTTGAAGTAGTCCCACCTAAAGTTAAAACAAGCATTCAAATGTACCTTTTTTGACATTTTTCAAAATAAGTAATTTTTGGGAAAGTAATTTGAAACTTTGAAAGAAGACTGCTTCTTTAAGGAGAGATATTAAAAATAAGTATTAATTCAGTAACTTGGTAATAAAACTGCATACCACAGACCCAGATTGTGTCAACATCAAATTAGGGATTTTATAGTAAAAAAATCTCATTATTGTACAAGTCTGTCATGAAAGACCATTTCTGAAAGCTTTTTTAACCCAACTGTGGTATTCCCCATTGTGAAAATTTTCCTTGCATGGCTTATAAAATGACACAAATTACCTTCCAGTATTTATGTATAAATTACCAGAAGACACCATAGACTCATTTCAGCTCCCTAAGTGCAGTGCCATTTGCAGTATCATGAATTATTACAGTTTCACAGAGACCTGAGAAATATGCATGGCACATGTGCTTCTCTGGAGGGGCATTTGGAAGCTCAGTATAATATGCTAGAGTATTTCAGATAATGTCTCTGCACAGCAAATAAACTGATGCTTTGAGGATGGGCTACTTGAATTCCTCTCTTGGTTCTTCTGACTGCAGGGACTAAGGGCAAGTTCTTAATTGCTCATTAGGGAGAGTCACTCCCTTTTTTAAACTCCCACGGCAATTTAGCCACCTAGCTCACACAAGGCTGCCCTTGTGTAAACACCTAAATTCAGCTGGCTTGAACTAGAACTGAATGCTATGCAAGGATTTCTTGATGCTTCTGAATAATTATTCAGCCGAAAAGCCAGTGAAGTACAGACAATATAAGGTACACTGGGGCTTGAAGTTTCATAGGAAAGTCTAAGTAGTAATACATTTTGAATCTTCACAATGAATAAAATTATCCTACAAAGATATATTGTGTAAAATGCTAAAAATCAGGCATAAACAGTAGTAACAAAGACATAATTTTGGGAACCTATTTGAACTGCATTCTTCCATTTAAAATTTCTGATGAGATAAAAAGTGCTGGCATTTAGGAAAAACATCAAATTATCTTTTTACAGCTAACCCAAGAATATTTGATGTAGACTTTAGGGAAATAGAAGAAATATGAGATTTTAAATGACATTTTTACAATCACTTTTCAGAACAGAAGCACACTTTAAAACAAAACACTAAGGATAATTAGTGACCTTTAAGGGGTGTTTGGTATTTTACATGATAGAACAAACAGTCTTATAGAGAATTTAAAGCATACTAATAAGAAACTACCAGAATAAATACTTTCTTTATAGAATGTGATATTCTTAAATACCTCTTGACCTTTTTGATCCAGTTTGCTTTGGGTACTTGCTAATTCTTGATCCTGGATATCCATCTTCGCTTCCAAAGCTCTCATCTTTCTTTCCCATTCTACTTGCTTTCTGTTTACCATGATGTCAATTTGATGCACTAATTCCTGAAGTTCAGCTTCACATGGAGAAGCTCTAAAAACATAAAGAGATTTATTTTTTCAAATAAAGAATAAGGGAGAAATAATTTTTTTTTTTTTTTTTACATTGCTACAATTCTATTTTAATTGTGATCAAACTAACCACTTTTCAGCAACAGAAAGAAAGAAAAAAAGAAATGGGAAAGGTAAATCATGCTTTCAAGTGTAGGTGCAACCTCACTTCATCAATCTTGAGTTTGCCTGCATGCTCAACTTTTGACTGCAATAAACTGAAAATACAGCTCAATGATGGATATGGGTTTATCACAAATCTTTTATTTGGTGCTTAAATTGTGCACATCCCTTGTTTTGATAATTATTACAGGACATTTGAGCGAATTTGTTAAGATTTATAATATCACAATTAAAACATAGCATGGTTTTTAAAAGTTAAATTCTTTAAAACTTCTTTTACATCCACAAATCCTTGAAACTGTAAGAATATCAATGTTAAGCTTGGAAGGGCTTTTTAAATGCACACATAAATCTTAATGACTTTTTAATGTTAAAACTGTTGGCAGTGCCGTTTTGATGTTTAATATGAATCACAGAATGACAATAACGAAAGTGCAAGCAAGTGATGTATGTCTCTCAAAACAAAAACACCTCCCTCCCAAGTGCCTGGAACCCATCTCAAAACCAGCATTAATGATGGGTAAACTCTGACTGCCTCTGGGTGGAATATAAAATGGGATTTTGAAAACAGAAGATAAAGCTATGCTGCTTTATAAGGTCTACTGCTGCATCAGAACTACCTTTTCCTTGATACTGCTCTAAAGACCAGTGCACTTCCAGCCTCCTCAAATGTCACATGGCAGCACTTTGGTGAACCACCAGCAATGACTCAGGTATGCGATTTCAGCCTTCAGAAGCAGGCACTTGCTTTATTGTGTCACATGGATAATCTAAATATTGTTATGCAAGTAAGAATACAACTTCTAGCCTAGATCATCAGATTACCCTTTCAGATCCGCCATGGCTGACACCCTTCACTCTTAAATTTCACCCACCTCTTTCAGATCTTCCTTCACATGGCAAATTCTGCATTTGTTGCTAAAAAAAATTTTCTCTTAACAGCTCTTGCATGCTTCTTGAACCTAAAGCCATCATTATATAAAAGGGAGTGAAAGAGCTTCTCAGCCTATCTTCATTTTCTCTAATTCCTTACCTGGATCCTCTAAGCACACTTGCAGCTGCAAAAGGAAATCTGTACTTGAAATTGTAGATGACTGCTGCTGTTCTACTACCAAAACTACTCTGTATCAAGGCTCTGGTATGGAAAACAGATCCCCAGTAATCCCCACTCACTAGCAGAGAGGTGCTACTTGCCGCAGTAACTATTGCTTTAATCCACTAGTGCTAATTACCCCCTCACAATATGGCCAATTATATGGCACCACAGTCATGAGAATATATTTTGATCACTGGATGTGGAATGCAGTGGTTACTTTTGTTTAATAAGACATCATGTAAACAAACACACAAAGAACCAAATTTTCTCCTAAGCAAAGAAGTAGGCATGTTTTTTTTTACTCAGGCAGAGTCAGCATTCCCAGTTTGCTGGATGCACACATGGAATGGATTCGTCATACAGGGAAGTAATGGCTTGTACTTCAGCAAGTGGCAGCTATTTCTTTTTTTGGTTCATTTACTTTGAAAAAGCTCAAAACACTTAAAGTTATCTCACTTTAAAGTGGTGTAGGTAAGCTCTTAGTATTCTTTTATCCTGTCTCCATGTAAGTGAAAATAAAGATGAGTCATATTCTTCTGCCATTAATAACTATTTATCTTCATGCAAATTTAGACAAAAATCCAGATAAAAAGTTTCACCACCTCCAGGCCTTTATCACAAACGATTTTTGCACTAGTTAGACCTTTCTAGCTCTATTTATCCATCTTTTGCTTTGGAGTTCTGCACATGTCTGCTTTTTTCTGAGTGTTTCCTAACAGACATAGAAAGAATGGTATTGTCCATACACTCTAGAATAAAGTTATTTAAAAACAGATGATTTAAGAAATGTTTGGTTCATACTGTCTGTCTTGACTTAATACTTTCTTCCCTTATTATTTACATTCTACATCCTACACAAATAGGAAAATAAGTATGGCCATATTTATGCAAACACAAGCAAAACTTAGTCTTACATAGTATATTCATTAGGTTTCAATATTCGCCACAGCTTCCACAGTCAATATTAATTCATTTTATTATTGCAAACCTTGCTCTAAAAATAGGATATATACAAACCATTTGTGACAGAATCTTCTACCCTGAAGTTCCATTACAAGAACTACAACTAACTTATTTAACAACTTGCAGCCATACTGAATCATGCACATCTATGGATAGACAATTTGTGATTTATGTGTCCTTGCAGTTGGAATGTATTTGTCCTGATTTTCACCACCATTACTCAGCCATTTTCCCAAATTTTAAAGGCACTGCATTATCCCTGGAATACTGTCAGCATAAGACTGAAATTTTTTCATTTCAGCAAAGGTGTATCCTAAACTACTCTTCCAGATTCTTTGTATAGTTAATAGAAATAACTTGCTAGCAAGAATTATGGTTTATGATGGGAGAAATTCCTCTAGATTCATCTGCAATAGGCGGAAATTTCCTATATTGATTAAAATAAAGTTGAGGCAGAATCTTGAATTTTTGAAACAGGCTTCTGACTTGTAGCCAAAGAATAGCAGTACCTTTGGGGTTTTCTAATTCAAGCTTTTATATGGCTACTTTTGCAAATCATATAGATATGATATGAAAAAAGGATTCCCTCAAAGCAAAAAAAAAGGGGGGGGCACACTAATCAGAATATTTTACTGCAGCAATTTATATCTATCATGAAAAGTGCATGCATTATTCTTCAGTATGACACAGCACACTTTTAAATCCCATTAAAAACTTTCTTGGGCCAGAATAAGATACGATAGATCATGCCTCTTTTATTTTAAGAAATACCTTTACGTTTAATGTGCATCGTATCACGTTGTGTTGTTTCTTGGAAATAATGACAGAATAAATAGGTTTATTTGAAAAGCAGTTAGTAAGTTTACCTACAAAACTATGATGGATAAATATTCTGTTTCAGTCATTAAGTAGGGAAGTACTTCTTATATGTGTGTGTTCCTTGAAGATGCTGAATGGGATGAGGTCCAAAATCAAATCTTATTCATGTTCTCACTTCTTTAGAAAGACTTTGTGCTAACATATTTTCTATATTAACTAAATACTAACATTTTTTTTCCTAGATTAACATTAAAAGAACTAAACTTGGATTATGTAAAAATAAAAAATGATTATGTGTTCCTATGAAAAGTGCACTTAATACTTGGAGAGAACAGTTGTGGTTATTATCTGTGCAGAATAAGGCTAGGGCTTTAGCAATGAATCTTGTTTTCAAGATTCTTAATGTTTTAAGAGCTGTGATATGTAAGTTTATACTGCTGTAGCCTAGCAACTTCAAGTACTTTTTAAAAAAAGTTTGAAATAACGTTTCTTAACATCTTAATAAAACCCCACATAGCTTTCATTCCCCCTCCTCTCCCCCAGTTCAGGTATGAATATTTAAAACATTTAAATAACTAATAGAAACAGTGAGTAGAGTATTAGCCACAGCAATAAGATGTCTTAATTATCAGCAGTTTCTCCAGTTTGCATGGAAAGCAAAAGAAATAGAGAATCAAGTTTGCTTTCAAAATCATTAATATTTTGTGTTTCACATTTTGAATAAATCTACATAATTCAATTCCATCGTATATTCAACTCCCAGGACAGTAAGTCATTACATACATAGTCACAGCTTGGTCCTGGAACACTTCTAAGTCCTCCTCCATAACACTGATTGTTGTTTTAACCTGTTAAAACACCAAAAGTCAAGTAATTCAGATTCTTAAATGGATTAGTTGACATAGCCAAATAGTACAAACTGGATAGTTCTGTTTTCATTTCATATTATGCAATTTTCTCATAGCAAAAAACAAGGACAGGGGAGTGCAGCTCTAATTACATGCTGGAATGGGCAAGACAAAAACTTCGGGAGTAAGCTCAGCTCTCTGGCAGCAATTCTTGCACTTGGTGCAGCACTGGGATACCAGAGGTGGTGCTGAGCTTAAACCTAGCCCCGAGTCTCCATACGGAAATTTGTTTCGGATCATTCCCTGTTGTGTGATGTCAATGATTTGCGTAGACACTCTGAAGCACATGAATCTAAATTTGCCATAGATTCATGGCTGCGTTCATCAAACATTTTCATCCTTAGCACACCATGATTCATCTTCACCCAGGCTCTAAGTGCTCCCAAACAGCATTTCGGATTCCTATAGACTGGTCACTCCCTTGCCTGGCAGATGCAGTCCAAGATGTGCAGCCCTCAAACACCTCGGCAGGAAGGTCAGAACAAATGCTATTGCTGAGACCAGTCCGGTTCTGTGGGTGCAGCAGGACACAAGGATGTGGGGACATGCCTGCCTGCATGCAAGAACATTATGGGTGACGGGGGAGCATCAAACAGCCCTAATTCCTCGTGGGGAGGAGCAGTGGGGCGCTCAAGCACACGGGTACCAGAACCCACAGACGTGTGGGCAATGACACATGGCAATGCAGCCTTGGCTCCACAGGGAGCAGGCACTTGAGGTGAAATTGCCAAAGGGGCGCTGGCTGGAAAAGGACCGGGCCCCAGGGGTGATGCTGCCACAGGACGAGCCATAGGAGATGGACACCTGAGGTGACACCGGCACAGGGACAGCCTTGGCTGCGCCGGACAGGAGACCGGGGCACGGACAGCACCCCCCGGACTTCCGCGGCCGCCCCCTCCCCTCCGGTTACCTGCGGTGCTCCCCGCTCCGCTCCTGCCGCCCCCGCTGCCGCTGTGGCCGCGGTACGAGCCCCGCACTCCGGCCAGCCCCGCTGCCCGTCCCGCCGCGGCTCCCGCCCGTCGCCACGGTAACGCGGAGGGCGGCGGGCGAGGCGGGAAGGCGGCCGGGACAGGGCCGGGACAGCGCCGGGACAGGGCCGGGACAGCGCCGGGACAGCGCCGGGAACTGCCTTGATGGACGCAGGGGGAGCGGCGTGGACATCCCGCGGTCACTCCCTACGTCCCTCCTTCGATCCGAAGGTAAAGAACATGTGCTTTTTCTTTACCATAATTTAACAAATCAGTAGGCAAGGTGGGTTTTTTTCTTTATTTTTCTTTTTTTTTTTATTTCCCTTCCCCTTAAAACACTGTTATTACTAGATAATGAAAAGGATGAGCATTACCCTTTCCTCCCTGAATGACTAGCTATGCTTTTGCCAAAGGACTTCAAATGATTTTCAGATTACTTTGCAAACGACCTTGGCCTGATGTCTTTCCATTCTTGTGGCCTTCAGTCTGCCCTACTGAGCAACAAAATGCTTTTAGGCATCACAGCTATTTCAGCTCTTTACAGTAATAAATTGGGGGAGTTTACATCTCTTCAAACACCAGTGAGTTTTTCTACCAGGATGGTACCATTCACTTTGTATGTATTGCCCTGAAATTTCACAGAGCAGAGTCAGGACCTGCTAGTCTATTTCTGTGCACTACGTGTTCAGCTTTGGCTTTTTTTTTGGTTTTTTTTTTTTCCTTAGTATGTTTACTGAAATTAGCAAGTGAACAGCAGTTTTAATACTATTCAAATTCAATACAATTCATTCAAAGGAATGATCTATTTCATTGGGTTCCTACATACTGTCCTGTGGCAGATGGTTTTTGTGTCAGCAGAAATGCTGTTTCAAGCTGTGAAATATGATTTTTAATTTTTATTTTTAATTTATTTAATAAGAGACTAAAATAAAATTATATACGAAGTTTTGGGAAAGTCACAGAATGACAGATTTATTAGGACTGGAATGGACCCTTGGAGGTCATCTCTCTGGAGATCATTTTGCCAAGGCAGGGTCGCCTAGAACAGGTGACAGGAACTCCCTGATGAGGTTTGCCATTCATTCTGGAAAATAAGAGTTTTCCCTTGTAGCCAAGCCCCTCAGGATGACAGGATGACAGGAGAAATCTGTGGGACCAATTGCTGCACTCTGAGCCCTGAAAACATTTTTTTCATTACACTTTTAATACTTCATTACACTTTTCGTCATTATTTACTTACTGTAATTAAGTTAATGTTGAAATATAATTTCTTATAATTGAAATAGTTTTGAGATTTTTTTTAAATAGTGAAATTTGGGGATATTTATTTTAAATACTGAGCTGTAAGATGATTGAAAGTACTATATACTAGAAGTGAGTTCTAATGCAACTGCCAGCAAATCTCCATTTTTTCATCTGCTCAATCGAAATGAACTTTTCAGCCATATTCCCAGTGTATATATTTTAATTTCCTCCCTGTCTTACCCTCTCTCAGTGCTAATCAGTTATTCAGAAATTTAATTTCCATCTGTCATGCCTAAGTAGAATTGGGAGGGAGGCAACTTAAAAAAACACAGAAAAATAATTTTTAAATTTCTTACTTACATTTTCAAAGCTTTTTAGAAGGACAATTCCACTGCCACTAGCTGGAGTTGTGTTTCTAATTTTCTTATGTATAGCTAAATACCTCCCCCTCTATATTAAAAAAAATCCCATATCAAATTGCTGACCTTTTCTATTTGCTTTTGCTCATCCACATAATCTCTTGACTAGGGCTTGCCTTATGAGACTCAAAACTGTTATTTGTTGACTTTAAAGAACATGCCTTACAAATTGTGACAGACAGACAGACAGTCAGTCAAAGAAGAAAAGCTCATTTCAAATCAGCTTTTAGATTAAAATTCATGGACAGCTATAAGCAGATTCCTGCAGGAAAAGAAAGTAGATCAGGGCAGGTACACAACGGAGTGTGAACAAATGTCAAACAAGACAAGGTATAACACTGATCTATTTACAAAAACAAGGGGAACTAGGCATTAGCTAGGAAGCTGCCTTTCAGAGGGATTTTAGATTGGTGTGCTGGACAATGATTAATGGGATGAAATTTAACAAGTCCAAATGTTGGACTCTGTAACTAGAGATTGAGGGTTTCTAATACTAAAGCAATAATACACAATTCAATATAGAATATTTTTGGAGCAGAATAAAAGTGGTGGTGTTAATGGAGTAGCATAATTCAAATATAATTTCAGTGATAAATGATTATATACCTACTAGTTATCCTTCCTAGGTATTTGTCACTTGAATTCTTTGACATGTGTTGGGTTTGTAGTGCAATATGTAATAGCATGTAAAAGCTAAGTGCATTTGTGTATTTAACTTTAAATACAGATTGTATTTACAGGATATATTCACAACTTACTTTGCAATCTCAGATGACAGATTTGATTGAACATTTTGTTCCAGTAAGCTCAGTATAGTTCTCATAAGAAACAGACCCATTTCTTTAGCATAGAAACCACATTATTTTAGTGATATTTATATGATGGATTCATAACAGCTCCATAAAAGTTTATTAATTGCATTCTGTATGTTAGTTTGAATGCACATGGACACCCCAACTTAATTTACAGAAAAGTAAAGGAATAGCTGAGTATAAGCCATCCATCAACAACTATGCAGGAGTCACTGAGAGACAATAAAATCTATGAAAAAAATCCTTAAGATGTAAGCAATAACAGAAGAATGACATTTTAAAAAGAACCTTTGCAAGAGGGATTTCTGCTTCTGAAAATGAGATGGGCATAAAATGTGCCTAAAGATTCTGAAATTGCCTAACTAATTTACTGGCAGGAGTTGATAAATCCTGACATAATATAGACATAGATGAAGATTACTGTTTCGAAATATTTTGGTTTTAGTTTAAACTGAAAACTACTCTTTTCTTAAGCAGCTTATGAAATCACTGAAGGAAAGAACAGAAATAGTTTGGATTTAGTAGGATTTGCCAGGTAAACCAATTGATATGTCATACTGTAGGCTGAAACCTTGGAGTGGAGAATTGTAAGAATTTATCCTGTAAAAGGAAACCTGAAAATTAAGCTTAGTGCTCTGGGAGAATGCAGACAGGAGAGATAAAGGTCCCATTAGGCCTGTTTTTGTGACACGAATTAGTCTTTCTGTGTCAGTCTCTAAGGATGACAAAAAATAATGGTAGAATCATGTAGGTTGGAAAAGACCCTTAAAGATCATGGAGTCCAACCTCTAACCCAGCACTGTGAAGTCTGCCACTAAGCCATGGCCCCAGGCACCACATCTACACATTTTTTACCTACCTCCAGGAATGGTGACCCCACCACTTCTCTGGGCAGCCTATTCCAGTGCTTGACAAGCCTTTCATTGAGGAAATTTTCCCTAATGTAGGATCTAAATCTCACCTGGTGCATCTTTGCAGCCATTTCTTCCTGTCCTGTCCCTTGCTATTTGGATGAAGAGACAGAACCCAGCATGGCCATATCCTCCTTCTAGGCAGCTGTAGAGAGCAATAAAGTCCTGCCCGAGCCTCCTTTTCTCAAGGTGAAACACCCCTCAGCCTCCCCTCACAGCACTTGTGCCCCAGAGCCTTCCCCAGCTCCGCTGCCCTTCTCTGGACACGCTCCAGCCCCTCAATGTCTTTCTTGCACTGAGGGGCCCAGAACTGAGCACAGCATTTGAGGTGTGGCCTCAGCAGTGCCGAGTCCAGGGGGACGGTCACTGCCCTGCTCCTGCTGGCCACACCACTGCTGATCCAGGCCAGGGTGCCATCGGCCTTCTTGGCCACCTGGGCACTGCTGGATCACGTTCAGCTGCTGTCACCAGCACCCCCAGGGCCTTTTTCACTGGACAGCTTCCCAGACATTCTGACCCAAGCCTGGAGCATTGCATGAGGTTGTTTTGACTTAAGATCTTTGTTGAATTTTATCTGTATAATGCTAGATACTGTCTGCACAAAAGAACAATCGCTTGTTTAAAGCTGCTTTTTCTGGAAACTCATAATAGTGTTTAGCATTACTGCAACATCTTTCAGTATGGCATAGTGTTTCCTTTGCAGTTATTCCTACTGAAGCATAAAAATATAAAAAATATTTTATGGTGTGACAGTATGTGTATGGTTTCTAGCTCTATAGACAAAAATTCTTCTTGGTTAACTTGTTTTTGCTTCTCAAATGAAATAGTCGGTTGTCTGTGATCTTTAAAATTAAAAAAGAGACTGCTAAATTTGAGACTGTACATTTCATCTGTTGCTATATATCCTGCCACAGTTGCTTCAGTTTTTATGTTGTGCCATACTGACATGAGAATTTATTAAAAATTATCCTGGTTAAGATAGGCAAGTTATAGGAAAAAAATTAAACACTCTAGAAGCATAAATTTGACTTTGTACTGTCTGAGAAGATTACAGGAAACAAACTGTGGTTTGTTTTCATCCCAAATTTAAATTATTTTTTGATAGTTTGATAATTTTAATATCCAACAGCACAAAATGTGCTAACAATTGTACAAGCTGCTTTTGGTCATATTTAGATTTAATGACCAAAGAGTAGATAATTTGAAGTTTTGTACTATTGCATAGATTTAAGTTTTTCTTTTTTGAATCAAGCACAATAAGTGAATATTCTGTTGAAATACCTCGTAGAGAAGTAATTAACAGTGCTGACATTTAAGTTGTCATTTGGGGTTTCAGAGATAGCAGTTGAGGAGATGTCATAGGAGTTCACATTGCTCACTTGCATAAGAATGTATAATATAGAATACAGCACTGTATTGGTCATATTAAGATGACATTTTCAGGTTATGCTTGGGTGATCAGGTGCTGTGCCTTAACTAATTTTATTTATTTTATCTTTGGAGTCACTGTTTAGTTTTCTAATTATCTGAATGTCATTATTTTCAGAATTAGTATTGGGGTACAGTGGTAGAGCAATTAAAAAGTATTGTTGTGTTACCTTCTATAGAAATGCATCATGAGGCCCGAGCTATTTGGCTTGCCTGGAAAAGTTAAGCCCCCATTTAACTTGACTGTAAAGAGGTATTTGGCAGGGGACTCAGAGGCAGGCACTTGGGATACTGGCTTTGTCATTCTCTTGCTTTTCTTTAGAAACAGAAAAGAGCTTTTTATCAACCTAACATCTAAACTCACCCTTCTGACCTTGAGAGCCATAATTCTAGTCAGACCGCAAATAACAGTAGCACAGTATTTGCTTGCTTCTGCAGATGCTTGCTCTGAGCATTTACATGCTCAAGGCTGAGTCTGGGCTGAGCAAATACTTCATCTGCTTGAATATCCCGTTCTGCTTAACAGGCAGCTCACAGTGATGAGACTTGAGTTAGTGTGAGTGCTCCTTGCAGGGCCAGCTTCATCCAAATGTGTAACACCACCACCAACAATGGAAACTTTGCTTCACTTTGCTGATAAAAAAAGCAAAAGCAAGCAAAGCTTTCCTAGAAAATTTGAGCTAACAGAAATACTCTACATTTTCTACAAGATGGAATAGAGGATTGTTCATCAGTACCCAATTACTTCTAAGGGTGGAGCCTTAATGATTGACTTTCCCTCCCAACCTGAACACCACCATCTCATAAGACTACATTGCAACTTTATTGTAGGTATATTATATAATAAGCATTATTATATTATAAGCACTGTGCTATTATCTGAAAGGTTAACTGTCCAGACAGATATAAGTCATGGTCAGTTTGTTTTTTATTTAGGGTGGCTAATAAAATTAGTGGGGAAAAATGTGCAGGACCCATGAGAAAGACACAGACACTTGGGTATGCAAACGAGGATGAACACAGATGTCTGAATCTTACACTTGTTCTGGGTGTTTGATTGTCTAGAGCAAAAGATTTTTGGAGAGGTATTCTTGAAGTGTACCATATTCCAACAGTAGGTGTGGCAAGTAGGCGTGTACACCTGACTCAGTCCTTTGCCCCTTCATGGCTTGAGGGTTGCTTGGCCAAGTTTCTAATGGCACTTCGGGGGCATGAGGCAGAGTTCTCAAAGCAGCTGCTCTTGTTGACCTCCCTGCCCCAATTAGGCTGAGCCAGCTGGGGTAAGGGCTGTGTTTTTCCTCACTAGTACATTCAAACCTGCCTTCTGCTGCTGCTTGTTGGGTTCAGCCTGACCTCCATCAGATCTTAAGGCAAAGCAATGAAGATACCAACAGCAAAGTGTATATCCAAGGAATGGTCTCCTCACTGGACATTTTCAAATTTTATGTTTTTCTCATGAATAATTTGCCAGGGTTTGAGCCTATTTTTGAAAAAAGGAAACCAAAGACATAACTGTTGAACGTCATGAACTTCAACCTCTGACAAGTTACCTTTACCATTGCCCTTTCTAGGAAATAGCAATTAGATAAGGATTTTCTGTGTGTTTTTGTCTGTGTGTGCATACTTTAGACACTGCTACCATTACTGTAAAGTGGTAAACAAGAAAGTGGGAAAGAAATCAGCCCTGGTTTAATTGTCTCTTTGAGCAATAAGATTTATCTTCTGCTTGCTTCCTCGTATCTGAAATGCAAGACTTGAGGATGAAGATGGTCCTGTAGCAGTCCTTACAGATATCATTGTGGTGCATGAGAAACACCAGGGTTAAGGGAGGAGCTGAGACAGGCTGAGGAAGGACTAGGTAGATGAAAGACAAGGGAGGTATGGAGCACATGAAGAAGGGAGTTGGACAACAGTAGTTTTTAAAGTAAGAGGAATGAGATTCTGCCAGTAAGGACCCAAATCACCTTTGTGTGTTGGGAGCTGTTTGGGATGATAGTTGCTAGCTGTACATACACTGATGCCAGGCAAAGGAAAATATGAAGGAGAAATCATATCCACTACACAATGCTTATGCTTTTTGGTGCAATTTTATGATGCACCTGTGTTACTTAATTGTCAAGTCCATTGTGGATATAAGCACACTGTCTTTTATGGAGCACTGCCTTGCAACTAGAGCAGGAAAGGGTTATGGGTTAGCTGAAACAGGGAACTGAACAAATACTAAATGAAGAATCAGTCCTTCTTTCAAACTTTTGCACCAGTTAAGAAGGAGAAGATTTGAAAGGAATTTCCAGAACTTCATTAGCTACTTTGATAATATTGCATAAAACCAGATGCACTGTGGACAAGAAAGAGTCTGCAGAAAAGATCTTGGTTCAGTAAGAACTTAATTGTTTTCTAAATAACTAAATAACATGGTTATTATTAATAACTAAATTATTATTAGTTACTAATTACTTATTACCAACTACTAAATAGCATGGTTATTACCTTGTTGTTAAATAACATGGTTATTTAGTAATGTTAGAGCCACCATGGATTTGTTCTCTAGTCATCCTTTCACAATCTTGAATATTCTTCCTCTGCCTTAAAACAATTCCAGTTCCATCTCTTTAAAACTTTCCGTATCCTCCACAGTTATCTTGCACATCTTTGCACATGCTTAGGAACACTGAGATAAAAAATTACCTTTGACTAGAAATGCTGTATTCTGCATCCTCTACATCTCAGGAAAGGCTCGATTTTTGCTCCCTTTCCAATGCTGCTTACTTTTGAAATTCAACTGTTGAATAATTAAGTTATTATCTTATAAGGTTGTCTAATTATGAGCTATAAGGACAGGGATTTGTGTGAGATAAGTACCCAAAATTTCCTTGTTTTGTCTCCTATTCTAATTTGTTTTGTATTCCTAATACTTGATTGCTGCAATCTGTGATTGAGTGAATATACTTTTCTTTATGAATAGCTTGTTGATGTCCTAGGATCCTCTGGGACAAAGGCAGCTGCATGCATATAAGGTGATATTAGTATTTTCCATCTTATCAGAGAAAGTTCACAGCTGGGGAGATATTAAAGCAACATTTCCAGCTCTCTACATTCCCAGTAGTTTAAATTGAAAACCCAAATATAAAATTGAGGACTAAAAATAGCTTCCCCCACTCAATTTACAGTATTATAAAGAACCTTCTACTTTACCTACTTCTCTCAAAGCCATAATGATCTTTAAAGGCCAATTCTAATCATATTTATATCCAGTCTAGTTTCTGCTGACTGAAACAGTATCACTCTTCAGGAGGTTTTCTTCAACAGGCAGATAGACCTCACTCATGTGATTTTTGGGTATTTCACAGAATCACAGAATGACTAGGTTGGAAGGAGACCTTCAAGATCATCAAGTCCAAACCATGCCCTAATACCTCAACTAAACCATGGCACTGAATGCCACATCCAGTCTTTTTTTTAACACATCCAGGGATGGTGACTCCACCATATCCCTGGTCAGACTATTCCAGTACTTTATCACTCTTTCCATAGAAACTTTTTCCCAATATGCAACCTCTAGTTCCCTTGGCACAGCTTGAGACTGTGTCCTCTCGTTCTGTCAGTTGCTGCCTGGAGAAAGAGACCAACCCCCACCTGACTACAACCACCTTTCAGGGATTTGTAGAGAGTGATAAAATCACCTCTGAGTCTTCTTTTCTCCAGGCTGAACAATCCCAGCTCCCTCAGCAATTCTTCACAGGGCTTGTGTTCCCAGCCCCTCACCAGCCTCATTGCCTCCTCTGGACACACTCCAGCATCTCAAAGTCCTTCCCAAACTGAGGGCCCAGAGCTGGACACAGCACTCCAGGTGAGGCCTCACCAGTGCTGAGTACAGGGGGAGAATGACCTCCCTGCTCCTGCTGGCCACACTATTCCTGATCCAGGCCAGGATACCATTGGCTTTCTTGGCCACCAGGGCACACTGCTGGCTCATGTTCAGCCAGCTGTCACCAGCACCCCCAGGTCCCTTTCTGCCTGGGCACTGTCCAGCCACAGCATCTCCAGCCTATAACATTGCAGGGGGTCATTGTGGCCAAAATGCAGGACTTGGCACTTGAACTTATTAAATTTCATTCCATTGATGGGATAAATTTGATCCCATTCATCTGAATATTCCAGGTCTCTCTGCAGAGCCCTCCTACCTTCCTACAGATCAACACTCTGAGCTTAGTGTCATCTGCAAATTTACCAATGGAAGACTCAATACCCTCATCATGTTGTCAATAAAAACATTGAACAGAACAGGCCCCAGCACAGACAGAGGGACACCACTGGTGCCTGGCCCCCAGCTGGATGCAGCATTGTTCACCACCATTCTCTGGGCCAGACCTCCAGTCAGTTCCTAACCCAGCACAGAGTGCTCCTGTCCAAGCCGTGGGCTGCAAGCTTCTCCAGGAGTGTGCTGTGGGAGACAGTGTCAAAGGCCTTGCTGAAGTCCAGACAACATCCACAACCTTTCCTGCATCCACCAGGCAGGTCACTTGGTCATAAAAGGAGACCAGGCTGGTCAAACACAACCTACTTCTCCTAAACCCATGCTGGCTGGGTCTGATACCCTGGCCATCCTGTAACTGCTGTGTGATGGCACTCAGTATAAACTCTTCCATAACCTAACTGGGTACTGAGGTCTTTTACACACCCTTTTTGTGAATGGGCATCGTATTGGCCAGCTCCCAGTCATCTGGAACCTCAGCAGTGGTGGTGTGTGGGGAATAAAACAAAGCACAATGGAACTGATTAAGGAGCTTCGTATGCTGGGCCTAATCAAACAGAAACCATGGGAGAGACAGATACAGATAACTACTCCCTGGGGTAGAAGTGATCAAGAGATATGTTGTGAAACTTTGTAATGATTATCAGGCAACTAATGTCATGAAGAATGCAAAACCAATGGGAAATTGTTACCAAAAATAGAACCCTATATAAGTGCTGAATAAGTAAAACCATATATAAACTCCTCGTATACTGAATACAATTGGCTTATGATCTTGACTTGGATGTCCCCTTCTCTCAACTGCCGATAATGGTGTCCAAGATTTGCTTAGTTTTCAAGTTTTTTAGTTTCTTAGTTTTTCTCCAACCCCCAAAATTCCTATTTTACAGAGTATATAGACCAGTCAGATAGGGCCAGCCACACTTACATGGTAGCAATTTTTTTGTAACATCTCATGCTTCCTGACAAACCAAATTTATGTCAGTATAGCTATTCAATAGGATAACAGATCACCTGAAGTATCTGAGGATGCTTGAGAGCAATATATTTTTGGCCATCATATGTATGGCTACTGCGAAAAAAAGAAACTATCTAGGCCAAATAAAATCATAACTTTTAACAAGTAGAGAAGAGGGGTGGTTCTTTGAACTCATGAGTCCTGACTCAACTCTGAAATTTGTCATAGGCTTCATACACTTTTCAGCATACTTTTTTGGATTAATTTCCAGACAGAGAAATCTGATATACTATTAATTATATTCTCATTTGTTTATCTATTCTTTATTTTCAGCTCTTGCAGCAGTGACCATTTCCTGTTTATTGTGCATGGAATATGAAAGAAACACTCTTGGCTTGGTTAACAAGTCATGTCATCCAATAATGCTCTTGTCTGAGATTCAGTAACTCAGTGGCCATGGCCAAGTATTCATATACATTCTTCATTCACAGATTGTTCTTCTTACTCACTTTAGCTAAAAGTAGTTTAATGCAATTTCATCTTGCCTGACAGAGAAAGATAAATCTAAGCCAACCAATGTTTCTGTTAATATGCTGTAATGAAAAGGTGTTTTGCATTTTCATGCTGTTTTCCAGTGTGGTTCAACACATTTAACTGATTATTTTACAAAATGACTGTTAGAGTTGCATTGAAATCAGAGGGGTTGCATTCAAATTTTCAGAATTAGTGGGATATTAGAATTTTTATATGGCCTTTAAGCACTACCACATCTGAAAATTAGATCTTTAATACAATTTTAATATTTTTATTTAAATAATAGCTTATTTGTGTAGAAACATTGTAAATGTCTTTGTTGCAGTTTAACATCTTTGTGCTAAAAATCAGCCAGTTCTGACCATTTAAAATTAAACTGCTTTGATGGTTCTTGTTATAGAGTGTAAAGGATTTTTCCCACCAAGTTTTCTGCTGAAAAGAATTCCATAGATCAAAGCACCAACTGACATGCTGATAAAGATTTTTTTTATGTTCTTCTTGCATTTTTTCAAACCTTTGGGGAAAAAAAAAGCATGTGTTCTTGTGATGTGATGAATTCTTTATCAGTGCAAAGAGAGTAACCATATTTGCAGCATTAGAGTGATGTCGAAACAGATCCACCACATTGCTGTCCTTTCCTTGAGTTTTGGGAAGTGAATGTTACTCTTTTTTTTTTTTTTCTAAGAGCACTTCCAAGCCACATGGCCAGTCATCTGTTACTGCCACATGGAGCCAAACCTGGGAACGTTTCTGCTTCTGCCTTCTGCATTTTTTTCAGGGTCTAGTAGGTTACTTTTCTTAGTTATGAAACTTGACATGTGTTACGCAAATGGTAAATTTGGAAATATCTTCTATCATTTTTAGTGTGCACTCAGGCTTATAATTCTGCATCCTTCTCACTGTCTGGAAAGCCAGTTCTTGTTGGTGTATTTTTGGTATGTGCATAGTTTGGGGAAGGCATAGAGTGAATAATTGGTGGATCACAGAGTGAAGTGGCCTAAGATGAAATCTTTGAATTGGGAAGAGAATTTTACTCAACTACATTTGAAAAATGCCTAAAGGAATCAGTGGTCAACTGAGAATAGATTATTTTCATATCAAGCAGTTTCCTGTTACAATTCCCTTTTTGTTATTTTTCATTTTGCACATATAACTTCTGCACTATTAGCTTCAGTAAAGACATACTGCCTGTTACTACTAAAGATTTTAATTTTTCTTGTTTACCTGTTGCTGTTAAGCATTTTTCCCAGACCTCATCCTTTGTACCTCAATAACTCCTTGTAGCTGATTACACAAGGCCAAGCATAGATTTTAATAATGCTTTACAGTTCTTTGGAGCCAATTGTGTGAACTCTATTTCAGTCAAGTTCAATTGCATTCTTTTTATTTCCTAAAATACCTTTTCTCTAGAAGTAAGTTCTGGATGCTGAATTCTAGGGTTTTTAATAAGTTACTGTCCAGCAGCTGGCTCATAGTATGTCAACAGTTCTATAGTAATTTCACGTTTTTTTGTTATTGATGTCCACATCAATACATCAATACACATGGGAAGTAATTGAAGCTGGTTTAGCCCTCAAGCCCAGTTAAGAAAGCTTCTGGTAAGAGACTCTTCACATAGAAAGTTTATAATATAAGGGGATGAATCATAGAATCATAAAATAGTTTGAGATGGGAGGGACCTTTGAAAGTTACCTAGTCCAACCTTCCTTCTTGAAGGAACGGGATATCTTAAACGAGGTCAAGACAAAGGTGAAGATACAGATGAAGAATAGACAAGAAAAAAGAAAAGATTGCTATGATAAAAGGCATGCTCCATATTCCATGATTTTTTCACTGCCTTTTTAACCTGAGATAAAGGATATGTAGGAAGTAAAGTAGATTGCAGACAAACTGGGTGCCATTTTTTCACTTACATTATATCAGTTTGATAATACATGTATTCCATAAAAACGTATGTGGAATGTATGTGTTTTTAAGGTACCTGCACCTAAACAAACAATTAACACGTAGATATCATTTAGGTATGCAACAAATTCCTCAAAATCTAGCTATAAACGATGCTGCTTTTCTATGATTTTAGGTCAAATTAATTTAAACTAAGTCTCAAGACCTGGAAAGATCTATGTAGTTGTTGTCTATAGCTGAAATTTCTGGCTTTTTGTCTGTGAACAGAAATAAGCATTTCTAGGCCAAATTAGTCTCTTCCTATGTTTATAATTAAAATGTGGTTGTTGAAAACTGCCTTCAAAGTCCTTATTTCTGTCCAGTGCCTATAAAAGAAAGATACAACACCTAGTTTACATAGAAAACTGGATGTTATATATCTAAAGCTAAGTGAGCTGAATCTTAAACTCAGGAAACACTTTTCACATCAATGTGATACTTTCCACCATCTTGAGGAATTAATGTTGCAGAAAATACGCAGGTAGTTTGAATATCTAGTCCTATTACTTAATGTGACATTTCTTTCTTTAAAAATGCTGCTGCTAATGAAACAATATAGAAAAGCTTGTCAAAACAATGTCTCAGAAAGTGAAAGATGTTATTTAATAGAATTTTGATTCCTTGACTTGCTGTTTTCTTTTTGAAAAGACTGCTTTTTGAATACAGTGTTGAATGTGGGGGAACAGGAAGTGATATGTACTTAATACCTGTTTGAAAAGTGTGACATTTTTCTAAGAGTAGTTATTCAAGTGTTGTTTATTTGGTTTACCTGTAGAGAACAGCAACCTCTCAGAGAACCCCAAACCCAAGTGATTTTTTGCTGCTCAGCTGAGAGATGGGACTTCAAAGGAGGGCTGCAAAAAGTAGCCCAAGCAAGAAGCTCTAGCAAAAAGAAATCAAAACCCAAGCAAAACGATGTTGGACTCCGAGTTGAAGTTGTTTATTGAAGTCATTGATTCTTCTCAAAGTTCTGTTTATATATTGTTGCAGCCCTAAGCAGGGACAGCCCCAAGCAAAAATTTCCTACTAGCCTATTAGACAGCATATTGTTCTCATTACTTGGCAGCTTTACAAAACTACATAGTTTCAAAAACCTTGGTATTGGCATATGCTGTACTTTTTCTAGCTCTCCTTTTACATCCATGGTTTCCTATCATATGGCTTGTACCCAGCCAATGCCAAGATGTCTTGACAATAAGCTCCACTGTGCTCTCTGTTCCGTCCCCCATTTGTTCTCACATTATTACTGACAGTGTGTTTATGCACAATTTTGAGATCTAAATGGGGTGTTTCTAAACAGCAGTTAATGAAGGAGAAGGTTTCCTCCCTTGGAAGTTACTGGTTTTTAGATGAGTTACACATAATTAATTTTGATTAAGAAGATAGTACTGCAGTAAGGGTTGTATGACTTTTTTGATGTTCTTACATTTCCTCATTTTCACTGTCTTTTCTGATGCTTTTAGGAATTGTAGCTAGTTAGCTGTGAAGTGTTGTAGTTGGCAAACTTGGTATTGGTTGCTTTGGATTGTATAGATCATACTCAGACATTACTGGTTCTAGAATATAATTTATTCTCAGAGAACAGTGCTTTCAGACTGGGAGAGGCATATTTCCTCTTCAAGTAAAAAATAATTTGCAGCTTCTTTTATTCATTATACTTTGCTTTGGAAGCTGAAGGTTTTATTCTGATTTTATAATTTTGGATGAAAGGAAGTATGGAAACAAACCCATCTGAGAGTTCTACTGTTCATTGTAATGTGTATGCCTTAACTTGTGAATTTTCAACAATAATTCTGCCAGCAGGATCACTAACTCAGGCTTTTTCTGTTCTATTATTGGCAGATCTTTTGCCAAGGTTGCAGTCATACCAATGATTAGTGGCTTAAATAATTCTGTCCTAATCCATAGGGTTTTTTCATATTTTTCAAGAATCCATATATTACATGTGAGTATTTCTCTAACATCTTGAACAGGCATTATCTTCTGCAATATTATGGATTAGCTTTTAGTTTGGGCACAAAGTCTATGCTGCTTTCTTAGATGATTATTTCTCTGTGACTGCATATTGAAATCTAGGGAGCTCTGTATTATCTTTTGAAGTGCTCTAACTGTGAATAATGCAATGGTATGTGCCCCTAAATGATTTCTTTCTCATCTGGATGGGTTCGTGTGCTCTCTGAATATTTTCCTTTAAGTTTCATACATGCTAGGTATTTTAGTTTCTTTACAGTGTCTACTACAGTACCAGACATGAGTATTTAGGCAGCCAGACCTTGCCTTCTTCTGCCCGACCTCAGAACCAACAGATTTTTTTCCGTTTTGGAAATGAGAGGAAAAGATTTGGCCTTCTGATTCATGGCTTTGCTGATCCATAGTTTAGTAAAATTTTCCAGTATGCTATGACTCTCCCGAAGCTCAGGCACCAGCCTTCCATTCCTTTTTCAATCTGAAATAAGGACTAAGCTTTAAATTTCTTTCTTTCTATGTCTTTTTCACCTTGTCCCCTCCATGCTATTTATTTGCACTGTAGTGATTCCTAAGAATGTACACAAGATCTCAAGCCTTCATTAATCAGACATTATATGGAGATGCCTGTTCTAAAACTTAAATCAAGGAACAGAGAAAACAGAATCACAAGGCATGGACTATATTCCCAGTTCAAAATTCATAATTTTTTTCATTTTTAAATAGGACAAACATCATAGGACGTATGATATATTAAATTTTAAATTTTTTTTTACCAGACTGTTCAACCTGACCATCTTCATTTGTTAGTTACCATTAGATATCTTGTGCTTCAATAATAGTAAGTTCTGTAAGCTTTGACTTTTCTTAAGGTTTTTTTAAATGAGAAAAGCTTTTAAAAGAGAGCAGAATTGTATTTCCTTTGATTTAGCACTCTGCTATCTTTCCTCACAATAATGTATTCTAATATAATTCAAAATGACTGATACTCATAATTCTACAGAGGATTTTGGTTTCCAGAGCTACATAGTGTTTCTGTAGAAACGTTGTGCTTTTCTTTCAGTCATTTGCAATACTAGGTTTTCTGTAAAACCAAATTATTATTTTATTTCCTGAGAATGAGGCATTCGGCATATTTTACTGTGTCTTAATTTATGAACAGCATCACTTTAGGATTAATTAGTTGATTTTTCATTGCTGTTTTGTCACAGAACCACAGAATTGTTTAGTTTGGAAAGAACCTCCTTGGATTAAGTCCAATCCCACTGTTCATGCAGAGTGCAGAAAAGCAAATGGAAGTTCATGTTTTTTAATTTATGCCCATTACCTCTTGTCTTCACAGTGGGCGCAAATGTAAAAAGTCTGACTGCCTCTTCTTCATTTCCTCTCACCAGGTATTTATATTTATTTATTGATGAGATTTCCCTGAGGCATCTCTTCTCCATGCTGAACAGTTCTGTCTTTCTCAGCCTCTCCTGTTATGAAACAAGTTCCATTCCCTTAATCAGTTTTGTGGCCCTGCTCTGGACTCACTCCATGAAGTTCTTATCTGTCCTGTACTGGGAAGCAGTGGACTCAGTACTCCAGATCTGGCCTCACCAGCCCTGAGTGAGCCCTCTACCTGCTAGCAGCACTTTTCCTAATGCAGCCCTAGAAGTTGCTGACTTCTTTTTGCCATGACACATTTCCTGCCTCACGGTCAGCACTGTTGTCTGCTGCAACCCCAGGTCCTTGTCTGCCTTGTCAGTGGTGTGTCAGTCAGTCAGTCTACAGCATGAACTGGTCCACTGCCTCATTCCTGCCCAGATGAGGGACTTTGCTCTTCTCTCTTCTGAACTTCAGAAGGTTACTCTCATTCAATGTGTCCAGTCTGTTCTATCAGCACACCAATATGGACTATCAGCCAGTCCTCCCAGTTTTGTATTATTTCTGAACTCCTTGAAGGTGCACTCTATCCCACCACCCAGGTCATTAAAGAAGCATAGGCCCCTGTATTGACTTCTGGAGCACACTACTAGTAACTTGCTTCCAACTGGACTTCTTGCAGCTGACCACAACCCTCTGGACCTGGCTGTTCAGACAGTTTTCAATCTAGTTTTCTGTCTATTTGTCTAACCTGTACTTTGTCAGGTAGTTGATGAGGATATTAAGGGAGACAGTCAGTGTCAACAGCCATATGAAAGTTGAGCTAAGCAACATTCACTTCTCTTGCCTCATCCATCAAGTTAGGTTACTATCAGGTTGGCTAAGCGTGATTTCCCCTTTGTAAATCCATGCTGACTAGTCCCAGTCACTTTCTTGTCCTTCATGAGTTTGGGAATGTTTTTCAGGATTATTTACTTCATCATCTTACTGGGGATTCAGGTGAACCTGACTGGCCTGTAGTTCTCTGAATCTTTCTCAGTGCTCTTTGTGAAGACAAGTGTCATTTTCTCTCTTACTATCTTCAGGAACCTCTTTCAGTTGCTCTAATCTTTCAGAGATAATCAAGGGTAGCCTTGCAGTGACATCAGCTGGCTCCTCTAGTACTGTGGGGGCAGCCAACCAGCCCCATGGACTTCTGTATGTCCAATTTTTTTAATGGTTTCTTCATCTGATCCTCCTCTTCTGAAGGTATGTCTTCCCTCATGTCTCAGGCTTTTCATCTGGCCTGGGATGCCTGGGATTCCTGAAGACAAGGCTTACCAGTAGAGACTGAGGCAGAGACATTGAGAACTTCATCCTTTCTTATGTAATTTGTCATCAGTTCTCCTTGTCCATTCAGCAGTGGGATCGTGTTCTTCCTAGTTTTTCTTGTGCTGAAGATGTACTTGTGGAAACTTTTCTTGTTGCCCTGAATATCCCTCACCAGATTCAGCTCTGGGTTGGCCTTGGCATTCCTAACTCACCTCTGCTTCCACCTCTTTCACACTTTTTTTTATGCCTGAGTTCACTCAGGAGTTCCTTTCTCACCTGTACTGGCCATCTGCCACCTTTGCTTGATTTCTAAGTTGTATGAGTAGATCTTCCTTGAGCCTGAAGGAAATGATCCTTGAATAGCAACCAGCTTTGCTGGACCCCTCTTCCTCTCCCATTGTCTCACATTGTATTCAATGGCTGCCACATTTTTAGTACATTTTTAAGCTTTTGATTCAGTTTATTGTCTCCTCTTTCTGATGAAAAAATTCTATGTACAAAAAGACTGACTGTTATGATTAAAGGATGTTAGAAGTATTTAGAAATTTCCAAAATTATCAGTTTACGTAATGTTACTATTGCTTTCTTCTGTTCATTGCCAGAAGTATTAACATGAAAATTCTCTTACACTGTCCCTTTAAAGTACATTGACAGCGTTCTGACTTTCCATATAACATTGGAGGGTCCAGAAGAAGCACTATGAAACACAAGCAGCAGAGTTATATTTGAACAAGAACCTGGTTTTACCACAGTGTCTATCTTTTTCATGTCTGATTTCCGTGTCTTTCAGAAATCAGGTGGCCAAATGTTGGACTTTGGTGCTGATGCTGTGAGATAGTTCTTGCATCATAACCTTGAAGTTAGAAGACTTCAGGAAAAAATAGTTGTGGTAAACCAAAGTCTGGAGGGTCTCTGTTAGGATGTACCTTCTGTCATTTTTTTTGGAGCTAGATCAAGCTACTGTGTGTACAAGAATTCAAAACCAGAGGAAAAACTAAAGAGAGATGGATTCTACAGACTGGTAGGAAGAGGACATGCTTTGATGACAGGAAAAGAGTTTTGCATCCTGGTCCTCATTACCTTATAGACTTAAAGACTAAATGACCTTAAAAATGTAGTTATAATTGGTTTTCAGAGCCTGCAATGAAGAAACCCATGAAAAGAAAAGGCAGTCTAATGATAAAGTGCAATCCAAATAGCTGAGGTAGACAAACGCTTGAAAGAAAATCACAGCTAATTACTATCATGGTTATTTGGTACCCACTGGTTTTAACTCCTGTTTGAATTTTTTTAATTACTTGAGAAAGGTGTTCAAATGGTAGGTAAATGTGTTTGAATGTGTGGGGAATATTTTTTCATTATAAATCATTAGTCTTTCTAGTCTATATTGCCACCCAGCTGTGATCAAAGAAACTAGGATGTTACAGGATTTGAATATATTGCTTTTACTTCTGCTCAAGAAACAGATCACATGGTATGCTTTATTTGCAGGAGGAAGTATGAACAGACTGCAACAGGAAGGATGAAAACAGGGCATTTGTAGCATTAATAGGCCCAGTCTGAACTTGCAAAGAGAGGGAATTTCCTTAAAGGATCCAGGGTCTGTGTCAATCCTATGGGACATTGCACTTTAACACAACAGCTGTCTTGCTGCCTAAGATAGTGCCTCTTTTCTTTCCTTTCCTTTGAAACATCTAAACTCAAGCCCATAATTTTAGTATGCATTTATGTTTTTGTCGCTAAAGGACACGGAATGATTCACATGGACATGTCTCAATGGTGTGTCAGGAAAGAAAGTAACTTTATTTTCTGACTCCAGTACTTATAGATTCTTGACAATGACCAGGGATTGGATAACCAAATCACCACCTTCCCAATCACACTGGTCATGCAAAACGTCCATCAAAAAACATTTCTCAGAAGGAATGGGATAAACAGCTTATGTTTACTGGACTCTCATGGGAAAGTAACTAAAACTATGGAAACATTATCAGAAGGTTTGATTTTCAGGGCGACATGTTTTTGCTTCACTGAGACTAAAAGGATCAACATATCTAAGTGCTCTGTTTACTGGTTTGTAGTGGACCAAATTGTATATCAGTACATGAGATTCTTCCACACTGAAGTAGGACTAGAAGGAAAAAATGAACAAATACTTATGATGAAATACTAATCACTGTAAAAATAAGAGGATTGTAAAATTTGCATCTGGTTTGCAATTTTATGAACATACAGATTTAAAAGGGTATAAAGAAAAAAATCCATTACCCCTATTTGATAAATAATAAAATATATTTATAAGTTACAAAATAAGACAATTATGCATTATTTACAATCTTTGCTTCAGTTTTTTATTTCTGTTGAAGCTGAAAAGAAAATAAAACAATATTTGCTGCAGATTTTACCACAGCTGCAGAGCAGAAGTTGTGTTGCTACACAGGTAAGATGCAGTACCAAAATAAAGGCAGCTAAATTATAGAAGTGCATTTGCTACCATGCTAGCTGCAATATTTTGTTATGTGTTAAACCAGCTATTTTCTGTTACGATTAGCTGAAAAAATAATTATTTCCTTGTGACATCAAATTCCATGAATACAAATTCCGGTGTTAATGGGTCATTTTTGCACACCTTTCAGATCATCTGCCACTGTTGATCAAGTGCTATTTTCTATGGGTCTTTCAGACAATTCAGAGTTTATCCATACATTCTATTAAGTATGTTGCATGGCAGGCTGATTTCCTTTTCCAAATTAACTGTACATTGACTCTGAGGTGAGGAGCTCTTGTGTTGTGATATGTCAAGATCTCCAGCACAGGCAAATGAGTCACACTGGTTCTGATTGTGTAAAAAAAAATAGAAAAAGTGTAATCCTTTAAGGATCTGGAGATTTGAAAGTGGATGTAAATGGTAGCCATGAGCAGAATTTTTCCAGATGAACACCAATCCATTTTATTTACATTTGTGATGATTTCACCTGAAAATTCAGTTAAATGTTGCAGGAAAGAAGTGCAGGTAGATTTCTAGATCACATGGTTCTGAGTGTTCCTCAAATTTAATTTCTTAACAGCAGAATATAAGTTTATAATTGACAAGAGATTGAAGCTAACCTTTCTGTTTGTGGTCATCTGCTTTTCAGTACGGATATTAAGGCAGGGTATCCTCAACAGGCTGAATGCATCTGTGTCAAGGATTGCTCTGAAAATACAGTATAAATCAGAAAAGTGGGCAAAATAGAGCAGTTACAGCTGTGTGAATTCGGAAACACAACATATAGGAATCATGCTGAGTGTTTCATAGCACTTTCTGGACACGTAAATTGATAAAGTTCTTTGACTTGTACTTCTGCAAGTGCTGCTCAGCAAGAGGCATTTCATTCCTTCACTGCCATTGATAAATGAGTTGAATTATTAGGACTGAAGACAAAAAGAAACATAAAAAATTTGCTGTGATTATCAAATCAATCTGTGGCAAGTTTTGGGACAAATAACAGCGTGGTCTTTCAAATATGCCAAAGTAAACAGCTTGCATTAGAGGCACCAAGAAGAAAGTGAAAGCTTCATCCATACAGTGCCATTTGAGGTTTCTTTCAGAATATTTTTTTTCAGAATATTACTGCCCTTTGAGCACTATGGCCATACTCACTGTTCAGAATGTGAATGCACCAGAGGGCTGATGATACTGGATATGAAAAAAGTAATGTCAGGGAAGTTCTGTTTCAACTGGGACTTCTAAGGATTCAAGGGTCTGTTTATGCCCTTAAGGAGATCACAGTATCCAAATACCAATCTGGTTATGAAGAGCTGGGAGACCATAGATATCGGGTAATTTAAATCATAATATAGGGTGGAAGGAATTTACAAATGTGTTGCAGGTTCTGTTTCTGCTTTGCTATAACCCTTCCTGCCAGGAGAAAAGAAACAGGATTCCCCCTTTGCTCCAGGATGCATTGCCTTTTCCAGACTGGCATGTTCATATTTTGGAGAGGACAGCATTTATTTGTAATTCAATATAATGAGGATCTTGCCTACAAGTCATGAAAATTACATTGTCTCTGTTTTCCCCTCTGTAATAATTTTTGTATAAAATGTTTCCTATGATTGAGATCCATGAGAACAGGTTCAGTTATTTGCTATATGTTGCTGGAGTGCCATAACAAGATGAACCGAGGTGCTGCAGTGCTCCTGCAGTGCAACTAATGAGTAATAATTGTGCTGGTAGTAATAGAAAGACTGTTCTATTTAATAAATCTAGAAGGGAACTGGTTTGGCTGACTTAGAGTGGAGTGAATGCTACCTGACATTTTCCAGGGAGACATTAATCATACTGTCTTCTCAGAAAAAGTAAGTAAATAGGAGAAAAAGAGAACTACAGACTTTTTAGTACCCTTGGGGCAGGGAGAATATATGGATCCTGCTGTGAAAAGATATGGGAGACTGGAGTGCACAGAGATGTTAAAGGGCTATTAGATATTAGAGGCTGTCACAACAATGAATTGTTATGGGTACCTCAATATCAAAAAGTCATTGTGAAGAATAAAGAAATAAAATAACAAACACCTTTGTGTTCTTAAAGATATAGTTTTATTTGAAAAAATATCACAGAACTAACTCACTTCTCTTGTTTTGATTTGTTGTATTTTTTTTCACAAAGGAATATATGGATCCAGTTTTATAATAATGGTTTTCTGTTGAGAGCTTTTCACTGAAGGAAGTTTAAGACATTTGAGAACTATTTGCTTAACCATATTAAGAGGGCCTCTGAGAAGCAGTGCAGAGATGGCTAAGTGAGCACTCAGTGAAAGCCACTGAGCTATTAATATAACTGCACAACTACTTTGCACAGTAATTCAGAAGAAGTAAAGCAGTGCTGGACAAAACCTACTACATGTATTCTGCTAGGTGATAGAAACATTCATTTGAGGAACCAGAGTCTGTTCCCATCTACTGTAGATCTGTTTCTATCCACAGTAATCTGAATGGTTTAATAGGGGACACATAGGGACACATGGAGGACAGGGAGGAGTCTGAGTAAACTAGTGGCCTTCTACAACCGAGTGACTGTATCAGTGGATGAGGGAAGAGCTGCTGGTGCGATCTACCTGGACTTCTGCTAAGCCTTTGGCATGGTCCCCCACAACATCCTTCTGTCAAAATTAGAGAAATATGGATTTGATGGATGGACTATTCAGGGGGTTGCATTCAGAGGGTAGGTGGAGAATGTCTCAGTGTCTGGGTGAACATCAGTGGTGAATAGTGTCCCTCAGGGGTCTGTGTTGGGACCAGTGCAGTTTAATGTCTTCAGTGATGACATAGTGGGATTGACTGTACCCTCAGGAATTTTATCAGCATCAAGCTGAGTGGTGCAGCTGACACACCTGTGAAAATAGGATGCCATCCAGAGGGACCTGAACAAGCTCAAGAAGTGTGCCCATGGGAATCTCATGAGGGGCCAAGTACAAGATGCTGCACCAGGTTTGGGGCAAGCCCTAGTATCAACACAGGCTGGGGGGATGACTAGTTCAAGAGCAGCCCTGTAGAGAAGGACTGGTGGGTGAAAAGGACATGACCTAGCAGTGTGTGCTTGGATCACAGAAAGCCAAGTGTATCCTGGGCTGCATCAGAAGCAGTGTGGCCAGCAGGCCAAAGAAGATGGCTCTGATGAGACTCCACCTGCAGTGTTGTGTCCAGCTCTGGGGTCCTTAGTATAGGAAGGACACAGAGCTGTTGGGGCAGGTGCATAGGAGGGACATGAAGATGACCAGAGGGTGAAACACCTCTCATATGAAGATAGGGTGAGAGAGCTTGGGGTTAAGCCTGGAGAAGACAAGGCTTCAGGGAGAGATCATTGAGACCTTTCAGTACTTAAAAGGAGAAAGATGGAAAGAGACTTTTTAATAGGACTTGTAGAAAGTGATGGGACAAGGGGTAAAGTTTTTAAACTGTGAGAGGTCAGGTCAGAGCAGGTAAAATTAAGCAATTTTTTTATGGGAGCTGTGAAACATTGGAACAGCTTGCCCAGATTGGAGCTGATGCCCCATCCCTGCAAACATTCAAGGTGGGATTGGACAGGGCTCTGAGAAATCTGGTGTAGTTGAAAATGTCATGAGTTGGTATATGCTCATTGCTAGGGTAATTTGGAAATGGATTTCTCAAAGCATTCAGAAACATCTAAGAATCACCCCAGAATGACAAGGAAAAACTAGAGTTACTGAATGTCAATTAGAAGTGTAAGGCATTTATTATTTTTTAGTTTCTATGCTGTAATAGGTATGGATGAAGCCTAGAAACAGTAATTCAGGAACCTAATACAGTTTTTTAAACTCTTCAAGAGACAAAAATGTATTGAAGACAACTGAAAGTATGCTATAATTTCTGATGTCCATGCCTCTCTGCCACCACTGTCTGCCCCGCAGCAGCCAGGAAGACAGGGGAGATAGATTAGCTTGCCAAAGAAGAGCCTAAAAACGAGCTCTTTCCCTTGCTGAGATGGCAGTTACAGCTTTATTTCTTGGGATCCTTTGGGGTGAGGTAGCAGGAGGAAAAGAGGAAGAGGTATCGATAAGCACCCCTTTTTGAAGACAGGAGGAAAGTGGTGGAGGGAATTCACACAACCAATAAGGGGAACTGGGGAGAACAAGATAAAGGAAAGAAACTTACAATTCTACATTTTTGGGGGTACATTTTTTGGGTCATACCATTTTTCCTAACTTCATTACAACAAATGTAAACTTAGAAAAGACTGATTCACTGGGATTCACCAAAATGAAATTTTGATTAAGTGTACCCTCAGTTCACAAACAGCAGCAGCATTGATCTGCTGGAAGGCCGGAAGGCTCTGCAGAGGGATCTGGACAGGCTGGATTGATGGGCTGAGGCCAATTGTATGAGGTTCAACAAGGCCAGGTGCTGATTCCTGCACTTGGGTCACAGCAAGTCACTGCCAGCACTACACGCTTGGGTCAGAATGGCTGGAAAACTGCCCTGTGGGAAAGGACCTGGGTGCAGGTCAGCAGTGGCTCAACATGAGCCAGTGTGTGTTTTCTAGGTGGCCAAGAAGGCCAATGGCATCCTGGTCTGTATCAGTGATAGTGTGGCCAGCAGGAGCAGGGCAGTGACTGTACTCCTGTACTCAGCCCTGCTGAGGAGACACCTTGACTCCTGTGTCCAGTTTTGACCCCCTTGCTACAAGGCCAGAGAAGGACAACAGAGCTGGAGAAGGGTCTGGGGCACAAGTTCAATGAGGAGTAGGGGGTGATTAAACCTGGAGAAAAGGAGCCTTGGGGGGACTTTATTGCTCTCTACAATTGCCTGAAAGGATATTGAAGAGAGGTTGGGGTCAGTCTCTTCTCTGAGGTGACAAACAACAGGATGAGAAGAAATGGCCTCCAGCTGTAGTAGGGGACTTTTAGATTAAGTGTTAGGAAAAATGCCTTCACTGAAAGGGTTGTCAAGCACTGGAACAAGCTGCCCAGGGAAGTAGTAGAATCACCATCACTGGAGGTATATAATATGTGTAGATGGGGCGTTTACAGACATGGTTTAGCGGTGAACTTACAGTTGGGTTAATGGGTGAACTCAATCTTTTCCAGCCTAAATGAACCTTTAAGGTAAATGAAGTAATTACATTATTGAAAGACAGTATTATCACAATGAGGTTTCTGCATTGCTACTTTTGTCTAATGGACAGCTCTTCTATTATGGAGCTGCACAAGTAATACGATTTCCACATGCTGTTTAGAAAGCAGAATATCTTGCAGCTGACCTTTAACCACTTGCATTGAGTCTGTTCTCCCTAGTGAAGTATTCCACTTTCAGCTTCAGTGAATTGGATGTTCTGGAAGCCAGATCTGTTCAGATACTTTTATGGAACACCAAATTTGTATGTTAAAATTGAGGGAAAGAGCAAATGACAGCAGAAGTAGAAATGCCACACCTGATGGACCAGATTCTCATTTTATTTCCATCAGTTATTACAGTGTAGTGGAATTACTTCTGCCCAATTCTGCCATAAATAAGCAATCATGACATTATCATGGTTAGAGAGGAAGCACTATCAAGTAAATAGAAAAGAAGAATTATTTAATTTGCTCTAATGATAGCCACTTATTTTCTGTATAATCTAAGGAAAGAGTCTTTGTCATTCAATTTTCTTATGATTTAAGCAGGTCACACTAACACTTTGCTACCTTGTTGGATTGTCCTGAGGGTAATGAAAATTTCTCAAGTGTTTTGATATCTCCAGGTAAAAAGAGTAAATAAATGTAATGACATAATTTTTCTAGTGGATTAAAAAAAGAAGTTGCAATTTGCAGAAGTTTATTTATAATTTCACTGGTTGGCATAATGAGCCCTTTATGTCAAACTCTTGCTATATGAAACTTGTGATTGAGTGTATATATTGGAACTTAATGTCTTAAAAGGGACTGGATTAGTGTGGTTCAAAAAAAGAATGATTAATTTTTGTTAATTGGATGGGAATGATGGGAATGTTAGGATAATTCTTTCAGCATGTGGGGAATCCTGCATTATTATATCTAGAATTATAATTATTAATTCATTATGATAAAATGTACACTTGAAAAGTACAGAAAAAGCATCTGTAAGTCACCTCTTAATTTCAACTCTTCTGCCTTCTTGGTCTTTTTCTTTCCACATTTTAAAGAACCTAGGAAGCTACTCATATTTAGAATTTAATGCTGTTTTTTTTTCTGTTACCAGTAATATAAGGAATATCTTCTCTATAAGTCTGCTTTTTCCCTAGCACATGTTCAGTGATGGGTGAGTGGCACATTAAATGCTATTGTAAAACTTTGTCAAATATTAAATATGTCAAAAATTTACTAAATATCTAACTTAAACAAGCTTTCTTGCAGCTAAATCCTGTGACTTCTCATCCTGTCCGTCACAGGAATGAAGAATGAGTTGGTCTTTTCTGCTTTTTGGCAACATTTTATATAAGAGCATACAAAATTGGTGTCTCTTCTTTTATTTAGTCTAAGCAATCCTGATTCTTTCAACTTCCCCCAGCAGGTCACATTTTCTGAACCAAGTATTAACATTTGCAAGTGCTCTCTCTTTGACTGATTTTGCTCAAATGACTCCTTTGGGGGCACTGCCTGGAATTCCAGTCTTCTTTTGAGACAAGTATACATCTCAGGAGGGAAATAAAGGGACTGCCAGTAACATAAGAAAAATTGGCTCACCAACAAAATCCTTCTTCCAGCCCCCAAATGACATTGATTAACAAAGCCTGAATGAGAATATAATCATATAATAATATAATGAGAATATAAGACCCCAAGTTATGCAAGATTAGCATTTTTGTATTCTTAACAGTAGTTCTCAAGAGCTGCTAAATCCTAGTAGTTCAAAAAAGTATGATTTGGGATAAAACACCCCTGTAGATTTAATTGATCATTTTGTTAGCTTTTGGTTTTGTGCCTTGGCATGCTGCTTTCTCTTTCACTCTAGGGATTAGAAACTTAATTTGGCTTCTCATGAAGCCTGGAATTACTACATTATTACTGTATTCAAAGAATCTAGAACTATTAGAATAGCACTAAATATCACAAAAATTATGACTAGATTTAGAAAATTGGTGACATTAGTAATTTCCTTCAAGAATATCAAACTGACAACCATTGATTTCTTAAGTCCATTTGTATGTAATTGTTGGTAATCTATGGAAACATTATAAACTCAACTAAGCTTTCTCTCAGACTTTCAGACATACAATTTCTTTGCCTTTTCTATTTTATTTAGAATTTTTACCAACTTTAGGACTTTCTTCAGGCTGCCGAGTTTCAGGATGAAATAACCTGTGTATACAATGCAGAAAACAAAAGATAAAAAACAAAGAACGTTTATTTCTGTGTGCAGGTTTCTCTGCCCATGTAGTTTCATAAATCAGAAATGTGTTTATAATTTCCATAGGTAGTTTTCCAAAGGTAGGCATTCTAAAATAATGAACGATCACTGAGATTGCTTTCTGGAGTATTTTCTATTTACTATTAATCTTTTTATGATTCTGAAAGACTGTTTCCAAAGTCTATTAAAATACATGGCAGACTTCCACAGGTTTTGGAGCCATCCTTAAATAACTAATAACTCTGAGAATGTATCTTCACTTGAAAGCATAAGGTTGGCATAGAATTTTTGTTTCTCATATGGGTAAAGCTGTTGACTGAGAATTGTGGTTTGTCTGAGCCAGCTCAATTTTAATAGAAAAATTAACTTATATCTTCTCCAAGACTGGTACTTTTCCATTGCTCAGTACTTTCTATTTATCACAAGTACTGGTGAAAATCTGTCTTGATTTACAATCTATTAATTGTTAGGAAAATACAGAGAAATTACTGTGTTTCTATCAAGGCAGAATTTGTCCCGCTATCCTAAAGTTTATTTATGTTGTTATGCAGACCAGTTTCCATTCAGAAATGGAAATCCATATCTGCAATTTTTAGAAAACAATCCTAATTTTCTCACAGTTTAACAATAATTTTGCATTTTGAATACCTTCTAGGCTCTAAAGCCCAACTGTAGAATCAGTAATTCTTGTAATATATAGAGAAATTTCTACACTACAGACCATGGTCTCCTGTTGCAGAGTATTTGCCACAGAGGCAATAACGATAACTTCAGAAATGTTTGTTTTCATGACACAGAATGCAAAAGCACTTTTGAAATCAGTGGAATGAGAGGTCTATAGGCTGTTTTGAAAAGCCTTTAAAGTACTCTAGCTGCAAATTTGCATTAGTAAAAATCTTGAAAATCTTGCAGCATGGCATCAAACAAATATGAAAACTCTAGTGAGCTGTGAGATGTCTACTGAGATATATAGTAACATCTGTTAGTGCACAGTGTCTAGTTCATAGCTTGCTGAAAAAGCAAATTCTGCATCTTAAAAAATAGTTTTGAGAACAGAGATGAGTAATTAACTTTTAATGGAGTCAGAATTCCTTAGTATTTAGCTGCAGATGTACTCCAGGGATCTAGAGGTCTTCTGTTCCACAATAACCTGCTTGGTGGCCTGTAGAAGAGTCTGGGATTTTTGCAGTTGCAGCTCTAACAGGGTTTTTTGTTTGGAACAGGATGAAGCCCTTAAGAACAGAAGTGCAGATGTAACTAATCAAGTGCTCTTTCATTATACCACCAATAACTTTCTGAAGAAGCAGTGAATTTAGTTGTCATGTTTAATCCTCTGTAGTCACAGAGGTCAAAACCTGAAGCAGCTGAAATTTTTCTATGTCCCTTGGTGGCTGCTGAGGAAGCAAGCAGGTTGGCATGGAACCAGGTAAGCAATCATCAAAAAAGGAACGTGAATGAAAGACTCTCGTTACAGGTTTGTTAAAATTTCAGATGTTACAATTTGTTACAGAAAATTTTGGACCAGCTCAGGTGTCATTTACAGATCCTTGGTATGAATGAAAAGCACAATAGAAAATAGTCTGCCTGTACTAATGTGTAACATTACATGGCATTAGAAATTCAGTTGCTCCAAGTTGGTCATGAAAGAGAAGAAAGACTATATAGAAATGTATTTTTGATCCGTCTCATCTTGTTGTCTAAGGTTTTATGCTTATGTGATAATGGAGAAAACCAAGTTCTGCTGCTCTCCAAGCATACAATGGGATAATTATGAAAGCTGAAATCATAAAATGACAAGGAGAGTCTTCAAAGTAAATGTCTTCAAGATGTTTGGAAATACTTCAAGCTACTTGAATTATTTTCATGGTGTTCAAACAGTCTGTAATTGAAAATATTAACAGCTATGTTTAAATACCTTGAAAAGGGCAGACATCAACAAGAGGTTCTTGGTAATATATGATTATTCAGTCAACTGGTTGATGAAAGCTAGGGCAAGGACAAACAGATGAATTAATAATTTAAACTGAGCAAGTCACACAATGTCCTAACCTTAATATATTCCTAATCTTAATGATTAAAAAAGTCTTGGGGTTGACCTTCTTTTAAGCAATAAAATTTTGGCAAACAATTAAAAAAATGTATTCTGCATTTGCTTAAAAAGTAGTTCTCTTTGGCATGTGTTTTTAACCTGAGTGGAACTGCCCTTCATTACCCACAGGACCACAAGAGACACGTTTTTATTAGATTTTTAAGGGTAGGTGAAATGAATCCTATCTTTAAGAAAGAGCAACTTAAAAATAAGATTGTAGTTGTTTTTATTTGCTAAGTTATGAATATTTTTCATTGCTGGTTTTTGAATAAGTAGGAGGTCTGTTTTCTCTGAGTTGTACACAGACACACAGACACAAATTCCACACACAAATTCCACTAAAATCACCTTTAAATTGAGTTGCAAACAACAAATAATTAGAGAGTTTTTTCTTGTTTGTATGTCAAAGCTATGTACTGATCTTCATTTCTCCAGTGAGGACAAATTTTTTAAGCAAACTTTATGTCATGTATGACAAGTTAAACTAGATGTTAAGCACAGTTCCAGTTATCAAACAATCATGGAAATATTGGGAAATAACCATTAACCAAGGTGTGTTTCCCAAAAGAGAAAAGAGCTTTGATATTATCAGTAAATGTCTGAAGTTTATGACACGGCTGCACTCCCATCTGTCCCCAAACTGATGGTGGCACGTGCATCTATCCATCTGCCACTTCATAACACCCTGAAGTTTGGAACCATAAATCATTCTATTGCTGCAGCAGTGACAGGTGCAGGATAACAGATGCAGTCTCCAATATATTAAGAGAATGCCATGATTTATTTGAATTAAGGCAGTCTGGGGTTAGCAATCTGTTTGAAACTAGATAACCATATGGTGCATGGCTGCTAGATGAGAATATTTGCTGGTAATAATGTACTGTATTAAAATGCAAACTCCAATATTTAGCCTTGGAAAGTGTCTCTTGACACCTGTGTCAGCTTCTTGAGATGCCTGAAGACTACATTATGTGAGCTGAAGTGCAGAATGTCACTAATCTTGTGACAGCAACCTTGGCAACTGGGTGCAGATTTCCAGTAGAGTGAAGTGTTTAAACATTCAGATTTTCTAAATGGCCTCTAAGTTTGGCATATACCTAACAAACAAACTGAGAGAAGGTCTACAAGAAGTTTTCTGATGAAGTATTAATTGTTGTTGTTTACCAACAAATTCTCTCTCGTTAGTAAAGGTGATCATGTTCAACATATGGGGAAAGGCAGGATAGCTCTGTGATTAAGAATGTAGAAGTAAAAATTACCAGAGGCACACACAAAAATGTCAGTGAAACTGGTGAATTCAGGTCAGGGACAGAGCGTGATCTTTACAGATTCCTCTGTAAAGAAACCTGAGAGTACACAAAACTATTGGTCTAATAGCAGTCTGTCCACACAGACCTCAAGTCAGGGAAAGCATAAAAACCCAGTGATATTATTTAGGGATGGTTCTTAGTGTAACTGCAGGCCCATTATTCTGATCCCAAAGGTATGGGAAGTTTAAGAAAATACTGTCAGGGAACAAGCAGGGCTGGCAGTTTTGGAGGAGCTGGCAGGGGTGGGTGGAGACCTCAGGCAAGGCTGATCAGGCAGTTAAGTACTATGAGTGCCCTCAGGGTCTTGACACATATTTCCATGGAAGAAGAAAGCAAAGACAATAAAAAAATGGAGAATGAGATAAATTTCAGCTTGGGTTTACTGAATGCGAGTTGCATTTGAATAGCCTGACATCCTTCTTTGCTAACTTATTTTCTAGACAAAAGAAATGGCATTGATGTCATCTGTCTGGCCTACCAGCCGTATGGGAAATTGGAAAAGATGCAAATTAGTGGAAGAAATTTCAGGTGAATAGGAATTAGAGGAGAGACAGCAGTAGGTGCCTTTGAAGGGGAATGCACTATGCAGAGGAAAGTCAGGAGTGGAGTTCCTTAAGGAGTGGTCCAGTGACTGATATCTTAACTATTTTCACTCTTTTAGGATTAAATGTGAAAACATGCTGACAAAACTTGTTTATGACATTGTGTTATGGAACATGATAAAGATAGAAGAATAGCACAAGCAATAAATAGATGAACTTCAGATTCAAAATATTTGATATGAGAAAAAAATCCACATATGTAGAAAAAATGTTTTATTGTGAATTTAAGGAATAGTAAAAAGTATTTCTGGAGTCACTCAACAAGACATGTCTTGAAAAAAAAAACAAACTGAGAAGGAAGATTTCAGCAGACTGCTTTTTCACAAAAAAGATTATGAGCAACCAAAGAAATGCAATGACAAAACTGTATAAATAATTCCAGAGCATTGTAGTTACAATAGGTTTAGTAGAAAAACAGATACCAGATTAAGATACCATTGCGCAGGATAGTATCCTAACAACTGGAGGGACTGCTTATCCTGGAGTGTCTCCTCAAACATAGCAGAAAATTAGATGTCTGAATTAGACTCCTACTTTCTAGATGGATAAATCAGGTGAAAAAATTCACACTTCTATTAATTAGCTGTGAATGTGAATGATGGATTTTTCATTTGAACAGACTGTATAAAAAACAGCAGAAGAACCTGACCAGTCACCTCTCCATGCATTTTGCATGAGCTTCTTTTCTCCTTTGTCATTAAAGTTCCTAGATTTGCTAAAATGAAATAAACTGAGCTCACAATGGTCTAATTTTAGGACCTATTTGTTCATAAAGATTAAATAGCCAACAAGCTCAATCTCACAAGAACACTTGTACTTATCTAAGTCCCTTCTCATCTTTAGCATCGAGGTACTTTGCGGTAATAACCGTAAGAACCTTGTACCAATGCTCTGTTTGCCACAGATAAAGAAATTAAGCCCAAAGGTGGCGTATCTTGCCAAAAAACATGGAAAAGGGAGTCATATGCAGGAATGTACCCCAGCAACTTGAGTCTCTGTATACTGCCTTGTCTACTGGTGCCTGCTGCCTCCCACAGATGAATAACGAAACAGTTTTCAGAGATGACCTGTAGTACTCCCGAGATAGTAACTATCCAGCAGGAATTTTTCCAGGTTGTTAAAGGAAAGCCAGAGAGGCAGAGAGCACAGTTCTTTGAAAGAAGCATTTGTCTTAGAGACAAAGATACAGAACTTTGTGGACAAGAGTTTTTATATGCAGAAAGAACAGACAAGAAGAAGCAAGATCTTTTAGTCTTGTTAGGTATTAATTTGTATTAATTCATAGGAAATTGTTACAAAACTTCAAAATGGAAACGCTGTTGCTCCCCAGGCAGCAGCAATAAATCACTGAAATGACTCATTACCCAGCTGTTTTATCCAAAAAACATCCACATAGATGTTTTACAGAGAGTGTGTCTGTATATGACTGACAAAATAAAAAAACCTGAGTGACATCAGCTCTGGCAGGAATGGCCATTTTCAAGGGAAGATTTAAAGATCTACAAATTTAAGGAAGGAAAAAGGAAATGGGAAAGGAAAAAAAGAAAGGCGAAATGGAATATGAGAAAGAAAAAAAGGGAAGGGATACAGAAAAGTGAGTCTTCCATGGCAGCTAGCTGGGAGGTGAGGTGGTGATTCTGGTACTGGTGGTAGTGGTGGGCATTCCCCGAGAGTCTTTGTCTTTGGTGCTCTGTCTGGTTTTCTCTCCAGATATTCTTTCTATAGTAACTATGTGGTTTCACCCTGATGGACTCCACCTCTATATTGATCGTCCTGATTTCTTCTGCTAATAATACTGCTCAGAGCATGGTTTGATTGCATACACATTGCCCATGGTCTTCTCAGCTTTTTGCAAATGTATCACTGGGTAATGCCAGTTGGCTACCTAAATCATTGCTATCTCCTATTGGCAGCTAGGCAATCCATGTTCCCTAACATAATGTTATACATCAAAAGCCACAAAACATAGGGGGAAGAAGAAGAGGAAGACAAAAAGAGTGCTTCACACGGTGGTAGCAATTGCTTCTCGTAAGAAATCCAATGCAATGGCCATGGCTGTGGTCCAGAGCACAGAGTGCAAAGCTGGGAGGATGACAGCTTGTTGGATAGAGGGGTACAAAACTCTGCCACAGAACCTTTGAGATATGAGGGTGCGTAGTTGCACAGGAAGGTAACTGTCTAATTGCAGTGGAAAAAGTGGAGGAAAAGCAGCAGAGATGAAAACAGAAAACTCTTGACATTTCACAAGTTGCAGACTGACTCCTCTGATCAGGCTGTGGCACAGGGCAATAAAATCTCCTCTGATCTTCCAGGGAAGCAGCTGATTGCTGCAGCCAGAGAAAGACACAGAGTGCTATCTATAACACCAAAGCTTGAGCACCAAGAGAGGATTCCCAAACAACTCCCTCTCTGCCTGTCACCCTCCCCATCTGTCTGACTTTTGGAAAACCATTCATTCTTCCTAATATATTTTCTTCCTTAGCTCTTTTCAAAACTTTATGGCTAAGTAAATGTTTCACTCGAAGATGCCCTTGTCTCCTTCTGTGTCTTGTGGTGGGACTGGACCAGGAATCACAATCTGAAGTCACTGTTGCTGTTTATGTCCTGGCAGTGTTGTGAGAGCTATGGGATTTATGGGATTTATGGGAAATCCATAGTTTGGAATAAAGAATTTGATAAAAATGAAAGAACCAGGGCCTAGTCATATTCTCACTTTTATCACATGCTGGTAGCAGCACAGCTGTGATTCTGTGCATGTATCCCAAGTTCACAGCTCCCAAGTAGGTTGCATGGAGGGCAGAAACAAGTCAGAGTCTCTGGTATATGATTACAAACTCTTTTAAGATGTGCAAGTAGACAGATAGAGAAGAAGAACATGGTCCTTTTAATACTTGAGGAAACAAAGCAGATCATGGTGTGAATGATAAGCAGTTGGCTTTACACAGGTGTCATCTGGTATTCATAGATTCATGGAATTTCAGGCCAGAAAGAAGTCTTAAATCATTTTTATTGACTCACTGCCTTTTAGAGGTTAATACATTTCACCCAGTGAAGTGAGCAATTTCTTCTTTCAGGCTACAATGAATGCCATTGAAATTCCTCTGCCCACTGTAGTTTCAGGTGCTGCTGTAACTATTTTTCTTGCTTAAGTTTCTCAAAGGTCCTTCTGTTTATAATTCCTGCAGGAAACTAAAAACAATGGTGAAATACGTTTGACCTTTTGATCCTTTGGCCAGCTGAGCTTTTTTACAGTGCTTCCAAGTGTTCCATCTTCTCTTGTTAGGGTAATGTTTTGCACTAACACAGTGTTCATTAAATTTTTGTAATTGTTTTTAATTAGACCACAGAAACGTGTTGCTGGCTCTGACTTCATATGCCATGGGATTCTACATAACATTTGAATCTCAGTGGCATCCCATTAGCCATCAACATTTTGGCTTGTCTTAATTGTGGTCAGCTTCGGAGACAGAATATAAAAGTGATCATCAAATATTCTTCTGTCTTCAGTCAAGCTGAGTAATGAGGCACTCCTTTGCTGTCCATTCATTTTACAGTTACTGCTGACCCCAAATGGCTCTTTCATTGTTGCACAGCAATGCACAAAGTGCCTGACTTTGGAAAGAGTCCAGTTTCCCTGAAATAACCAGGAGCAGCAGAGAATTAGCATTCAGTACCTTTTTTCTAAGGCATCTTCTATTCTTTCAATGTCTCTGCTAATGACGGTTGTACTCTTGTATTCCTGCACAGTGTGAACCTGGATTTTTGTCTGGCTTGTGGCATTTTCACAATCACTGCATTAATAAGACTACTTAGTGTTATTGTAAGGAAGTTTATTATGATGCAGCTTCCTTTGTCTCCCAGGAGAACACAAATTCCTATATACACCTTATCGACATTTGTTACCATCAGCCTTTTGATGTTTTGATGTTACATAGGGATGTGGAAAGGAAAATTGATAAAACAAGTATGATTCAAGTTAGGGCACTGTGGGCTGCTGGGAGGTAAAACAAAATCAGAAGAACTGGTGGCATGATTAGGCTTAAAGGGTCACATTTATTGGATGACACTCTACTTTGGAGGCCATTAACACATGTCATACTGCATGGGTTGGTCCTGGGATCTGTCCCATTTAGCATCTTTACCAACAGTCTGGAAAGGAAAGTGTGCCCTCTTGTCAGATTTGCAGAGGCCACCAAAACAGGAGGAATGGCAAACACTGGAAAACATTTTTGAAGAAAAATACAGGAGAACATAACTGAGGTTGTTTTGAAACTCTGAAATACCCTCAATGAGAGAGACTCAGACAAAGGGAAAGGTATGATGAGAGAGGTAGGCGTGTGCATGTGTGTGTCTATTTGTGGATGTATGACTGCATATCAGAAAAGTTTATAAGGATTCATCAACCCTACCATTGTACTTGTGAGCTAGCTGGTGCACAAAGCTACAATGAAGAAACTAGTAATTTCAGTTCCTTGTGTGCTTTCTGAGATTCTAAGCTCTGAAGTATTTGATAGCACCTTAGAAAGAAGATACTTTCAAAAAAGCACATCTAACTACATGCAAAGACCTACTGCATATTTTAGAGCAATTAAGGAGTGAATGCTCTATCATTTGGTGGTCTGAGATATCTCTGATGTATGCTACCCAGTCAGAAGTAAATGAATGTTATTAAAATTGCAAGGTTAGCGCTGCACAATCCTACATCAGACTTCTTGTCCAGCTGCACTATTACGTTGTATTTAATTACCACATACATTATCAAATATTTTATCTGTAGGCTGTCTTTAATCATCAGCTTTTCCTTTCTTCAATGAATGACCAATACTCTTTATTGCTTTAAAACTTTAAAGCCTACTCTGAAAACAAAAAGATACTAACTTCCTTTTGCAAGTTTCTGTGTGTTTTTTTTATAACCAGAATATCTAGACATGTATTTACTGTCACAAAATCATGAAGGGAGATAATCTCATTTTACAGAATGAGAATTGGGAAACAGAAATGAAACCTTTCCCTGGTGAAAGAAGGAACCCAGGTGGGACTTCCTGAACACCCACCTAGCAGCCACTGCTGCATCAGTACAACATCCCACTTCAGAGAAAATCCTCAGGATCAGCTTCCCAGTTGCAGCTCCAACAGCTGACTTAGTTTACAACTTTTCTTTAGGCTAAAAGAAAATCCCACCCTCACTGGAGGATGTCCAGTCCAAGTGGCTGGCACTTCATGGGGAGCACTAGGGTAGAGGCAAGGGTAGACTAGTGCAGGGCACGGATGGGCTTCCTTCATCCTGAGCCCATCATTTCTCTTGGCAGCTTCCCTAATAACAGTGGTCTCCTCTCTTCTTTGCCCACACCTACCTGCCCCCCACTATTCCTCTTACAGTAGCATCTCTCAATCACAAATTATTACAGCTCCACTGTTTTTCTCCACCCTCATTTTCTCTCCCTTCATGCAGTAGCATGCACACCTTGAAGAGCTGTACCCAAGTACTTCAGCAGGGTGTTTTGTGTCTCACTGGGCGCATTTCCAACTATTTGTAGCTGTAACTGGGGCCACAAATTGAAATGAGCTCTCAGTGTGACACTTCAGGCCCTGACTAATATTTAATTAACATAGTCCTTAAGCAGTGAGTCATCACAGAATGTTTCTTTTGCAACCTTACCCTGATTTTTGGTGTGTGATTCATGTAACCCTTTGTGACGTTTGTCACCCCTTCGCCATCATGGATAATAAAGTCCCAATTACAAAATTACACCATTCCAGTAATGAAATCAGGAGCTGTTGACAGACAAAATACTATTTTGACAATATTGAGTATTTGCATTTTTTAATGCAGCTGGGAATCAGAAGACACCAACTGTATTTTTTTTAATGCGTACAAACCTCTAGCAAGTGATCCATGAATCAAGGCTTTGAGAACCAATTTAACTTTTAAATGTAGTGTAGCATTACTATCTTTTTATTTGAGAAGACACTTCCTATGTCTCTAAAAGTGGCAAAAACAATTACTATTTTGAGTTGTAATTAATGGAAAAGCTATTACAGGTATTACAAAACCAGGAATTTCCTCTCTCTAGCCTGAATCTTCTTGTAGTGATCCACACATTGGCTCTTCAGCTCCACTGACAGTGATTTTAACATGCTATTTATTAATCACAGAGCATATTTTTCAAGTAGTTTTTCAAGGCTACATATTCAAGTGAGACCAACAGCTGTCACCATGATGCTTAGGAACCCAGCTAAAGGACTGAGCCTTCAAAAAAAAACAAAACTTAATCAGTTTAATTTTCTCTCTGCTCATTTCAGAAGAGAAAGCAGAGTAATGCTGCCACCCCTTTCTTTAAAGGATGCAATGAAATCAGCATTGAGTGGGGAGAGCTGGGTTTGAGGAGCAGCTTCTCCCCCAATGCTGTGCTAAATGTTTATGCAAAGTGAAGGGAACTATAAAGTACTGGTGTTTGATGGGCTTAAAGCTATTGAGTAAATGTCTAAATTAAATTATGTTGGTTTCCCCACTCTCCTTTTCTTGGCACAAGACATTAGCAGATGCCTTCTGCTTATTTATTGACACTGCTGTTTTCAACATATCTGAATCCCTTCATAAGACAAAAGAAATAAAGTAGACTGGTATGGCACAGTAAACAGTTTGATAGGTCAAGCTATCATAAGCTTACCAATAGGGAAATAAAACAGATAATATCTGGGTTGTTAAAGCTTCCCAGATGGGCAGCTGCTCACTTTTCAGTAGGAACTCAGAAGAGCATTTCAGACATCAAATGTGACATTTTTAATAAGGTTTGTACCATTGAAACACAGCTGTGCTCAACGGGCAGAGCAGCCAAGCTTGGTTTTTTCATTAATTCTGTTCCTTTGCGTTATTTGCACGAACGCACTTCAGACCAGATGAGTGGGTCAGATCAAGGGTTTGTCTAGCTCAGTATCCTTCCTCAGAAAATTTCCAGAGGTACATCCACAGGGAACAGAGGAAGCACGCAACAATCATTTGCCAAAATGTTATTCCAACCTTCAGCAGTTTGCAGCTTGGCATTTTTCTGAGCCACAGGTGATGTCTGTGTTTTCAGCCACCCTCTTAAGCTTTCTTTTCCATAAATTTATCCCTTTACTCCATGTAAGTTTCTTAGTCTTCATAATATTCTGTACAAAGGAACTTGGTGGTAAAAATACTTTTTTTTAACCTGCCATCTGCTACTACATTTGGTATTTCTTAGCTTTTCTATTTGGAGAAGCAGATAATAACTGAAACCTGATCACCCTCTACATTTCACTTGTCATTTTGCTGATACTGCTATAAACCACCTTTGCTGACAGGATGAAGGGTAAGATGAGGCACATCCAGTAGGTAGATATGGACCATTTTCTGTCCTGAGGATCAGTAACTTTGCCAAAAATGGTTATTTTAGTTAAGGAAACTGTAAGGGCGAGTCAAAACAAATAAATAGTTAAGACTGCAAAAGAGGAGGATAAATTGGGGAAATGCCAAAGCATTTAATTTTAACATTTTCAGAATTACATATTTGGTATTGTTAAATTGTTTGTTTTGACATTATGTACCCAAAACCTACAGAGTTCTTTTTAAAAAAGTAAGTGGAGTGCAAGGCCTACAAAAAGACTAAATAATTAAAAAGACAACTAAATTAAGCACTTCATTTAGGACTGAAGAGACTTCCATGTAAATCAAAACTATTTGTTTCAGTTTTCTGAGTAGAACATTTGAATATAAATGTTTTTAAATTTCCATTCAGGCCAAATACCTGCTGTGGTTTTCCAGTACGGCTGTGGAACAGAGACACCTACCACATTCCCACCCCTGTTCACTGGGCTTTGAGTGGCTTTGCCCTTTCCACAGTATTTTTGGTTCTTACTTTCAATTGCCATTCTTTTACTTGGTCATACACATTTGTGCAATGGAAGACAAGTACAAGCCAATTTGATATTACAAATGCAGAAAAATCTGGCAAAATTTTGGCTTGTTTATCCTCCCAAACCAAAGTTAGCAAGTAATATATTTGCTCCATATAAATACATCAGGAGAGACATGTCAGGGAAAAGAGGAAATATTCACTGAGTGAAGATGATTTAAAATGGAAGACAACATTGGTGAAAAAGCTCAAATGACCTCGTGAAAGAATTAAGCTAGGAAAAATTTTAATTCCCTGTAAAGAAAACTTATGGAGACATAAGGGAATAGAAGAGTCTGTTTAGGATGTAACCTGATCATTTTATAAAAAGACTTATCCTAGGTTACTTATATATAGTAACCTAGGATAAAAACCAGACCTTTGTGACTATTTTTGCCTTATTCTCTCTTTACAGAAGTATACGGAGGTTCTCTCTTTAGCTACAAATCCAGCATTAAATGTGTCAAGGGATCAAAGCAGTGCTACCACATAAATACTGACAGGGATGAATTGCTAAATATGAATTTGCTAAAATGTATCTGTATGATGAACAGAATTCTTCAATTCTTGAATCCTGGGCAAACATGAACCAGAAAAACTGAGGTGTCATCTCATTCCTAAAAGAGTTGAGATTTGCAATATAAACTGTCTATACCAAACTGAAAACAAACCACCTCTCAGTGGGCCACATTAATTCTAAAGATGTGGAATTGTAGCTTGTTCTGCAGATGTGGTTAAATCGGCTTAGGGAAAGAGTCTTTGGCTCACAGGTGAAACCTGCTGTCAAATATAGGCTATTCTCAGAAATTGTTTTGAGAGATAGCAGCTGAACATTGATTTAACATTTTAGGGTGCTTGGCTGGCTACTGTGGCTGGTGATGCTGTTTGTGCTGGAGAGTTGGCCAACCTTCAACCAGCACTGTGCCTGGTGCTGGAAGGAAAATGGGGTTGCCCCTCTGTGAAGGGTTAAATGCTGCTGTTTGCTGCTCTCCTTGCACTCATCACTCACTGATTAATGTCTAGAAAAGATTTCTGCATCATTTGCAGTATCCAATACATACTAGCACAAAAATCTACAAGGCAGAAATTGTTTAGCTATTTTCTTTCTCAGCACATTTTCTTACTCACATCTGTGGGTTGAATATGACTCTAAATGATGCTGTAGCACATAGAAACCAGCCAGGTAAGTCTCCATGTGCTGTCAGTGGTGCAAATAGAGAAGTCACTCTGTGCACCAAAAATGTGATTGTGAGATATATGTATGCCCAGAGGGAGGGGAAGCAAAGGGGATCGTGGTGCTGGTCTGAATGCTTATGCTGCAAAGCAGCTCAGCTTCAGCAGCAGTGATGGGAAGGCATCACTGGGACCAGCCTATGCTTGTGCTGTTTGCTCAGACTGAGACCTGCCTGTGCCCACTGGCTGGGCTGGCCATCCCTGGGCCACGGCTGACACCAGTCCCTGTCTCTTCACCTACTGCGCTTTTCTGACTGGCTACAATGGGACATGAGAAGTTGGGGGTGTCCCATCACTTCAAGGCCAGGTTGGGCACCTTGGTCTAGTGGAAGGTATCCCTGTCCTCAGCAGGGGGTTGGAATGAGGTGATCTATAAGGTCCATTCCAACCTAAACCGTTCCATGATTCTGATTCTGTGGTCAGGAATGGCACCGCCCTTGCCCTCACTCTCAGCCCCCATCTCTCCTGCCCTTGCTGCACCTCTGCCTGATACTCAGAGGGACATCTCAGTCTATGCGAGCTTTTGGGTATATCTATGTGCATTAGAAATTGCCCTGCTGACTCAAACACTTCAGTGAGGATGAGTAGGTGCTCCTTTGTCACTGAGCAGACTTGAATGACTGCTTGCTGCTTGCCCTATGGCACAGTCTCCGGAGGAATATTTTGGAGGAGCCAGCGTTGCTATCAGCCACGCTCTGCTGTGGGCTATCCATCCATCCATCCATCCATCCCCACAGCCTCAGGGCGACTCCTGAGGCACTAATAGCCCAGCACTCACCGGGTTTTGTGGAGAGGTCCTTAAGAATTTGAGGTAAGGTCCTTCGAGTTCGTGCTGGTTTCCACTTGATGGCAGCAGAGCCCACAGCAACTGGAGCGGGCAGGTCTGAAAGAGGTCTGGCTATTGCTGATGGTGGATGGCAGACGATCAGCCCTCACAGCAAAAAGGTCGATCCTGTGAAGAATATTCAGCATATTTGAATAATATGGATCATTTGGATCATTTGGATATATGGATAATAATATGGATTGCGAATGTGGAGTGGCAGTGAGACCAGCTCTGACAAGAACTGGTGTCCTCCTGCCTGTTTCCCAAGTCGGGAGGCAAAAAACCAGGATCTTTTTGCAAGAGGTGAAATCTCCCCCACTGTAACTATGTATAAGACCAGGTGTCATCAACATTTCTTAGAGAATTCAGTGAAAATATTTCATAGTTCGTGTTGGTTTTGTGTGCTTTCAGTATAAAAGGTTTGTTCTGAATTTTGGTGTGCTGTGCAATTAGAAGGCAGAAGTTTATCATTTATGAGGCTGAACCAGTTTTTAGCATGGACTTTGCAATTATTTTCAGGGAAGTGTCCACAGAAGAAGCAAAATGAGAATTTCAGAGAATAAACAGAGAAGCGCAACAAGGACATACTTATAGAAAGAGCATTTTTGGCAAGGTAGTCAGCTGCTCTGTAGGCAAGTCAGGGTTTTAATTAGGTCTACATTTGCAGGTGTTTCTTAAGAGCCTAATCATCTTTGGAGGAAAACATCATTTGGAGTAAACTAGAGAAGCTTGAACTTTTCTGATCCCTATCTCCCACATGTCACCTGACAGCTGCATAATTTACTGTGTTTTAGAGCTATTTTGGCATAGTGCAAGGTCTGAAACAGAGGCAGCTTTCTTCATTCTTGTCTTTGTTCTAAGGTTACATTAACAGAAACGGTATATGTATTTTTCAAATCACATCAGACACCAGTATAAAAATGAATTAAATATTATTCTCATAATCTTGGAAATGGTTGCCACTGCTATTTAATGGCTCTCCATTTTTCCTGCAAGGAAAAATAATAGTTTTTAAAAAGACTTAGTTTCTCATTGTTATATACTCTGTTATTGTTATATAACTCAAGTTATATACTCTGTAAACTGAAGGAAAGATCCAATCATCAAAACCCAGTCATCAAAAGAAGCAACTCCATTGGACATCTGTGTTTCTTGGATTCTGGTGGAATTGCAAGTGCCATGCTATTTCTGCTGTTTGGAGAGCAGGGCAGAAAAACTTAATGGAAGAAATCAGAAGTTCCCAGAAAGCCCATCTACAGCTTCCCCTAACAAGTGCATTCCTGACAATGCTTGCTCTTTTTGAAACTAGATAAAAGATACCACCCCACCACCTTGTATCCCTTCAAAAGAACATAAACTCTATAAAGCCAAAGCCATGGTAAAAAGCACTTGGTTACAAAAATGGAAGAGGTAAACAGGAGGGTAGATAATTTCTTGTCTCATCTATTTATCTTTCAGCTGGAATTCTGGTGTTCCACATACTGCAGTGGCCATAGAAGGAGTTAGGAGGAATAGCAGTGATATTCAAGACTGAATTACTCCCAAGTTCTTCCTCTGTTTATCATGAGGAAGGCTCAGGGAAATGAAGTAAGACCTTATAGAGTGGACATGTCAATCCAGCTTCTGCTTTCATTTTTTTAACCCTGCTTCAAGTACCCTACAGGATTAACTTTGAGGAGACTGTGAGAGGTTATGGCATATGAGGTGGGATGATGGTCAAGGGAGCTGCCAGAGACAAGAGAGGTACAGAGAATGATGTCCACTTTCTTTTCCTGAACCTTTTAAAAATTACTGCTTCTAAATGTGTTTCCCTATTTCATGATTTTTCATTTACTGAAGCATATGTTTATGATTTAGTGACTTCTGTACACTACAGGTATCTGTCACATTAGCCAATATTAACTCTTATTTGCTAATTCAGTACTTTGAGATAGGATTGTGTGAGAAAATCTGTTCATCATATACATTGATATGCACTGTTTTTTGACCAAAATTTATCTTTGGCTGCAGTACATGACACATTTTTAAAATTCCAAGAATCTCAATTTATTATCATCTTTAGGGAATATGTTACAAGCCTCTGACACAAACATCACTGCCAGGAATGTCAAAATTTTAAACTTGTTTAGGTCTTTAGATTCTGTTCCTCAAAGGTTTATTAAAGAATTAATTATGTTATTAATCATTACAAATATGTTGTAATTGTAAATCAAGCACAAGCACATGAAAAGTGTTTCTAAACTGTGGTCATGGATAAGCATTCACCTTGCTACATTTCTTGAAATAACCATTTACTAGGACATTTATTACACACGCAGTAATGTTTGCAGCCCTCCCTTGCAGGCAACTTTGATTTAGACTTATTTTTCTGAAGCATTTGAACTTTCTTGGTGACAATTTCTGTGAAATTTCTCATGAAGCAATCTCCGGTGTTAGCACTAGACCCCAGGATGGAGTGGTCACCAGGCAGCTGCACTGCTTCTACAGCAACTAAGTTTTTTGAGCAAACTAGCAAAATAGCTCCACACTATTGCCAGTGAGACAAGGTCAGATCAAAGGGAAGGCTGGTGACAGATTCCAAACAGTAACAAATGGAAAATACTTTTTTTTTCTCCTTTGCTCTATTGACAAATTAGTTTGTTACCTATAAATAATTGCTTAATGCTGCTGGCTATATCAAAATCTTGCTCCCACTTGAATACTTATTGCTTATGGTGAATATCCAGCTATTGTTGTGCGTTTAATTATGCACTAAGACATTCAGCATATAATATGCAGGTGATATAATTTGATTGTTGTTCAAATCAAAAGAATGATATAATAAAAATTTCCTTTTTCATGTAGTATTATCTGCTTTAAACATAATTATTGCTCCATTTATAACATTGTAATACTTAATGTAATTAGACCTACATGTTCATTGATGCATTTATTTGATCTTTGGTGTTATTCTGAAGGTAAGAGTCAGTGGTGTGGACAGATTTCAATTACTCTTATTCACAAAGTTTTGAAATTGTGACATGAATGGGAAAGTGATTTGCAGAGGCATTTAGGTTAGATGTCACTTTTCAAATAGATATGGAAATCCAATAATAAAAATCAAACAAACAGCTTCTTTTCCATATTAAATGTTCAGGTCTTTTGAACCCTGTATAGTTCTTCATGTTTTCACTATTTGTGAAAATTTGTCAAGAGATTTGGAGAGGTTTTTTTTAAAATTCAGCCAAGAAATAGAGGTTTGGGAACTGCAAAAAGCCTTTCTGGATCAGTGGGTCCAGGTTCTCATGGTACAGAAAGCCATCATGCATCATCCTCTTTTTTAACCAGGAAATTGAAAAGTAGTTTTAATTCAGGCAGAATTCAAAGACATTCCTCCAATCTGGAGATTAAAACTTATTCATAACCTGTTATAGCTACCTGTTCTTGATTTACCATACATATATTTTCTGTTTGCTGTTTATCTTCTCTGCCAGCTATGTCTCAGCTCTTGTTTTGTTAGACTAAACAAGCCCATCTCTGAGCTTTCCCCTCCAATTTTCTCCTCCTCTGACTGAAATGACCATCCTTCAAAGCACCTGTTTCTGCTGAATTTATCCTTCTTGTCCTGTAGTGCACAGGGGTTTAGATAACGTTCACTGTGAATTTTTGCAGTGCCATTACCACCTTTCTTTCCTTGCTGCCTGATTCACCCAGCACTGAAGCTGAATGACACTGGGCACAGTATTTCACTGAATACTGAAGTGAAAACTCTGCCATGCTGCTTTGCCTGTGACAATCAAAGGCAGGAATCTTGACAGGAGCTTCTTAAGGAATCCATGTGAGATGGATGTGTGTGCCTCCACTGGAGAGAAGACTAATTCTGCTCACAGAGACCCTTCCTACTCTTAAGTCATCCTTTGGAGATAGATTTTTTCACCTTGTTTTCTGAAGTTAATATTGCTGAGTGCCATGATTGAGGCATTTTACCTGGGAAATGAGTTTTAGATTACAATGGACAGCTTATTTTGGTGTGTGCTATGGAGACTGGGCCACCTGCATTTTGCATTTAACTCTGTTTTGGTAGGAGGTGTCCCCGGTATTCCTCAGAGAATGACACAGCCTTGCCTGTGGAGAAGCATGAGGCTGAGTGAAAGTGGGAAATAACAGTGCTTTGGCACAACTTCTCAGCATCTTCTCTTGTGCCACGTGCAGAAATTAAGGCTTTCCAGGTACTTGCTGGTGAATAAGCAGAGCTGCTCTTACAACTCAGTGCTACCACTCATACAAACTGTGGTATGCCCTGATGTTTATTGCTCCACACACTACCTAACAGCTATATGAAACAGCATAAAAATGTGCAATCTAGTGCTTGGTGTGGGTTGGTCACTTAATTACAAAGGGTTTGAAGGCACTGAGCATGGGGAGTTAGAAGTACTTAATAGCGGATGAAAAGGTGCTATCTTTGACTATCAGTCAGATTTGATCTCTGAGCTTTGCTGCTGGAATAGCTCTTGAATAAAATGCCAATATACTTTCTACCTCCGTGGTTGCTCAGTGTGACCTGGTAAAGACAGTAATAGAAACACTGCTGCTTAATGCATAATGGTTTCCAGACTCTGGGTCCCTGGTATCTCAGGGGGTGACTGCTACGATAGAACAAGGCAAATTGAGGGTTATTCTGAATAATGGCAATTGCTAGTTCTTACCCAGGGCTTCGTTAGGCCATTTTCTCAGAGATGGGCATGATCTGGGCCCTGCAGTCTTACAAAATTACATATTTCAAACCTTTCAAAACATTACACGTGACAGTCAGCCATTCAGATCCACCCAGAAAGGCAAGCTCTATATTTGGAAGCTTTTCTTTGCCAAGTATGTAATTTTCCTGTCAGACTAGAATCTTCTTCATATACATGCATGCACACATACACACATAGAAATCTCTTGTAAACTTTTTTTCCTTATTTTTTTTTTTCCTGGAAAGAATTACTTTTATTTTCTTTCTAGGAATACCCTAAATAGCCTAAGCACTTATTTTGTCACTTACTAAAAAAGTGTGAAAGGTATTAATGATCTACTGATTCCAGAGGTGAAATATTTTTGAAGTTACTGTATAGTGACAGAGATATGAGAGACACCTAAGTTACAGCTAGAAAGTTTTGGAGACTAAAATTCTTTATTCAGACATTATATGGCTTTTATGTCCAACACTTTCAATCATTTTGGTGTACATTAGATAACAAAGTTCCAATTAAACAGAATTGAGACTACCTTATGCTCATGCAAGGTCCTGAATAGAGCAACAGGATGAATAGAAATTATAGAATTTATTCTGGTCAGACTGAAAAAATTGTGCAAAGAATCTATGTATCAGCCTAATTTCCTGTGGAAATTAATTTCTCAGCTGGATTCCTTCAACTGAGGATGGTTTATTTCTCCTCATTTAGACATCTATTGATCTCAAAAATTAAACAAAAAACTCTTGTTCTTTCCCCTTTTAGAAATAAAATGTTAAAACTTTTCATAGGTTTGATAATATTTGCTTTCTCCTCTTTCACTCCTCTGGCAATAAATGCAATGAAATGAACTATTTAAAACAGTTTTATTTTTTGCATTTTTTAAATTGAAAAATAACAAAACAGCTTGGCAAGAGGGAAACAAAACTCTTCTTAGTACTGAAAAGATAGAGAAAACAAAAAGATAAAAGGTAGAAAAACTATAAAAACTTCATCCCACTGAAGGTTTTAGTCAACAAACCAAAAATCTTCTCTTTTCTCCCATTCCCATGGAGAACTCTGCTAGATGTAAAAGCTGCAAATCTCAGTGTGCATCTTGCAGCTCTTTTCTACATGCTCTAACTTCTCTGTTTTTCATGTATGAGTGATGTAAAGTGCCTCCAATCAATGTGCAACAAACATTACTGAGAAGGAACCCTTGTTCTACTTTTAGAGAACAATAATCCCTCTGCTGGTCTCTTCCACTTTCTGGAAATCGGGCTGGAATATCTCTCTGACTTTCAGCTGTACTTGAGAAGAGCAAGACAGCCATAGGATAAGATCATTTACCATTAGAATAATAGACCTACACATGTCTAAAGTTGCTCTGACAAAATTGTTCTCACGCAATTCCAATCATCTATATTTTTAGACCATTATTAGCTTTTAAGTCTTAATTGATGCCAGATGTATCCATCATGCTACCTGTTATATCATCTGGCTGACAATTTAGAAGTAATATAATGGGACATAAAAGTTTAAAATTAAAGACTGCTTAATTGTACCTAATGTATAGATCTAAAAATAAGAAATCTCAAGGAAAAATTAATACCAGCTGGGCTAACTCATAAAAGGCCTGTACCATCAACCATGGATATGTCTAAAGAATTGCTGTACTTTTAAAAAAGAGACCAAAGCAGTAGCTGGTGTAAATCAGTACAGGTCCGGTTACTTCAGCAGAACAGATGATGCATTGATGCAGAGTCTTATTCTTTAAACAAGGTGTCAAGGTGCTACTAGAAATGGTTTATATTATGTAGTTGTACTTTTGGGTTTAGAGCTTGGTAGGGAGGGAAGTTGTTTTCCAAACAACTAAAACAATTCTCTTTGCTGTAGAAAGCTTTACCATCTAAATGAGGAATAAGTTTGAAAATAAAAGTAGATAAACTGTACAAAACTCCAAAACCGAAGATGCAAGCTTAACAGCAGTTTTATCATGCTTTCATCTGCTGTGGATCTCCTGCAGGTACTTGAAAGTACACTTAACTGTGTCCTCAGAGGAAGGGGACTGATGTGAAGTGTGGATGTGAAGAGGGCTGCAGTTCTGAGAGCTACAGCTCATTAGCATCCACACTGTATGCTGAGGGCACATTCACACAATTAAATGAGTGTGGTTCTTGGTACCTTTGGCTGAGTCCACCCAGCTGAAGACAAGTTGTTCATCGGCATCCACACTGCCTTAGGCTTGGACATGAGTCTCCTCTGGATGATGTTTGGTGCCCCTGTAGCCCTGCAATGAGGTTGCTCTTACGCATATTCACATTTTGGGGTGTCTGTAATGGTGTAAGAGCTAATTCTGAGCCAACTGGTGTGGTGTCTTCAGCACATGAACTGCAAGTACATGTTGCCAGCTGGACACATGGCTTGAGGGCACTTGGGAGCTGTCAGCTTTTTTCCCCTGAAGGAACAAGGCAAAAACTGGTGCAGTCTCACCCACACTGTGTTTTGGGAGCTGTGCTGGGGATCTTTCTCAGATCCACCTGAGTATTGCCTGGCAGAGAGCTAGCTGGGATTTTTCTAAATGTCTTTGGCAGGCCAGAATGAGCACCAAAACCAGAACCACACTCTTGCAAACTTCAAGCTTCAGGAAAGCTGTGGAAATAAGGCTTTAAAACCACCTCAGTACTTGAAATGGACCAAAAAGTACCTGACTGTGTATTTTTTGGGCCTAAATGGAAACTGAACTATTTTGAAAGTCTGTTCTTGGGTAAGATGACATGCAAGTACAAATCTTGAAGAACACCTTTGTGTGTATGTACCCAGTTTGACCATTCTGACAACTTTACACATGCTTTATGGGAATTCTGAACCTCCAGTCCTCAAATCATATCTATTGACTTCCTTTATTTTTTTTTTTTTATTCTAGACAATAGTTACTAAAAACCAAAATAGTTATCAATCCTGTGAGAGTCAGGTCCCACCATATTTTAATGGAAATTTTTTTAATTGCCATTAATTATATTAACTTCATTTAAGATTGAGATTTATATGTCGAATTCCATGGGCTCCAGATTTAAATGAAGTTCCTTCAACAGTTTTGTTAGAACAATAAATGAAGAAAAGAGAGCTGTGATAATTAAAAAAGGCAAAATCACTGTATATCAGATTAATTTCATCAAGTCAAGCACTAACTTGATAAGATATTTTCATCTAAAAATACTGCAGCTATCTGTGTTGCATTTATCTTCTACTAATTACTTAGGCCAGTAAGTTTAGTCTGGTTAAGGCAAATTTGCACAGAAAAATATAACTTCATCTGTTTCCTTTCACATTGCCAATTCCACAGTTAATCAGATGGGCAATGCCTTCCCCCACATATGTGGAAAGTTCTGTTTCAGAACTAGTATCAGAAGATTTTTAACAGAAATGGAAATATAAACCCCAGCCTATTGGCCAGGGAAATTAGGAGAATAAACAGGCTTAAATTTTAAAGTAAAAATATCTAAAGAATAAAATCTTTCCCCGGTAATGAAGCTTCTCACATTTTAAAACTTGGATGGATAGTGTCAGCTTAACTTGTGAATGCTCTTTGTTGTTTGCCTCATGCAAACACTGCAAGATTTATAAAATCTTGCAAAATAAGCTGCCAAAATCCAATGGCAGAGTGAGAAATGTCCCCTCATTAAGCACTGTCAAATCATTCCTGTCTGCTTCTACCTCTCCCCTCCTGGGTGATCTGACGCTGAAGAAGCAGCAGAAGACTCATCTAGCCTAGTCCCAGTCAAAAAATAAGTGATACCAAAATTTCCTTTACTTTTTATGCCAAGCAGAGCTTCACAGTTCCAGGTTCAAACAGGCTTCACTTGTTATGCAGCTCAAATCTAAAACCATATTTCAAAGGATTCCTACAGGCCTGAAAACGTAAGTAACTATTTGGATCTTCATCTGCTCTTAGATGCCTCATATTTTTTTATTGCCATGATAGTTTCAAACAGCAAGCTAAGATACATAGATATATGGTACACAGTACTTTCTATGTGCTATATAGAATATGTTATATATATTATAGCTGAAGTCCATTTGTGGCTACCAAGAAATGAAAATGAGTTGGCGAATATCCTGGGTGCAGAATCTGACCAGCCCAGAAACTCCTTTAGGGTGTTGCTACTGCAAAATGACCAATCTCTACATAGAAAAAAATACCTGCAAATAGTGTGAACCCTTCCTACAGCAGGAGAATTGGTCACATAGGACCATCTTCTGTTATTAGTTAGGATAGGGAGGGGATATTTCTTATGCAGTGTCAGGAGTGATGGATTTTGTGTGTGCTGTGGCGGTCGTGCAGTAGCACAGGCCAGCTGCGTGTGTTAACATTATACAGCTTTGATAGTTTGCTTAAAGGCTGCTTTTACAGTTCTTTTCTGTGATTAGTTTGTAATTTCCTTTTAGTGGCCAAATTACTCTTTTCATTTATACCCCCAAAGCTCCCCCTACAGTAGCAGACTAGTACATATGCATAAATTAAACCCTGGACAAACAATTTAGCTTGTGCATGAAGACACCTTATGGACAGCTTACAAGGGATGCTGGTTGCTGGCCAGGCTTCTCCAGCCTTTTTCTTTGCACACTGCTGTCCCTTCTCAGTCTGCTCCACTTTCTTTGACTGCTGCAGGCTGAAACAAGGCTCTTGAGCAGTTTTTGGTACCTCAACTGTCTTGTTCAGAACTGGCTCAGGTACCTCTCATGCCAAAGTTTTTGAGACTGAACCAGTGAACTCCATGGGAAGGACTTGAACAATTTCACTTGGCTGTACTACTTCCATTCTAGTACCTCCTCTCTGGAGAAAGGCTTCCCTGTTACATCTGTCTCATACTCTCTAAAATGAGGACAAAGAAGGTGACAAAAGAATGTGCAAGGGTAAAAAGGTATCTCTGTAAGGCAGGGAGCAAGTAGCTCTTCTTTTCGCTATCCAAAAGCGCTTCTCAGTCCTCACTGGACTTCTCCTAAAAAGCTCTAAGATCTGACTGCCAGGATTCTTCAGAAGGGAACAGTGTAACCTACTACACACCTCTGTATCACAGTTATCAGTTCATGCATCTTTTGCTGGCAATCAAACCTTTGACTTGGGTGGGTTACTTGAACTCTAGTCAGGGGTTGGATAACAAAGCAGTAGGAAGGATGAAGACAGATGATTCTTGTGTGCATGTGCACACCTGATGTACAATGAAGCAGTCTGAGCCCTTCGCTTGTTCTCTGTCGAACACAAAAGACCCATTCACCAATATTCCCTGCCTGGCTATTTTCACTTTGATTCTAACTCGAGGTATTACACCTCAAGGCTGTGGGCTATGTGGTGTGTTTTGGCAAGGAGCACATGTTACCCCTACAGATTAACTCCAGCAGGTCTCCAGCAGCCCTGCTCTGCCAGATGCAGAATTCATCACTGGCACTTGGGCTCTCCTCCTGGCTTTGGCTCTACCAGCTCAAGCCCTATGAAAGCAGCTCTGCCTTCTGGGCATCAGACTTCTCAGCAGTGTTAATTAAACCCTACAGGCTAACCTATGTCAATATAATTTCATTCTGTCCCATTCTAAATATGGTCAATAAATAGTGGGTAGGAAAGGATTTTTTTTTTTTCTGAAAGGGGTCAATGAGAAAAATAATTTGAGCATTGCCCCCAAGAACAGCTGGGAAGGAAATGACATTGCCATTGTTGGCAGATTTCCACCATTCATCTGTATTAGCCATGTGTTGGCTTTTGTCAATAAGATTTTATTTTTGTCCAGTTCTTCCTTATAGATATTGGAATTCTTTACAGCCTGCTAGGCTACTGTGAGACATATTTAGAAACACAATTAGTGATCCTAAGGCTCCATTCCTCTGTCCCCAAGGGAACTCCATTGAAAATGTTTCAGGTTTAGGACTGTGCAGCAAAATAACACAGCTTATCACATGGGGGGGAACATTTTGTGTAAATAAACAGAAATTAACAAATAGTCAGCTAAAACTTCATTTTCCCCAGGCACAAAGAAACAAATTATTCTGTGGCCAGTGTTGTAAGAAATGTGCTTCCAGAAAGGAAGCTAGAACCAAAGAGAACTAAAATGCAAAAGCTGTTTAAGAACTTGTTTTCCATTCTATGTTAGTTTGGAAGAATGTATTTTAAAAATATTTTCTGTCCAAACTGCTTCTCAGCTATTTTTAAAATAATATTTGGACTATATCTAACTTACAAGGAGTTTTAGAATACTATGCAGAGGACTGAATAGCATGGCCACAGCGTGACTCCTCTGTCATCACTGCTCTCCAGCTTGTCCCCTGTGTGCCCTTCAGCTCCAGGCTAAGTCACAGTACAGGGGCAAGAGCCTAGGCTGTCGTGACCTATCTACTGCTGACCTTCTGTTGGTGAAACACCAGTTCACTAAGCATTATTTAACATTATCTGTCATAAATCCAGGATTTATTTGGCCCACTTAATTTGGAATGACTGTTCTCACTGAGTAGAGCTGGACATTTTGTCATTCATGTCTAGGAAGGGTGTGGTAGATACACCAGGGAAAGATTTCTCCAGATTTTCCAAACTGCCTGCTAAAGACATGTACATACACACATCTTTGCATCTGTAGAGGAGATATTTTGATTTAAAAGTAGATTCAACCTTTTTTTGTTGTTTATAACCTGACATTTTTCTTAATGAAAAACAAGACATTTTTTTCAGCATGCTTGATTGTGAAATTGAAGTGGTGCTGTTCTGTTACTGTGTTTATTTCCACTGGTTTTACTGGTTTAAGGGATCAGTTCCTTTCATTGATTTACTTAAGAGATCATATCTTTGAAAAAGGTGAGGATCCTCTTCGATTTCTGAAGGACCTGAAGATCCTTTCATTGTTTTTCAATGTTCCCATGCCCTCCCATATGAAGTGAGATTATCTTGGTTGACAAAGTTTTTTAAAGCACTTTTTTTTTAACAAGAAGCATGTGTGAATGGCCTGGGGCTGTTGCTGTGTTACCTACCTGCCTGCTTCTTCCTGAGTTTTGTTTTAGGAATGGCAATGCTGACTTACCTGCACTCTGCGTTCAGGAAAATGCTGACCAAAGAAGTACAGTCTTCCATGTAGATTTAACTCTTCCCACTCAGCAGACTGGGACAATCCTCCATGAGGAAGCAGCAGGGGAAGAAATCTCACTATTTTTTGACTGAGCTAAAGAAGTTTGCAAACGACATTAAATGACAAGTCCATTTCATGACTGCAGGTGGCCGAAATGGCTGGCAGTTCCCTGTCCTTATTAAAAAAAAAAAAAAAATTTTAAAAAAAAAATTTATATATATGTAGAAAAGAATTAGGGAAAGGAAAAAGGGAAAAAAGCTACACTGTTTATTGATATGGGAACAATTTTGTTCACTTGCACCACATTACCACTTTGAGATTAACTTCCCTTGATGCTGATGATCCCATTGCAATCACACCAGACCATTGATGACAGAATAGGGCCCTCACTGCTGTCACCAAATGGCACCACAGAGCAATATTGTTTGCAGCTGTTTTCTTCCACATTAGACATTTTGGTGTAATTTTCAGAGTTTAATTACTATAATGGGAGCCATGACAGTATTTCATTAGGACTGTTCCTTAACCAGGAGCTCCTCAAGAAACACAACCTTACTAAGCAGCCACAGCAGCTGAGAGTGGACAGTCACATTTATTTAGTTATGTCTTCATCCTGTAGGGATCAAACCCATTGGAATATTATCAAAGAAAATAGCCTTGCTATGGCTGAATATTAATACAAGCAACTGGAAACAAAAAAACCACCCACTCTCTGTCTTCAAATAAAGGCAAATGTTTATTTAAGCAAACATCACTCACCCAAATGCCATTGTAACCCCAAACTTGTTTTCTTCCAGAAAAGTATTCAAATACGTGCTTTGGAAATACTATTGGCTTGTATTAAAACATGTTGTTATCATCCTGTCCTGCTGTATCTAAATAGCATTTAGGCATGTGCTTTCTCTCTAGGAATATTTAGGCTTTTTTCTCCCTGCTTGAAAATTTCCCCCTCTTAAGAGACCAGCTGGAATAGATAAAGACACTTGTGTTGATTATTAAATGGTGAAACACACAAATCTTACAAGCAGAAGAATGGATACAACTATTGCCATATTTATCATTGACAACTCATTGCTGAATGGAAACTACTTTCAAGATTAGTCAAGGCCTAAAAATTTTATTTTTTTAAGGATTGCTTAAAATTATCTGGATAGTTATGTGTGGATGTTGCAAAAGGATCTTTATGATGGTGCAGAATACTTAGAAGAGTTATACTGACTTAGTGCTGTTATTTGCCTACCCATTTCTCCTGCTTCAACTGTCCTGAGTTTTAAAAGGAGCAGCTCAAGACTTAGAGATGTATGGTTTCTATACAGACACATTCTTTGCATAATATGTGCATAACTGAAGTAGCTGTTAACTTTTTCAGGCAGAAGAAAAGCAGTGAGAAGGGCATGTACACTGCCCTTCACACACTGCTTATCAACCCTGTATTTGCCATCACAGCATTGCAAGCAGCACAGATGAGAACCGTGTTTTCATACAAACTAATAACACCCCATCTCTAACATCTGCTTCCCAAACTACCCTCAGTGGACTTATGAGCATCTCACTGTTTGCACCAGAAAAATAAAATGGTCTCCTGTGTCAATACGACCAGCAATTCCCAAGAGTTCAATGTGAATTAATTAACTATGTAACCAAGACAAAGACTAAGGTCGTAATATCTTCATAGTGATAAAAAGAGTTAAAAAGACTTGGGAGCTGATTGTTTAGAGGCAGTTACAAAAGGTTATTAGAGTATAACATAGTGATATATTTTCTCCCGTGTGGAATTAGCATTGCTTATCTACATTTGCACTACAGTACACATTAACACAAAACCATGATCGTCACTAGAAAATCAGGTTTAGTCAGGCTTCAAAACCTAGCAAGTTATATGCTTTGGGTACAAACTCAATGGGCTTGACATGTGCAAAATAGCTTTGTAACTATGTGCTGTCTTTGTGCAGACATCACACTAAAGACCTTCATTTGCTGATATCTGCAAGGATCTCTTATTTTGCAATCGATCTCAACACAAAACTACTACCTGAGACAAAGACACAGCTGGGACTTTGTTGCCAGGTAGACTTCAAACTCTATCTCAGGCACCAGTCACACCACAGCCATCACTGTAGTATGGTGTCTAGAAGAACTCTGTTTCTAGAAAAACAACTGATTTCAGTGGAAAAAGGAAAGCAAACCATGATGATTTTTTGCATATTTTTAATTTTTTTTTTAAACAACCTCTTCTGTGACCTTGCTCTGGCCATTGTCTTCTACAGATTTATAGATTTTTCACATCTATCTTTCAGTAGTAGAAACAGGGTTCAAGAATCTTTGGGCTTTAAGGTTATTTTGCTTAGGGACTTTGCCTGAAGCATCATTTATTAAACAAATCTGGTTAGCATTTATGATGATAGTGTGTTATTTTCCCAGTCTTGCTTGATTATGCTTCTGCCTTGGATCAACTATGATAATATTCATTCCAGTGGGATCTCATTAGTTTCAATGCAGGAAATCATTACTAAATTAACTGGCTCAAAGTATTATTTCTGCATGTATTTATTTATAGAAGTATTTATAGAAATGGTTATGCTTAAATAAGTATAAGATTCTTTATTAATTGATACATCTATCCATATTAGTACTTCAGGCTTTGAGAACTGTCACTATTTAGTGCCTCACACTAAAATTATTTAAGTTGTGGGAAGGTTACTGTTATCTTTGTCAGACTCTGGATCAGACTGCCTATGGCGAAGCTCCTTTATATCATATTGGATAGAGAAGAGAATAAGGGTTCTAAAAGAGACTGAGAATCAGGCCAATCCATTTGCAAAGCTGCCATTTAACTTGTAAAACAGAAATAGATCAAGTGCGATTTGAAAAGTGAAAAAAAGGGCTGATTTTTGGAATTAAATTTAATTAGGTAATTCCTTGGGGGGTTTTAGAATTTTTAGCACATCATTTTCAGGCAGTACTTTTGTTTCTTTCAGGCCGCTTGTACTTCAGATAATATTTTTTTAATCAGGCTACCTGGTGCATTTAAGGGCCAGTTGTTAGAGGACTTCAAATTTCCAACCTTTTGTGCATCCACTTATAATCATTCAGTATTAATTCTTTACATACCAATGGCACACTGGTAACTCCTGTTATTCTCTAGGTAAAACACATTTTCTTTCTTTCTGCATGGTCTTTATGATGTATACAACCTAATTAGGACTGTTTAAAAATGCTGGACACATTCTCAGAGTTATTAGAGCTCTTTGGAACTGAAATTAACTAAATTGAGCTTATTAGTTAATATTTTAAAGTTAATATTTGTTAAATAATTGTGCAGATTAGTTAATTAATGAATTAACTATTTAATCTAATTAATGCTGAGGTTGGATGGAGCTCTGAGCAACCTGGTCTATTGGAAGGTGACCCTGACCATGACAGGGGGATTGGAACTGGGTGATCTTTAAGGTTCCAATCCAAACCATTCTGTGATTCATAATTTGTTGACTTTATCAAGGAAATGCTTCCCTATACCACTACTCCAGAAAGATCCAGAACACAATTCTTTACTTAAGAATAGATGCCACCAGGGAATTTTTGTCTTTTATTTAAAGAACAGCAAGACAAATAAGAAATTCATTCTACATTTAAATTTCAGCATTTCCTTACATTCTTAGGAGAGCAGACAATTTTTATAAATAACTGCTCCAAGTACTGGTAGAACTTTTCAACTCTGCAAGCGGATTCCTGGGGGGAAAAAAAAAATACTCTGATTTCTGCAGCCCATGATGAGGGGAAGCTGTTTATAGAAGCTCCTGAAACTCTAGAGCTTATGTATTTAGTGGAACATTATTTAAACTTTTAGTCTGCTTCTTTTATTTCCCAGCAGCATGGATGTAGCCAAAGGTAACACCTGTAGTACCACATTAAATGACTTCTTTTGCACAGGCGCCGACTTTCAAGCCATTTTCCCCTTCAAAACAGGGAGACAGTTTAATTGAGAATGATGCATGGCATATGCCAAGTCCTAAATTATGCCTGGGAGTTGTTTAGGAAACTTTGAGTATAAAAATACCCCAGGCTCTATCCTAACAATTAAACAGTTTAAACAATCACTTGCTGTGTCTAAAGACTGTGCCCAGGCTTTGTTTAATTTACTGTTATTGCTAGTAGAAGTACATGCTGGTAATATAAAGTATCTCAGGCTTTATCAATTCTGAGCTGTGCTTAGATGCTAAATACAATCCAGAAATAGATAGGTCCTATATTGAAATAAACTCTAAAGGAGATATTTCCCACTAAAGTGCTACAAATACCTACTGACTAGCAATACATGCCAGCATATTCTCACATGGGTTAACTCCCTGCTTTGTGTTCTTCCTGCTCTTCTAGCCAACAAGATGGATGATTAATATTTATCCATGTCCTATAAAAGTAACAGTCCCAAATGGATGAGAAGCCAGCTGCACTAAGGCTGGTCCTGGGCCCTGTTATCCCCTAGCAACATCTCTGCTTTGCCCTCCCTTCCCCACATACAGCACTCTACACTACTGATGCTGAGTGGCATTTCCAGCTGCAGCCTTCCCTGAGAACATGTATTTGCTTTTTGGGAGCAATGAGGAGCCAGGCTCTGCTGTTTGGCATCCTTCCTGCCACCTCATTGCTGCAGCCCTGGTTGTGTGAGCCACATAGGTGTGACTTCAGCTGGTGCTGCTCTTTGCTCAGGTGATGTAGCTACAGACTGCCTCCTCTGGAGACGGCTTGTGCAAAACAGGAGGGGGCTGGCTCAGGGTTGGAGGAAGGGAAGTCCTTGCTCACCAGAGGTTTCCAAGACATGACTGGACAGGGTCCTAATCTCATGGAGGTTCCCTGTCCCATGAAAAGCTGGACCTTTGGATGGTCCAATGGATCTTTGGAGGTCCATTCAGGTTCTGTGGTTGTTGCAGGTTGTAAAGTCAACAGTCTGTGCTCAGTTTTGGGATTTTATAGTTCTTCTTTCAGTCCCCTAGTTTTTTCCTTGTAGGCTGCTGTTCTGGATAGAGTTTTCACACAAGATTTTAACCTTTTCCTTGGAGATGAGAAGTAAGCTTTCTATTTTAACATTGGCAGTGAAATGTTTGTGTACACAGCTTCCTTGCAGGGCTCAAAGTCATGGAGGTAATAGAAGATTCCATGTTCAGATTTATTTTTTCAGTCTCCTAGCTCTGAAGATCCTGTAGTGACTTTTGAAGGAACCAAAATATTTGAGTATGTGAGTTTACTGAAGTTACTCCAAAAAGTTATACAAAGTTATTAAGAAATTTTGGAGAATGTGGGCTAATTTCTTACTTTATTCTACTGCAGACAAGATTCTTACTTGTTCAGGACCTTAATTTAAAAAAAAATAAAAAAAAAATCGGAATAAACTATTTGGTGCATAGAGGTAGCCACTAGATGGGAGGCAAGAGCTGGTTAGTAACTGGGAGCATGAGTTGGGGCTGCACTTAGAGAACTCCTATCAGCTGCCACTGCAGGCTCTGACATGCCACCCTGGAGCTGCACACCAACACATCTGGGACTACTTTTACCAGTGTACACAGAGAGGTTATTCACCAAACTGCATGTTTTTTTATTAATTGATATCGTGGTGGTGATGAACCATTGAAGGAGTGGGATATTTCAAAAATAACTGTGTTAATTATTTGCCTCTAAATGGCTTTAGCCTTAGGAAATTCTCCTCTTTCATCTGCAGTGCTGATGGAAAGGAACATTGTTCACATTAACTCATTCACGTAAAGACTGTTACAAATAAAACTGCCAAAGGCTTTTATGGGGCTGGAGTGGTATTAGCCTGTGTGCTAGGAGGATGGAACTCAAGTCCTTATAATATTGCAGACCTTCTGTGTAGCTTTAGGCAAGCTGATTTTTTTTCTCTGTATTTCAGTTCTTTCTCAACTTCTCTTTTTTTTCCTTATTGAAGTGGCATATAATGGAATTTCATGTCTTTCCCAGTGGAGATTAATACTGTGTTAATAATAAGACTGTGCTATCATAATACTACACAATATAGAAATGTCTTTGAGCAATTTGTGGGTACATTTTTTAATAAGAAAAAAAATCACAATTTTTCAAAACTTTGTGTGGCTTCTCATATTTAACTTTAGCCAGGATAACAGGAATCTGATCCAGCCAGTTACCTAAAGCTATTTGTAGAAACACACCAAGTAAAAAATTAAGAAACTGAATAATTTGAAACAAAGAGACATACTAGTATTAACCAAATAGGGTGTAGTTTGAGTAACCAGAAGAGTAAGCTGGTAATGTAAGAAATTAAGAGCACCAGATGAAGGAAGTAGGAAAATACTCAGTTTAACCCTTGACTGAAGGGTTAAAAGCTGAAGCTTTTAACATAGCGACACAAACAGTATAATTTGGACCTGTGACAAATGGCTTCTTTAACATCCTGGTAGGACCTGGAAGTGCAATCCAGTATGCTGGCACATCCCATCTTGGGAGTTAATTTTCCTGAGACAGACAGAGGGACCCAAAAGATGCCTCATCTCCACCTTTACCAGCTTTGGCAATGTGCCAATATTAGATTTGGAGCTTCTTTTGCCTTTCCCCCCCACCTGCACCTATTCTGTGTCTTTTCTTTTTTTCTTACTTTTTTTCCTCCTTTAGCCAAGAAAGTGTGTCTAGTAATGCTGCTGACAGAGCTGGCCTGTGCACAGAGCAGCTGACTGAATCATACTAACATTCTTCAAAAAAAAGAACAAATAAGAGCACCCAAAGCCTCACACTGAGTCTTACCAATGCTTTTAACTTTTGTACCCATTTAGTCCACCAAAATACCATAAAACTGATTATTCATCAAAAAACCCAAGCACTAAGCACTTTTCCTTGTCTGAGAAGGTACTTTAACTAGCCACACTGCAAAGATTGGTAATAGATCTTGCACACCTGTTGCTGAGATTGTGCTTCAAATGTGATACATGGAGAAGGTGGATTTTGCTTTGGAGAAGGAGGAGCATATTCTGGCAGATACAAATTTGAGCTTCCGAAATTCAATCCCCTGACATGCACACTCTAGTCCTCCACTCCAGATATTTTACCAGTTGCCCAGGTGCAGTCCAGTATTAAGAGTAAGGGTTGGTATCCCTGAGCTCACCACTGCAACCCTTCTGTTCAGTGCTGTTCGTTATTTGCTGCTGCCCAAATTCAGACAGGTGTGTCTGTATGCCCGAAGGAGTAAGTGCCCTGTCTAACCCTGGAGCTCTAACCTCGAATAATGCTGTAGAGGTCAGAGCCTGATTAAGCATATATGGAGATGTCCCAAAAGAGCTGCTGTCCTCTGTTGTACCTGTGATATCTAGGAAGGATGAGGCAGCCACTTCAGTTACACCACCCACTGTGCTGCTAACACAGGAGCATTAGGCCATGTTAAAAAGCCTTTTGTGTCCTCAGTACAGAGTTTTAAAATCTTAATGGAGGACTAAGTAGCATTTAAATCCTTTGTACTCTTTGACTAGGCATTCAGATATCCTTTCCTCTCTCCTTCCTGTTTCTTAACCAACTTAATTATACAGTGAGGGGAAGATATGTCCAGGATAGGTTCCTATCCCAGCAATATCTGGTCTCCTCCTCTGCTTCTGCCTCTTCCCTACATTTACAGCCTTTCATTAGCAAAATGTTAGAATCATAAATTGGTTTGGGCTGAAAGAGATCTTAAAGATCATCTAGTTCCTACTTCTGGCTAAAATTACCACATACCTAGAATACAGAAATATAAATAGACATTGCTCATTTGCTTCTCTCTGCTCTGGTCTGCAGGAAGTGATAATCTTTCTCTATGGAGTCTCAGGATGCTTCCTTGGCCTGGGTTCTCCCTTACAAGCAGAAGTGTTGTGCTGAATTTACACAACACTTTAATTTGTGAAATGCAATTGAACTGCTACTAATTATAGTGGTGTAGTGTATAGAGGGGAAGTTGACTCAGACTGAGTGAACTGAACAGAAATCACATCCATACTTTCCTTCAAGACTCCCCCTACTGTGCCACCAGAACCAGCTGGTAAATGTCATCAGCTAATATTTCTGTTTTCATACTGTCTTAATTTGTCTGAACAAGCCAAGGAAAAAATAACTATGTCCTATTTTCATTAGTGGTTATCACTGGGTCTGGTTGATGTAGAGCAAGCTGTGACTGGAAAAGGACATTGCAGGCATTTTTACTTGGAGTGGCAGAGAGAACTGGACTCAAAAGATTCTGGCATTCATTTCTGTGTCCATTGGCTACACCGGACATGGCTGATTCACAACATTGTTTTACATGGGAAAGAAGCACCTTGCACAGCAAACATCTGCTTTCTCTCTCCCCCTTGCTCATGCTCTGCTCTTGTTCAGAAAAGGGAAATTCTGGAACCTCTTGGCTCCTTTAGGAGCCATGTGCTTGTTGACCCCCTCTTCAATGCATTTATACCAGAGAACAAATTCTGTACTTGTAACCAAAACAAGGCATGATCCTATTTTTCTGAGCATGAGATAGGATTCTATACTGTTTACCGCCCTCCAAAATGAGATTGCTACATCCAACCTTGTTTGGAATAGTACATGTGCCAGCTGTGCCTGGGGAAGTGCAAGCTCAGCTCCAAATTATGCAGGTTTTGGACTAGAATTTAATATAGATTATCACAGAACATTGATTTTACATCTAATAAGCTTACTGGTATAGTCCGTCTATATGCCTATTTTTTGGGATATGCAGCCTACCCACAAACCAGGACTGGCACACATGCACCTCCTGGATTTCAAAGTCATGATTTCCCCTTGTTAATCAATAGCAGTCTCCACCAAAATTTTCCCATTTAGAATATAATTTGGTGATGTAAATTGGTGGATTTCCAAACATATATGTATATATCTATATCTCTACACACACACACACACAGACACACGCACACATATATACACAGAAACACATATATGAATTATTTCCAGACTGTATGTAATCCTTTGATGCAAACCAACAGAGGCAGAGACCTTACCAGAAGCAGAGATCTTACTAGGAGCAGCCATGGCTTCCATGAAGCAGGTGTCTGTCACCTCGGTCCCTCTTTGTAGTCTCACCTTTATTGAACTGTTAAATGCTTTCCTTTTTTTGCTGCAGACATCACGCTTATCTAAGACTCTTCAGCTGAGAAAGGAGGAGGAAGGGATAATGAAAAGGGCTAGCAAAAAGAGAAAAAGGGATTAAGTTAATGGTGTAATTTCTTTTTATGTAAATGGGTACCAGAATCCATTCTATTGTTAGAAGTCCACAGCTAAGTATAATGCTCGACATTAAATTAATATGAATTATTATTTACCTCAGTTTAAATGTGCAGCACATGTAAAAGATGGATATGCTTATTATTCTGAAAATGTCTTTGGGAAATAAAGAGCAGATTGAACTTCTGTATAGAAAGGGAGGTGTTCACTGTATTGATAAATATCATTCAAAGTCAGTACTCCAGAAAAAGATAGTGTTGTCAGTGAAACCTTTTGTTCTGGTAAATGCTTTGTTTATGGGGTTTGGTATGGAGTTTTATGCAACTGACAGTTCAAAAGCAAACATTGCTGTCAACAAAGAATTGGATCTTTAAGGAGAAAAATGTTTTCTGTCAGGTTGTAGTAAGATTGTCTTCTAATTACAGTGTAGCAGAACTTCTCCATGAATGGAAGATAACATTTCATTGTGTTTAAACAGAAAGATGAAACAATAGCTGATAATTTGTGATACAGACACTCCATGAATGGAAGTAAGTGAATTTTTTACTCCTCCCTACCCTTGTCCTGGAAGTTGTGTCCAGGAAAAAAGGAAAGGTGGGAGAAAGGTGTTTTTAGATTTTTTTCTTATTTCTCATTATCCATCTCTGTTTCATTGGCAATCAGTTAAATTAATTTCCCCAAGCTGAGTCTGTATTACATGTGATGATAAAAGCTGAGTGATCTCTTCCTGTCCTTTCTCAACTCACAGACCTTTCATCATATTTTCTCTCTCCTGTCCAGGTGAGGAGGGCAGTGATAAAGTGGCTTTGGCGGGCATCTGGTGGACAGCAAAGATCAACCCACCACAGTGGGCTTTATACCCAGAAGAGCATTACCTCCAGCGTGAAGCAGAGCAGCTCAGAAGAGGGGCAGAACCTGAAACCATGCTTATGCACATCTGGTGGGCAGGAGGCTGGATGCAGGGGGTTGAAATGGTGGCTGTTCTCAAGCACAACAGCCAAAGTGCAGCTGTCCAGGCAGACGATTGTTTGCTCGCGCACTGAATACATTATGCAGTCAGAAACAGGCCATCAGTTATTTTCTAAACTACTCACATTGGGTCTGGCTATAAAGACGGTGTGTGTCATTGATTTTTACGCTGTTCAATAGGGTGGCTCCTGTGCATGAAAGAACAGCTTCTAAATGCTTCCTGAACATGAGCAGCTGACCTGAGTTTCTATGATAAATGCCAAATGGTACACTTCCGTTTTCACAGACATTAAATAAAGCTAAGAGCAGATGAGAAAGAGCTTGATTACCATGTTCACTGAATACATCATTACCAATGCAGGTACTTGCATGTATACAGCAGCTGCAAATTTCAGAGTAAGAAACTGATCCTAGGAAAATCCTACAGATGTCCTTACTCCAGTGCTCAATTGTCTGAATGATCATTGATTTCCTAATATCTCATGCTTTCTAACCCTTTCCAGGAGACTTTTCTTCTTTTTTTTTCTTTTTTTTTTTTTTAGTTGGATTTGATTTGTCCTCTGAAGTAAATGGAAATTATCTGTGCAGCTATTTTAAAATTCCTATAATTAATACTTCCTGGAGCTTTAAACAGTATTTTCAGTATCACCTTTTAATCACTAACTGGCTATGGTTTTGCAATGTCCTACAACTACTTTTACCTCAAGAAGCTCAAGCAGGCATATGATCATCCTCCTCTTCACACCCCTCTTTGAACACCGCTTCGCAGAAATACAAGGGCTGTAAAAGCCTTGCAGCTGGTGGAGGGACAATCCTCACAAGACACATGAAAGAAGTCCCTTCAGTGCATGCTGTGATGTGGATTTTCAGTTGCTCTGAGCTGTACTTCTCTGGGCTTTCTTATGAATTAGAGCAGCCTAGGGAGTAATGCTTTGTGCCATGGGCTGTACTAGTTCCCAAAGCTGATGTGAATCATAAGAGTGGGAGGATGGCTGACAGCTAACTTAGGGCTTTGCTGGTGGGCCATGACTTTTTGTCATATTACATCTATGGGTACCAAGAGACCTATGCCAATGGATTATATCCAGCTGTGAAAAACTATGAATGGTAGAATTTTTGAAACAGGAATGGGTTGTCTTACATCACCACAGTTCTTCTCTCCTCTCCTGTCATCTGTTTTCAGTTCTTGTGGGTATACTAAATGCCCTTGAAACATTACATGAGGACATGTGAGCTGTTGAAGGTGTAAAGCCTGCTGGAATACTGTGGGGGGACTGTGGAAATGGTGGAGGACAGATTTTGTACATTCTTGTCCACAGTGCTTTCTGGGAGCTGACTTGAAGAGGACTGTTCCCTGACAGTCCTGGGACATAGTCTTGGAGAAATCTGATTTTAAGTCCTGAGCAGGGACATGGCTAAAGGCCTCCCTGATCCTTTCATTATTGAATACTCCAGAACAAGACACAACTGACCATAAGCTGGGAGAAGATGTCAAGATCTGACAGTGTGTCCGGTCATGTGCAGAACTACAGACATCTACCTAATTTCACAAGCATCAAAGTAGGCCTATGCAGATGCTTAAGAGTGTATGGAGTATTCTATTTCTTGGACACCCGCAGAATTCAAGCACTATTTTTCAGATTGAAGGACTTGTGAAGTTAGCACGATAATATGGAAAAGTGTTGTGAATATGAGGCACCACCCAAAATTATCATAGGATCTCCTTTAGTTCAACTTGGTATGTTTATCATGCAGTACATCTGGTTTTTTTTGGTTTTTTTTTTTAATTTAAAGATAAATAAGAGCTGACAAAGATTCACAAGTATCTGAACATTTGTGACATTTTCCCAAGTGACCTACTTATTGAAGGGATGCTGTAGTTTGACTTTGAACTGTACTGAAAGAAATTGACACTGGCAGCCCACCAAATTAAACAACAAAAGCAAACCTTGATCTTGGCAATGCTTGACTGATAAGTCCCAGCACATACAGTTCTATATGCAAATAAAGATATTTTATTTCCATTAAGTGACAGATAAAGTATTTTACTTTACTGACATGATAATGATTCATGTTGGGAAAAAATCCTGGCGGCTTTCTCAAATGTTTCTGTTTTTTTAAATGTGCTGATAATTTCTATTTGAATTATGAACCACCACCAGCACTTTTGACAGCGGCAGTATCTTCTGTAATCATATTTATTCTTCATCAAATCTTAGGGAGAGTCAACACACCCCAAGCTTTTAACATTTTGTTACTAAACAGCTATGTTTTATGGATTCCAGTGGGGGGCATCTAACATTTCTGTGTTACAGCTGTCGCAATCAAACTTACAAGCAGCAATTTTGGTGTTTGAAGCATATTTGTTGACACACAGTGGGCCTTTTATGATCTGTATTCTTAACTGGTGACACTGACAACATGCCTGCCATCTTTAGCCACACACCTCACGAACAACTACAGGCACCAGTGGATACTGGGGGCCACCCAGCTGGAAAGCAGCTTGTCAAGAGAGCAGTGGGGGCCCTGATGGGCACCAAGCTGAAAGGGAGCCAGCAGGGAAATCTCAATGCAAAGGTGGCCAGTGGCATCCTGGGCTGTATTAGGCAAAGTATTGACACCATGGCAAGTGGGGTGACTGGTCTTTCCTCTGTGCTCAACACCAGTGTGGCCTCACCTGCAGTGCTGTGTTCAGTGCTGGGCTCCTCAGTGCAAGAGAGATGTAAACAGACTGGAGGGAGTCCAACCAAGGGCCACAAGAATGAAGGGAGTGGAGCATCTCTTCCATGAGAAAAGACTGAAAGAGCTGGGACTGCTTAGCTGGGAGAAGAGAAGGCTCAGAGGGATCCCATCAGTGTCTACAAATAACTGAAGAGAAGCTGCAAAGAAGTTGGAGCCAGGCTCTTTTAAGTGGCATTCAGTGCAGAGGCAATGGGCACAAAATGAAACACGGGAGGTTTTCTCTGGATATCAGGAAGCCCTTCTCTCATGTGTGGGTGACCAGGCACAGGCAGAGGCTGTCCAGAGACACTGCGGAGTCTCCCTCTGGGAAAATATTTAAAAGCTGCCTAGAAAAATACATGTGGCCATGCTTTGCCAGGGTGGTTGGACAAGATCATTTTCAAAGATCCCTTCTAATCTCAGCTATTCTATGATTCTAGGAAATATAATGGAAATCAACATCTGAACCTCCTTCCAAAATTTTTTCACAGCAAAAAAAGATGAGCATTGCATGAAACTTCATATCAAGATGTTACAAAACAGTTCTCCATTTGATATACATCAAACCAAGGTCTCCTTAAAGCTTAAGAGTCTCCTTCTATAAATTGAAATTTTTTAAAGCTGCATTAAGACACTGAATTTTTAACCAGGTTAAGATGTTCAGTGCTCAATTTTTGTACCAAGAAAAGAAGGAAAATAATACATGGAAGCCCTTGGAAATGGGCTGTTACAGACCAGCATACTGATCATAAGGAACTGCTGTGAAAGGAAGCTCACACGTGCAACTAAGAAAATTAAAAGAGATCAAGAGATATGTACATGTTTTCAGATTGCATAATCATAGAATCATAAAATGATTTGGGTTGGAAGGGACCTTAGAGTTCCAGCCAGGCATGATGCTGAGTCTTCACCCAGAGGGTGGCTGGGCACTGGAACAGGCTCCCCAGGGAAGTGGTCACAGCACCAAGCCTGACAGAGCTCAAGAAGCATTTGGACAATGCTCTCGGGCACACGGTGTGACTCTTGGGGTGTCGTGTGCAGAGCCAGGAGTTGGACTCAATCATCCTAACAGGTCTCTTCCAACTAAGAATATTATGTGGTTCTGTGAACAGATTTTTCTGAATTCTGTGAACCCCCCTGCCATGTGCAGGAAGTCATTCATTGAACCAGATTGCTCAAAACCCCATCCCACCTCTCCCTGAACACTTCCAAGGATGGGGCATCCACGATTTCTCTGGGCAGTGCTTTATCACCATTCCAGTAAAGAATTTCTTCTGTATATATAGCATAAACACCCCTCTTTCAGTTTGACCCCATGATGTTCAGTGGTGGATTAACAGGAGGTACTACTTTTTGATACACAGATGAGAAATTTGCTATCCAGGATCTCATGAAATGTAGATGCCATATTGACATTCAAGGTGATTTTGAAATGTGGTCTCATATATAAACCCATGATATAAATCTTAGAGAAATGTCAATCATTTGCCAATCAGATAGAATTATAGTCTACAGACAGATGAATGGCAGCATAATTGAGGCCTACCAGTGGCTCATTAAAACATCATGCAAAGTAATCACCTTGCAAAGTAGTACCTGAGTAGAAGTTAAAATGCAAATTGTTACAATAAGCGGGAGTGAAAACCCCTCAGATGTAGGCAGAAGGGTTTTAGTGGCTTTGTATGGCTGCAGTTCTGGTGTCCTCAACTGCAGCTGAATATGAGAGATCTAGAACTCATAGAAGAAGGGAACAGAAAATATTAAAAAATGGAAGGACGGATCTTCTATGAAGGGGGATTAGATTGGGACTTTTCAGCCTGGAAAAGAGACAGGAGAGAGAGTATGGCAGTGATATGTCAAGAATGACTTAGAGAAGGTAAATGCAATAATTATTTTTATATTGCAAGACTAGAGGCTATCAGATGAATATCAGGTAGCAGGCTTAAACAGCACATTTTCTGTACAATGCATAAGTAAGTTATGAGACTTAGTCCTATAGATGTTAACTTTGAAGCAGGCAGCATAGTGCCTGTGGAATAGCAGGCCACATAACTTTGTCAGTCTTGCCTGAGGAAGTGGCCTGGGAAATCATAAGGAGGAATTAAAACAATCCTCAGAGATAGAAGAGAGCCTTGCAGGTGCTGTTTGTCTGTTCCTTGTTTTCTTGCAAGAGAAAGTCAAGGGGTGGTGAACCCCACTGACCAATGATAGTGATGTGTTAGTTTACTAACCAGTAAGAGTTTTCTTTTCTGTACTTTCACGTATCGGTCTATAAAATGATCTGAGATAATAAACTGAGAGAAATTCTCCAGTTCGACTCCACAAGAGAGTCTGTGTTGTTCTTTTCGCCGTTCCCAATAGAGCGACACACTCCCAATGGATGGTCAGGAAGCCAAATGTACAGCATCACAAACAGAAGATTCCATGAAGAAATGGAAGCCCCTCAAGACTTAGGCAGCTGGCGTCTGTGTGGATGGGTTGTGAATTGAGACAGTATTTCTGTATATTTAACTGGTTCTTGCATTTTTTTTTTCCCCTAAAAAATTATGGAAATGTATCCATTAGTGTTCAGATAGATCTAGCAGAGCATCTATTCTAACAAGGGGGATTTAAGCAGACAAAAAAAAAAAAATACTGAAAACAGCTTTTAAAGATTTCAGGGTTAGCTTTTAATTAAAAAAAATTAAAAATAGAAGAAGCTGGGTATTGTACTCCATCTGGCCTTGTTCTGAACCAACAGAAACAACATGAGTTGAATTCATGATTTCTAAGATAGAAGCTGTATATGCTATTCAGAAAATGAAGCCTACAGTAAGCATTTGGTGTCTGCAATATTCTCATCATGAAGTAATTTTGCTTCGATGGATGTATGTCTAGAATTTAACCAGATGTGCACATTAAAGCAATTCCTTCTATTCTTACCAAAGAGAAGCAAAATGCAGCTTACAAAATCATTAATTTCTATCATGTTATAGTACTTCCCATCTGTTTTTGAGTATTCATTGGTCACCACTGGTTAGTCACATGCTAGATATAATTTTTGGAGCATATTAGAAAAATCTCTCTAAATGACAAACCTGCTCCCAGAAGAAAGAATTTTTATGCAAGTAGTGGCAAGTAGTATAAACAAAGAGTTTTCCATTGGGTAGGGTGTGAAATAAAGATGTATCATGTCCTTAATGTCTCTTCAATGTCTGTGCAGGATTTACTGAGTCAAGTCTTGAGATGCAGTGACAAGGTAGAAGGAATGAACACTCTTAACTCAATATGCCTTTTGCAAATCTGTTAGTTATATATTTTCTTGAACAAAGTTTATCATTGTTAGATACAAAGTAGAATACTGTATAAGTTCTTGACACAAATGTTGTAATTAGTGAGTCAGTTCCTTAAATCAATAACCTGCAGTCACGGATTGCCCACTGAGAATCCTTTTCTTAGATAAATTTCTAAATAAATAAATGAAAGTTTGGAGGAGTATTTGGAATACACATAAATTTGACAATTGAAAATGGATGCTTTCCCCACTGGAAATTCTTCATCGTAGATAAACTAATTATTGATATATCTCTGAAGCTTCAGAAGATTGCATTTCTCTTGTGTAGAAAAAAAAAAAATCCAATTACTTCATCCTATATTCTCCATTAAAAAAAAAAGAAAAAAGAAAAAAAGAAAAAAAGTTGTTTTAGGAAAGCAGCTGCTGGAAACTTTATTATTTAAGTCAAATCAGCTATAGATATAGGTAGTCCTGCTGAAGAAATAACTGGCTGGTTATTCTGGGAGCAACTAGCATTAAGTTAGGTTAAGGTGGGGTGTGAGGTTAGTGGTTAATCATCAAGCGTTCAAGCTATAAAGCTCTGCTAACTCTTCACACTCAGCCTGGTTTGCAATCTTTGCCGATTACTTATGGCTCAAAGCTTGCAGTGCCCCATCCAAAGCCGGGTTCCCCTGCCCTGCCGAGGGCCACCACAGCTAGGGCCGCAGCAAAACCAAGGAGCATCGCTAAGGATATAAACAATGTCGCGGTTCAAGGAGCGTCTGGACAGTGCTCTTAGTGACATGGTTTAGTTTTAGGAGGTCCTACGTGGAGCAGGGCATTGCAAATCCTTTATGGGTCCCTTCCGAGTTGAGGTACTCCACGATTCTATGGGCGGGTTCTGCCGCGGGGCTCCTGCCGGGCCAGGTGGCAGCGGAAAGCTCCGGACCGGCACCAGGAGCGGGCGCCGCCTCCCTCAGCCGCGCAGGCCCGCCTGCCCGCCGCGCTCTGCGGTTCGCTCCCGCCGGGCGCATGCGCCGCGCCGGCCGGCTCCACATCGGCGGAAGGGCGAGCGCAGCCCGGCGGGGCGATGGCCGGCGCGGGCAGGGAGGAGCTGGGTGAGGCGACCCGAGCCGTGCAGCCCGATGGCGGCGGGAGCGGCCGAGGGGCGGCGGGATGGCGGCTGGCTGCGGGGCGGAGAGGAGGGGGCGTGAGCGCCGGGACTGGCCGCCCAGCCCTTACCCCCCTCCGCTTCAGGAGAGATGGTTCGGCCCACCGGGGATGCGCTGCGGCGCTCAGCGCACCGAGGCGGGCGGGATGAACCATCCCACTTGGCGTGGGGGTGGGCGCTGCGCTGCGGTGTCTCCGCCGAGCCGGTGCGGCCAGGGCTGAGTTGCCGGGCCCGGATCGGCGGCATCGGGGCCGGGCGAGCTGAGGGCAGCGCAGCCGGGGGCTCTGCAGAGCGGCAGGAGCCGCTCCCCCGGGGCGTCAGTCGCACCTGGCTGGCGCTCGGTTTCATGCTGAAGTCACGGCCTCCACAGAAGTTAATGGAAATGGTTCTCTTTGCGTCGTTAGGCGATGTGTTTATCTGCCTTGGAAGACTGGGTTGGGGTTTGCTGGGGCGTATGTGTGTTTATATATTAGCGGTTATTTATTTGTTGTATTTTCTGTACATGAATCTTTCCACCTGTAAATCTAATTGGTGGAGGGCACGTGGATGTTCATCTCTTAGTTTTTTCTGCCCTTGGATGGACGAGTTAGCACGTAGCAGGTTTAGTTATAAAGTGTAGTTGGGGCTGGGCTGGACCCATGGGAAATCTCATCTCAGAGCTGTGTTTAGAGAATCACAGAATGGGTCAGGTTGGAAGGGACCGCAGTGGGTTCATGTGGTCCAACCTCCCTGCAGAAGCAGGGTCATTCTAGAGCTCATGGCACAGGATTGCATCCAAATGGTTTTTGAGTATTTTCAGAGTGCAACAATCCACAGCCTCCTCTGGGTTACCTGTTCCAGTGCTTGGTCACCCACACTGTAAAGAAGCTCTTCCTCGTGGTCAGGTGGAACTTCCTGCGCATCAGTTTCTGCCCATTGCCCTAGTGTTGGCAGCACTGAGAAGAGCCTGGCTACATCCTCTTGGCACCCCCCTTTAAATACTTACATATATTGATGAAGTCCCCTCTCAGCTGCATATTCTTGAGGCTGAACAGGCCCAGCTCCCTCAGCCTTTCTTCATAAGAAAGATGCTCCAGTCCCCCAGTCATCCTTTTTTCCCCTGCTGGAAATCTGAGGATTACAGTTCCACTGTAATCTGCAGATTTTGTCCTGCCCAGTGGCAATGATAGAACTTGGAAGACATGCTTCAAATTTTATTGTTCCCAAGGCTGATCCATCTTGCATTGAGAGATTGTCACTTCAGAGAAAAGGCTGCTGAAAGAAATTTTAAAGCTTTTTTCCTCCCAGAACTTCACACAACAGACAGCTTTTCTGTCAGAACCCATAGAAACGGGATTTCCTATGGGATTAACTGTTTAAAAATGCAGTTCCACACTTGATAAGAATTCCAAAATCTCTTGCATGGTTCAGTGCTATTGAATAATTAATAAAACTGAAGTGTTGCCTATGTGTTGTCACTTAAGAGTGTGTTAATTGTAGAAATATGTGGCTTGGTCTAGACAGGATAGTGGACTATTTAAGATTACTAGTGTCTGTCCAGATAAGTAATCCATTGTGGGCTGGGGTAGAATTGCTCGTCTGAAAGTGTGTAATAGCTATGCAGATCTGTGTGCACTTTGGTTTAATAACTCAAGTGTCCCGTTTTATGAGCCTTCTGGATCTGGCAGTTACAATGCAAAAGCAAACAGCTTGTCCTACTTATTGAGGGGCATTATGGACTTTCAACATTTGCTTAGAAATAATCATTCTCAAGATTAATACATTCTACCACATAGCTGAATAAATCTACTTTATTAAGTTACAGCCTGTAATGGAGAGAAATAAATTACCTGATATTTATTTTCCAAAGAAAAATAAGAGGAGATTCAAATAACTGCACAAAGCATAGCCTGGAGTTCTTGACAAATAAACACAACAAAAGCTAATGCTCACTTTGACTATTTTGGAAAATGTAATTATTAGTATTTAACAGGAATTTTTAAACCAGAGAAGATTTTAATTTTCAAACTGAATAATATATTTTATTTCGAGTGTTTTGTTTGTTTGTTTATTTTATGCCTATTATATTCAACAGGAGTAGCTGTAGTGGAAAATAAAAAGGGAGCTTGTTTATGGTTTAATGGAGTTATCTGTTATTTCCCCCTTCAGCTAGGAAAACCTGCAAAGGTTTATCCATCTGGGCCAGCATGCCTCTAGCAATACCATTCTCAGTCACTTTGTCTTGCTCTGTAATTTCTTTGGAGGTGGTGGAAGCACGTGATGAGTAACCTAGCTGATCATGTGTGCTTTGTGGACAAAGCTGTACTGTAGTTAGATGTCTTCTGGAGAAGTGCTGGGAAGGTTAATTGTAGACTAAAGTACCTAAGTATCTAAACAGGTATTTCCTTCTGTGGTTGAGGGAGTAACTGAGCATGACTTTGAAAATAAGTAGTAACAATGTTGTCTTTGTAATTAAATTTGTCTTGAGAGCCCTGGTTCTGAATGCTGAATTGAAAAGCCTCTCCACAGCACAGAGGTAATACACTGATCATCTGTGAACTGATTGCAGTTGCTGGGAACACTGAGCCTCTCCTGTTGTCACAGATGTGGTTGCTGCCAGATATGAATGTTTCTTCTGTGTTAACACTGCGGTGAAAACTCCTTGAATGTGTCTGCTTGTTCATACATTCAGTCACTAACTTCGTCCCATAAGAGCAGCCAGCCCTGCTTGGTGACAGAAACTCTGGTATGCCCCCATTATCATGAATATGACTTTCCATAGCCTGTGGGACATTATTAGCATAAACCTGCATTTTAGGCTAATGTAATGATAATGTGGTGGTGATTTTGTCTTTTGTGGAGCAGTCAAAATAGCTGCTTGCTAAATTGAATCTTTATCCCAATTACAGAGGCACCGGGTCACCCTCTATTTAATAAACACAGTTCACAGTTTGTGAATCTTGGACAGCGTTTCTGGCCCTGTGGGCATGTTCTTGTGTAGAAGCTGACTGAGCAGTGAAGTATGTACAAGACCTCCTTTGCCTACTGCTTTTTGCTGAGCACTTAATATACACGTGTAGTGGTGCTCCAAAAAGGCCTGCATGATCCTGCTCCCATAAATGAGTAAAGCCAGCTGATGCAAACAATGGTATGCTGTATGCTATCCCCCAAATCTGTATATGCTTCTATGTCAAATCCACTTCATTCCATTTGCTGACACTGACTTCAAAAACCTGAAGGGAAAAAAAACCCCAGCAAATAAAAACTAGACCGTATTGTTAAATTGGATTTGGAAAAGGGGTTTTAGACATGAATTTGTCTGGGGCGTGACCTTCTCCAAAGGAACATTAGAAGATTGTACTTAGCTTTTATTTTTAATATCTCCTTTAGATTGCTATGCCTGTCTGGCAAACTGCTTCATTCTTTTGTGAATGTTTCTTCCATGAAATAAAAATGATGGAGATCAGTTTTATCTCCTGTGGTTCAGTTAAATTTGGAAGTGTTAATTGCTTGAGAAATACTGAAGAATTGACTAAAGTTCTTGGTGAAAATTAATTTCTTTGTTGAACTTTTGAACCAGGTGTTTTCTTCAGTGTGCTTGAAAAGCTTGGGAATTAAGTAAAATTTAGTAACAGTTCAAATGTTTCTTTAACGGTATGTCCGTAAGTGTTGGCAAGATGCTGGCAAATTCTAGGGAATAGAAAAGTACATGTGAAGATACAAAATTGGAAATAGTAGTCATAACAATTTCAACACTACGGATTTAATCTCACTGTGTAACGGCTGATTAGTGATTGAAATTTGGGTCTTTGAGGATACAGTGTTGACATTTATGCATGATTATAATGTGATGTGTAGCTGTAATGAATCAGAGATTTATCTCTCCTGTGGCTAAGGAATTAATTCCAACATAGCAGTGATAATGCTGGGTGAAGTTGTAATGCACTTTGTGTTGGTTTGGTTGATAGCTGCAGTACTTGCAGAGCTTTCTAGCACCCTGCTTGCATGGGTGTTCACAGAAGAAAGCAGAAACAATGTCAGTTTAATTAACTATTAAAAGACAGCAATTTGGTCTGAAAAGATTTTTGTGGGGGAAAAAGGAGAAAAGAAATTCATATTGTGTGATGGAATGACAGGGCTGAAAATTGGCTGGTGTTTTGTCTAAGTGAAAACAAAAGGGTGTGCAGAGATGAGTTTCCTTATTCTTATATATATGATAATGCAAAATTTTCAGTGAGTTCCATGGCTGAGCACTGGGTTGGATTATTCATAGTGTGTTTGAATGCAGCCAAGACAGTTTGGTGGAGCCTGGATCTAATGTTAGCTGAGGTGTGCTCTGCACCATGTGCTTTGTGAGAGCAGCCAGACATCTTCATCTCTGATTCAGGTATGACATGCATACACTATTCTTGTGCTGCAGTTTGAGATTGTATTTGAATTGCACATACAGGACCTTTGTAGGAAGGAATCAAAGTAAATCTGGGTATTCAGTGCCAGTTTTCTGGCAGTGACTGTGAATGTTCCAGAATAATTAATTTCAAGCTAGATCCAAGTATGCAAAGCTCAAGCTTTTTTGTCTCATGTGGTCTAGACTACAAGTTTGGAGCCATTAAATGTGGATGTTACACAAACCTGGATGTCACTTTGGGTATGAACTCTGGGACTCAGCCACAGTATTCCAACAGTAGAGCTCTATTATCAAATGAAAACCAATGCTTAGAAAGACACATGGTCCAAACCTCCCATTAATATCTCAGTACCACTACTGTTTATAGGTTCACATGTTTAGGCCAAAACTGTATAGCAGTCATGGGATGAAGGAGGAATGTTGGGGAAAAGAAGCAATTTAAGAGCATTTTTATGGCTAGGATAGAGACCAGATAGCATTGTTGGAATGTTTTATATAATGCAGTATTTCAGAAGAACCTGTAGTAAGTCATAACCTGTATAGTTATGGCAGTGTGAGTTGATGATATTGCTGTAGCCTGTATTTTAAAACTTCTAATAGAATTTATTCTCAAATGCATTATTGCATTAGAATAGAAACAGCAAACTCCCCGCCTTAGTGTGCATATCGGAAATGGATATTCTTGTGTCTAATTTAAGCCATTTCTGAGAAAGTGGGTGAATGGGGCAGTGGGACAGTGATAACAATAACCCTGAGATGACTAGATGGCTTTAAGCATGGGAAATGACTTCTCAGAAGAAAAGTAGCTTGTGTTAGGAAAATTTTTATTGCTTGAAAGATGAGGTGAATGATTGAGTATGTCTAAATCTATTCTTAAAGGACTACCTTTGTGATCAGAAGATGGGTCAGGAAGTTGGGAGAGAAAGTAAAATAGGATGTCTAAATAAAGTTCAGTCTTCTGTATGTCATCTGGTTGCATGGTAAACAGTATAGATGTGTGTGTATATACCAAATCATCCAGTCTCAGGTTGTCATGAAAGAAGAAAATTTTACTTTTCTCTCTTGACCGAGCTGTTGCTGATACTTACCAAAGCTGTTGGTCCTATGGGTTGTGCTGGTCCCCTGCTACTGCTAAGTAAGAGCCTTACTTGCTGCATGTTGGCATTATTGTTCGGCATTATGAAGAGCATCCTTCAAAAGGTGATGGAGACAAAACTGGAAAATTAATTAAATTATTATTTCATTTCTTTGTTGTTGAATTTCACATGATCATACACTTGCACGTTTGTGGTTTGGCTTGTTCCTTCAGATTGTTAGTTTAGAATCAATACTTTAAAGAATGAAAATCAGCCTAATCAGTTGCTAACTGGGTGAAACTTCCTGCTCCTTCTGATCCCCAAGGAGGCAAACTTTTACTCCAGAACTAAAGTATGTAGGACTTTGTGAGCATCAAATAAGCCCAGCAGAGGCTCAGAGCTTAGGGGGAATATGGTCGTGGCATTCTCAAGAACTAGTCAGCACAATGCTGTGGGAGCAGAGGGAAGGAACTTGGTGATCCTTCTTTTGATCAATTCATAGACTATGTGCCTTATAGAAAAATCTGGTGAAGTCCATCATGACTTGTATAATTACAATATCACTCAGTATAAATTTGCTTTACAGTGTGCTTTCTGGTTGAGTCTTTGACCTCTGATTTTTGCTCTGGACTGGGCATCTTTGGTTCTGTCAAGTGCTTTTGTTATTGGCTTTCAAATCTTCAGACATGAAATTTTGACAACCCTTTGGTGTTTTCAGGAGAGTTTGAGCTATATAATTTAATTCTAATGACTTGGACAAGTTGCCTTCTGCTTTGTGGGATTTTTACACTTGTTCTACAGTTCTTTTTTAGAAGTTGTTTAGCATTGGCTTCAGTGCCCTGTTGGTGGGTTAGACATCTCCAAGGCTTCATGAAAACCTTAATGATTTGCTTAATAGCTGTGGTGGGTTGACCCTGGCTGGATTCTGGGTGTCCACAAAAGCTATTCTATCACTCCCCTCCTTAGCTGGAGAAAATATAATAAAATGTTTGTGTGTGGGTTGAGAAAAGGACAGGAAGAGATCACTTGCCAATTACAGTCATGGGCAAAACAGACTCTACTTGGGTAAATTAACTGAATTTCTTATAAGTCAAATCAGAGCAGGGTAATGTGAAATAAGAATAAATCTAAAAAAACCTTCTATCCATCTCTCCATTCTTCTCAGGTTCAACTTCACTCCTAATTTCTCTACTTTCTCCCCTCCAGTGGTGCAGGGAAGTGGGGAATGGGGACTGTGGTTAGTTCAACACGTTTCTTCTACTCCTTTCTCCTCAGTGGGAGTACTCCCACATTCTCCTCCCATGGGATAAAGTCTTCCAGAAATAGTTCCAGTGTGGTTCACAATGGGGTCACAAATATGCCAGCAAACCTGCTCCAAACTTAAGACTCTTCTCTCCATGGGGTCACAGGTCCACTGCCAGGAAGTCTGGTTCACTCCAGTGGGCTTCCCTTGAGGTCACAACCTTCTTTGAGCATCCACCTACTCCACTGTGGGATCCTCCCAGGGCTGCAGGTGGATCTTTGCTCCACCATGGACTGCAGGGGCACAGCTGCCTCACCATGGGCTGCACCAGGGGCTGCAGGGGAATCTCTGCTCTGATGCCTGGAGCACCTCCTGCCCCTCCTTCTGCACTGACCTTGGGGTCTGCAAGGTATTCCTCTCACATGTTCTCAATCCACTCTCCAGCTGTAGTTGCTCAGCAGGTGTTTTTTCCCTTGTTAACTATGTTTTTGCAGAGGTGCTGCCACCATCCCTGATGGGCTTGGACTTGTCCTGCAGCAGATCTATCCTGGGAGCAACTGGCATTGGCCCTGTTAACACTGGGGAATCTTACAGCAGCTTCTCACTGAAGCCACTCCTGTAGCCCCATCGCTACTAAAACACTGACACACAATGGCCATGTTATAATGTAAATATAAATGTGGTGTGGTTTATTTTGGGTTTGTTTCTTTTTAATATAAAATGATAACATCACAGGGATGTTCAAGGATTTCTCTTTTTGTTTAGTGAAAGTTACGGAACTTGAGACTTATTCAACATATTTTCTGAATGGATGCTATAGTAGGCGAGTGTAGGGTAAATAATCTTTTTGCTCTTGGCAGGATTTGCTTTGCTTAACTGTAGTAGTTTAAAATGGTTATAATTTCCTCAACATTAAACTGGCATAAGCTGTTAGTTTTGCCTGAAAGGCAATTTGTTCACTACTGACTGCTTGCTCTTACTTGGTGCTGTTATTTAGCTGGAATTTTATGCTACTTTAAAAGGTGCACAAAATTGCAGCTTTCAAAGCATGCAACCTGATTCCTGTATTTTGGTTCATTCTTCAATGAATGGAGATGCTTTCTGTGATGTGTGTCTTACCTCTCTGAGTGCAGACCTAGTGTTTAATTCTGAAAGAGCTACCAGTGGTTAAGATGAATCTCACGCTTTTGTAATGATGGATGACTTTTCTGTTTTGCTTCATGTTGCATTAGCTTGCAAAGTGATTTAAACCAGTGACATTTACATGATAGATAGTTGCCTTTCTCAATGAAAAACTGTAGTGTTTGGTAGCAATAATAATAATAGTAATACTAATACTAATACTAATAATACTACTACTAATAATAATGAGATAGTGTGCCACTTTAAAGAAAGAGAATATCCTATGCAAACTTGTGCTCTATATATCTGCTTAAACCATCTTTGTGGTTAGGAACATTTTAATACCCCATTGCATGGGAAGTTTGAATCATGTTTTACTTCTGAACTGTAAGCTTGTTTCTAATACTAATGTAGTGTTAACTGTGTTGTACAGGCATGGAAGTAATGAAGCCTTTAATTGATGAAGAAGACTCAGATGGCATTTCAGATGAAGAGCATGAGAATGCTTTCCTGCCAGTTAAGACGCACTACCAGCTTGATAATAAAGAAGGCATTACGTATGTGTTAAATATCAGCTTGCACAAATTTCTTGCCTCTGACTTGTTTCTTTTGAGCAGTTTTCTGAACTCTGAAGGGGTCTTCTTGCACCTACAGAACAGTTTTGTGGTTTTACATAAGGACTTTGCATAATTCTCCCCAAAGCAGTCCATTTTGAAGTAGGTTCTCATTTCTTTTGAAGGTAACAATATACTGGCTGTAAAATATTTCAAGGTTCCTACTTATAAAGTGATTAGTCTACTCAAAGTCCAACAAGCACTGTTAGGAAAAGATTTAGAGAGAATCTAGATATAACCTGTTTTGAAAGTTTAATTAGAAAAGCTTGTAAATGTTTTATTTTATTCTTTTTTTCTTTGGATAAAGCTTTGGCTGACAGAATTGTGATTTGCAGCTGATGATTGTTTTGAATGTTGTAAGTTTAAAAATAACATTGATGAAACTTGGTAATTTTGAGTCTGAGGCAAAAGAACTACGAAATTGCTGTGAAATTAACATTTCACAAACTGGAGTAAAGAACTGAAGATCAGACTTTTGTGTTCTATTTGAGGGTGCTCACATGTAAGGACAAATAAAATCATTATTTGAATGTGCTGCACTTCCTTTAAAATAGCTGGACCACTGTAAATTGTAACTTGAAACTTGAAATTTATCACTTGATTATAGACAAAGGGTGTGGTTTTGTTTTTCCCCCTCTACCCCATGTATGTGTATTTCTAATGTGATATTTTATCCTCAGGTTTATGCAAACACTGACTCACCTCCTCAAGGGAAACATTGGAACTGGGCTTCTCGGTCTTCCGCTTGCAATAAAAAATGCTGGCATTGTGGTAAGAATTCTTTTTTTATAGACTAGAACAATTATCTAGAAAGATTTATGTTGTGAAAAATTAAAATCTCAGTACTTCTTATTTGTAACTGCCATCTTAATAGAGTTGTGTCATTTCTTCTCTTTAGTTTGGGGAAATCAGTACTGAAGATCAAGATTTTATTGTTTTAAAGAAAATTACTACTTCATCCTGAAGACTGCATTGCATGAGTTGCATTTTTGCCTAGCCAAAGTATTTTTCTGGCTCAAACAAAAAGTTTGCCAGAAAAAAAGAAATATTATTATTTACTCAGACTTCTGTGATGTCTCATGGGAATTGTTTCTATGGGGTTGTCTTACCTTTGTACAGACTTCTCTAGAGACAGATTGTATGTGTTAGGATGAAGTTTCAGCTTGTTAAATTAATCTAGTGTTTCTGCAGAAATAGGGTATAGCCCAGGTTGTTTATACCTGGTAACAAGCAAACCTGCATTTCCTAGGGCAGGGGAAATTTAATAAAATGAAATTTTCACCTTATGACTAAATAATCCTGTCATTCCATAGTATGGGTTGTTCAGTTTGAGAGTGAAAGTTACATGTGGGTAAGGCAAGTTACTTCTGTGAAAACTCCTGGTCAAGCTTCTATTCTGAAACAAATTATTTAATTTGATAGTTATATGTAACTTGTAACTCCTACTGTCATTGCCACTATCAAGTGATTCAAACCACTGAATTGTGCAGTCTATGCAGTCTTCTTTCTTGACAAACTTTTTTGGCAAGTGAAACAGAAGAGTGGAGTATTCATTTGGTACTTAAGGCTTGATCACCCCTGAATAGCCTTAAGTAGTGAACTGAAACTAAGGGATGACATGAAACATCAGCAGCAGCACCCCGCTGTGGGGTAAAGAGTTTAATTATTTATTGCTACAATGTGAAGTTTTTTTCATGTGAAGATTTTTCCCCACCATATTTTCATGAAAATTTCTGTATCTCCTGTGTCATTCCTTTTTTTTTTTTTCCATACCAGGTTGGACCAATCAGCCTTGTGTTCTTAGGAGTTATATCTGTTCACTGTATGCACATCTTGGTACGTTGCAGCCACTGTCTGTGTCAGAGGTAAATGTGGAACTACTCATTCAGTTGCTGAGTTGAAGTATTTTTTTTTTTTTAATTCCTCTTTTCTGTGTGTGATTTTTGGTGTACAAAATATTCTGGTGCTGTAGCAGTTTCTACTGTCAGTTTAGAGTCTTCTGAAATTCTTAGTGTGCACCTAGTAATGATAGCTATGCTTTGTGCAACACAGTGAAAAAACACATTTGTTCTCTGCTCGTACACAAAATGAGGTTGGTTTAACTTGTGTTGCCCAGTACCTTCTTCCCTGCTGGCAAATAATCAGGTCTTTCTCATTGCAGTTTTAATTGCTTGCTTTCAGTCCTTCTTTATATTCATAGAGCTTCTGAGTCTTCATAGATTTGAAAAATGTAAATAATTAATGAATACCTAGTTTATAAGTACTTTATAGGAGTAAAAGATAAACTAAAAAATACTGTTAATGTCTTCTATGATTATATGTGAGCTTTGTCTCTGAATTGTGGCAACTTAATCCTTTGAAGTAGTAGTGCTGAAGGAATGTGTTAAAGTGATGCTACTGATGAGATAAATATAAAATATTCCTCCAAGTGAGATGTGCAGTACTGTGGGGAAGCAGTTACGCAGATTTGACTGACAGAGTATTTTGATTAATAGCGACTTTCATTAAACATTTTTATTGTACTGTCAAGTGTTAAAGAGAAGCAGTGGGAGGGTCTCATGTTTGAAAGTACAATGAACTTTTTAATCACAAAACTATTCATGTCCCTGTAGCTGGAAAATCTATTTTACCAGATTAATATGATATTGTACTGTGAATGGACCCTGTCATTCCTGAATTTTTCCTCAGCAGTTTTGAATAGTCTTTAAAGTTGATGACCGAAATAAGATCATTGAATCAATTGTGATTAACTGCTTGTGCAGCAATAGTTGAATTCTGTTTAAGTTCTTTGTGACTTTTAGATTTGAGATTAATTTCTTAAGCTCATATGACAAGAATATGATTGTGGAGTAGTTTATCAAAAAAAACCGCCTTCTTTTGTAAGAAACTCGTCTAGTACTGTTGAACTGGGTGACACAACACTGTGTTTCACATGCTTGTGAAGTGCTAAATAGCACTTCCTGGGGTAAAGAAGCTCAAACTATACCTCTGAAATTCAGCAGTAGCAGAGTGTTGCCACAGGTTATAATCATGGCCACTTGTTATAATCATGGAAGACCAACAGTATTTTCAGAGTAGGGTTCTAGGTCCTCATAGTTTCTGGTAACTCTGTTTTTTCTTCACTTTTCGATTTCAGGGTGAAGAAGTCCTCCTTGGGATATAGTGATACAGTTAGCTGTGCAATGGAAGTAGGGCCCCTAGCTGCTCTTCAGAAACGAGCTTCCTGGGGCCGGTAAGGTTGAACTAGAATTTAATTGAGAAAATTTAAAAGTTAATGGCGGCACTTGGACTGATTAGGAGATTCCATTTTTCTAAGATTTCACCTTCCTTTAAAATGCTTTTATACAGTGTTATTTCCTGCTGCCAGCTGATAATGGTGAGATGGGAGGATGTCTGGCTGTATTAGACATTTCAGTTTTCAGTTCTACTACTCTACAAGAGGTCTGAGGTAAAAGAATTCTGTTTAACAGTATAGGAAGAGATGTGTTATAACCAGAAAAGCATTTGTTGTCTAATGCAGTGAAGTACTTTAAGTTTTCATTCTGTTTTCCCAACATTTTTCTGCATTGCAGGTTAACACTGCAAATGTAACTTTAATGTATGTATTCAGAGGGGAAGCGAAACAATTCTTTGGTTCCTGTTTAAATATAACATACAAATAATAGAGAAATATTTATTATTTTTGCAATAAGGACATGAAGATATAAATGGCTTGTTGTGTCTGTTAAATATTTTATCCCTCTTTTACAAAAAAACACAATTATTTTTTCTTTGCCATCTGCTGCTGTTTGTAGAGTTTGTGATATGACTGTACAGTAGTGAAATTGTGAATCTGAAACAGATGTTGCTCAGCATTAATTTAAAGTGGTTTTTACCTCACTTGTGGAAGAATTTTTACATTCCTGTTACTTTCAAGGATGCAGCATCTTGCTAGTGAGCTAGTGTTTTAAGATGTGTTGTGATGACTTCATAGGACTGGAGTAGAGCTCAATTAGAGGAAAAATTGGTTTGTTGTGATACATAATGACAATTTTCTATTGCACCAAACAGTTACAAGCCTCAAAAGGGCAATTGGGTCTCCAGAGACTCTGTGCTGCAGCAAATCCATTCTCTGGGGCAGATCTCTGCTCTGTGCTTGACTCTAGCAGAGTTTCATTACAGTTTGTCTTCAGGCCACCATTGTGTATCACTTTTTTCAAAAACAGTCTGAGCCAGTGTTATTTCAATGATCACCATGCTCTTTTGCCATAGGAGGAACCTGTACTGCGCTGCACAGGCACAGAGATTAATGTGGCATTTGAGTCTAGCATTTTGACTGCTCTAAAAAGGTGCAGTAATAGCATATTAGGTAGCAATGGGATAATTGTATCTTAAGTCTAATGTATGTTTGTTTTTTCTTCCTTAGGTATATTGTAGACTTTTTCCTAGTGATAACACAGCTGGGATTTTGTGGCGTTTATGTTGTGTTCTTGGCAGAAAATGTGAAACAAGTGAGTAATGCTGCCATATGGAAGTAGTTACGAGTTTAGATTCATTTTCCCTCACTTTTATTTCCTATAAAGCTTTTGGTTTAAAAGGGGCAGCGGGAAAGGTGAACTAAATTCAGATCTTCTGAATTTACACTTGTGAAAGTGTATATTTCCTTCTGATTTGTTTGTTGAGTTTAAAAATTAATTGTGGAAATTATGGAAAATAAGGCATAAAATGGTGTAGGAGCCAGTTGTCCCAGATTTTTTTTTTTTTTTTTTGCTAGGCTTTCTGCTGACTTCCTTTTTTTCTCCCCAAACTCCTGGGCATATTTTATCCTTTTCATGTAACTGGATTTTTTTTTTTTTTTGGTTCTTGTTTAGTCCCTTCTATTCACAGAATCCACTGTATCTAAATGAATCCTGATTTTTGTTCCAAAAAATGCCTGACATTGACATTTCTACAGCTTCCTCACTAGTCAGTTCCAATGCTTTCTTTATCTGTTAGACAGCTGCTTCTTTGTAGAAGCTTCAGATTTCTTACTGATATTGTAAGTTCTTTATTTCATGTTCTAGCCATAAGTAATTTACTCTTTTCTATTTGTGGATACCTTTTATATTTTTGAATATTTTTATCCTGTCTCCCATTTATCTAATAGAAGGGAGACATGATATAATCTTAAAATTGTTTTTGCTTTTCTGTGAATGCTTTGAGTTTGGTCACATCTCTTTCTTTCAAGTTTTATCCCTGAAGTTGCTTAAGTCAACTAAACATTGCAAATGGATCACCACAGCCACAAATGCCTTTACACATCTAAAGCAACCCCAAACCTTTCAAGAAAACCCAAATTTCTTCCCTACAGCCATCAATCACTGACAAAAGCAAACAAAACCATGCCTATCACTTTTGTGACAGCTTCTTCTGCTTAAATTCCCCTGCTTTGTCTCTTGCTCTCCAGTCCTTCTGAGCTCCTTTCTCATAGGAGGATTCTGTTGATGGGGTCCTGGGGGCTGTCGGTCCTTCCTTGGGGCACACTTGGCAGTTGCAGTCAGCAGTTTGTGTCTGAGCACGTGGTTCATGGAGGGTCAGCCAGCACAGGGTGGGTGCTCAAACACAGGCATGTTGAGCTTGTGGTGCTCTCCTGTGGGCTTTTTGCAATTCCAGGACTCTACCAATGCACTCTGCTGTGTTTTCTGCTCAGGAGACTATGGTTAGTCAGTTGTCATAAAGCTTAATGACAAGCTCTCGATCTGGGCCTGTATCCATACAAGCACTGGTGAGGCAGCACGTCAAGTTCTGTGTCCAGGTCTGGGCCCTTCACTTTAAGATGAGATGCTGGAGTGAATCCAGAGAAGGACAGCGAAGCTGAGGAAGAGTCTAGAGAGTAAGTCATATGAGAAGTGACTGAGGGAGCTGGGGATGTTAAATATGGAGAAAAGGAGGCTCAGGAGTGACCATTTCATTCGCTGCAACTGCCTGACAGGAGGGTGCAGCCAGGGGTTGTTTTCTCCCAGGCAGCCAGCGACAGGATGAAAAAAGACAGCCTGAAGTTGTGCCAAGTTAAGGTTAAGGTTGGGCATCAGAAAGCATTTCTTCATGCAAAGGGTCGTTAAGCATTGGAACAGACTACATGGGGAGGTGGTGAAGTCACCCTTCCTGGAGGTGTTCAGGAAACAGCTGGACGTGGCACACAGTGCCGTGGTCTAGTTGACAGGGTGATGACTGGTCAAAGGTTGGGGTCTTGGGGGTCTTTTCCAACCCAAAAGTTTCTGTGACTCTCTGATTCTGTGTATGTTCCTGTGAGTAGCTAAGTGAGGAATAAGGTTGCTGAGCATTAATTGTCCGTGTGGATTCTTACTCTACCCATAAGGCAGGCAACAGATGTCTTGGCATAGTTTACCTTAATTTAATTTAGAAAGAAGGGTGTCCCCTTGGACAGTTAGCACATGGAAGATTGCTTGGTTTTTTCATCCCATTGTGGATGAGTATTTATATTGTATTTAAGAAGTGTTCCAAGCTCTATGGATGAAGATCTGTCATGATGAGGCAAATTTGTGTATTTGGAAGTTGGATACTCTGTAATTTGTATGTTGTGAGGGGGGAAAAAAAAATCCCAGCCTTTAAAACTGTACTGCTACTGTCAGAATCTGTTGTTAAAGCTAAAAATACTGCCTGATGTTCTTTTGCTGGCCTTCTGAAATGAGATCTTTAATGCATGCTTTGTAATGTAAGTTTAAATTAAGGCCTTTCTTATCAAATACTTACCTGATCAACTGGTTATGTATGTGCTGTGGCCTTAGACAAAATATGAGACTGAATACTTGCTGACCTTGGCTTTTGTAGATTTGGAAAAAAATAAAGCAACCTAAGATGTGTTTTAGGAAACTGTGCTTTGTTGAGGAAAAATTGAAAGGTCTTACAGGAAGGCAACTGCTGCAAAAGAAGTAGCTGCAGAGACCTATAACATGGACCCTGTGGATGGGTGGATTAAAGTTATTAGCAGTTTAGAAGTTCCAATTGCAAATGTACTTGATTTGGACTGCCCTGTGCTTGCTCTTCTGTGAGGGAGAAGTCTGATTTCTTCCTGGCAATTTTCTATTGCAGAAATCAGTCCTGTAGAGGGCACCAAAGAACAAAAATTGGTATAGCCTAAATTTCTAATGATTTAGGGTAGTGAAAGGATGAGGAAGGTGAACAGAGGGAGTGAGGGGCGGGAAGGAGAGAATTAAGATAAAGGAAAAACACAGTAAAAATAGTACTAATTACTAATTGGCATACATTGACCAATACATTTGCATTATGATCTGTACTTTGCTCATCATATTTACATGTTGGTGTGTGCAAATTAAACCCATCAAATCTGGTGAAAACTTTTGCTGAGATTTTTCTGCATTACATTAGCATTTCACAGACACTGTGCTGCAAGATCGTATTTTCACTTATATTGAATAGCAAGCCAAGCTTTTCCTAAGGAATATTTTCCAGGAGCACCAAAGAAACTTAGACTGGGAACAAAAGGTCTGGTTAACTCTGACAGGATGTAGTAAGAAGCTTATGGGTGAAAGTGTTTCAGATTGTAGAAGAACAGTAAAGCTGAAACACAAATCTTGAGGACTGACTGCAGCAAAGCTAGGGAAGGAACACACGGGAATAGAAAAAACAACCTGTGCACGAAAGAACATGGTCCTCTTTCATACTGTAGTTGCTTTGCATTTCCTGCTTTGACAGCAGAAGACCCTGTGTCAAGAGTCTTGGCATTTCATAGTCATGGAATTGATAAGGTTGGCTTTGCAAAGATTCTTATCAAGATCAACCAGTACTGCCACGTTCATTAATAAACGATGTTCCCAAGTGCGACATCCACACATTTCTTGAGCACTTAACAGTGTGATGATCCCAAGACTTTTCCTGTACAATTTCCTCCAATACCTGACCACCCTTTTTAGTGAAGGAAAATTTATCAGCTTTCTCATGTATATTTGCTGAGTTCCCTGGAAAAGTGTCCTCTTTCATTGTTTGCTGATAAAGCTAAGAAAAGAAAACACCTTATTGTTTTTTATGAGCATTTTTTTAGATCTTTAGCACCTTGAAGATGACCCATCAGTAGCATACTATGTAGTGGAATTCTGATTTATTTTACATTTTTTTAGGGAAAAACATCACAAAACTTTGGAAATTGTGCTTAGTCATAAAACTGGATGTGTTAAAAATGTTGCAAAGTACAGTATTAAGTCGTAATGAAGTGCCAGAACTAAATGAATTGTGATACATTTATTTGGCCTGTTCATGCAAAATTACAGGGTTATAATATAGTCTTTATCTCTCTGATAGCATAATGATTTTGTCCCAGATCTGGCCTTGTGTATTGCACTAGCTGTTGCTCTGAGTTGAGTAAGGAAGAAATTAGGAGGAACCAGTGAGTTCAAGGACTGCTGTTTTGAGCTCACTAGATGTTGAAAAGTTCATAAAATTGCATGACAGAGTGTAGTTTGGGATACAGGCAAGGAAACAGTAGTCTCAGTTGAAGAGACTAAGGAAATGGAATTATTTCTTACTTCTGAGAGAGTTCCTGTAAGAAGGAAGATTGTTCATTGGTTCAACTGAATTTTTTTGCAGCCTCTATTTGTGCATTGGTTTTCTGAGTGGAGAAGGAACTTGATGTCTAGGTTTGCACAAGTGTTTGATCTTCCTGGATTCAGCTGAAGCAGGTTATGTTATGCTTAGGCTGTGTAAATAAGTGAAAAAAACTGTTTCAGACATCACACCAGTATGGTAAATTAATGCTTGAGTAACTGAAGTAACTCCTGATGAAATCCTGTGCCTGGGGACATCATTATGCTTACTGATTTCAGTAGCTATATGCTTCCTTTCTAAAACCATAATGATATTTCCTCATGTGGTTTGGGGAAATGTTTGAGACCAGATCATGTTACTTCGTTCAGGACAAAGACAATTACATAGAGTGTGTGCTGTTCTTGGCTCAGCATGACTGCCACATGCAGTAGTGCACTAGCAGAGAGCAGCAGGGGGTTGAAAACAATTATTGTCCAGAATACAAATCTGAGACTAGGTTAGATAGAAAATGGGTCATAGTCCATCCTAACACAATCAGCAGTCAATTTGCACGTAACTAAACAGCGCATGAAAAAGTATAAAACCCCCAGATTCTTCCTGCTGTTTTATATTTTGGTACTTTTGGAACAGTTTTAAGTGTTGTTTGATTAATTTTTAGAAGTAAAATTTAGGGGAACACTTTGAAAGTCATGGTGATGTTAGCCGTCACCTGAAAAAGTTGGTATAATCTCATCGTCATTAGAGTTTTTCTTTGCTGTTCTGCTGTCAGATCTCTCACAGCCAGTTGCTCCATTTTAAGAGGAAGAATAGTGATCTTTACTTTTTATAACTTCTGCATTTTACTTTCCAGCTCAGCTTTCTTCTACCTGTCAGTAACTTGTGCCTGTTTGTTTAGTTCTTCCACAAGATGAACCCTTGCTGAATCTTATCTGGAGTGCCTCTTCTGAGTTATTGTATAGGATCCCTATTTACACATTTCAAAATCCACCTTTGCAGGATATTTTCTCTCGTCTTGTCTAGGCCCATAAGTGGCACTGCTCTGACTGGTGTTGTTAGAGCTGCTCTCTTGATACAAAGTTGGTTTAAAGGTATATATGTCCACAAAAGAGAACAAACTGCATCCTCCTGTGTATTTTTATCAGTATAACTGTGACCATGAGTCTGAATTTGTACATGATGAGAGAGCACTAGATGCCACCTGTTAAAGTGAAAGGCCTAAAGTGCTTGTTCTGTATTTCTGTTTTAAGTATGGTGGGAAAGCTGGAAGCTTCCACAGAGAGCTTAACTTCATGTGGCATTAGGGAAGTGATTTGGTTAAGTGTTTGATTTATTACTTGGCAAAGATGAGTTATTGTAACTGTGTTAATTTGATTCTGAATGTAATTAGAACTTTGTAGCTTTCTAAAATCAGTATCTTTATGAAAACTAACAGATGTTAAATATCTTGCAAGTGACACTTGAGATTCTTGCAAGGTAGAAACCATCAGTGTTTCCATAATGACCAGTGATGTTCTCAAATAAAGTGAGATTTCTGGAAAGCATGAAAAAAAAAAAAAAAAGCAAGTAAGCAAGTACAGTGCTTTTGGTTGCAGACAAGATAGTTTTAAGTTAATTCTCTCTCCCTGAATTTGTGGATTGTTTGAAACAATGGAAATCAATGGAGTTTTTTCACTTATATGTCAGTTTAGCATTTTTGTTTGTCTCTGTGCTATAAGGATTTTTTTTTCACTGTCTAGGTATCTTTTTGTAGCCATCAAGCCAAAGACTTTATGCAGCATGAGCAAATTAAGTACAGTCATAGGCTAATTTGTAAGATGGTGAATGCAATGGTAGAGAAGGAAAGGATACCTAAGGGAGACAGCATGATGAGATTTAAAACGAATTGAACTGTTCTCATTTTGCAGTGAGCAGAATAACCACCAGCTCTGGATATTTTGATTGTGGTGTGCACACAGCACAGATGGCTGCGTACATTTCCACAAAACAAATTTTTGGCAGTTGCAGCCACACTCACTTCTTCCCAAAAGAGAGTCATGAATAGTCTCAAACTCAATCTTCTGATTTGCACTACAGGCAACTATTGTAATGTTATGTACAAGAAAACCCAATGCACTTTCACATTGTGTACAACTTTTAATTTATGGGCATTAGTTTATATCAGTTTATTATATACAGGACTCTCAATTCTGTTGAGATTATGGTTTTTAAAGTTGAGTTAATGTTCATTCATAAAAAAGTGAAGAGTGAAAAAAATTTATTTAAACTAAATGAAAGACAGGCATGTTCATATTCTAACATTACTTTGTAGGTATGCTGCTATGATGTGCACAGTGAAGGCATAAGGTTGTTAGGCACTGAACTCAGGTGCAATAGCATTTTGTAATATAACCCCCTTACACTCCCTAGAAAAATTCAAACTCTTTAAGATTTAGGCCCAGATCTGTCTGGCGTGCTTCCAGTTTACCAAACTGTCCCTTTCTGATAAACTGCATGTGTGGATTTCCTCTTTAGTCGGTGGTGGGATAATGGTGCTTTCAAGCCCCAATTTAATAATTTGCCTTAAGTATGAAACACTTGCTGGAAGTGCCTTGTCTTCCCCTCTGCACTGAGAGTACACATACAGGGATCTCAAAATTCCTGTCACTCACCAGGTAAAGCAGAGAGACAAATTTCCCTATAGGAGAACAGCAATGTGACCATATACTCACTGCTGCCACTGTTTAACATGCTTGTTTTGTTTTTTGCTTTAATAAAGGTCCATGAAGGATTCTTGGACAGTAAGATTGCTTCTATGAATGCTAGTACCACTGGCAGTTCCTCTGAGAAAAGGAATACTGATTTACGAATATACATGCTGTGCTTCCTGCCTTTCCTGGTCCTTCTGGTCTTCATTCGTGACCTTAAGAGCTTGTCCTTGCTTTCATTGCTTGCCAATCTGTCCATGGCTGTCAGCCTGGTGATTATTTACCAGTATATTGTTAGAGTAAGTATAAAAAAAAATATTACCTGTTTTTTTTCAGTGTGGCAAGTTAGGTTTGTTGAATGTGGCAGTTGGTTTCTGATAGATATATACTGACTGACAATTTATGAAAGGCATCATTATCTTGTATTTGAGGCATCTTAATTTAAGGTAATAAAAATATGTATTTTGATGATTGGGAAGTGGAGGATGGGGAGAAAGGCAGTGAGAGATATAAGCTGGGCAAGGAGGCAGGAGAAGTTATGAAAACAAAAAATTGGGTAAGATAGTAACTAATCATTCTGCAGAACTTTGTCTTGTATTAAAGAGATGTTCTTTTAGTGTCGCTCACAGTTATGAAGAATATCTGTGCAGTATGAAAGCAGGTTAGAAAGAGCAGTACACTAAGGAGTTTGCAGAAGATAAGACTTGAGATGAGCACTTTTCCTTCTGTTTTAATTGATGTTCCCTTATACACACCAATGTGATACTTTAAATGCGAAAATTTCTAGTGACAGTGATAGAACCTAGAATAAATAATCTGCAAGTTTCTGCGTGGGAAGGTGTTATAAATGTGTATAAAGGACTAAGTTCGGGAGGAAAACCAGGGATTGTAAATAGCAATGTATACACCACTGTCAACATGTACTGAGTTTTCTTTCATGTAACATAATGTGTCAGTCAAAATTGTAGGAAGAGGTAGTAATGAACTGTTTTACTTTGTTCTCTTCAGGATCTAGCAGATCCTCGAAAACTGCCTCCTGTGGTTGGCTGGAAGAAATACCCACTGTTTTTTGGGACGGCAGTATTTGCTTTTGAAGGAATCGGTGTGGTAAGTGCTTTTTAGACTCTTCAAAATCACTGGTTCTGTGCTGGGGATACAGGTAGTTCTACTCCTGTTGCTATTTGATTGGTTTTGTTGAAGCACTAATCTCCTGTGTTGGTATGAAAAGGATTAATTTGTCTGGTCAAATAAGGTGAAAATTGTTGACATAACATCCCCATCACCTGGGTGCTTAACCCAATTCCAGATTGCAAAAATTACTTTAGTCTCAAATAGTTAGTGTCAGGAAAATCCACAACCACCTGAGGTTTATGTCCAAAAAGGAGACAGAGGAGTCCTGCGACTTTATTTAAATAAAGGGAGAACATCCTCTGGGGCACACGCCCATGGCGTTTTCTCTCTCAGTGTTTCAGTGAGTGCAGCCTCCTTTTAACCTAAACTCACAGCTGTATGTTGCCTCTTCCTTTCCCCATTGGCTGAAGTACTGGATAGTTGCAGCCTTCCCAAACAGCCTACCACATATTCCATCCTTGACCCTACTATTTTACCCCAAAGTTCAGAAGTTTAGGCTTGTGCAGACCCACTTGGTTGTTTCAGGAGCCAAGTTCCCAGGGCTCTGTAATGGACCTGCTGCCCAAAGTCAGTAGAGACATTAAGACTTATTTCAAAGATGTTAACACCCATCCCTTCACCCATCAAATTATTTATAAAGACAATAGCTTTCCTTTCATTAGGTAACCAGTTTGGTTCCACGTGTTATATTTTAAAAAGTAGCTAAAGAGGCTTCTGGGAATGGTAGGTCATAAATTGTTGGGAAATTACTGTGTATGCTTTATTTGCTGTATATAGTTACATACTTAAGCAAGTGTTATCCTTAAAGTGTATGCTTAAAATCAAAAAACAACCAACCAACCCCTCCTTCTTTCCACACCCCATCCACCAATAAAACCCTGAACAAACCCAAACTAAAACAACCCCAAAGTAGCATGCAATTAATCTGAAATGATTGTCTGTCACTCATATAACACAGCAGATTTTCAGGTCTGTTTTCTTTTTTAGATTTGTTAACTCTGACTTAAACCAGATTATTTTACCTTGCTGCTGTGTTAACAGTAGCAGAAGAGCTGAATAAGAAAACCTTTTAACTTACATTACAAAAGTGTGTTTGCAACCTCTTTTCCACTGTCTCTCACATATGAACTGATTGATGCAGAGGTTTAGCCATATATCTGAGTGTATCTGAACATCTTTCCTTTTGTCATTTGGAAGTTTCATTATAGGAAATCAGCTGTTCGCCTGAGATTATTGATACCTACAGGTCTTGGGCAAAAAAACCTCCCCAGGCTCAGAGAATCAGATTGGACTACACTAAACTTGTTACTCTTAGGTTATATAGTCTGCCTGGGACAGACTGCACTTGCTGTGTGTGTTACGCACAGTAGGTCCAGCATGTCCCAGTTGTATCAGGTTTGCTCGTGTACTGCATAGCACACAGATATTTGTAGCCAGAGAATCCCAACTGAGAGTCCTGTAAGCCTCAGGTAGGTAATGAAGACTTATCATTTGGTAGCAGTATTTTATTGAATTACAGCTAGGAAATTGGTTTATGGTAATTATTTTCTGGCACATTAAATCCCAAATTAGACAGCTCCTTAAATTTACATCAGCATTGACTTCTGATATAAACCTTTTAAAGAACTGCCCACAGCATTTTCTTATTTGGCACCCTGGTTATTACTAAGGACATCTTTAAGAACTCCAAATTTTTTTCTCTGTATTATTGAAGAGCTTAATGATATAGGGTTTATTCTATTTGTACCTTTAAAATGTAAAAATACTACTTTATATTTAGATATTAGTGTTATATAGGTACTGCATATATTTCTGCATAGGCTGTCTCTATTTTTCACTTGGTCATAATTTACTCCCTCTTCAAAGCAAATGGAAAGCATGGTTAAGTTTTCACCTTGTTATTAGTATTTGCAAACTGATTAAATGTTTATATCTGTTATGGTTCAATACACTTTGTGTGTGTGCTTACATTACACAAAACCGTTAATATGATGTGGCTATCTTTAAAAATGGAAATGAAAGTGAAAATCTATACCTTAATGTCTGTTCCTTATATGCAGAATGATATTAAGATGTCCCTGCCTCTCAGGGAGATTTTGGACATGCAGAATGTTTGTTGTGCATGCTTATGCTGTATTTGCCTGCACTATAGAGAAAATTTGAAGAAAAAACTGTTTCATATATTTGAATAATCAGAACTAAACAAAATTGTTGAAGCATGAAAAAAAAGGTAAGTGAAGCAAAGCAAGACAAGACATTTCCTCTTTACATAACTAATATTTAATATAATTCTTGGTGAATTATTTAATTGATAACTAGTTATTACAGCTCAGCAAGTTACCATTATAAAGCTGTTGTATAGCTGGTGTGTGGTAACTTGTTACCCCGTCTTACTGTCATTCCTATATCCATGTGGTTGAGTTCTGGTGAGGAAAAAAAAGCTCCATTTAATTAGATTGGTTCCTTGGTCTACTCTGTCTCACTGCAGGCACTTAAAATGGATTTATGTAATCTTGGTCTTGGTTTTAGAGACTTGATTTTAGATTCTGTTCTGGAATGTCTTGCAAATATCTCATATTACTCTGAAGCTGTCTGAACATGGCATTATAAACAGAAGCCTTAAGATCTTAATTCTCAGAAAAGTTGGTTTTGATTGCTTAATTTTATACAATAAGTTGGCCTGAAACAGTTATGAGGTCTCATTTTCCTTCTCCTTGAATCTGAATGTGTGTTTTGCCAGTTCTCATTTTGAGAGCTGCCAGATTACTGGGTCTTATGAAAAGGGACAAAGAAATGCTGAGGTTTCGGGCTGGTGCAGTCATCTTAAGCAGAACCTGACAAGAGAGGAAAACTGTTCTCAGTGTGTTTGCTTGGGTTTTTTTCATCCCATTGTTCCAAAAGATGTATATTAATTTTTTTTTATTTTTGGTTTAGCACTTTTCATCACTTAAAATATGACTATAGTTCGTTAGTAACTAATGAAAATTAGTGACACTAATAAATAAGCTAATAATAAAACTAATAATAAAACAGAAGACCTGTTCACTAAATGGAATGTGTTTCAGAGAGCTGCAATGATTCAGCAGGTTCCTACTAGAATTTTCTTCTTGATCTCAAGAGACCATGTTTGTCTTACAGATGATGAGTGTATGAACATGGGTTTTGGTTGAAATCTATAATTAGCTTAGGACTGATGAGCTGTCATAGTGTTATAAGAAAATCAGCAGTATGGAATTTGGAATGTTCTTGCTTTGACTGTAGACAATCCCTAAATAAATAGACTTGAAGAACCTCAGTTTTACTGACTTGAGTCTTTAATAACTCAAAGGTGGACTATTTATAATTGAAATATAGAATCTCAAACCAAGGTAGTGCCTAGAAAGTAACACTTGGGTAACTAAGAGATAGTTTAAACATTTCATCAGCCAGTGTTCTAAAAGTATTTTGAAATATTTTCCATTAAAATAAAAACAATTAATATGATGAATTGATGATATTAATGTGATGAATCGAGCTGTTCATATCTGCCTGTGAGATCAGTCTAGACTCTTATTTGATGGCAGGTTTGAACAATTTTGTCATTTTGCTAAAGTCCAGGCAGGTTGTTTTTTTCTTGCTACAACTGCTGTAGCAGTTAGTGCTATTGAAGAGCTGATTAATGTTAATTCATGCTACACTCTGAGTGATGCTTGTAACAGGATTAAGATGTGCTGCAGTCAGTTGCTTGTGCTATTCATTTAGTTGTTGCCTTGTAGAGATGTCTGTAAAAATGGGGTTACTGCAGATTGGTCTAAGGTTGCTGCTGCAAATGGTGGCTGTCTCGACGGCTGGGTGGGGATCATTACTGTGTGGGAACAGGAGAAGATGGCAGCAGGGGCACCCAGTGAACCTGAGTTACCAAACAGCAGCTGAGAGCTTAGTACTGTCAGTCTCGGGGTTACCATTCATAGTATTGAGAGTTGCTTTGGGATTTCAACACTTGTAAGTTGAGGTTTTGAGATCATCAGGGTGACCTATGTTGTTGTGAAAATCCTACTGACTAGTGACATCAGTTCGGTTTGTGGAACAGCAGTGGCAACAGAAATGCAGTACTCTTAAGTGGATTCAACAAACCATGTAAGATATTTGGTTTTGTTTAAGCTTTCAAGTGAAGATTCCAGTTCAGCAGGCAGAATGTTGATTTGGAAGTGAAGAAAATGTATATTCAGCCTGCTGTGAACCTTTTTGAATACAGGACTGTGTACAGGGCTGGGAGATTCTGCAGCTGCTGCTTTACGTCTGTAGTTTGGTTCTCTCTGGCTGTGGGTTCCCTGTGCCAGATGATGCTGCCTGGCAAATCATGGGGCTGGTGTTCAGTCCACAGAAGAGAATACCAATGTTACTACTTGAATACAGGAGCTGTGGGTGATGTAGTAGAGTGAAGATGTCTTTCACAGAATATGCAACATTTTTTTGTTACGTCTTCCGTGAAAGCATTATCTTTTAAGATACATAGATTTTAAGCCACATTTGAGTGGCTCTTTCATGTTCCAAAGGTGAGTAGGCCTGGTTTTAAAATTAATGTGAGATTTTGTTACTAAATTAAAAGTAACTTCAGACTAAGTTTGCCCAAAATGAAGTTAAGAGTCTTGAACGCCCTTTTTAGAAGGGTGTAAACCAGCGCCTTCAGGCTTGGCTCTGTCTGTAGCATTGCCATGTGCAGGTAATAGCTTTGCATAATGTTGTGCTTATGTAATACCAGTTATACTTAATGAATATTTTGAGTCAAAAGTCAGATTGTGTTTCTTGTTCTAGATATAAAAAAACAGATCCAAATGTGGAAGTGATATTTTATAATAAGCTTCAGGAGGAAGAAGCAAGCAATAGAATCATAACATTTAAACAAGAAATATAATTTTCCTTCTCCATTACATATAAATATGCTAAGTTAACTACAGCTTTTACAACTGAGTATGAATTTTTTCCCTCCTGTTGAGTCCTGCAGACAGATTAGCTTAGTGAAGAGAAAAACATTACTTTCCAACATTAATTTCAGGTCTGGAAAATAAGACTTCTTATATTTTGGCCTATTACTTGAAGATGTCTATTCAAACTGCTTTTGAACTTGGATATCACAGCTTTGCAGCCGAAGATAGGGTGGTATTTGTATACCAGAAGACAGGCTCTGGAATCACATTAGGCAGCAGCTAACCATTTCCAGAAGATTTAAAAAGAGAAAACTAAGTGGATTATCATTTTAAAATGTCATTATTTGGATTTTGAAAGTAATGCAGATGAGCTTGTTAGGCCTGTGGCTTTGAGATAAAAGCCTCTCATTGTCAAAAACTCTTTTGACAGATTAGTATTGTCCTTAAAAAAAAAAAAAAAAAAAAAGAAAGAAACCCAATGGCATGATTCCCTTGTCCTTAAGACCAGACTGTATTTGTCAGAAGCAGACATTTAACAGGTAACATGACATCATCTAAATCTACTTGCGGCATCAGCCCTTTGGACCAAGGTATGTCAATTCCATAGGTGTTCTTTTGGGATGATGCAAAGGCTTGTATCCTCAAAATATGAAAGGTGGGACTTCTCTGAGGATGTTTTAATATTTGGACAAGCAAGTGTAGCTGACTGGATTTGATGACTGAGGAGATGACCTACTACTAGACGTACATGGTAAATGTGAACTTTAGATGTTGCGCTACCAAGAAGTGCTATAGCTACTGTGCAAAATTAGGAAACAATTATGAGCAAATGTGTTAGAAACAGAGAATGTTGCAAGATGAAGCAGATAAAAAGATGTTGTATCAGAAACTGTAAAAAATAAATATCTGCCCAATTCAGATGAATGTTGATAAAGTATCAGACAAGTTGATACCACCTCTTTATCAAGTTAAATATTCCTTACTAGTAATTTGCACTTCCTGAGAATGGAGAAACTTGCTTTCACCCTGAAGAACCATTTGTTTGCACATATTGTACTTTTATTACTTCTTATTTTAAAGGCAATTCTTAATAACACAAAAAGGCCTCCTAGGATAACTTCCTTTCAGGTAGTATCCCACACGCATGCTTGCAAAATTCAAATATTTCTTTTTCCTTAGAAAACCTAAGATACACATGCATGGCAGAACAAACATTTTGAAACAAATATTTTAAGTTTACTGCTTACTGGCCTGGAACTTTTCTTAATCATTATGTTGTTGGTGAATTTGGAGAAGGGGGCAAAGAGCAAGAGTGACAGAGAGCCAAGTTGTCGTGCTCTGCCTTGCCAGCTTATGGCAGGTAGGTTTTGGGGTCTGAGACACAGCTTCAGTGAGGTACAGAAGCTAATTTTCCTTTTCGATGTGACCCTGTCTTATATGGAAGACTTGTCTTCCTGAATTATAAATGCAGTAGAGGCAGTATGATGCACATATGATTTATGCTGATATTATGTATAATTAAGAAACATAGCTAAATAATTTTGGGCAGGAATATTTATCCAGTTTATTTTGCTTTTTTTGGAGCCGTATTTTTTGTCCCCTTGGCCCATCGTTCTGTAAGTCTTCTAAACTGCAGCATTTTTGAACTTAGTTGTGATGGTTGAATAAGATTTCCTTTCTGTTATGTTCTGAGTAAGTACTTACCTGCAGTGTATGGAATTATCTAGGTAGTATTTAAGTGTAAGTTTTCATGATGTGACAAAGATTTTGAATATACCCTGAAGATGCAGAAATTTTAATAACTTCCTGTAGAGAGCAGCTAGCTAGAATAAATACTTGCATCTTTGGTTTTAGGCTTTCATGTCTGTCATTTAATCAGCAGCATCTTAACTTTACCATCTATAATAGGCTCTGTGCAGGCATTTCATTGATGAGGGTACCATTGCAGTGTGTGCACATGGTTGTGTCTTTATGTAAAAATAAATAAAGTTAAGTTGAAGTTTAAGTTCCAGTTTACCTCTTAAATATTTTGCCAACATATTTATTTTCTAATTTAAATCTATTGTAAATCATGAATAATTTACATGTATTGAATCAAGGATGATGGAGACAAAAGCTGGGAAAAAATGTTATTTGTATGGCTGAAAATACTAGGTATTAATAGAGCCATCAGTTTGTCAAAGGAATTTTTAACTCAGTAATGTTCTTGAATGTTTGCTGAAGAATACCTTTCCTAAACCTAAAATATTTTGTTGATTCATGTTCTCCCAGAGTTGAGAGCCCTAATAACATACTGCTGAACACTTCTGCAGGCATTGGGATTGTCTCCCTAATAAACATCTTGGTTGAAAAATGTCATGGTTGGCGGTTGGTCAGAGTGCTGTGACCTGCCCGGAGAAGCGTCCGTAAAAGGAAGTTGTGAGGGCACAGGCACATCTGCACTCCTGCGTGTGATTTCAGCTGTTTGACATTTGGGCAGTGCAGAAGGAGTGATGGAGTCCTCGTGTGAGGCTCCACAGAGAATCTTTATTGAGCTTCTGCCTTGAAGGGGTCCAGGGACAAAGGAGACTCTCATTCTCTCGGTGGAGGGGAGAGAGCTCAAGTGAGTGAGAGAGCCCCAGATAGTCAGAGGGTACGGGGTTATATTACAAAAGCAGGGGGTGGGGTAGAACATCAGGGCCAATGGGATGAGGGCACAGGGGTGGAATGAGGGGGAAGGGCCAATGGGATGCATTGAATCTGCATGTAACAAAAAGACATGCTGGGAGAAGCTTTTTCCTCACCCTAACAAAGAGGGGGTTACCGCCTTAGGGGTTTTCCCTCCGGGGAGTGCTGTGGACTCTCCCAGTTGGCCCATTGGCCTCCACAGAAAAATGATACTGAATTGTCAGGAGCACCAGAAGAACAATTCCTAAAAGAAATGGGAGAGGTGGAAAGGAAAAATGTAATGGTGAAGGCATTTGGAATGAGAAGGTTTTAGCAGGAAGTGATGTGGTGTGTGTTCTCCAACTTTGTGTATTTGACTTGTGTTTGAACTGTGTGAGTGCTTCATGGGAAAGGTGATGAGTAGTGCAACTATCAAGGTGGTGCACCCTCAAGGCAAGCTGAAGTATGTGGAATTGTTTCAAGAAAAGTAAAATTGTCAGTGTTTTCCTTCTATTTGGATTGATTTGGTTTGTTTTTTTTTCAGAATTGGGTTACTTCTTTCAGTGATGGCCATGTAAAATGTGACATGCAAAACACTTTCTGTGTTGGGGTCCTATTGTCTTTTAGCTGTTGATCCAGGGGTGTACATGGCTGTATTTTCAAGGCTCTTATCCCAGGGCAGAGAAATTTCTGTATTTAGAGATATAAAATTTTGTAGATCCTTAATCCCATTTCTTGTGATACTCATTAATCCTCAGTGGAAACCACTGTAATTTATTTTTCACTTCTGTGGTTATGGAATTTGCGCAGCCCCATGCAGGTCCTTGCAATATGTGTATATGTTGTTGTGTGTCCCTTTAGAAGCTAAAGCAACATATGGGTGGAGGAGCATTTAAGATAGAAGACAAAAGACCTTTTGGGAAGACATTTTATTTTAAACCACTTGCATTGAAACAGATTGAGGTTTGTAAATTTTTTGTCTCTTGCTCTGCAATGAAGCAGGTATGGATAGGTGAGAACTTAGTAATCATTATAACTTATTTTGAGGGGACTTAAATTCAGCATGGGTTTGGTCATTGGCTGGAATAAATATTTAAATGTCATTGCAGCTTTGGGAAATTTCATTTTTACCTCCTGAGCCAGAAAGACTCCAGAAATACACAATCATATAGTACATCTTTATGTATTATTGAAGTAGATTGAAATATACCCTCCAGCAACATTTGCATTTCTAAGTAATTTTTTGTTTTATCACTTTCCCTGTAGAAATTTTGAGAGTAGCATAACTTATACAGAACATATTAGACCACAGTACTGTATAGTCTGCAGGCTGCAGTCCAAGTGACTGGGGGCTGGAACTGTCTGATAAATTCAAAACATAATTTTCTATTAACATATATCTTTTTCTGGATAAAATTGCATACTATTGTAAAGGCCAGAAAAGCATATAACACTTCAGTGATTTTGACAGGACAAATATTCAAAAATACTTAAAAATATTGGTAACTGAACTAAAAAGCTACTTTATCATTTTCAGTTTGCATCGGAGAGAAAGTTTTTGGATTATGTTCACAAGGTCACATAGGACATGACAATACACAAACCTGCAGAACTTCTGTTAAATTTCAGAGCAAGCTAAAGATTAAATAAATGTAATAATGATGTGATAAATAAACTTGAACATTACAAAAGAAAAAAGAACCCCTGGAGGAAATGCAAGTTTGGATGGCAGGCTAAGTAAGATTTACACAATTCCTTCAAGCATTGTTAAATCAAGGCCATCAGAATAGGGAGGTAGATTGGGTTTGTTTTTTTGTGTAGGTGAATAATTCGTTTTCTTGGTGAAACAAGTGGAAAGGGGCTTTACTGGAATCTGAGGAGATTGGTTTTTGGAGTGATTGGAATTGCTCAGCAGATTTCAGAAGGCAGTGTGTTCTTTAGTAAGAACTTGTCTTCTGGATTTATTTATTTCATATAAAACTTTTACTATAAAAAATGATGTACAGTGACCATTTGGCTTACGTTTTTCCTTGGGTAATAGTAGCTGCCCTTTTGCTTGCAGTCTTAAGGTATCTGTTAAGGAAAATTGGATTGTTTATGGTACGTGTTCCAAATAGTGATGTTCTCTAGCTTACTGAAGAGAGTGAGCTTTAATACAGTATCTAAAAGTGATGGAGTAGAAGCCTGTTGCTCAAAATATTGCATGGGCCTTTTTCTGTACAGTGTAAGAGGAGATGCACTAGGACAGGCAAGCAAACATGGCAGTATAATAATGATGTATGTTGTTATTATTCTTTTACTTCATGAAACTATACTTTTTTCTGCAGACAGTCCCCCTGTAGGCTGTGTGGTTGTAAGTCCACCTTTCAGTGAGCAGATGAATTCATTGGTACCTTCTGCAAACAAGAAGGAATGGGCCAGGCCTGTGCTGCATTGGTTAGCTGAGGATTTAATATTTTGTCTTTGGAGGTCAGGTAGTAGAATTTAAGTTTACATATCTTGAATACCTTTGATACCAGCTTTTTTGCTTTGACTGAACAGAGCTTTATTTTGCTGCTGTAGGGTATGATTAGAGATGGATTTTTACCCCTGAGTAAATTAATAAATAAATTTGTTTTAATTTTCCAAAATTCTTGAGTTGTCTCTAGCTTAAGCTAGTCAAAACTTCTATATAGCTATCTACCTGAAAGACTTACTTTAAAAGTGCAGGGGATAAAGGATGTCCATTTTAGTGTCATTTCCTGAGAAATGGAAAGATGACTATATGTATTTAAGCATTAAGCATGTCTGCTCTTAAGCTATCCATCACAAGATTAACTTTCAGTGGCTATGAAAATTAAAATAAAAGTTTGTCTGACCGCCTGCAGCTTGAATTCTCTTGTTGTTGTTGGTGGTTTTTTTTGTTTTAGTTACAGGAGAAGTACAGTACAGATTTCCGATTAAAATTAGGTAGTCCCCTGCAGTTTATTTGCAGGAAGACTGTGAATGTAGTAGCATATTCAAGACAAGGGATGAGAAGGCAATGGTATTACTGGGAATGTTTATACCTACTTCAGGCAGCTTGAAATGAAGGGAAAAGCACTTTGCGTAATGGATGATATCAGATTAGCCAAGTTATTTCAAACATCCAGTTATAATTCTTTGCCAGTTAATTATGGGTACTTTTGAATTTATTTGGTGGATGAAAGCAAGATGTACTGCGCTTGTTTTGCAATTTTAAGAAACCAAAGGTTGATTGTAACTAAAAAACCTAGTATTAAGTTTCAAGGAGTATAATAGCAGTAATGTGTGCAAATGTCTCAAAAATTATAGGAAAAAACTGTGTAGCAGGCGACAGAGAAAAATTATGGAGAGTTTATTCAGCGAGGAGGAAAAAAAAAGGATGCAAATTGCAAAATTATGAAAAGAAAAAGCTTTGTCTAAAATATCTGATTTCATAGGTGTTTAGGGTTTTGACAGGGACCAGCGTGAAGTGAAGGAGAAAGAGCTCGAAGGAAGCACAGCATGGATATCAGAAGCACAGAAGAGAGTCATTAAATAAAAAGGTTAAAAAACATATCTTTGAAACTGAATCTTGACACGTCTCACCTCCTGGTTCCAGAAAGGAAGCAATAAAACCAGAACTAAGAAGCATTTGTGAAAAGAACTTTGTCTCTTGCATTCAGATGAAACGTTAGCTTTTCTGAAGTCATTGCAAGAAGAAGTGTGCAGGGACTGGAAAGAAATTTTACGGTGAGGTTCTGTCCAGTAGCTGTCTGCCAGTGACTCTGTCAGAACAAGCACTGGCTCACATCACAGCAGCCTCTGTCTCCTTGTGAGAACTCTACTGATCTTTTGGATCCTGATGAGCTTCAACAGCTTATGGAGCTGGGTGTTTGTGTAATATGCATGTGATTGGTTGTTACTTGGTATCATGTTAATCCCATGAGTTACAGAACTTTTTAGCTTGTTTGCAGTAGGTGATACTGGGTATTCTATAAAATCTGGCTCAAGTTCTTTGAATAATTTCTTTGGGGATCATTTTTACTGAGGGAAGCATCTCCTGCAGTGACAACTGTCTTGAGACTACTGCTGCTGCTCAGAGAGGGTACTTGAACCTGGGAAGGCCCGTGGTGAGCTGGGAAGGGACGCTCTCTCCTGGACTGAGTGATGCAGGAAAGGCTGCATTATCATTCTCATTTGTTCAGTCTTGGAGGCACATGTAGTCCTGATGCTAACTCAAGGATAAACCGAGAGGAATTAGAGTTTTTAAATGTAATTTCAAGATCTACGTATGTTAATGTGTCTCTCACCAACAGTCTTATTATCCTGTATTTCTTTTAGTGTCTCATTTCCTTAAACTCAGCAAAAATGAAAGCTGTAACGTTAAAGAGAAGATGATGATATGAGAACATGAGTTTAAATGGGTGTATTTTATTCTGATTTACTCATAAGTATACAGGAAATGATATTGCATTTAATGAGTAAACTTGGTTTAGTGATAGTTAAAAAGCAGAGTGTGTATGCTTAAGAGCATTGCCCTGTAATGGTTTTAAATTGGTTTTATTTTTTAATGTTTTTGTTTTCTTGGAGAAACACAGGTCTTCTGGGTTTGAATGCTAAACTGGTTGGGTTTAAATGCTAAAGAGTAAAAATTTAAGTATAGTTAGAAATTTAAAAAGAAAATTTCAATACTTTCTTTGGACTCAAGCACATTGAACACAGTATGTGCCACTAGTCCTTTCCTTTATTTATGAACTAATTTTCAGATAGACAATTCTATGATAATCTTGTCTGCCTGTAAAAAGAACTTTGGTAAAATGTAAAAAGATTAAAAATGTAGATATCCTGGTCAGAGTCTGTTACAGACCACATCTCTTTTTGTATTCTTCCTGCTGCTCAACATTAATTTAAAAATTGATTTTATTTTTGAAACTCTTCTTTGTTTATATTTTGCATTCCCCACCAGATCAAGTTACAGTCCAAGCTCAGGTTCTTTTCTGGAGGAACAGTATCAGCAGTGGAGGCTCTGAAATACATAAATAACATGTATAATGCATTTTAATTGAATGGGAATAAAAATTTCTCTAAATATGAACCTTTTTAGGCACCTCTTGATTCCTAAGTGTAAAATTACTATTTTGGGATTTTACATATAGGAGAAATAGGGCCATGTGGGATAGATTGGCAATGGTGATATTCTACTACAAGTACAGGAAATAAATGTCAGTGAGTGACTAGGAGGAAAGGAGTAATTAACCCTATAGAAAATAATATGCCAGCAATTCAGATATATCAATTTGTTAGTTAATTAGAGGATGAAATCTGCTTTTTTTCATAACTCATATTACTTAAATAGTAAATATTCAGTCAATTAAAAAGCAATTTTTATGATGAACAGTAGCTTTACAAGGCAACCCTATTGCACTGAGTCTGTTTGTCTTTATTAGATATGACATAAGTGCTAACCAGGGATGACAAGCTTCTTTAATTAACTGTGCCATACTGTTCATCAAATATAACCTGCATGTCTACTGAAAGATAAGCTGAACTGTGAACTTTATTCCACTGTCTGTATTGCCTAGATCTTCATTTCCTAACTTAATTATAGTAATGCCTTTTTGGGACTACCTAAAAACAGAGGCCAGACAAAATTTAGTGAATAAAAAGCAGTTGTATTTATTGAAGAGCCTTCAGGTACATTTAGAGCAGATGAATCCCCCCCTACCTAAAGCTACACCCAAAAATGGATGATGGGTCATGGGTTTCCGTACTTTTATAAGTTTGGTCCATTTGCAAACTGGGGGTTAATCTTCCAATTACAGCTTCAGGTAATGAAGTAATTTTTTCCTCAAGTTTGCTCCCCTCAACTCACTTTTGTTTACATCTCTCCAGGCTGAGACAGTGAGGTGTCCTTTATTCCCAGGCCTAGAGAGGAATTGTTTTGTCTGACCAAAATGGGAAAACAGTAGCTAATACTCTATACAGAGTTTAGAGTTATGAACTAAAGAATTGCAGGATTACTAATATGTGAAAAATATGAAAATTAAAATCTTAAGGCATCAGTAGAAGCTTAGATGTTTCACTTAGATGTAGACATACAGTATTAGGTGTCTTAATCTTGGACTATATCCCATATTGAGTATTTAAGATGACTGTATGGTTTTCCTGAAAGAGGTGGGGAAAGTGTGCTTGTCTAGGAGTATCCCTTCAGCTGGTGTTTTAATGATGTAAAAGGATCTGTTTTGCTAGTGAAATTGAAGGTGGGAAGAGCAGTATGTGAGCTTGTCACTTGGTTTTACTGCCTTGCCTGGAAATTTTGTCTGGGTGTCTGAAAACTGAAGTTGGAACTTACTGAATGTATTTTTCTGAATGCTGTAGAGTACAAGTAAAAGGCAGTCTCCAGCAAACTTCATGCAGTAATGGTTGCAATGCCTGTGTCTTCACTTTGAAGTGATGGCAGCCCAGTGAGATGGCTTGACTGTGTGAGGCTCAAAGCACTATGTTTAGGAAAAGCAGTCCTTAGTTTGGCGTGCCCTGTTTCTGTCAGAGAGGTGAAAAAGAGTATGGGACTGCATTCTGGTAGTCATGGACTCCAAATTTGTCTGTGGTGGAGGCTGACAGTGCAGGCATACCTGACAAGATTAGAAGAAATATCCTGTGATTCTGAAAAAAAAAAATCATGTTACTCTCATTGCTTATGTATTTTCATCTGGACACTATAAGTTTCTCTTGACAGTTTTTCTAGCCAATAAATATTGCTTTATATTTCCACACTGATGCTTTTTTTCCAGCCAAAATATTTGCTTTTCAATAACCAAGTATTTCTATTGGGTACATAAACATTGTGACCGTCCAAGCAGTAAAACATTATTGTAGAATAATCTTACTTATCACCTGAATTTTGGAAGTTGGCATTGAAAGAGGGGAGACAAGTAGTTTTACTCTGAGAATATAAGGTGTGATTGATTCTCCCTGTATTTCCAGGTGCTGCCATTGGAAAACAGGATGAAGGACAGCACACGTTTCCCCCAGGCACTGAACATTGGGATGGGAATAGTCATGGCATTGTACATCTCACTGGCCACCCTAGGGTATCTGCGCTTTGGGGATGAAGTCAAAGGCAGCATAACTTTAAACCTGCCACAGGACAAGTGGTAAGTGCCTCTGTGATTTAAATGCAGTAACCTAGAAGGCAGAAATGTTGCAAAGGTTGTTCCATGCCTCATTGCCATCAGGGTGTTAAGACTTCTAATATATCCGCAAAAGAGCTGTGGCCCTAGCCAGTAATTTCTTCCATAATAAAAGGACTTGCATATGGAGACTGATCAATGATATTATAAATCATTCCATCTCTAGAAGGAGCTAGTTCCAGGACTGTTGAAGGAGGAAATATGCAGTTTGCAACAAGCTGTCATGCAGTTCTGAAGTGAGCTACTTTTACTTTGGATATCCTGGTAATATAGTGCCCTGTTTTAGTGTAATCACCGGGTTTTGCAGATGAACAAATGGAATAGAAGACATAAAGATGAATAGGTTTGTAGTTCAAGTGCAAGTTGATGGATAGTGTATATGATGACTTTCTGTCAGGAGAAATAAACATATGTTTGCCAGTATCTCAAGGATACTACAATTTTTATTTTGATTTTATTTAGCTTTCTTTTCTTTATGTGCAGCTATGAGGGCTGCACATGTCACGAACTGAAGATGCGCTGAAGATGATTTCAGCTGCTGTATTGTTAGTTTTGTATCTGTCTGTGGGTGGATATACTCTTAACTATCCTCTAATATATTTTTTTTAGTATTTTTGTCTGATAGGCACAAAATCAGGTATATCAGCAGTACAAAAGTGCTAAAACGGAAGAATATTTTAATGTTTTTATTCTGATCAAATAATGTCTTACAGGTCATATACTTGCATCTGCTTGTTCAGTGTCTGTTGTAGTAGCTTATTAAAGTAGTGAAATCTCAAATTATGGGAAAAAACCCCTGCTTTGATGAACTGAATGCTGACTTTTTTATTCTTTGAAAAAGAGGAGAACACGTGTAAAGAATATTCTTAATTTCTAAGTGTTACTTTTTCACTCTCTTTCTTCATTTTCATTCCTTGGAGTCAATGTGAACTATGCATTTTTAATATTCTTAAGAAGTTTTGTTTAATTGTCAGACTGATTCCAGTGTTTATTACAAGAAAGTATAAAAAATGCATCTTGAAGGATGAATGTTTTTTTCATTGCTAGAACTTTGATTTATTTCCTACTGCTTGTTTGCTTATTTTGTTTTTATACTCCTGTTTTATGAACTGAGATTTGGACCTTAATGTTTTTTCATTTTATGGGATTCTTTCCCCTTCCCCTTCTCCCTTCCCTTCTCCCCTCCCCTCCCCAATTTTTGTGGATATTGCTCATCATACATATCTGTTCATTGTATATACATTAGTAAGGCCAAGTGCAAGGTGGGGCAATCCCAAGCACAGATAGAGGCTGGGCAGAGATTGGATTGAGAGCAGCTCTGGGGAGAGTCTTGGGGGTGTGGGTGGATGAAAAGCCCATCATGAGCCAGCCATGTGCACTCCCAGCCCAGATAGCCAAATGTGTCCTGAGCTGCATCCAGAGCAGTGTGGGCAGCAGGGCCAGGGAGGGGATTCTGCTCCTCTGCTCTCCTCTGCTCTCCTCTGCTCTCCTCTGCTCTCCTCTGCTCTCCTCTGCTCTCCTCTGCTCTCCTCTGCTCTCCTCTGCTCTCCTCTGCTCTCCTCTGCTCTCCTCTGCTCTCCTCTGCTCTCCTCTGCTCTCCTCTGCTCTCCTCTGCTCTCCTCTGCTGAGACCCCACCTGCAGTGTTGTGTCCAGCTCTGGAACCCCCAACATAAGAAGGATGTTGACCTGTTGGAACAAGTCCAAAGGACAACCTAAGATGATCAGAGGGCTGGAGCACCTCTCCTGTTACAGGCTGAGCAAGCTGAGGGATTTTCAGCCAGGAGAAGGCATTGGAAAGACTTTCCAGCACCTTCTAGTACCTAAAGAGGGCTTACAAGAAAGCTGGAGGGGGACTTTTCTCAAGGGTATGTAGTGATAGGACAAGAAGGAACGCCCTTAAGTTAAAGGAGGGCAGGTTTAGATTAGAAATTAACAAAAAATTCTGTGTGGTGAGGCACTGGAACAGGATCCCCAGAGAGGACTTCTCATCCCTGCAAGTGTTAAAGACCAGACTGAATGGGGTTCTGAGTAACCTGATCTAGTGAAAGGTAATACCCATGGCAGGAGGGTTGGAACTGGATGATCTTTGAGGTTCCTTTCAACCCAAACCCGTCTGTGATTCTCTGACATAAAAATAAGAACCAAACCAGAAATATGAAAATGTTTACTGTATCTAATGTATGTGATGCAGCTGAAAGGAAAAATACTTCTATTTCTAATATAATGTGGCAGTCCTTGTTATTTATAAGATTAGTGAAAAGCTTTTTTTTAATAGTAGCTTTGGGTTTATTTGTGCCTTAAGAGAGGTGCTCTTAAAAAAGGAGTGAGAGGAATGTGCAATAAGCTAAGGTTGCTACTCACTGTTGCTTTTTATTGTGCTCATGCAAGCAACAGAATGAACTTTATTCTGCATTCCTGCTGTCTAACAGAGCTGTTCACATAGGAGTTTCAAATAGCTCTTGGCTACAGTGCAGATGTGATGATGATGATGATGATGATATTTGTCCTGATGGTTTTGCAGGCCTAATGCAAGGAAACAGATAATAAAAGAGATGGAAGCTGGTGCTCTATAGGGTTGAAAATTGGCATTATAAGTGTAATAACCTCAAAGCTAGTCAAGGCACATATCCACAGTTAACAAAGTCATCTGTTTTTGTCTTACTCTGGAGAGTACCCCAGAGCACCAAACAAAATTAGGAGAAGCAGCTCAGTGGTGCGCTCAGGGATTGTGATGTATGATGCTGTTGCTGTGCAGGACCGTGGGTCTACCTGATACAGTACCGAGGGACAAATGGTTGCAATTAACTGGGCTAGCAAAACAAATTTCCAGTGAACTGTAGGACAGTATTTTGCTATTTGGTCCTCACATGAAAAGCCAGTAAGTTGCCAGTTTGAACTAGAGAAATTGCAAGGAGCAGAGAATTTTTTTTATAAGAAGACAGGCAAAAGAGCCTGGAATGTATCTAAGCAGTGAGACTTGGCTTATGTGTTTAATTCCAGCTGGACAACCCCTGTCTTAAAAATAAGCCTTTCCTGATAAAGAAAATTAAATTAAAATTCTTCTGCTTTCTGAGTTTTATTTGATGTCCTCACAGATGAATTGAGTGGTAAGCATACACAGGCCCTAGACTGGTTAGGTTCTTAGGTTTAATTTAAGTAGAGCAGTAGGACTGCTTATATTCCTAAAAAAATCCTGCTAGATTGGTGCTTTTGGATAAATGACTTAGTGCTGTTCTATTTTAATGGTGTTTGGAAGTACAAATTGTCATTCAGCATAATATATTACTTAGAATATGTTGAAAATGGACTTAAAGAGTAATCCAGTCTTTGCAGATGTAGATGATAGAAAATTTTGCTTTAGTACTTGGTAGTGTCCTTGGTTTGGGTCTCACAGATTGGTAAAGTGGTTTGGGTTGGAGAGGATGTTTAAAGATTGCCTGTTTTGGTCCTGTGCCATGAACACAGAAATCTTTCACAAGACCAGGTTGCTCCAAGCTCCATCCAACTTGGCCACAAACGCTTCCAGGGATGGGGCATCCACAGCTTCACTACCCTCATCATAAAAAAAAATTGCTTCTTTGTTCTCTTTTGTGTTCCTGTCTTCTTGAGGCTGAATATGAGGATTCTTTCCACCATCTGTTTTTTGTTAAGATATAAGTGACAGTCTTTGTGCAACAGTTCCCTTACTGTGAATCCCAAAGGTTAATGACTGAACAAACATTAGTGTATTGAAGTTTGACAAGACTTCACATGGGACTAGTTCAAGTGAAAGCTTCACATAATTATTGCTCTGTTTGGTCTAGCTGTGTTGTTCTACAAGTTTTGTTGCACTTCTTGCCAATGTTTCTACCCTTAAAATGGGTGTAATGAAATCCAAAATGTAGAATTAAAAAGAGGTTTAGTACAGATGAATGATTGAAATTTTTATTAAAAGGTAGCCTAAGGACTCATCATTTTCTGATTGGAATATAGTATTAAATTATTAGTAAAATCACCTCAGTAATACAACTAATTTTTTTTTAAATTTGGAAAGTTTTAATCCTCATAGGGCTGTATAAAAATAGTGTAATGGAGATGCTTACATTGAACAACTGTGTGTTTAAAGTTTTGAATCATGTTTTTGAATATATTTTAGAAATTACTTTCGTAAAGGCTTAGGGTAGTCAGAAGCCTGAGGAATAGAGGTAAACTCTGGGTATCTGGTAAGATAAAATTTAACCTGCTAAAATCTATCTAAGCTTCTGGAATAAGGACAGTCTTGCAAAGCTCTTGCTCCTTCTGAATTTCTAAAAGCTGCTCAGCAGTCAAAAATATGCACGTCACAAAAGCAGCAGCTTCTAAACTAACTACACCATTATGTTAACATGTAAATTGATGTAATAGTTTTTCTGTCCACTTGAATGTGCCTTTGGAGATTCCCTGAGTTGTGTACAGTGATGGCCAAACCTTTGATACAGATTATTTAAGACCTATTTGTCAAAATGTATTTTTAGTTGAAGCTTACTTTTATTTTCTTCTTCATATCATAGAATCATAGAAAAGAGATAGAAAAAAGTTTCCATCATGGTGGAAAAGAGATGAGCTGTACAGATACAATTTTTGCTATGCTGTGCCATTTGACCACAGGATAAGGGACCAAAAGCAGTACTGGCTGGATTTTATTTACTAATGCAGATACAGACTGTGATACTCAAAGAGAGAATGCTTTAAGTGACCCCTGCCAGGCTTTGAGAGATACAGAGATTCAGGTCCTATTTGTTCTTTCCCTACTCTTACTGCTGTTTTTTATTTTCTTACTTATGCATGTTGGCTTTGCTTCAGTTGAACATCTTTTTAAGGACCGAAGCAAAAACCAAAGCTTTCAGTGCCTGTTCTGCTTGGCATTATCTTCTGTTAAACCAGGTTGTTTCTGAGAAATTTCCTTTCCCTGTTGTGAACACACAATACCCCATGGTAAATGAACCAAGCCCTTACCCAAAATTTTTATAATGTCCATAGAAAGAAAATACTACAAAGAGACTCATAATTTCTGTCAGTTTGCTGCAAACAATGGAAGATGCTTGTAGGTAATGTGGCACAAATTAAAAACTTATCTAAATTTAAAACTGTTAGAGGCATGGATAGCTCTTTGTCATTTGTTTACTCAGCCACAAGTAACGTGGTAAGTATGGCTGGACTTTATTGCGAGATTTACTCTAGCTGGCTTATCTTCTGCAATTTTTTAGGCAGTTAAAATATTATATTCATGTTTTCTGGGGAAAAATATTTTTTCATACATATATATATATGTATCTCCTTAGGGCCATTACCAAGCTAATTTTTTATGAAGAATTTACAGCTTATATACTTACATGTCTGTAAATATTTTCAACAGGTTGTATCAGTCTGTAAAAATTCTGTACTCCTTTGGGATTTTTGTGACGTATTCAATTCAGTTCTACGTCCCTGCAGAGATTCTCATTCCAGTTGTCACTTCCAGAGTGAAGCAGAAGTGGAAGTTACTCAGTGAGCTTGTGGCAAGAGCACTATTAGTCTGCTCAACCTGTAAGTATGTGCAGAAAGAACATCCATTAAAAAAATTGCTATTACATTTTGTTTGAATCTACTTACTTAAATACATGTTTTGTTGTTTATTCTTCCAGAGGCTAGCAAACCTGAAATTTTGTTTCAATATTTCATTACCTTTTGACTTTTACAAACAACTGAAACTAATGTTGTATTTGTATTTTAACCACATTTGTTTTAGTAGGTGTGACCAATTATTTGACAACAATATCTTTTGCCAGTAATAGCCTAAAGCTGCCAACTGGAAAGTAAACCTTTTTCAAATAAAATTTCTTAAATGAGACACTTATTGCTGAGATTTGTCAGCATTTATCTATGTGATCTTCAGTACAAGCTTGTCATAAAGAAATTGTTTCTCTGATTTGTTGATCTGAGGATTAAGCCTAAAAGTGTATCCATAAAGCAGCATTGGCAAACATGGATGCCTGGTCACGGAGTTCATGAAGTGCCACTTATTTTAGATGATAATGCTCCAAAGTAGTTTTGCATCTCTACCTTCACTTCTTGTTGTTTTTCTTGCTTGTCCCCTAATCTTCCCATCCCTCCTGCTGTGTCCCTGCTTTCTCACACACAGCTGGTTGAGATCTACTCGTAGGAGTCAGCAGAGCTGACATTGAATGGTGAGTGTGGTCTCATTTAGGAATCAATACTGAAGATAATGAACAGTGGGGGAAGTTCAGCTTTGCCTTTACAGCTCAGAGCCAAAGTGTTCAATAACATAGCAAGCTTTCCTCAAAGAAATTGTAAAAAAATTGTTTCTAGTACAAAGCTGGCTTCTTGACTTGACCATTTGTATTGAAATGAGCTGTTAATACCTTAAAAACAATCAAAACTGATAAATAAGCAAAAAAATGCTAAACCTTGTGTTTTAGGGGAAAGTATTGATGAAAGGAGATATTTGGTTTATTGTCTCCATTCTCTTGATTAGTGCAGTAGCTATGTGCTGGATGATACCTAAGGATTGTTGTCAAAGAAAACTTTTACATCCAGTGAGACTTTCTTAAGGTCAAGCCTGTTGAGAAAAACAGTTTAATGTCAGTGCAATTTAATTACTGCAGTAAGCAAAGGGAAATATCATCAATCTAATAACATGCTGCTCTGAAAATATATCTGCTTTGTGAAATTAAAAAAAAAAAACAAAAATAAAACTCAAATTTTTCTTGAATGATGAAGTACATATGTCCTGAAGCATCATATAGCCTGCGTTCTATTTCAAGTGATGCAGGCATTAAGATTTTAAGATTGAGGATAGATGAGTAGCTCTTGAGAGACATCTAGATCAAAAAGCTTCAAGGTTCAAAGCACTTCTTAGTGTCTCTCCAGGACAATAGAAGGTCACAAGTAAGATATCCAGTCCTAACCACACCTTGCTGTCATGAGGCTCTTAATTTCTGCTCACTCTCTGTTGCCATTTATGTGCCACTTATCACCTGCCCTAGTAGTGATATCACAATGGATTTGAAAAGCTAAAAATCTTGTAGATCCAAACTGTTGCTTACACCCAAAGGCTTCAAGGATTTATTGGTGAAAGATAGTTTCATGTATGTGTCTGATGAGAAGAGATAGTGGTGAACAGGCTTAAAGGCACATTTCCCTGATTGACTTGGGAAAATTATAAATGACTTAGTACTGTTCAGCCATAAGGTTTTTTCTTAATTTTATCATTAACCTTTGTAATTTCTGGGTAGTCTGAAAAGGGAAAACTGGGAAACAATCTCCAAGAAAAGAATGAAAAAGAGAGGAAATTATCTATATATATGTAAAGGTACATATATGCAAAATATATAGCTATATATATATAAAGATGTAACATTAGAATGCTGTATTGTTATGTCTTTGAAAAAATAAGTAGAGTAGAATTGTATAACTAGTACATGCCATTACAACTTATCTGTGATACAAATCTCTAAAATGGAGCTGCTGAAGTGTGATGGGTGTTACTGGGATATTTGAGGATATTAAATTGGTTGCTGCAAGGCACAAAAAAGTAACATTAAAAGTTTGCTCTTAAATTTGATATTTGCCCGGCTGTTGTGTGATGTCTTGTATTATCCTAATGGCATTTCAGGTTTTTCCCAAGTAGTTTCTACAACTTGTATGCATGAAGTAGCTGTAACAATTTTTCACCAACAGTTGCGTAAGCTCCCATACTTACGTTCATCTTCTGTTTATCATTTTTTGTTGAAGCACTGATTTTAAACAGAATTCATTTAAATAGCATCACTTTTCACTTAGCTGCACTTTTGTCTAACTGCAGAACATAGTTCCTAAAATGATTCAGAAAGTCTTTCTTTAATAGAAAGTAAAAATCCAAAACCTTTTAAATTGAATTTTAGAAATTAAATGGTTTTGATACCAATGACGGAGTATGTTGTAATGTCTGGACCATTCAGAGGTCATTCACTGATTAAAGGGAATCTGCTTTCTTGAAAATAATTCTTTGAGAAATTTCAGCTGTGTTGCTAATAACACATTAGCTTTTTAAGAGAAGACACAAAAAATCAACTTGTTACTAATTCTTGGGACGTTTGTATTACTCAAAAATGATGTCATTGTTTTATTGTTGGAGCATATGAGAAACTTTTTTTGGAAGAAGCAGACCCAGGAGTCTTTTTTTTTGGTCATTTTTTCTGATCTGATAAGGTTTGTTTTAAGTAAGGACTTGACAAATGATTCGGGATGTAACACACCCAAAAGCCATCTGTGTTGCTTAGGGCTTTTTATTACTTATTTGCTCACTGATTTTGGACACTGAGCTTTGCAGGAGAATGATCACAAGAATCTTTTAGATTTCCATATTCTGCTTCCTCTGCTTTTTCCTATTTCATTTGCAAGAGACAAACGTCTCTTCATCTTTGCTTGGATTTCACTTTATATGGTGTAGCAAGTCGGAAGATCCACCATACTTCATAAATCCTATCATAAACCATTGTTTTACAAACTCAGATGAAGCACCTGGTGTGCTGAGTGGAGGGGTGAGCTAAGCTTGTGTTAAAAGTCCAGCCTAAAGCTGGAGAGTGGATTTGGTGGATGGTGAAAGCAGGTGGGAGATGGATGTCTAGCTAGCTAGGCCGAAATAGGACTTAAACATCACTGTGGTGGGCTAAGTTAGAAATTCGGAACACACAGAAATAGAAGGAATAGTACAAGAGTCGCCATGGGATTTGGAAAGCACTAGAAAAGTTATGCAGGTGCAATTTTGTGTGGATACTGCCTTGGTATTTGTGGTATTTGAATGTCAGATAACCTCAGTGCTTTGAAATATTCGTCAGTGTGGAATTTTTATAATGTTCAAAGTATTTACCCCAGTTTTACATATTTTAAAAATGCCATAAATATAGTTTGGATCTGTGCTTGCTGCTTCTACTTAGGTGAAGGTTGGGCATCATGCTCAAGGCTCAGCCTTTAGCCAAGCCTGTTACATGATAGGATTGTATGTCCAGCACATTGGGATTAACTGTTAAAGTGTGAAACTTTTTAGTTTGCTTCTGAAGGAACTGGACCATCCTGGATGAATTTTTAAAAGTTCAGTTAATGTTGTTATGTAGAAAGCTGTAAGTTTTATCTTTCCAGAGATAAATTTGCCTGGGAGAACAAGAAAAAAACCCCTTTCTACTCAAATCAGCTCTGTTATGCCCACTGCTTGAAATAAACTGCTGTTACATCATGAGTGTACTTTACTCTCTCCTGCTTTACTTGGTACTGAGATCGTGGTGATTCTGGGAGGGGAGAATTTGGAGAGGTTTGTTCAGCTTAAGCAATTAATTCTCTTGTATTAATAGCTTCAAAATAGGCTGAGAACTTGCGGATTGAGAGATCTGCCAAAGCTTTAGTCAGTGTTGATCCTAAATGGCATCAGACATAATTCACTTCTGATGCCTCACAGTAGGAATTGTGGTAAAAAATTTAGGATGGAGCAAGAATATAAGTTTCCACTAGAATGAATATGTAAATATCTCACTGTCTAGCAAAGGCCTCCTCATATCTTCTGGCTGAAGGACACTGAAATCAGTTTGCTGGATGTGTTAGAAGAAATATGGGGAAAAAAAAGTAGTATTGAGAAAATAGTTTATTTGAAAAGGTGGCAGCAAATCCATGAAGAAGTAAGGGATTAAAATAGAAAAGAAGAATTCTAGCATTACTTTCATTATTAAAGATAAGTTGTGTTTGATTTATTAAAGATAGTTGAAATATTTTTTTTTTGTGAATTGGTAAAAGCTGCTGAAAAATATCAGAAAATATAATGGAGAAAAGTGGAGTTAAGCATTAATAGTATCTTTCATCCACACAAGAAGTTTAGAATATTATTTTTTTTAATAGTTTAATTTAGGGCTGTGTTCCTGCAGCCGCGGTTTTCCTGTTAAAAGGAAAATTAAGAAATACTGCATTTGCATGTGGATGTGGAGATATCACTTGAATTGTCAGCTGTTTTGATTATTACCTTGAAATGAAAGAGATTTAATTGAAGGGCTGATCCAGCTGAGCATGAACAGAGCTGTTACTGAGCTGCTTGCCATTAAGTCTGAGCTTAGTGTGTAATTTTACCAAGAGGAGAATAAATGCATTATTCAGTTGAACTTATCAGTTATGTTTTCTAAATATTTCCCTATTTTAACTGTACCTTGTTTTAGGAAAAAACAGTTCTTCATGCTGAACAATTAGACACAAGATAAAATGATGTTTACCAGATGTCTTACACTGTTTGTTGACTTTGTGCCAATAAAATACTTGCTCTCATAGGAGAGGTAACATGAAGGAGTTTTAAGAGCTAATAGTTCTTAATGCATACTCTTAGGATGAAGTGATAATTTATATAGAAAAGGCTTATGTGTTGGTTATTAGTCAGCTATTTTTGTTTTTAATAAGTGTTTGTTAATTTCAGAGAGTAATATTAATGACAGAAAAATGGAATAGTTAAATTAGCGATTTAAGAAAATTCCAGATGGGATATAAAATATTTGTGTGGATTGCTAACAGGTCCATCAAAGTTGGCTTAAACACAAAATAATTGTTTATGAATTGTCAAAGGAATAAAATGAAATATTTGATTAATTCAGTTAATTTTTCCCCCACTGTGTATTGGGGTTTTATCTGTGGCTTTTTTGGATATGGGGAGCTGATGAGCATAATTCTTGCTTCCAAATAGAAGATCCTGTACTGTGGTTTTAAATTGATCATTGTGAGGTTTTTTTTTGACATATGCTTGGGCATGAGAAATAGATATGTGAAATCAGATTTTTTCAACCTCTTTGAGTATCTTTGCAAGAAGAATAAATCTCTTAATTTCAGCGTTAATATATCCTGGTTATCCAGGATATATCCGGTGTTAATATACGAATCCTCTCTGTTGATGTGCTGTTATGAATTGTCATATCTTAAGAGTTGCCCCTGGTGTAGACATCAATTTATGGACATATTGTAACTTAAGTTCTTTTTAACAGTACAAATATTAAAATATTTTTTTTACCCAATTTTAATATATGGATACCAGATATCTGTGGTTTATTAATGGGTAAATGTTACGGATTATTTGATGGTGCTAGAAGAGTTTTTCTTATTGGTCTTTTTTATAGAGACATTAATGTGTGAAAACATTTTTCAAACAGAACCATAGGGGCTAGCAGAATGGTCTAATATTAGTATTCAACATTGGAAAACCTTATATTTTAAAAGCAGTATATGGAAAGTTCAGGTTGTAAAGTAAATTCCTGAAAAGCTAAAACAAGTCCAGCTTTATCTGGGCTTTTTTTTTAATCACTTTGGTGTATGTTGGACTTCTTCTGTTCAGGTGTTAGTTAGGCTTTTGAATAAATTTTGATTTTGTACTTCAGATTTTGGATTACATTTCTTTTCCAAAAAATATTTATGGCAAAGAAAGAAAAGTATGTGTTTGAATATTGGGCACTGGATATATTCAAGAACTGTCTGGACACACTCCTGTGCCATGTGCTCTGAGATGGCCCTGCATGAGCAGATGACCCCTGTGGTCCTTTCCAACCTTACCCATTCTTTGACTCTCTGATTCTATGATTTGTGATTGAGGTGAAAAATGGAAAATTTTCAAAGATTTGTAGTAAGAAAATTAAAAGGTAATTTAGGACTTGTAATGAAATTTGCTTGATTTTCATTCTGAGACATTTGTTCCATAATTTACAAAACAAATGAAGAACAAATAGTTTAGCAATTCATTCATTCTGAGGCAAATTATCATATTCTGGGGCAATAATTACTTTAATTCTTAAATTATTTGCATTAGCTTTTTAAATACTCATATTAAAAAAATAATAATTTATGATTCCTTTTTGAGATCTCCTTTGTAAATTGTATTTGCTTGTGATGAGGTGCAAGTAGAAGATTCTTAATACTATTTACAGTGTAAACTTACCTGTCAGTCGCTGCTCTGGAGATCTGAGGTCATGCCTGGCATAAATTGCAAAGTGCTACATGTGTTAAGACTTGTCTAATTTATCATGGAGAGCTCTGTTCTCTGCATCTCTACAGCTGCAGTGGTTATCCAAGCTAGACTTCTTGGAAGCATGAGAGAGGAACAGGTGCTTAGAAGGGCACAATTTGTCTGATCTAGTTTACATGTTTGCTTCTGGACAAGTTGAACCGGACCACAGAAGTGCTTATTCCTTTCTTTGGCAAGTTTGAAGGAATATAGGTGAGAAATATATCCAGCATTTGGTATGATGAATCCTTCTCAGGAAGAGTGAGAAGTGATGCTGAATATCATGCTCAGTTGCCTGCAGTTAAATCCCATTTTCTCTTTCTAACAAAAATTTTAAAACTAATCAAGCCTGCTTTAATTTTTTTGTTCCACTATATATTTTCCATCTATGTGCTTATAAATATACTGAAGTGGTGATGTGAAAATTTTTGTCAAAACAACATATATATATGTGTATATATGTGTATCTATATATTTTCTAGCTCATAGAAAGTGAACTTAATTTGTAACATTTCAATAATTCATGAATTTGTGTTTCTCCATTATTTTAGCCCATTATATTTCTATGCATGAACTGACTTAGAAGAGAAGGTCATTTATCAGGTTTCTTCTTAAATGTCATACACAAGCCAGTGATTTTCTGTCATGCTTATTGAGTGGAGCAGCTATTTTTGTATGTACCCCTTATGCATTTTTCATCTATTCAGTGCTTCATAGACTTGAAATTTCCTTTAAGATACAGAGTTTCCTAAGGGGAAAGTAAAGGATTCAGCAGATGGAGAAACATCAGTTTCTTATTGCACAGTTAAGAGGAAATAGATAATGGTGCTTGGCATTTTAAAAATCTTCCCGCTTTTTTCTGGGACATTGGCATGTGTCTTCCTTCCTCCCTTTTGATGTGCAACAACACAGAATTGAAAAGTATATTGCATTCATGGACATACCAAAAGTAATAATGTGCTATACTTTGCTTAGCTGGTTAATCTGAGTTGAGTAGTATCAATCTATACGTTTTCACTTGATATGGTCTCTCAGTGTAGGTGTTGTGATAATGAGCAACATTTCATTTACTGCTACAGAAAGTCTAAGGAACCTGTAGCACAAATGGCATCCCATTCACTTTTTAATACTTTTGTTTTCAACTTCATGTTCAAAGATTCAGTAGTTTGTTCATTCCTGTTGTGTCCTGCAAACCTTATTCTGTCCAGATTTTTTTTTAAACCTGGAAGTTTTCCTAGATCTAACTTGCACTATGGGCCCAGACCTTGGTCCTGGTACAAACAGAACAGCTTCTTTTCTAGGGTTTAGGGGATGGGGGGAGAAAAAGGAATACCTTTTAGTATATTTTTATGATATCTGAGTCAAATTAACATCTTACTGTTTACAAGTATAGTATATCTTGTCACTTGTCTCTGGTTTTCTTTATCCCAGATAATTCCATATTCTTCATCATGCTAGCTCTAGCATTCAGTCAGAAAAGAGCAGATTGGCTTCACTAATCAGCACAACCTCCCTGTTCTCTGTTTAACTCTTTTGTGTGTTTTTTCATTCAGCAAGCAATGGAACATACTGTGTTTTGACTTGCAGTAATGCTCACTGATAAAGTTCTGTTGTCACAATAATGTTTTGATGTCAAAAATTCTGTATCTTGTTCTTTGAGGGTGAATGATGCTCTTTATTTTTTTTTTTTCATCGTTGTGGTAATGTTTTCTCAACTGTAGTTCTTCCTTCAGTAGAAGATATCTTGAAACATCTTGCTGTCCTACTAAACTGGTGTGAACCTCCTTCCTGAAGACTCCTTGGTTCAAAGTCAGGTCTCCAAAGGAATTAGGTGTATACAATTGTTCCATCAACATTTTCTCTCACAAGTGGCTCTGTCTTTGCTGGAATAAGATCAGATGCCATATTTTTGTTCTTCTTGCTTTTTTACTCCCCTCACTGGTACCTCACCATGATCTTGCTGGTTGCATCTTCTGTGACCTTTCAGATTTCAACCTCTCATTTTTGCTCTTTTTTTGAAAAGCTACTCACTCTCATATTCTGTGTTTATCCACTACTTCTTCAGTAATCATAAACTTTATATTTTGTAACTTTGCTGCATTTATTTTTTCATTTTTATTTCTATGCCTTTCCCTTTATTTTATGCTTTAATTGTTGGACATAATTCATCTGTGACATGAGACAAGAAGCCAGAGGACTATTAGTATAAATGCATCAAATGAGCCATTATTGCTATGTGACAAGTAATCAACTTGACATGATGTATTTCAGATCTAAAGTGTAAGTGGTGAAGAAAGCTGCAATTATGTGGTTTATGTTTACTTTAATTATCCGTATTTGATAGCTACACGCTATATTTCTTGCTGGAAGGCAAAATGATTGCAAATGCTTGCTGCAAAGTGCACCACTGAGAATATTGCAGAAGTTTAATTTTAAGGCCTATACTTAAGCATATAGGCTAGAAGAATTTACTGTTCAGTTAAATTTACATTCTAAATGTATGTGGAGTGTTATTTAACATTTTGATCCTGTTTCAAGGTGGCCATCTAGAACCTACTTTGTGGAAGTGTCCAGTAGAATTAGGATCAGAGACATGAATAACTTTAGATTACAGAAGCACAGATTCTAGATTTATTACTTTTGGGAAAAAGGGGTAGTAATTTTGGACTTAAATGCGTTAATTAAAGTCCTGTCTGTACAGTTAGCTAATTTTTAACAAATTCAAGTCAAAATAATATTTAATGATCTAGAAAGAAAGTGCAAACTAGCTAGCTGAGGTTAAGGAAAGGTTAAGGTATCATGAACGAAAACTAAAATTGTTCATTTTTGTGGCTCTGTTGAGCTGGATATCTGAGATACAATTCTTATTCATCTCTGTGCCAAATAAACTGTGGAGCAGTGATAAATTAACCTGCCTTCTGAGGATACAAGAGTCTGCTGTGGAATTAGGAGAAACTATTAATTATTTGGCAGGGTTAACATTTATTCAGTGGGAGAAAAGTAATCAGATTCCTTTATGTTTAGGGTCATCCCAGGTACATTTCCATGAGTCACTGTTTTAGAAACTTTATGTTTTTTTAATTGCTGAAAGGAACTACTGTCCTGTGTAACTTCAGTGGTGTCTGCTTCAAAGCAGAGAAAAGTACTTGAAGTGTTGGGCATATATATCTTGATTGTAAGGATGAATCCTTGCAATCCTTGCTTTTTTATCTGTGTATTTGAAATTTGCCTTTTGCTGTGTTGCATTTGTCAAGCTATAGCTTTTGGGCGCCATTCTTTTGTCTGCTAGTTTTAAGGATCCTTTCTTATACATATTTTGTTCCACATTAATACAAGCAGCCCATAATAAACTTGCAGTTAGTGTACGCTTTGTTAAACTAACAAGACTGACGTTAGGAGGCATTTTCCAACACTTCATGTTTAAGGTAATTTTTTATTCCCAGTATAAAAGAATGCTAACATTCATACAATCTCTTACACATCTGTTTGGGTTGGAAGCGACCTTGAGGATCATTCAGTTCCAGCCTCCCTGCAGTGTGCAGGGATGCCTTACGGAAGACCAGGTTGCTCAAAGCCATGTCCAGCCTGACCTTGAACACTTCCAGAGATGGCACATTCACAGCTTCTCTGGGCAACTTCTTCCAGTGCTTCACTACTCTCTTGAAGAATTTCTTCCTGATATCTAATCTAAATCTACCTTGTTTTAGTTGAAAACCATTACCACGTCTTCTGTCACTCCAGGCATATGGGAAAAGCCCCTGTCCAGCTTTCTTGTAAGCCCCTTTTAGGTACTGGAAGGTGCTACATCTCTCTTCTCTTCTCCATCAAGGGGGAAGTAGTTTAAATCGTGCTTACAATTAGTGCTGGGCTTAGAAGTACACATTAAAATTTGGGAAGGAGTCATTGTCCAGAAATTTCTGAAGCCATGAACTCAGTATCCACTGACAACAAAATGGACAGTGAAATTATTATCAGAAAGCAAGACAAAGGGCATCATTTTGCTGCCATATAAATCTTGGCTTTCTATGATTTAAGTGTCAGTGCAGTTCTGGACTCTGTATTTTGACAAGGACATACTGGGGTGAGAGTGAGTTTGTGGAGAAAAAGAAGTGTTCTCTGACTGCAGCCCACATTCAGCTCCGGGGGAGTAAGTTTCTTATTAACACATGCATGTCTTTAAAAGCCATTCCTTGCCAAAAGAAATATATATATCTGATAGTTCAATACAAAAATAAATAATACAGTAGCTGTTTTCCCATTTTACTCTTACAATTTTCATTGGCAATTATAAGGGGAGTAAGAAGATAAGTTATTATTTTCGTTTACTTTTTCATTCTGTGCATAGTTGTGTTTTTTCTTCAGTAGGTGGTTGAACCCCAAGGAAAAGAAGAGCTTAGTTAAATGGTGTATATGCATAACTTAGAGTGCTCTGCTCTTGCCTGAGAGAGCTGGAATGACAATAATCACAATAAAAATAAACACACAAATTATTGTGAGCAATTGTTTTAGCTCAAATAACTGTCATTCTATATAACAAAATTAGAGGGGGTAAGCACAATAGAAATAATTGCTATGATCAAATACAAACAAAGTGCTTGATAGCAAAATAGAAAGCAAGAATACAGTATTACTGGTTTGGTTAGCAAAGTGCAGGTTAACATTTTAAATTCAGCAAAGATAATCAGTCTTCAGCTAGTTTTCAGCAAAGGACTGCATATAAAAGAAGCATGAGAAGTTTTCTCAAAAGGATCTTGGGTCCTGTGGTTCTTGCATTTCCAAGTTAAATCTAAACGCTATGAATGTAGAGCAAGTTCATGGAGCAAGTTCAAAATCAATTCTCAGTGCTGAATATTGCCCCCTCACTTGCCAGCACTTGGAACATAATAACAAGTTATATCCTTAGGCAGGCAAGGTTTCATTTCTACTTGTTATTTGAGGTTCTTTCTTAGATAAAAGAGAACAAAGAGAAGTTATGGTTAACTTTTTTTGTAACTTATTTATTCAGCTCTGTCACTTGGAATAGCTACACTTTGCAAATCAAGATCATAGAAGAACTGGTATGGTTAATTTCATGGTAGTTCATCTAAGGCTGGTTTTCTGTGTGTTGTGTTTGCAAACACTAGACATGCTGAACCTCCTTTGAAACTTTAGAGAAGACTGGAGGAGTTTTGATGTGGGATATCATTAATATTTGCTGTTCAGTGTTTTGGAAAGGCTTAGCATTTCCATAAAGCTGCCCTGCTGTTTTATGTACAGCCATAAAGTTATCCCACAAGCTGAGAATCAAAATAATTTTCTCTAATAATACTACAGAAAGAAATTGCAAAATGCATTATGCAACAAAGTGGACTATTATGTATATTCAGATATATGCCTGTGTATTTCTTATACAGACCACAGAACATTACAGAGAGAAAATTTATGAAGCAGACCCTAACCACTCTGGTATAAAATCAGGTTCATTGAGTCTCACACAGCAGTAGAGTAGATGAGCATTCCTTATACTATAGGCTATAATGTATGGAGTAAGACTAGAAATCACCAAAATAATATCTGGGATCAAAAACCATGCATAATAGCTAAAATCCTAGTTTTCCCTGATTGGTGGTGAGCCACACAGCAGCTTTTCAGGCACTAAAGCCCTGAGGCACTTTGTGCATTTCTCTTCCTGTAAATGTATTTCTCCTACCTGGAGACCACTTTCCTGTGACCTGTTTAAAATATCTATTGTATTTATGTCAATAAATTTCAGGAAAACCACGTGCTAGATGCCTCTACCAATATTTTTATCTGACACTGACCAATATTTTAATCTGGAGAATTTGGATGCGTGTACTAATGTTATGTATGTATAAAAGAGAAAAAAATTCAAGTTAGATAATAGGGAGTAAAGACATCAAACATACTTGAAATCATGAACAAAACCCCATGTAACTTCAGTTTCATCACTGTCATCTGAAGGAATGGCCCATAGCTTTTCTTTTTTTTTAACCAAAGGCAGTTTAGCATACCTCTGTCCTTCCACAGATTTGTTGTACTTGAAAGTGGTACAGCAGTAATGGATATTGGGCAGTGGGTACTGGACTGGATATTTTAAGTTAAAGAAAAAATTGTAAACAGTAAAATAACAGCACAGATAAGTTAATACTGTGTTTTACTAACTGAGGGGGTTGTAGTTTAGTCAGTTTATTGAGAAATTCCTAGCTATTGAGCATGTAGATGATGCAGGAAATATTTTGAGGAAAATCAGCTGAGAAGTTTATGTTCTGCTTCTTTAGTCTTCACAGTTCAGAGTGCAGTTCTGCTGCAAGCCAGTGGCTGGTGACAAGAGCTTCTTCAAAGGTGGTATGAAGTTAAAGTGAAATTCTCAAATTGCCTTTTAAAAATATCCCAGTAACAGAGTCCTGATACTTACGCTTATGGACAGAGTCCATAAAATGCATCTCTTGCTGGTGTCAATTCATTGGCTGAATGAGGAAAGTCATGATACCATCTTCCTCACTGATGCACTTCAGGTAACTATGAAATTATAGGACCTTGAAAAGACTGTTCAGAAGCCAGTGACTGACAGTATTACCAAAGAGCTATAGTGCATATTTTGGTGAGTTGGATAATGCACAAGGTGTCAGTAATTGCTTCAAGAATCACTTCATTCTTCTTTGTTTGTGAAAGCATAAATGCTGCATGGGATACTGAACATTAGGAAAGTATTACCTGGGTTTTGATGCAATTCACTAGACCACAGGAAATGAAAACATAGAAATTATCTATTGCTGTTCTTTTTCTGCATGAGAACACCTGCTTTTTTAAAAAAAGCTTTTATACCTTTTGTTGTCCTCTATATGGAACTCATGCTGTGATCTTCAGTATTGCCTGGGCTATTAAAAAATTCAACTGGCTACTGTATGTGTTGAGAGGGCCTGAGAGAGATTGTGCTTGTATGTCCTTTCAAGGTCTCTTTTATTACTAATTTCCAAGTTTCTTTGCCAATCTCTCATCACAAAGTTCTTTTGTTAGGAATCCCTACATCCCTACACTGTGCAGCAGTATTAAATATTTAATTTCTTTCGTGTGCATAGAACCATGGAAAATTGGAGTTTCACAGAAATGAAATAGTTTCCTAAGGTAAAATTTTGGTTTCCTAATATAAAAATTCAATGTTTTTGAAAATAGTCTGTCATGAATACTGTTAAAATAAAGCATAGGAAAAAGTAATTTTGAAGGAGAAAGACTTTTAATATTTATAAGTATTTCATTTGCAGAAATATTAACTGAATTGTTGGTTATAATAACACATTTTGAGACCATAAAAATTTATAAAACCAGACATAATTTTCAGCTTTTATATCTGAACAATTCTTCTATATTTACTACCAGTAAGTTTATAAAACAAAACTCTTTTGTGCTTTTCTCCATTTTGATAGAAGTTCTTCTGTGCTGATTTATTCCTGCACTGGAGTACTTTTGAGCATGGTGAACTGTTTAAATTTTGGAGCAAAGGAATCGATTAGAATGCTTAAGGTTTTGTTTATAGATGGCTGTGAACTTTTTGAGGTTGATAATTTCATTATCTAGTTAGTTACTTTTTGAACCCTAAAGTTGCATTAGAATCTTGAGACTTGTTCAAAGACGAGTGAGTTACTTAAAATGTAATTTAGTTTGACCTTAAATTGATCTAGTATGTACAGTGAAGTAATTTACTACAGCTTATGATTTAGAATTGAGTTTCTTAAACGGCAGCTTTTTAAAATAACAATACTGGGTAATTGAGTATATAATTGTAGTTCCCTTAATTTCATGATTCCGTAGCCTTTTCAGAAGGTTGCAATTTGGTTTCCATCACAGCTTTTTTAATCAGTGTAGAACTGTAGTGGTGCAAACTATGACGCAAAGGAGAGAGATATTATTTGCTCTCCAGTGTTGGGTGCTGGTGTTGGCTGCAGCACCACTGCAGAGAGCTGCAGAGTTGGTGATGTGTCTGCCTGATCTCTAATTCAGTGAGGAGGGATGATAGCAAAGCTTAAAACAATCCACTGGGGATCTAGGAGTTTCTGGAGTTCATGCAGGAAAGGCGTGTTTTGCAAGAAAAGGTTACACATGGAGAAGTAGAGCCAAACAGCTGAATGGCAGGAAGAAGATGATAGCATCATTTTTTCCTGGAGACTCATTGCCTCCAGGAATGAGAGAGTGCTGATGGTGCTGGAAATGTTTCTTTTTGGTCCCAAGGAAGTTCCAGTCAACAACATTCACACAGATGGGGAGAGTAGAGCAGTTTGATATAGCTGTTAGTAGTTTATGTGTTAAGCTGGTCAATGCATGCACTGATTATCTCAGATGGATTTAGCTTCTTTCTTTACAGGCTCAAATCTTTTGTTGTTCTGAACAAAAATTGATTTTTGTGTGTGCGTCTACATTCCAAATTTTATGTTTATTTGGAAATTAAGAGACAGATTGCACAATCTGTTTCAATGTTGCGCTTATGCTTTTGGGAACAAACAAATTTGGATCTTTAATTTTGCAACTGGATGCTCATTTAGAAGTGTAGCAGTCAGGATCTGAGATTTCCATAAGTGGAAAACAAATATTCTACAGCGGTATAAATGGTGGTTAAACTTCTGTGATCTTTTCCAGTAACTTGTTTACAGATACAGGCAATAGCTTTTCATCCTTCTAAGGGGCAGCAGAGAATTCAATACCAAGCAAAACTTTTCCCTTTAACAGGCAGTTGAATTGATTTTTCAATTGTTCATATTAGGAATTTGATTGGATTTCTTTCCAAAGCATATAAAGCAGAGGCTTTCTGCTATCAGAGCCATCAAGTCCCATCCATTCCAGGATTTTCATATGGTATGTATGGTGGTTTTCAACCTGGATTTTGAAATGTCAAGCACTGCTATAGTGTTGTGCTAAGGACACTCCATGCACTTCTAGGGAATGACTCCCAACCTTTATGGTCCTCCACAGTATTGTTTGCATCTCAATCTTTTTAGTGCAGGGATTTGCTCTCCTGAAGTTTGTCTGTAAGTGGTGTGGTACTCCTACAATCCAGGACATGGGAGAATATTTTTTTTTAATTATAAGGAGATAATTTTTTGGTTAAAAGTATATTTCAATATAAAATGCAGAGTCCTGTTAAAGACAGTGCCTTCCCAGTACAGAAATGAAGGCAGAGACCCTAGTCAAGAGCAGGCTAACACTGCACGTTTCTGAAAGTGGCAGACGTTGCAGCATCTCAATTAAGTCTAGTTTAATTACCCTGCTGTATAATCAGGTAGTAATTCTGTCTTATGGATCAAATTGCATTTATCCCTCAATTTCTATTTCATTCCAGTGACCTTCATGTGAGAAAGCTGAAAACTATAATGTAATTGTTGGGATTTTTTTTGTTCTCTAAATGCTGATCCTTATCAACATGTAGCAAAAACCCACCTTAAATAACTGAAAATTTTAATTATATATTTAGTAAAAAAAAAAAGGAAAGATCTTCCTAACCATTGACTCAACCCCAAGTCAGCGAACTGAGTGAAGTATTTGGGACTGAGCCTTCATGTGTGTGGCTTTTATAGATCCTGAAGGATAAGATGGGGGAACAAATCTGGGATGGGTAGCAGTTTCCTGCAAATGATTGGGAGAATATTAATCCTTGTTTTAGAGAAGTGAAAGCCATTCATGGTTATGAAGAGACATAGTGTGAGATGGTGAGTCAGAAAGAGAATGTTTAACAGCTACAAGAGAATATTGGAACTTGATTAGTACAAATGACAAAATGCTCTTGATCAGTATCAAATAACCTGATGATTTCTTCTGAAATTTGCAGTATTGCGACTTTGTTAAAGAAACATACAGTGTATTAAGACTGAAGTTCTATGATCAACATCTATATTGTGATACAATAACAGAGCACCTAAGAATACATATGGTTGACTAAAATCACAATTTAAACTTTTTCCTAAGTTTGTTGTTTGGGTTTTTTTTTTACACAGAATTATGCTATCGGCTAAGACAGAACAAATTACACAGATTTTATTCATTAAGGCTGATATTATATGAGTATAATTCGAGTACAGTGCAACTGTTACTATTCCAGGTATAATGACACTAACAACACTCATAGCCCAAGTTATTTATGGTAGAAAAGCTATATGCAATGTGAATTTGCTGTACCACATGGAAGGTTGCTCAGTGGGCACATGACCCTAATAGATTATTGACATGTACTGTAATCTCAGAACTAAGCTTGAAAAACTTAGGCAAAAGTCAGTTTTGGCTATTTGATGGCTAAAGAATTGTTCTCACAGTTAAAACAAGCTAAAATCAGCTCAGGCTAATACAGGTCCAGACAAATTCAGAGACCCTGCACTCTGAGAGTGTACAAAGCCTGTGGACTTCTTCTGATTGTGGCAAAATCATATTTAATGGCTTACATGTTTAATTAAGTTGCATTTTAAAATATTGCTATGTATGCTGACAAATTGCATGCAAAACTGTTGGAAAAATTTACTTGAAATATATCAGATATTTTAAAGACTACATACTCTATTTACAACACAATTCTGTACCAACTTCTTGTAGCAACAGAATCTTCCCTTTAGTTGGATAAGAAACCTTCATTTTGTCAGTTCCCAACTTGTAAAATGTTCTCCCATGTCTTCTTATTGCAATGTGCTCTTGGGATATGATATATTCATGCAACAACTGACTGTTACATTCCATTGTTAGAAACCAGATGTTGTTTTTGAGGCTTCATCAATGTTGAATCTCATTTTATTTCTTTTTTTTTTTTTCTTTTTAATGTAGACAAAGAGTTATTTCTGTTTTCCTTGATCAACAGCATTTTTTCTCCCTGAAATAGCAATGCTAGTGTGTATGTTTTTGTCTTTTGGTGATGTAAAACATGGTACTTATACTGTCTGCATTGTGCTTTATCTTCTCTGTAGAGGATGGCCACTGAGCTTGTGATGCATACACATCCTAGGATAATTAGATGTTCCTTTGTTACCATCTTATGTTCTTGCCACCTACTTGCTTGTCCAAGTGCTCTCAAGAGATGTCCTAATCATTAGGTACTTCAGAGTTCTGGAGAATTGGTGCCATTTAGCACATATGTGACTCATTGCTAATACTTTGGTTTTGCATGGTGTTCTCACAGTTTACTTAATCCCCTTGGAAGGCTCAGGCTCTAGAGAAAAAGAAACACTCTGGTCATTTACAAAGAATCTCAGTATCAAGATAATTAGACACAGGGTATCTAGGACAGTATAAAATACAGACTTTCATGTTCTTAAAAATTCTGGTGTTCACAGTGCCTGTCTTTGAGAATTGCACATAATTTACAATCATACAAGCTTGGAAGAAAGTCTTCTAGTTCTTCTTGTGTAGTATAAAATCCATTACATCAATTGGTTAAATTGTTTCATTCTGTTTATTTTATAAATATACAAAAATCAGATTAGTGAAGGAACATGCAATCCCTTAAACCTTCATTAGCTATAATGTCACACTGGAGAAGGTAGATGCTTTTATTACTGGGTTCATGCAAGTAATTCTTCAGTTTTGACTTTATGAAGTCAACCTTTATTCTGTCTTACTTTATGCTTAGTATTGCCATTTAAATTAGTCATGTTCTTCTAATCTGTCTGTGCAACTCTATGTCCTTTATGTGGTCAAATTGGTTTTATTTAAAGCTGATATGGGTTTCTTTTATTTTTGAAAGATACTGAACTTTTGAATTGTTCATGTATCTATTTTTGTATACAGCATTTGTGCTACTTTATGCACCTTTCCAGGCATTACCTCAAACAACAATAAAAAAAGAAAAAAAAAACCTGGAAAAATTTAGATAAATAGCACCTGAATATAAGCAGTTCCATAATACAAATCAACAATAAAACAGTCTTTGAAAACATGACAGGAAATCTAGAGTCATAGGACAGTAGAGGTAGGAAGGAAGGCATTAGAGGAGCTTGTCAGCCCTCTTGTCCTGCTCAGGTGGTTTTTGAATACCTCCAAGGATGGAGACTACATAGTCCCTCTGGGTTACTAGCCGTGGTGTTAACCACTGTCACAGTGAAGATGTTCTTTCTCATGTTCAGGAAAAAATTCTTGTATTTCAGTTTGTGAAATTCTGCTGCCTCTTGCCATCTGACTGGGCAGCACTGTGAAGATTCTGACTCTGTATTCTTTGCATCCTCCCATGAGGTAAGTGTACACATTGGCAAAGTCTTCCTGAGACGTCTGCAGGTTGAACAGTCCCTACTCTCTCAGCTCTCTTGTGAATAATGCTCAATAATTGAGTAATCTTTGTGGCTCTTTGTCAAATATGTACCAGTATGAGCTATGCAGGTATACATCCTTTGAGTCTAAAAATACAATTTAAAAATGCATTTAAGCATTTAAAGAGCAAATTTTATTTAGATTTCAGTTCTTCTTGTTCTTAAAGCTAATGCAATACTTTGAAAATTCAGCCTAATTCTTGGAGACACTTGAAATAAAGAAGAGTATGGTTTCAGAAGGGTAAATACGAGATTTCATTGAAAAAGGAATACATTTTTAAATCCCAGTATTTCCTGTATAAGATTATGAGTTACAACTCAGTGGAACATTTGATAGATAAAGCAACATAAAAGCCCTTAAGACATCTTTATTAGTGAAAGAAGTGTAGGACACAAGATAGCTAGTTCCTTAAAACTCCTCATATTAACATAAAAAGTTTTTATGTTTATGGCCAGCCAAATAGTAAGGTATACATGGTAGAAAGTGACTAAATTATTAATTCTCCTTATTTATTGCTATGGTTTGTAAGATGACAGGATTTTAAGGAATGAAAGCCTGCAATTAATATAGCCTAGATCTAGACAATTATCTCATTTTCTGAAGTGCTGAGCCACACAACAAATGTAACTGAAGAAAAGTGGTGATTGCTTGGTGATTGACATTTCTGACATCCAGTAGAAGTTTGAATATTGTTTTCACAGTTTAGTTCCTGATACCTGTCAGTGAGGAACATTACTGGTGTGGGGTTATTCAGCAAATTCGAAGCATCCACCCACAGCTAACACGATAGATTTGATCCTTCAGCTTTGCAGTAATTTGGAAATGTTTTCAAAATCAATACATGTGCTGAACAGCAGAGGTAATAAAAGGATTTAGTTCTCACAGAGTGGTTGCAGGTGTTGGACTCACGTCTATCATGCTTTACAAGTGCTTGCATTTTCTGAGTGGTCCCTTCTAGTGAAGAGTGGGTATGCACTGTTTGTACGTTCCTGTGCCATTAGATCTTGAGCTCTGTAGCACTGGTCTGCTCTAGGCTGCTCTGTCTTTCTCCCAGCCTCTTAAAGAGGGTAATGCTTTCCCCTTTCTACAGCATTTTTTTAACTGCTGGTTCCTGTTGCCTTGAGACCTCCATAGGCAAAAATGACTTCTGGAGCTGAATCCATTAGTTCCTATTTATGTAGGCAGTAGAGATGCTGTTGCAAGAGTGAACCAGGAATATTTTGCTACCAGAAAAAGTTACAGCTTCCTGATGAGTTGCTTGTTATCTCTCAGAAAAGACTCAAAATTGCATACATAAAAACTTTTAAAATTTGCTGTTTTGGTACATGTTAGAACTCCATAATATTTTAGCTTAATATTTTCTGAGTCACACAGATCTACCCTATCTAGCTTAAATCACAAGACCAGACTCATTCAGTTCAACATTAGACACTTCCCTGTTATGCTAAAATTAGGAGCATCTCTGCCATCAGCATCCTTTGGAGGGGACAGATGCAATTTCAAATCATAGAGGAGCTCAAGTCTGCTTTGAAGGATGTGACATCTCACCCAAGCAGTGGTTGCAGCAGAAAGCTGGAGAAACAAGATAATTACCAAAGTGAGACACATGACTGCATAGAAAAACACACAAACATTTCATTTAAAAAATACATCTAAAACATTCTCAAGATTGTTTTGTTTACATAAGCATGTTTCGTGAAATACCTGATGATGAAGCAAATGGTGCACAGACGTGCTTCTTGTGAGTGAATCTGTCTTCCAAATTCAGCACATTTAACCTTGGTACAGGAATGTACTCATGCATGTGAAAACTCTTTTCATTTTCTAGTGGTGTAACTAGATCTTCATGTGGTCTACTTTCCATTGCATGAAGAGTCAGTTCTGCTATTTTTGCTTTTATGGTAATGTGTCTGCATTTTAATTCTTTTAACAATTTCTGGGTTTTGTCAGGTGGTCATGACAAACAAGAGGATAGTTGGTCTTGTTAAAATGGTGAGTGTTGAAGTGCCTCAGCCACATATTACTGAGTTCTCTCTACTTTTGCAATATTGTGATGAATTTACATTACAGTTGTGATTTTCCAAAGGCAATTCCAGGGCAGAAAATTGATGCTGGTGCTTCACATGCATAATTGAAGAGCACCTTGCAAACATGAGTTAGGTAAACATCACTTTTACAACAGACAAAGGATTTGTAAAATACTGTTGGGTTTGCAAATTAACCTACTCTCAGAAAATAGCATCAATAACTTTCTTTATGTCAAAATAATTTACAGTACATTGTTTAGTAGTTAGGAGTACAAAACATGACGCAAAAATCTAAGTATGGTGATGATTTACATCTGATTGTTCAATCTGTAAGAATACAAAGAGGAGAAGAAACCACGGAAGCCAGGTGTCCCATAGTGTGCTGAAGCAGAGCTGTATTGAGAGTTTCAGGAGCAGAATAGATTATCAATAGAAGTTCTCTGGGAAGAGATTTTCAGCAATTCTGTGAAACTGTTCATTTCAAACCCTTGTGCTCTAAATGGTTTTGTAGTATTTCTTATTGTGATTTTTTTCTAATGTCATGAAGGTCTTCACTGGCATGACTTATGCCATACACAAGTTAGAAAAGACATTTCTTATTAGAGATGATTTGTGAGATCTTTCATTGCATTCAAGTTAGGAATTACTATGCTGCAAGAAACATATTATATACGTAAGATATATGACATCATTGCTGCATTTTTTAATTCAGGCTTCTTAAACCAATAAATGAAACTGAAAATCTTGCCAGAAGTTTCTTACTCATAATCAATCATGATTTTTTAGCATATCTACTTTAGCTGATAAAGGATACTTTGGACATGGAAGTAATCATGGACAGATCTTTCCTGCACAAAAAGAAATAAAATGTAATCAAAACTAAATAATTTTCCTACCTTATCCTATTCCAGAGGAGCTAAAAAACTGATTCTTTGAAGTTCTGTGTCTTGGTAGATGAAAAGAGAAGTTAAAGGGATGAGGGAGAAAGAGGTGATATATATGTACCCCAGTTCTTGCTAACTATCATGCTTCTAAAAGCAGAGACATTTCTCAGGTTGCTTTTGTAGAAAAACTTAATGATAAACAGAAATAGATTTAGTATGCTTTGTATCCATCACATTCCTGTTGACAGAACACCCCAGAACTGTGGCATCCAGGGGGAACAGATGTGTATCATTTGTGTATTAATTATCACTGCATTGATTTAAATTGAGTTATTTGAGAGGCTTCCATTTACATTGAAAAATGTGGTGGAAACTTCATTCTTGTACTAAGATGAGAAGGAAACCCGTACTGCCCTTAGCACTGGCTTTTTAAGGTAGCCATGGAAGGCAGAACTTCCTGCAAACACCGTGGAGGACTAAACTTTCTAAGGTTGATAAGGAAGTTATTTAAAGCTGGTGTGAGTAGTGTGATAATGCAAGCTGTCAGTATAGATGCTTGCTTAAGTTGGAAATGAGGCATGGGATTTTAGTTTTTTTACTGAAACAAAGGGGAAGGAAGATTATAAATATGCTATTTTTTAAATATGCTATTTTGTATTCCATAGTTTTGCTATGAAGCTCTGACATCACAAAATCATGAAATCAAGATTGTCTGTACGGTCTTGATCCTTCCTGTTATCAAAAGAGAAAATTATATTCTATATATACAAATACATACATTGCCTACATACTCCTCTGGTTGTCAAAGATTTGTGAAAAGCACTTACATGAAAGATTTAATGTAAGAGCTCCTGCTTTCACAAATAGACCACTAGAGCAGTGAATGACATGAGTAGGGTTGTATAATATGTCTATATTATGATTTCAAGACCAGGCCCTTAAACATTCATCTATACAATAAGGATGCAGAATGCATTCCTTGCTTTATTTTGAACTTCAGCATTTTGGAGTCCCTTCATCTGTCCCTGGTACAGCTAACATAGGAAGGGGGTTTGTCTTCCTATAAAAGTATTGCACATTTAGTGAAATACCTTTCATGGAATGGGATTAATACTTTAACCCAAATCAAAATCACAAAAGTCTATTGAAGTAAGAAGCAATATTCTTTCATTTTAAGCAAATGCTTATGAGCCAAAATAAATAGGCTTATCAAGCTTTATTTTTCATTTCCTGCCCAATTCTGTCTGGATTTTAGTCACTGAATTTTTGAAACATCATCCTCCAAAAAATCTAACTATATTTCTACATTTTCCTTTCTCCCAGTGCAGACTAATCACTTTTCATAATATTCTCATCACCTGTCTGATCTGCATGTTAATTAACTCTGTTGTTTGAATGTTCACTAGCTCTACTTCAGCAGTTCAAGTCTTGACATCATTACTGCTGAATAATACTTTCCAGTTCCTTCATTTGACTACTCAGCCAAAGACTCAACTCTGTAGAATTGGGAAAATATACCTTAGAGTTTGATCTCCATAAATTGGCCAAATACAAAAATTTCAAATATTAAACATACATTTGAGAAAGTTTAAACGTGTATGAGATAGGTTTTTTCGTAGTGCTTTTCTCTTGCTATCCTTGGATATTGCAGGTCCTGGAGGATTTATTTTTGTTCAAGTCACACTGCTCTGTGCCTGACACTTTAAATGCTGTCCTTCAGACACTTGTAGTGAATTATCCTTGTGCTGATACATGTAATCTTAATCTTAAATTTCAGTTTATCCTTTGGAAGCAATTTAGGGCTTGATGAGGTGCCTAAGGGGTATTTAGCCTTGATTGTATGAAGACATAGCGATGTTCAGATTTACGCAGCCTGATACTTTTGTGCAGTGTGCCAACAAGGTTTATCTCATTAGTTTGTCTAATATGACTGCAGGTGGTCAGGTTGGGAGGAAAGCAGTCAGATTATTTAGATGCCATAATACACAGATACAATACTGGGGAGGTTTAATACTAACTATTGTTGAGGACCTGTGTTGGAAAATTTGGCCACAGCAAATCGGTTGGGTAAAATTGTGTTGCACTGTTTTCAGTCTTTCTGCAGTTGGGTATACATCTGGGCCAACTGTGAAGTAACTTTAATCCAATTTCTTTCAAAGTTCCGAATACTTGAATTTTTTTATTTCAATTGTCCATTAAAACAATTCCCAGTGCAAACTGCTGTGTTCTAGGGTCATACTCTGTGGACATGATTTCTGAACCTGAGAGAATTTCAAGCTCTCAAAGACTGACTGTTCCCAAGGAAAAGTCTTGGGAACCTTTTCTCACTCAAAGATTATTTGTGTAAATAAAAAATTATTTTCTCAAAACAAGACACAGATGTTCTGAGGGTGTTTTCTTTCTTGTCTCACCAATGGGACGAAGAAAATGTTGTTCCTTTTACCAATCAGGATGACCTGACCGGAACAGCTTATAAATAGGGTTCTAAACCCCACAATCAAGGCTTCTTGCCTCATGAAAGCTGCTGTGTGTGTGATTTTCTCAGAACCCTCACTCTGTACTTCATGTCCTCTAGCAACAATATTCTAATGCTTTTGATTTTGTCCCACACTTTGGGTTTTTTTGTTAGCAAAACTGAGTAAGGTCAACCATAAATAGTCCAGTCTGCATAATAATGTGATAACACAAAACTAGGTGAAGTTTAGACTATTTAATATCCAGTACCATAAAGTATTTGGTTAATTGCAGAACATCCATAGAATATTTACGTGATTATGAAGGGCCATGGCCTCTAAGTTAATTTGCATTATTTTTATTTGTTTATTTGAAATAGGTGAATGTATTTGATAAAAACGGCTACAAAGCTTTTAGAACTTTTGAATATGAACCTGTTGAGAAAACAAACAGATTGTGTCTTAATATGCAGAATGATTTCTCTGTTGGGTGTGTGTTGGCAGCATTGGGGCTATTGAGAGTTGTCCTTAGAAAGACTTCTTTTAAGGTACAGACTAGATAATAACTTGAGTTGAAATTCAGTGTGATCTATGACGGAACAAAAAAAGCAGAATCACTCTCATCCCTAAAATAATTCTCAGGCTGATAACTAAATACTGAATTGAATTTTGGAAGAAAATGAAACAAACTTATTGAGCATTATGTTGATATATTCTTTTTTTCTGCCTTAACACGGTAAAAGCTTGAAAGATGGCCACAACTCCCAAATTCTATTCCACTACTTTTACAAAGAGTTGCTGTTTCAACATTTAGGATGTAAGAAGTGTGCTTATTTGGAGAATGTTTGAGCATTCTGCAACTGCTACATCACACATTGCATAGTTAAGTCTCAACTAAGCAGTGCTACGATTTTGACTGCAGCTTGTCAAGCATTGCAGGCTGCTCCTCTATACTTAATTGGAGTAGATATTTTTCTAAAAGCATGGGTTTCCAGCAACATGACTAGATTTCAGAAGTTTCTTTTTTATATAATTTTAAATCTTATTATTATACAAGAAAAGCCTTTCTTTAAATTTAATTTTGATTTCTTGAATGGAGAAGTAAAATAATTTTGGAACCTTTTCAATATAATTTCTGAAAGGCTTCATTATTAGTGTCCAATTTTACAAGCAGCTGAACAGTAATGTAGAGTAGGCTTTTTATTTCTGACACTATTTTGTTAGACTTGTACTATAAAAACAGTTTGTGTTGAAGTAGGCAGCCGTTTTTGTCCTGATATGCAACTACTGCCTCTTATATGTAGCTTTTTGTTTGATTATAAATTCTGCATGGCAAGGACTTCTAGGTATAAAGGAACCTGTGAAAAACAGCACAACTCTGCATCAATTTTTTTATATGATAGAATTAAAAATAAAATTATGTCTTCCTCACAGTATTTCCATGTTTCACTGTTGATGCCTATTTACAACAGTATTATCTGAAGTCAGAAGTGAGATTTTTGTTCACTGGAGGCATGAGAAATTTTCTGGAAGGAGATAGACCTGTGTGAAATAAAATTGAAAGTATTTTTATTTGGCATTTATCACAATGAACTCTTTCCACAGCTATGTTATAGATGTCCAAATATTTATCATCACAGTATCTTACCTTATTACATTTATCACAACTCTGTTATTTTCCTTCCTTGAGAATCATAACTTTTCCTTTTGTTTCACCTTTTTCCATCTCCATTTCTTTTAGAGTAGCTAATTCAGGGTTTTCAGAAGAGCATTAGTATGGCAACTACTGAATCAGCTGATGTACTGTTTTCAACTACTCATCCTGATGCAGCTTTGTAGCTGTTTGACAGTCAGTACATTAAATTAAAAGTGACAAGCCTGCCAGTAATAAAAGAGGTATCTGTTGAGATCAAAAAGTGAACTGTGTTTCTCTCAGGAAGCCATTTAAATTGCAGTAGGACTACATGATCCACTAGTGATCCAAGTAGATCTTGATGGCCTCCAGCTCAGTACGCACACTTGAATCACAGAATGGTTTGGGTTGGAAGGGACATTAAAAAATATCTAGTTCCAACCCCTGCTATGGGCAGGGACGTCTTCCACTAGAGCAGGTTGCTTAAAGCCACATCCAGCCTGGCCTTGAACACTTGCAGGGATGGGACATCCACAGCCTCTATGGACAACCTGTGCCAGTGCCTCACCACTGTCAAATTAAAGAATTTATTCTTAGTATCTAATATAAACCCACCCTCATTCAGTTTAAAGCCATTACTCCTTGTTCTATTACTACATGCCATTGTAAAATGTACCTCTCCAGCTATTTTTTAAGCCTGTATTAGATATTGGAAGGTGCTAGAAGGTCTCCTCAGAGCTTTCTCTTCTCCAGGCTGAACAACTCCAGCTCTCTCACCGGTGTCTCGTCCTTTCCTTGTAGGAAAGCTGTTCCATCCTTCTGATCAGCTTTGTGGCCTTCCCTTGGACTTGTTCAAATAGGCCCACATCCTTCCTAGGTTGGGACCCCAGAGCTGGACACAGCACTCACTGCAGGTGGGGTCTCAGCAGAGCAGAGCAGAGGGGCAGAATCCCCTCCCTGGCCCTGCTGCCCACGCTGCTCTGGATGCAGCCCAGGACACATTTGGTTTTCTGGGCTGTGAGTGCCCATGGCTGGGTCATGTCCAGCCTCTCATCCACCCACACCTCCAAGTCTTTCTGGGCAGGGCTGCTCTGATCTGTTCATCCCTCAGCCTGTGCTGGTACCAGTGATCACCCCAACCCAGGTGCAGCACCTGGTCTTGTTAAAACCTCCTGAGGTGCCCATGGATCCATTTCTTGAGCTTGTCCAGGTCCCCCTGGATGGCATCCCATCCTTCCGGAGTGTCAGCTGTACCACTTACCTTCGTGTCATCTGTAGACTTCCCGAGCATGTGTTCAATCCTTTTGTCAGTGTCATCATCAATTAAAGAAAACATCTTAAACATTGTAGCAAAGATTAAAGCTATTCTGGGACAAAACCTTTATTGTGGTGTTTAGCAGAGCGAAAGAACATAGCTCAGGAATAAGTTGTGCTGAACTGATTTTGTTATGGAAGTTTAAGATGAAAAAACTGCAGTTTTATGATGGAGAGGTGTTGAAGCAAATTGAACTAGCATGAATAAGTATAAAATGACAATAACAACAGAGGTAAAACCAATAAAAGAACTGTTTTCTAAAGATAAAGCTATCATAGTTGTAGTATAATTTACATAGTTGTCTTTTATTCTTAGTGATCTCTTAGTGGAGCAGCCAGCTGAAGTAATTGCTTCTATCATGGCCAAAGCCCTCCTGTGGGTTGGGTTTCCATTGTTACTAATTCTCCAGGTATTGGTATTCCTTTGTCCTTTCAGTGATAGGTTACAGCTTGCACTTCAGAAATTCTTTAAAAATCATTTACTCTTCCTGATCTCTTGCTTTCCTCGCTTGATCCTACCCTACACAGCCCAGGATAAAGTCTAATCAACAGTGAATTAGTAACATAAAAATGAAACTGAACTACTTTCAGGGCAGGGGTGAGTCAGCAAAGAGAAAACAAAGTTCTGAAAGTGTTGTGCAGACAGTGTCTGATAGCCTAGGGAAATGAAGTCTCCCTAACATTTGAAAACCAGATTAGATGGCTTCTGTGAAGAGCAGGGAGTTGGGACTCGATGATCCATATGGATTCTTTCCAACTTGACATATTTTGTGATTCTGTAACTCAAAACAGATTTTCACAGAATATGCCTGTCTTTTTGTGGAAGCCACTTTACAGCAAAAGAACAAATGGGTCCATTACACAGGGGATGACTTCTCTGGTTTGCAGCACTGAATAAATAAGCCTATTTATGTGAACCATCTCATTAAAGAAAATATACATTTCTGAAGTTTATATTTATTTCTTTATATTTCTCTGCATAGCAGAAAATGAAATCTGAAGAATTTACTCAATAAAATCTTGGGAATTTTAGGCATTAGAGCTCTGCCTCAGGCTGTTGTATCTTGTAATCTTTACTCTGTCCCATGGTTGTGTTGTTGAATTGATCTTTATTTCTTAGAAGCATGGGTTAAGGAAAGGCAAGCCAAATTTTCATTCTTTAGCAGAAATTGTTTTCCCTTTCTTATAAAGTTCTCTGTATCTTCAGTGACATTAATCAGCCCAGAGTGCTGTGACTGGTCAAGTGGTCTTCTTTGTGGCTGTGGCTTAAAAGAAGAGTGGGATAGCCAGTTAATCCCTTTACTGATTTTGCTCTTTGCAGATAGGATATTTATGTTACCAGTAAAGATAAGCAGGCTTATTAGTAAGTTGGGAGATGCTGAACACTGTCCTCTCCAGAGGAGACAGCTAAGTAAGCATTTTAGTTAGGGAGTGGTGCAGCTTTGGGGAAAAATAGGTACAAAAACATTAAACAAAAACAGCTAAGCACTATTTGTTTAATGATATTCCTCTGACTAATTGATGGTGAAGTCTGAGTACTTAATGCAGAGACTTATGATCTTATTTAAAATACTTTTGAAAGTCATTTAGATACAATTCCAAGTAATTTTCAGATGCATGCTATAATTAAGACCTATCAAACATTCTACTGAGTAAGAAAGTGAATATGACTAGGGAGCTAGGTAATTCTATGAGAAAAGAAAGATGAAAATTATTGTCAAATTCCCTTCAGGAGCATATGTGAAATATGGAGCAAAATGCTGACAGTTGTTGTTACCAGTCAGATTATTACCAATCTTTGCAACTTAGACACAAAAGCCATTTCTCCCTTGGAGTATGACTTTCTAACTCAAAGTAGGAAAGAAGATGAAAAGAAAAACCTGTCTCAGCTGTGGCCTATGGGATTTTATTTCTCTTTGGATATGCTGTCCTCACAGTATGCTGGTAGAAGAAAATTGTTTTAACTAGTTCAGCTAGCAGATTAGGCAAGTGTTTAGGACAATGTTGTACATGCTTTCATGTTTTAGCCACAAATGCAGCACATTGAAAGTTTTGACTACTGAGCAAATAGGAAATAATTCAGCTAAACATCTCCAGGTACATTTTACATTTACACATTGTAGACATTTTGTTCTGATTTTCTTGTGGTAATTATTTTTAAAGCATATAAGTAGGCCAGCACAATACTGGCAGTAGTGGCAAACTGATCCAGTAAATTCCCTGCTATGGATTCTGTCCATGTGGAGAATTCACTGGATAACTGACACATACTTCTGTGTGCTATATTACTGGCACTGTGGAGATCACTAAACTGACGGGGGGCATTTAGGATTTTAGGCAATTTTAAGAGTGACAGGAAGTCTGATTATATTTCTGTAGCAGCACTACTTGTTGAAGAGCAACCTCTGCTTTCTCAGGGGAGGCAGAGGAAGTGCAGCCAGCATCGCACAAAAGGTATGAGCTCATGTAAATATAAGTGAAAACTGATCATACCCATCTGCATTTCTATGGTTAGCATGAGAGCATTTAAAATTTGAATAGCTAAATACCATATTTAATGTATACTGAGTGGAAAAAAAAAAAAAAATGATTGTCTCTTAAAATGAGGCCCAGCAGGACACTGCTGCAAAGCTGTGTTGCAACTTATTTTCAAAATACTTCCCTAATTTATTGATGAGGAAATACATCTTTCCTCAAGCATAGATAGATTGCTGTGCAGAGAGCCAAATGCACAGAGTTCTTTCAAGATACCACAAATGATAAGCAGGTTGCAAGTAAGCGTTTTGAAAATTGCAAAGTAGCAAAAGTATTCCTTGAAAATGTTTGAGAGGTTTTCATGGTATATTGAAACAAATAAATACTCAGGGCCATCAAAATATAACTTTTGTGCTGGTTTGTATACCTGCATTTTTCAGTAAGGGTGAAACATTGCTTTGCTTTCAATTGTCTCTTAAAAAATTACTTCATAGCTGGAATTAGTCACTCCAGGCATTTTCTTTGCTAGTGCTTCAAGTAAGCATAAAAGCTAGAATATTAATGATCCCTGAGTGTTACTCATGATTTGTGGCTTGATAAGCTGATCCTCACAAAGGCTTTCAAATTCCTGCCTTGTTTTTAAAGGATTGGAGAGAGGTTGCTGAGTGGTAGCAGCTTGTTGTGCTTTCTGAACTGTGTTTGGTCAAAATTGGTAATTTTTTAATCTTTGTTTTGTTTCATCCGCCCTTACCATGTGTAATAAGCACCAAACTCTAAGTCTTGAGTTACCAATGGAACTGTATGAGAATTAAGTCCTCTGTGGATTTGATTATAATGACTGCATCAGACTGCAGAGTTAGGACTTCAAAGATTGCTTGTCATAATAAAGGCAGCTTTAAAATGTTAGAGCAAAAATAAGGAAAAATTCATAGCATATTTAAATTAATTAAATCCTTGTGATATTACAGTTTTGGCATTATTGCTTTAATTTGGTTTTTTATGTGTTTTTCCTTCCCCTGGCTTACTGAAACACTACAACTCACTCCAAAGAAGACGATGCTTAGAAATGGCTGTATGACCTGCTTGTATGGATATACTTGCAGTACTTACTTCTCGTGCCATGAGAAGGAGGGATGGACAAAACCTTGTCATTTTCTCTTTCTCCTCATTGAAGGACTTTCTTTTTTATACTGTAATTATTGAGTAATTTGTCTTATCCAAAATGAATCCCTATTCTTCATAGTGTATGAAATACCCTGTGATAATAAAAGGGAGGAATAAAGTCAGAATGTTCCTTAGCACAAAAACTGTTCTTTATTTCATTTGTAATTGATCCTTCAAGGTCTTTGGAAAAGGATCTCATAGATCTGTTTCTAATCTGTCAACATTTGGTGCTGTTAACTACAGAATTTCTTCCTATACCTTTCGATTTTTCATACAGTATTTGAAGCATTATTTTTATAATGAACTGTAATCAATATTATATAATACATGCAAATTACATAACCACATTTTATAAAATTAAACAGTTAAAAATTATTTTGCTAATTAAGTATAATTACCCAGTAAACATACTGAGTATTTCCATCCATGGGGTAAAACACTAAACTTTCATTAAAACAAATAGAGAGCATTACCACCGAGATATGGATGTTTGTTTGTGACAGTGTGAGCAAAATTTTGACCTGCTGTGTTGTCTGACCTTGCTAACAGTTCTCCAAATTCTCATGGTATTCAGCTGTGCCTAACGTATAAAAAAGGGTTTCTTTCTGTGACTTGATGTTTACATTCAGGATGATCCAATCATCAGTTTTTGTTTATGTCCAGAAACCAACAGTCAGTGCTGATCTACCTTATCATAAGCCCCCTTTTACTTAAATCCATATCTGTTATAGTTTTTTGTCCTTTTATTTATGTTGGAAATCCTCCTAGTCCATTCTGATACCATTTGATGATACTGTTCTCCAGTGAGCATTTTTATTGTTCCCTTTTCTTGTTCCATGACTTTTTTCCCAGAGGGAAACTAATTAAATTCTTGCTCATCTGATTTATAAACAGCAGTATTACCTCTTCTAATTGAAAAAACTTGTGGCAATTTTGTGTTGCACTTGTTTTCCAAATTGATTCTTACACTGACAATGGGTAGATCAATATTCTAACTCCATGGTTATAATCACATCCTTAAATCAATATTTACAAAGCTCTTGGCAACAAATAAAGTGCTCCCTCCATTTAGGTTGAGAGTAAAGCAGTGATCCAACATTCAGATCAGTGTTTCAGGAACACCAAAGTAATGTAAGATCTTTCCTATACTTACCCCTCAAGGCTAATTTTGTTTTACAAAATTACTCTAGATTTGAATATTATATTATAAATAACAGTGTGATCCAGAGCTAACAATTAAATCATTGCAGGAATTTTTTGAATAGTAAAAGTTAGGGGTTTGTTGAATTTCAAACATACTGGAATTTACCTTTATTCTTTGCTATTTTACAAGTAATTTTTATTTTTTTTAGATAGTTTACAACTAATTGCAAATAATTTTTTAGTAATACGAGGACCACAGGCAGCAAATATACATAATAATTTCCAACAGAATATTCCAATAAATTTTAATTAAGGCAAGCATTTGTATGAAAGTATGGAGGTGTTATTACATACTGTGAAGATATTTTTTGTTTGCTTTATTAGTTGATGTGGTGGCTGAAATGTCTGCTAGTTAAAAAATGGGACTATAATAAAGTAATATCTTGTGCTTGATATTTAGTATTGCCTTTTATTCTGCAGGGGTTCATACTGCACATAATCATTGCACTGTCCACTTAAAAGCGTTACCAAAGGTTGAGTTGGTATGGGAAAAAAACCACCCCTAAAACAGGATGCAAAGCATTTGAGGATAGCCAGAAAAAAGTTTCTGGTCGCACAACACAAGCCCAGTTCCTCATTTAGAAAAAAATGATTGAAAGGTAATTTTGTAGGTGAAAATCCAGTATTTGGGACTTAAACCTCAGTCCTTCAAGGAGCATGTCCAACCTGAGTTCCCCAATTCCTGTGTAACTGCTGTAAGCACTAAGTCAGTATTTCTTTCCCCTCTCCCATCAAGGTGAAAAGATGATGGTGAGCTCTTTGAAAATTACAGATAAAGGATAATACGTGTTGGCACAGGCTTCTGATACGCAATTATGTATTTGTGTTGGGTTTTGATTTACATGGGTCACAAAAAGCTAAGAAAGAGTGCCTAGGAGGGTTCCCCTTCCCTTGGGCATGCCTAGCATGCCGTGAGCGTTCCCAGACACGTGGCAAAGCATGACCCATGCAGGACGCCCCAGCCTGCAGCGAGCATGGCTGATGGGATGCTGGGAGAGGAGTGTGCTCCAGACACGAGCTGTGCCTGAATTTCCCTCTGCTGAGCTGGAGGCGAGTTTCACCCCTGTGATGAAGCAAGCTGCTCTCTTTGAACTTCATTTTGTGAGGTGAAATACCAACAAATTAAGACTAAAAACATCTGCAGATGACTGCATTTTTTGATGGATTTGGACTGCAGGCCATAATTCAGTACTTAATCTGTTTAAGCCTGTCAACACAGGGAGCCGAACCTCAACCAGCTACTGCACGTGATCTTCCCCAGGAAGCCAAAGCTCTTGGCAGCTTCTTGTTTCTATATCATCAGTCACCACAGCAGGCTTTAACTAGCCTGTGCCACCAGCTGTCGCAAAGCACAGTTTTGGAAATGCTTTGGTCATCCCACTGCAGTGTGATTGTTAGTGATTGTTGTCTTTTTAAGGGCATTATTTTTTAATTTACTTTTGATACATTGCAGCAAGCTCACAAGATATTTATTGCTATGTCAGTAATAATAGAGTTCATGCTATATGATATAGCTGCTAATCATACCCAAAACCTCTGCTTTTCACAGCCCAAAATAAGTAGGCCAATTCAGATTCTTAAAAACAACATGAGAATCCATGTATTTGCTTTTTGTGAAAAACTTTTAACATTGTGTGAAATCATTTGAAAATGGCTAAAATTTCTCTGTGGAATGAAGCATTTTGTCTTGTAAGCACTACTGTTACTTAAATAACTTGATATGTAATCTGAAGTTATCAATAAGCAGGAATTAATATATTTTTAAGCCATTTTGCATAAAAGTACTGTGAAGTATCACTCTTAAAATATAAAATTTAATCCAGTTTTGAATCAGGATTAAAAATGAATGATGTAAATTAATGGTTACTTAAATGGGATGTCAGCTCACTTTCAACACTGGTACTTTGTGATACTGGGACATATTTAGATATGAGTATTGTAGTGAGCACTTTATCGTTTTCTAGGTTTAAAGAACATAATTCATATCATCTCAAGTGTTGTGCTTTTATCAGTTACAGCAAACTTTTACTTTCCCTATTAGCTGCAGGATTTTTACCAGCCTCCAAGTAGAGCACAACCCATTAACAACTACTGTTGGGTCCGTTGAGGTTTTTTATTTATCTGTTTTCCCTCCATTCAGACACAAGAATATTGGGGCAATGTCAAAGACCTTTCTAAAATTGAGGTAAATGACCTCCACTGCTCTCCTCTCATCCATAAATCCAGACATTGTATCAAAGAAGACTATCAGGATGATCAGACATGATTTCTCCTACATAAATCCATTAATTTTCTGTTCCCAGATACCCTTTTCTCCTTCATGTGCTCTGAAATATGCTCTAAGATGACTTGCTCCATGATTTTTCCAAGGACCAAAGTAAATATGACTTGATCATATTTCTCTGTATTATTCTTTTGGCCTTTCTTGACAACATTTAATTTCCCTTGTCACCAGGGAATTCCCCCAAATTTCATGACTTTTAAAAAACAATACAGAGTAGTGATAAAAGGACATTGGCCAGTTCTCTTCAACACTCTTGAATGCACCCCTTCATGTTCTGTATATCCTTATGCTTTGAATTGCCTCAAATAATCCCCAATTTAGTCTTCTTCTCCTGATGGAAATTCTTCTTACTGAGGTCTTTCAGTGACACCAGGGGCTGGGAGGCTGACTAAGGCCAAAGCAGCACTGGATACCTCAGCCTTTGCTGGGTGTGCTGTCACTAAATCCCACAGTCCGTCCAGGAGCAGGCTCACTTTCCTCCTTTCAGCCTTTTGTTATCGGTGTGGTTGTTAAAGCTTTTCTTATGGCCTTTAACATTGCTTAAATGTGTCTGTTTAGTAGAATTTTGCCTTTCTTGAGACCATCCAGACTTGTCCATGTGATGTTTCTAAATTTCTTTTGTAGTATGTCCTCGCTTAAATCTCTTTGTGGTTTTTCTTAGTCTAGAGCTCTGTCATGAATTCTTTCATTAAGCAAACTGGTCTGGTACACGTCCTTGTTTGGAAATTCTGAAAATTAATGTGTTCCTGCTGGTGGAAGCTGTAGCACCTATAAACAATCCCCCCCCCCCAAAAAACATGGGTTAGAGACTCAGAAGTTTCTTTAAGGTTCTTCAGAACAGAATCTCCTTGTTTTGTTTTTTTTCAATACTTGGTGAGAGGAGGGAGATCTAACTTATTCTATTACTTAATATATTGTTCAGTCCTTGGATGGTGATTAGAGAAGATAATTTATCTGGCATGATTTAACAATCATGTTACAAGTTATGGCACCCTGATGGATTCTCTTACTACAAAATGATTCCAAAAAAACCAGATACTTTTTGTCATCTTAATCGTCTGTTTCTTTAATCATCTTTATTAAAGAAATGTAAAATTTTATTGTGAAACGGGAAAAGAAGCCTGAAGGATAAAGATAAGTAATTTTTACTATTCCTAAAGGTGTCCTTGAAAATGTTTCTCCTTCATATTTATGTATTTATGGAGCAAAGTATATTAGCTTGAGATTAAAGCTAAGTATGTTCAATTTCATCTTCACCACATTATTTCTTGCTTTATGTAGTTATCAAGAGGTATATAATGAAAATTTTATTTTCAAGGGTAATGGCAAGACAGACTAATATAAAAAAATTAATACAAAATTATTTTAATTTATTATTGCTTTTGCTATGAGACAACAAAGTAGCAGCCATGTATCCCTTCTTACTTCCCTGTGGGATAATCTTGATATATGCAGTGTATCCAAGAGAAAGACTGGGGAATATGGAGTGGTGATGGTGAATATTGGAAAACGCAACTCTTCAGCATCACTGGAAGCAGCATGGCTGGGGCTCTTCAAGGTTTAACCACTCCTTCTGCCTCTTTTCTTCACCTGTCCTCTCTGTAGCAAAACCAGTCTTGTCCTTGGATAAGCAAACATTAATTTTTGCTTGCACGGTTCGAAATGTTTCAGCTGTCTCAGAGCCAGATTATTTTGAGAGAGTGAGACAAAGAGGACAAAAGTTCAGTTGTGGACTCATTTCTGGTGAGCCTATAGAATCAGTATACTGACTGCCAGTGGGAAGTGTCAGTGTTCTTATGGTCTAGAACCATTCATTTGGAGCTCAGTATTACTGGGTTTGCTGTATGCTTTACATTCAACTCTTGAATCCAGAAATGCACGTTAACAGCCTGTTGCATTATTTCACTGAACAATGTCTAAAAAGATTTGTGTGATAAAGTAAAGCAGCAAAGCTCAAACAAATTTACTGCAGAGAGAAATGAATAAAAAAAAATGCTTCAGATCTGACAGCCTAAAATGGGTGCCATTTCTGACCACATGGATTGTAGTTAACTAAATGGTCAAATACATTTACACCTAATCTGATGTGCTGTGCCAAGCACATCTGCTTGCTGGTTTTATGAAGATCACTTCGTACCGCAGCTCTGGACAAACTACAGCTCAAGGACATTCCTTGGCCTCTCACAGACTGGTTTTCTTGGTGCGTCGCCATCCAAGGGAGTTGCTTAGTAAAAATACATTAATTCTGAAGATCTGATGGGGGCAGGCAGAGCAGGATGAGGAGGGCAAGCAGTTCATTAACTAGCACTTGAACATTTGGCTCAGAGAGAGAAGTGAGTCTGGGTGGACCTGAGGAGGAGAGTGGGGGAAGAATTGGCTCATAGTTGTGTCACTGCTGCTTCATCCCTGTCCCTGTAAAGCTACAGGGACATTGCTCACACAGCCTCCTCCTGCACTGGGTTATTGTGAAACTGGATTTTGCTTAAAATAGGTGCAGGTTGTGGAAGCTGAAATCTGAACTAACTGCACTGCCTGAATTTTGGGGTTATACAGAACACAGACAGCTTGAGGGGAGAGATTTTATTAGTGGAATAATGGGGGAATGCTGCCTTGAAAAAGGAGTCTCATACCAGTGGTATGTGCCTGTTCTTTGCCCTGGCTGTAGGTATTTTAAGTAGCCTGGTAAGAAGACTGGACTTAATGCTGCTGTTAAATTGCTCTTTGGTCTGATGTCATTCTTCATGTGTCTTTCTGCTTAAGGAATAAAAGAATAAAAACCCTTTTATTAATAATTTTGAAATCTTGGATGCAAAGTGCTGTAAAAACAGAATTTATTTACACATTTGAGAAAAGTGGAGGGCTCTGGGGAAGGAATGGATCTGCCCATTCCCTCAACAGGGTCCTGCTGTGTGTCAGGGCAGTGTCCTGTGTCACCCCTCCTTGTGAAGGATAAGGATATTGAAGCCATCTTCTCCTGTGTAAGTCTGCTCTTTCCTACTAACACAGGACAAAACAATCAAAAATGTGGTGATGCAGTGTGGGGGCACTACAGTGTAGTGTGATGTGAAGTACTTTATGTTTCTGTCTCTCATACTGTATGTTGCAGAAAGATAATGATGGAGTTTTTCATTCCAAAGGGAACAAAGCCAAACCAGATGATGTGTGTGGTTGTCCTGTGTGCAAGCTGTCCTTCTTTTTCTCTCCAATGTGCAAGTAGGATTTGTCATCTCATAGTATAACTGCAATCTGTCTTCTGCTTTGTTTTTTTTCCCGTTTAGTTTTGGTTTACAGACTGAGCATATTTAAAAGTATGCTTTTTAGAAAATTGGATTATGAAAATTATTGTTCGTGAAGACAATATAAATAGATCTAAAAAAAAACTTATCTTCCATATGTATCTTATAGTCTTAATGTCTCAACAGCTGAGACAAACACCACCTAAAACCCTATGTTAATTATCATTTTTAGCAAAAATAAAATTCTAATTTGCAATTATATAATACCAGGATCTTTAGCTAATATTCTTTTTAAAAACTGCATGTATCAGAATGTAAATTATTCACAAATGTTCTTATTATTTGCACTGGTTTATCTGCAGATAGGTAACAGTTTCTACTTGGTCTCATATTCCTTTGTACATGTATATCAAAACAGTTTGTTGCCTGCTGTGGAAGACATTCTCTCAGGCAAGGCATTATTTTTTATTAATTTACATGAGCAACTTTTCATGGAAACATTAAATTTTGTTAGATTTTGACATTTATTTTTAAGAGGTGAATAGTTTTAATTGTGATGTAGGACCTGAGAAGGTGCTGTTACCTTGACTTGCCAGTTGTCCATCCTGCACATGTAAGCTCCTTGCAGCCAAAATGGCTGAGCTTTCTGGGGCAGTCCACATCAGAGAAATGTTTTTCCATTCTCACAGGAAATAAGGGCAAAAAACCATTGGGCAATGTGGAGGGGAGTGTTATGGAAACTGAGGAGGGAGTCGAGAGAAAATATGAAGGTGCTGCATTAAGGAAGGGGATCCAGGGAACACTGCAGTAGGGGGAAGGGAAGAAGAGGATGCCAGATTGAGTGGCTGAGCACTACTGCGGTAAAGAAAGATGGACAGAGAGTGCAGCCAGGGATATTAGATTAGGAAAGAGGATTCAGGCTGATATTTTGAATTTCTGTTTTACGTACAGGCAGAATTATTGGCCAAGCATTTAATTTAAGCATTTTTAACTCCCAGAAGGGACTCTTTATTTGCCATATCATAGGCATCAATGTACAAATAATACAATTTTTTTGGTGTTTTTTAGAAAGTCATATGAATGTCAGACACCCATCTTTAATACAACAAAATTGTAGTCTGCTATCTGGTCCTGGAGAAGTGGTACAAACAGAAAGTTTGGGTTGTGCTGGGTTGCTGCAGGACAGGGACTTCCTCTGCACTGTCACTGCCTTTGAAGAGAAGTGGTTGTATGTCACTTGAGACAATTATTTTGCTTTCCAACTGTGTGAAGTCACCACTTCCTAATAACATCCAACATTTTTTGCTTAAGAAGCCCTCAGTCTTTTTGACTATGCCTATTTATAAAACCTGCTGTTAGGAAAATTTGATTGGGCCATACTACTGATCTGGTAATGTATGTACTACTTCTTTTATTCAGATACAATGTTTGAATACCCCTGACCTGTTTTTTTTGGTCAGAATTATGTTTAAATACCTAGATAAAGTCTAAAATCTGGTATTATCAGAAAAATAATTTATTTTAATGATTATAAATAATCAAATATTTCATATGATTAAATAAATAATTTTTGATAAGAAATATTAAACAGCTTATTGAGCAAAAGAAAAATATAGCAGAAATTATCATTATTGTTAGTATTTGTAATTTAAAAATTGGTTTCTGGCTTCCTAAAGATGCTTATAAATTAATTAAGTCCTACTATGAATATGGAAAAAAAGGCTTTTTAAATGAGCTCTGTGATTAAAGTGTCCTATAAAGAAGTAATAATATGCTTTGCTTTTGAACTTAAGACCAAAGTTATATTCAATATTTACTTAGATCCATAGATCCTAATTACAGTTGTGCCTATCTTGCTCAAGGTTTTAGCGTGGTACATGCATTACTTTCTGATAGAAATAAGGTAGCTCAATATTTGATTACTGGAGGATGTACTGGAATATGGTAACCACCTTTTTTGACTTCACCAGCGGGTATAATGCATTTAAGTTGAGTGGAAATGGCAAAACTTTGTTTTTCCCCAGCAATCTCACTGGAATTTTCTCCCAACAAGCAAGTCTGGAGAGTAATATGCTGATTCTGTAACAAAAAGTTGTAAAAGAATCAAAAATTTAAGAGTATCTTCCCACAGGGGTGTTATGTCCCTTAAGAAAATCTAAACATTGTACTAGAGCATTCCTCCCCTCAAAAAGTCTCAGCTGACACAAATGTAGGACTACATAGCTGAGAGAGGCTGGAGAAGCCATGAGTTCTAGTTTTTGAGATGAGACTGCAGAGTTTAAGGTAGAGGCAATATAATGCTGCCTCTTGGCATCTCTGCAGAATGCTTTGTTCATATGGCCCCCAAAGCCTGAAGACAAATTTAACTGTTGACCGAAAAAAGTGTCTAAATACTCTTGGAGAACTTACTTCTCTAGCTGAGATTCCCAGAGTTTCCAAACCAGAAGGTTTCATGACTGCTGATAAAGGATCAGAATTTCTTCTTGACATTGTGTTTTTGAAATCTACAAATGGCTGGGAAAATCAGGCTTCCTACCTGTAGGAATGCCCCTTGTATGCTTCTGGAAAAAGGAGCCTTTTCTTAACTCTTGAATACATTCTTTGGTAAGTAATAAACATGCATTGTATTTCTCTTGGCTTGTTAGGGAATAAATAAGACACTAATTAAAACCTTGAAACACTTTTCCAAACCTCCTCCCACAGCAATATCCAGATTCATACAAATTTGTATGAGTCAGACAAACGTTTGATGAGATTCAAATCAACACACAGCATTTTGTTTTTCTGCAACTTGAAGCAATTACAAACTACAGTTGGATTTTTTCCAATTAAAAAATATGAAACATAGTCTTACTATTTTAATAAAGCAGAGTGTTTGAATCAAAACTATGAACTATAAATTAATGAGTGCCTTCTAAACTCTGGACATGTGTGGAACCGAAAGAGGTCTATTACAGAAGTTGAAAATCTATATTTAATGAATACACCCACTACATCTATTAAATTGGCAAGATAATAAGTGTGCAGCTCTCTCTTTTACTTCAGAACAACACATTCAACATAGTCATTAGCTGAGAATTTTACCAGACATTGCAAATACACTTCAGCTGCACTTTTCAATTACTTTTGGACTCTGTATGGCTGTGTAAGTATCACAGTCTGGTCTGAGTGCTCATCTTGCATTGCTTGTACATTTTTAGTGCCTACTCTTGTGGCTTGAACAGTTGTGGCTGCAAAAGTTATAGTGGTGGGTATTTGGTGACTTATCAACTTTGGCGTAATTCCTTTCTCATGTCATTTAGCTTTGTCCTGGAAAATGCATAAACATGTGACATTTCCAGTCTTCAAATGTCACATCATGTAAGGGAAGAAACTGTTTGGCATTGGTCTTGGCATAGGTCTTGGTTTTGGCATAGATCCATCCTAACAGTGGGATAAAAAAACCTCTCTTACTATTTTTGAGTGCCATGGCGTTTCTAAGGTTTCCACTACTGTCTCTGCCCAGTCTTTCTTTGGCCAAATGGCATCTCTCATATCTCTGTAGAATCCCAAAGTGTTAATAAACTATAGTCATCTCAAGCAGGAACAAGTTAATTGATTATTTTTTTTTTTGGCAGATGTGCATGATATGTTCCTTTCAAATAGGATGGGCTAGACCCTCTGCAAGTTTATACCTTTTAATCTTAGCTCCTTTTTATGTGATAACTCTATAGTTACAAGTTTCATTAAGATGTTTAGCAAACAGTTGCCAGGTAGCAGTGGACAACTGGTGTGTTCCATAAGTGAATTTTGAGTGAATTTTCTGATGCAGTTTTCCCCAAGTTATTCTCAATGGAGAACATCAACAGGAACATCATTTGAGTATGCTGCCTTTCATAATCACAGTGTGTCAGAATTTGATGCAGCTGGTGCCATTCAGCCCACAGCAAAGATACTCTGCAAATAGAAAGCACAACTTCATAGTTACACATTATAAAGCTAATACACACCTTTTGGTTTTCATCCCCATGTTATGTGGAGATCTCCTTCCTGCTTGTTCCATTTGTTCATTGCCATAAACACTGTCTGAATAGCATATGGTCAGTGAAGTTTCTCTAAAACCAAACATGCTTTTATTTTGGCTTCAGAGTGAAGAAGGGAGTTATGGAAGAACCAAAATATATTACATGGTATTTTTTTGTGTGGTTGTGGCCTTCACACCTCTTTTCTCCCTTCCCCTTTCTTTATGATTGCGGTGGAAGGGTGCAAACAGGCTGATGCTGTGGATGTTTACACTAATGTCTGATAGTTAAAAAGCAGTATATTCATGGAAGGGAAAAAAGACATTTCCACCACATACACGGGTCATATAGAGGTTTTTGAAATGTTTTCTAATCCAGGACTGGAAACATGACATGGCAACCGGTCTGAGTTAATACTAGGGGACCTTGCCAGCCAGAGCGGTTAAAACCGGAAGCGTTTCTGGTCCAACATGATGGATTCTGTTCCTGTGACTGTTGTCATTTCAGGAGGTGAGACTGGCCAAGCTTAAAAGGCTTAGTGGGCCTTGTGTTTGGACTCCTCTTGGCAGGGCCCTGTTCTCATTGAACTAACTGGGCAACTATTACAGCAACATTTTACAAACTGAATGCAATTGTACAAACCAAGATTTTCCAAGTTTGTAGGGAAAAGTCACTTAAATGACTGTGTGACTGCCAAGCTATCAACAGGCTTTGTTAATTTTGAATAATTTTATGTGACTTTCAGATTATTAGTTATATAAATTAATAGGCAGTAATGTATTTTTGCCCACTGTCTCCTGGGCAGCATGCAACAGCCCCTTCTACTTTTCCTCAGGTTTTATTCTTTCATCCTAAAAATCTATCAACAACCAAAAAAGGAAAATATTTTCTTGCAATATCATATCTTTCATTTCTCTATGATTTGCAGGCCAAACCTATTTACCCTGTAAGTACAAGAACACTTTAACTTGATGCTCTGCCAGCTCATGCAGAAATTCAGAATTGAAACTGGGTCTCTCAGATGAGCACAAAGATGTGAGTTAATGACAAATATGCACATTCATCTGTATAGTGCACACCACATGGAGCTGGAAAAATACTGAATGATGGAGCTTTGTAAAAAGCCTGAACCACTCGATTATGTGTTTGTTGCAGTTTTGTTTCTCATGAGGATGTTGAATCTGAAGGTGCTGTTTCTCTTGTGCTTTAGGTGCACTAGCAGTTCTGATCCCTCGCCTAGACCTGGTGATTTCTTTCGTTGGAGCCGTCAGCAGCAGCACTCTGGGACTGATTCTGCCACCTCTAGTTGAAATCCTCACTTTCTACAAGGAAAACTTAAGTTTATGGACAATATTTAAAGATGTGTTTATAGCTGTTGTTGGATTTGTTGGATTTTTAACGGGGACGTATGTGACGGTTGAAGAAATCATTTATCCGGCATCCACAGTTCTTGCTAATGCAACAGGAAGCTTTCCTGCAGATTTAAATGCTACAGACTTTGTGGTTGGGTCAAAGTAATTAACCAGGCACTGTGAACTATTTTGTTCCTTAACAAGAAATTCTTGACTCAGGACCTGTTTTCAACTACTGGTACTGTGTAAAGAGGTACAATTTGTAAGAGATGTAGGATATACATGTGAAAATACATTATTTTTTTAGAAAGTAATTATATATCTCTTCTGGAATTTGAATGAAAAGTTACAAGATTTTGTTTTGTTCATCAAAGCAATATTACTTTCATGCAAAAACATTCAACATCACACATCATAAGCAATTTATTTTTGTATGTTTTGGTAACTGTTACCCTGACCCATTTTTTACACAGTTTCCTTATCCTTGATTTCAACTATACAAAAGTATGAAATACTGTATTTTTAATTATCTGTGGCTAGAAGTCTGTAGACTACATATCTATATTTCTATTGGAACATATAATAATTATTTTTGCATTCTTATGTTCTGCCTTATGTAGTACCTAACATGCCCTTTACATATTTTTGCTTTTTTTGTCTATTTTGGAAGAAAAAAACAATAAGTTCATAGGTTGGTATCTGGGTAGAAATTAGTTTTGTTTAGCAAGCCTGCATGCTGAATCCCCATGTACAATCCTGATTTTCAGGGTTCATATTTGACTGCCTCAAATTGCATAGATTACTTCCACTCCAAATGTTGAAGCACTATTTTTGGTCTTGTTTTCTAAAAACCCTATAGTTTGTGCAATAACATAATGATTTATCATACTCATCCATGTTATAAAGAAAGAAATTTTTCTAAGGAATATTTTTAATCATAACATTCCTCCAAGAAATATGTTATGCCAAAACCTTTCCACTGTAGTCATACAAATTAAGATAGAAATATATGTAATATTTTGCCTGCCTTCAGTATATTCCTCAGAAATCTACCATTTGGAAATCTACCATTTGGCATTACAGTGCTAGAGTAATATACTGCTAAATATATCTATATTTATATTTTCTCTTAAGACTATTTTCACAGTCATCTACCATCTGGTGACTGTAATGAGCACTTTTATCTCCATGTTGATGAGGGCATTTCTGATAGGGATTTGTTATAGCATGTAGTTTAAACTGCATGTATTTGTTCAAGCAATAGTTCTGAGTAATGCTCTAATTTTGATTTTAGCATGGACAAAGTTAAATATTTGTCAGGCACTTGGAAGGGATGAATCTCTGCCTGTGTGATACCACAGACTTAACCTTTCTTATGGAAGTGACACAGTGGAGCAAACACAGGTAGTTAGCAGAGAAGAAAAAGGTAACTTCAGCTTTTCATCTTGAAGGTTTTTTAGTCTTTAAGCTGTTTTAAGAGACATTAAATCTCAGTGTTTCCATCTGTTTCATAGTGAATCTGTTGCTTACCTAACCCATACACTACACAGCAATAGAATATATTTCTGTGCAGCATATTTTACTTGAAATACTTCTGCAAGAAACATCTTTAGTAGGACTGAGAGGATTTAAATGCAAGTTACTTTTCCTCTTGGTTTTTCATCTTTCTACTGGTGTATTGGGAGAAAAAAAGTCTTTGAAGTCCATTCATATCTGTCCTGCTTCAGTTGTGTCCTGGTGAGCAGCTCTGAGAAGATGCTTCTACCAGGGTGCAGGACTTGTCCAGTTCAGAGTTTGGTGGTGATTTTGTCAGGTGCAAGTGAGTACTGCCACGGCTCTATAAATGAATATTTACTGAGCTGTGTACCTACAGCCTACAGAGGTGGCCCTGGTTACCTACTGAATGTAACATATCCTTCTCAAAGTCATATAACTTATTCAGAAGCTTGATAGGTTTGAAGGTTCTAGTCTTAGCCTCCAGACCATGGAAAGGCTGGCCTGAATACAAAGCCATATATATCTTCCTGCTCTGTCTGACTGCAGTGCCACTTGTCAAGGCACAGGTCTCCAGAGCAGTGAGTGGCCACCGACTGACCAGGTATGAAGTAGTGTTTTTATGCAGTTGGCCAGTGTCGCCAAGTCTAACAATGTTGTATCTTTTGAATCTTTAAAATGTTTATTAATATATTTTGCACAATGTCAATTTTCTCCTACAGTGTAGGATTTGTATAATTTTAACACTCATACAACGCATTTGCATGGCCTGCTCTTTCTGACAGAAGGAGTCAGGAATCAGAGTGTCCTGCTTTGGATAAGATTGAAATGTCATATGGTAAAAAACTAAGTCCGACTAAGGAGAGTGTCCTGTGAAGCATTGCCAAAGACTTAAAAGAGAGGAAATTCTGACAGAAGCCTCTTCTGCATAAGAGTGTTCATTCGGCTTTTAAAGTGCTGTAATATTAGTTTCAAGTTAAGAGGCAGGGAGTGAAACTGAGAGATTTCATAGGTATGGTTTACATTAAGGTATATATTTAAGATGGAACTGTACTTTAGCACAAGCTAAATTAAACTGCAAAATGTGTGTGATTAGCTTATGTTCCTGACAAGGAGCAGAAAGCTATTGTATTTATATACTGTACAAGAACTTATATTTTACAATATAATATTGTTAATAGTTTTAATGTAATTTAATCATTAGCTGCACTACAGGTAACTGGATAATTTTCTTGTCTGTAACTGTTCATCCTCAAGTATTGGGCAAATAAGAGGATGGGTTTGCCTGATATTCTGTAAAACTTTTATCTTCTGTATCAATAAAACTACAACTTACCCTGCAAACTCGGTGTTATCCTGCCTGTCACCACTACTGCATCACTAGAAGAAATAGCTGTCCTAATGCAGAATTTAACTTTGAAGTTGTCCAGGGAATGGTGACTGACATGAGACTCGTAGGCAAGCTTCAGAGCTGATTTTTCATTGATAGTAAATCTCATTTTAAAGTCACTTAGGCACTCCTGAAAAATCCTACCTCCCACTCCAAGGGTTTTCATGAGGGCACAGTTAAGGTCAGGTTTCTGCATCTTTTTGGAGGTGCTGTAGTAAATAAATAAATTTATAAATGTAAAAAGTGATGCAGGTGTACCCACTGAAATTCCAGTTGCTATTTAGAAAACCACAAAGAAAAATCCAGACATTTTAAAATTGGACAAGCCTATATACATTTGCTCTGGACTTGGCCTTATCTGTAAGGATGGAATGTCTCAACATGTTGACAGAGAAGGGAAAGTGAACTTAAAAAACTTTTGATTAGAAGTGAGGATTGAGATTAGTCGATGGACAGCCTAAGAGATTCCACTTAGTTCATCTCAGGGAGAGTGGAAGGTAAGAGGGACATAATGTAAATGTGATTATTTTATCAATTCTTTATTAAAATGTTTCCAGATGAAGGACTAGAAAAGCTGTGTACATGACTCACTACCATTCTATAATTGCTGGAATGTATTATGAGCCTTGTCAGACCTCCTGTTCTCGTGCTTTGATTTATTTGGTTCTGTATGGATTAATCAGTATTTCTGCTGCTTCCAGATTTCTAAAGTGTGAAAGTATTCTCTGGTAGAAAACAAGCAATACAGCTAACATCTGTTGAAGTTCATTTTTCATATTCTGTCCATGGGGGAAACCACTGCAACATCTTGATGGGGTTTCAGGAAGGAAGAAGAACCTTCTCCATGGTTTTGTCTGTTATCTACAGATGTTTTGGTCATCCTGGACTATCTTAACATGACACGAGAAGTCTGACACTTGCCCACAGTTAGCTGAGTTACCCTTCAGACTCCCACATGGTTCTCATTAGTGTAATGTAGTTCTGTGAGCTGACTACACCTCTGGACATACGTACTGAGATTGGTCTAAATATTATTTTGGACTTAATATTAATAGCTCAGTGGTTCCATCTCCAAGTTCTAGAATGCTTAGATGAGTAGCATCTGATAGCAGTAATTTTTTTACTCTTAGTTTAATTTTTTTTTTCCTAAAATGTTTTTATTAGCAATCAAGAATTGATCTCAATTTCCACTTCCATAGATTCACTCCAAGCAGACAGCAGCTGGGGTGTAGAAAGCAGCATCTAAGTAGACATTCAGTTTGAGTTCAGCAGAAGTTTCTCTGCATGCAAAGGGAGGTGCCTCTCAAATTACAGAAAAAGGATCTGCAAAGTTATATGGCAAAGCACTCGTCTCCACAGACACAAAGGAACACAGAGGAACAACTGTGAGTGGATGAACCCCTCTTCAAATTAATTCACTTTGTTTTCCGTTCTTACAGGATAAGGGTTGATTTCAAAGGAGCAAGTTTCACAGGTTGCACCAAATGATTAGGAACCTGGCTTGTAGCACTGCAAGGAAAGGGAACAGGTGCCACTGGTGTGACTAAAGACCAATCTCTGTCAACTCAAAGGAATGGGGGAACCAAAATATCCTTATCACAGAAACGGAGTGCTCACCCAACTTCTAGGGTTTTCACAGCACAGCAATCAGTCCATGGTCCAGGTGAGAAAATCACCAAAGAGGGTTGACTGGGGAGTATCTCTCAGGATCACTGCATAAACCGAGAGTGTTACTGCTTAAAGGGGCAAGGAACATATGGGAAGTGTGTTTTGGATATGTACAGGACTTGTAAAAGAAATTTGAAGTAGCAACCAAAAGTGGGAGGAGAGATGAATCAAAGTGTATTGGGAAAAATGGAATTTTAAGGTTCTGTGTCAATCTCATGTGAGCCAGGAATGATCAGTACAGGTGTCAGTCTGTCCATGTCCTGTGCCTGACTGGAGCAGTCTCTCTTGCCTTCTCACTAAACTAGGACTCAATCCAGCTGTGCCTGGGCTCCTCTCTGAGAAGGAGCTTAGAAAGCAAGGAGATCCTTTCTGCACCTTGTGACTCCATGGGAGGGCTTCTTTAGTAAACTTGGCTGAAGCTTCTGCTCCCACGCATGACAATGTCCCAACACCTCCCCTGGAGGGGATTTTCCACACCAGAGCCAGTTGTGTAAGGGAGAACATTGGCATGATAAAAAGCAATATCCCACCTTGCAGGACCCGCTTGTTATTGGCCTCTTCATCATCAGGAATATGTGCTCAGCCTCACTGTGCGCTGGACATGGAGCCGTGGCAACCTCGCCTCCTTCCTGCTACCAGCTTTGGCAGCTCCTAACAGACTCCCCTCATATTTCCTGAGAAAACTAGTTTCTCTGGGCCTCAGCATCATTGCCTTGTACTGCTGAGCTTTGGCCTTTCTGTCATTTTGCAGGTAAAAGGTGCATGTGTCCCCCAGCACTCCTTTTCCTTAGGTAATAGTTTCATTAGTGGTTTTTGAACAGCTCAATTGCTTCTTAAAATTTGTGGATGTGGCATTTTGTGAAGTGTTTTTCATGATGTCTCTGGATAATGTATGCTGTACAATATTTGTCTCTTGACCTGATGGATTTATTTGACTTTGAATGAGTGAGCACAAACTACTGAAGCCAGTGAAGTCCTTTCAGTTTTGTTCCTACATATGCACTCAGAAACAAAGTTTTATTTGGGAACATTCCCATTCGTATCTTAGGGAGAATTAATTGTTCTATATTTTAGTTTTCAGCAACTTTCCAAAATTCAAATAATCTTTAATGTATCCTGCCCTCTAAATGTTGACATATAAATGCCATTGGAAATTTCAGAGTTTATTTATTTTTTTGGACCATCTTCATATCTGATAATCTCCTCGCAGAACAGAACTTTTTTTTGTTGGTTTCAATTGCCAGCCCTGAGACCAAACTCCTGGGAAACCAAGTCCAGTGCTCTTTTTTCATACTTCCCCAGGGTTAATAAAATCATTGTGAGGATTTGTTAGTTTTTCAGCATCATTTGTCCTACACCATCTCTTCCAAAGCCTATGACATTTTTACTGTTAATAGATTCATATTGAGTAACAAATTATTGGAGCCGTTCTGGCCCACAAGATAGAGAATCCATTTGTTCCTACTGCTGAGTAGGCTCCAGATGGTGTCAGGCTAAGGCTCAGCAAACTTCTTATTACTAAACATGACCTATGTTCATGTTTAGTAATAATAAACATGATAAAATAATAAACTTATTCCTGTATATATAAATCTGTCAATGGGAACTTAGCCTCTTTCATCTCGTCAGCCTTACAAGGCACCCTTCAAAGAGTACACAGCTTTTACAACACAGGTGTTACTTTAATCTCCAAAACTTTGCTGAGACTATTTGCAGGGATAGTTAGATCAAATTCATCTCCCTGCTTTCCCCCCACTTGGCAGCTCTTTGTTGTCTCAAGTTTCTGCTAGAACCCATGGTGCATATGCAACCTCTGCAGAGTTATTGCATCTGAATGCTCTCTCTCCTGAGTCTGATCAGTCCATGGATAATTTTGTGACTTCCCAACCTAATGTTTCACCATACCTGTCACTGGGGAATTCCTTACTTTTCTAATTTTCAGTGAATTCTCTGTCATTTAAAGTTCCATATTTCTGTTTTAATTGCTGAACTCATGTCAGCTTGGTTGAAAGAATCTTTTTATATATAAAAATAAATATATTTCATATACATTTTTATTAAAATTACCCATTCTCTTCCTACCTAAGCTATTTTCTTGGAAGTCACTGCTATGCCTTGCAGCCAATGATTTTTCCTGGCTCAGAAGGCAAGGCTAGCTCTGTCCCTGGCTCTCAATATTAGACAGAGTCATGTTACTCATCATCATGCTGTGAGCTGTTGTCTATGCTCTGCCTTGTTTGTTCAAAACACCTGCATCTCCTAAATGCATATCTGAATTATATTTATTGTGAATCTCAAATTTCTTCTTGTTTTATTGAACCCAGGTGTCAACAGGTGATTTTAAAAGGTGAGAATATGGGGAAGTTCAAGGATTCAGTTGATGGTGATTCTAGTAAGCAAATGTGCCTATGTCCAGCGGAGTTATCCAAGAAACAAAATTAGGTCTATTCAATTCAATTCAATTCAATTCAATTCAATTCAATTCAATTCCACTCAGCTCCATGAAAAAAGCTTCTCAAGTGTGCCCTTGATAAAATCTCCTTAAAATAGCCATGGTCTTGTGAGTGCAGCACAGACCCTCAGGTAAGCTCCAAAGGTTGTTCATGGGGCACTTGGGCTGTATCTCAAATATCTAGAAGTGCCCTCTGGTCTCCAGTCACTCAGTTCAGACCTGGAAAACACACTGTTCGTGCTGGGGTGGTGAGATGAGAGAGAGCAGCACTGGTGTGGACCATGTCTGAGCAGAAATGCAGCTGAAAAAGCTGAGATGAAGATCCAGGATGGAAACTGGAACTGGAACATCCTTCTGGATATAATCCAAGTGCATGGGGACAACCCAGGGAGATCGTAGCTACCAAAACCTGATCTGCTGTTGAGAAAATCATCAGCAAGAAGCCATGGCCTCTACTCTTCCCTGAGGCCTTTATAGGCTACTTTGGGACTCACCATCTGTCCTGCCTACTTTCTACAGCCTCAGACTACACACTGAAGGTGTGCTTTGTTCAGAAAAATCTGCACCAGTCACGCTCTTATTGTTCCAGATATTCCCTTCCTCCTCTAGTCAGCAGACAGTTTCTGTTTTCATCAGATTCAGCCAGCTCAGCTGATTATCTTTCCTCTTTGCAATTGCATTTCTGCCATGTTACATTTTATTTCAGTAACATGCCTCACCAGGCACTGTCACATGCAGTGCCAGTTGCTATCACAGTTTCTATGGTTTTGTCCTGTAAATGTTTGCATCTTCTTCTGGAGACAAAGCTATGGTTTGAAAGAAGCTTGTCAAACATTTTATTATTGAACTTTTTTTTCCTTTATTATATCATAAGTGCTACATTTCTTAATTAAAATGGAGCAGAATGACCCTTCTCAATGTCATAAATTATAATGCTCTCTTCTTATATAGAACAGGGCTATGGATTTTGAGACTGCCAGAGGCCAGGCTGGCATCACAATTCTCCTACAACAGTCATGTTGTTCAATTTGATGACAAATGATCCCTTACAGACACAGCAATGCCAGCAAAATTTGCTGCAACAACATTATTTTCCCAGTGTAGTTTGTTTCTTTTGGGGCTTAGGGGAAGAAATGTGTGGTTTGTCCTGCAGTGAGGTCAACTACCCTGTGGCTGCAAACAAGTCTCTGGTTTGCCTGGAGATTTTATTTTAAACTGTGTAACTTCTGGCTTTGCAGTGGTTAGTGACTGCCATATTTCAGCCCTTACTCTCACATCTCTGTATTTGTGAGAGAAACTGGGGGTTTTAAAATTTTTTTTTGTTGGGACTGTATGGTTTATCTCTCCCTTTCCATGTTATTTTTGAGTTAGCTGAAGTGATATGGCAAGAGTAGTAGTGATATTCAATAAAAAAGTAAGATTTAAAAGAGAAAAATTTATAAAGCCATCACAGTACTCTGAAATCAAACAGAAATTAAAGGTCTTACTAGCACTGAAGAAAAGGTGCTGGGCTTGACAAGCAAACATAGTAAATAAATCCATTTCCCTCAAGAATGTACCTGCCACAAAGTCTGCAGTGTTCTCACTTACAGACAGCTCTAGCTCATTGTGAATTGCCTGAGAAGCATCTCTGTAAAACAATTTTCAGTCTGCTATGCTTTGAGAAAATGGTTCATATTTGTATCAGCATCAGCAAGGGTTCAGCTCACCATGGTAGTTAAGCAGGTGAGAATAATCTATACCTGTTCTCCTGTTTTCTTTCTTCTTTCCCTTCTTCTTTGCTGCTGAAGGATGACACTTCAAGAGCAATAATACAATGCATTCCTATCAAATGATCAAAACTGGAGGGGCAGTTACCCAGAACTGTCTGCAATAGAAGTTCTTTTTTTGCAATATCTCAAGCCAGGCATGCGAGGGAGGTCCCCAGATCTGACAACTACTTTGGAGAATCTTGGCTCACATCAGCACATTCATACTTAGGAATGGACCATCCATTAGGGAGTTATGGCAGATGTTCAGTGCTCTGCACACATAGATGTGGATATGGGTGGCTCATTTTGGGCAATGTTTGCTGAACATTACAGGTATTTATTAGCTGCTGCCTTACCCATGGAGCACATCCTCCCCTGTAGAATAGTATATAAGAATTTAGGATATTGACAGCTCATGTTCAATTACCTCCATCAAAGTTTGACACAAAATAGGATTTTCTGTTTGACTGATCCATGTCATGAGCAAATGTAATTTCTCTGCATTATGAAAACCTCCCTAGCCTTTACTTTTTTCTTCCTTTAGTTGTTTGGGGTTTTTTGTTTGTTTCATTAGTTGTTTTTTTGTTCTTGTTTGTTTGTTCAGGTTTTGGTTTTTTGAGTTGTTGTTGTTGTTGTTGTTGTTTTGATTTGATTTGATTTTTTATTTTGGTTTGGCTCTTTTAATAGAAAATTATGACATCAGAGAATCTTTTGGTAAGACTCGCCTAACTTTTTCCTAAACTCTGTTACTGATATGGGGTCACTCTGCCATTAGGCATCTGGAGGATTTATAACTAGCAAAGACCAGTGTGCTTCTCAAACCTCTATGTCTCCTTGTCTATACCATCTACAAATGTAGCTTCACTCTTCATTTGCTTAATTCATGAATAGTCCCTACTCCCTGCAGCCATGTGAGAAGCTCTGGGATTAACTGATTTGAAATTTCTAGGCTTCAACTTGTGCAGCAAAACCAGTGGCACTCAACAAAAAGGGCTCCATGCCCTCAGCTGTATTGGACAAACACATACAGCTCTTGACCTGTCATTTCCTCTTTCTTTCTTGCCAAAGTAACATGGCAGGCACACACACATGCACTAAGAAACCAATCTTTCTGCCAGATCATCTCAAGGAGCTATCACCTCATGTTTGCTTGTCTCAAACATCCCATTCCAATGACTCTGTTGCTTTTTATAGCCCAGCTATGAGTCTCAGAACTTTCATTATTGTTTTATTACACTGAATGGAGATAATAGCAGAAGGTGCCTACTTGTTTCTAGCTATAGGTAGATTAATAAGTAGGTACCAACTTTCTATGACACATGCTTCAAAACATTTTAATTTAAATAATTTCTCCTTTTGCGCATTCCAGGACACTCCAGACCCTGAAGTACTGGCAAAATGCTGAAACAGTTAAAAATGTAAGCTTTGTAATGTCTAATTTCTTGGTCTTTCTGTTCTGGAGAGACATGGGAAGAAGACTCTGGAACTGAAGGGAGAGATCTAATGATAGAAAAGACTAAATTTCACAGTCAGACAGTTGTAGTGTCTATTCAACACTCAAACAAATTATGACTTCTATCTGACTTTTTTTCTATTTTCTTCATTCTCATAAATATTTATGGTCTTCTTGGCTATTAATTTTGAGAAAGGTAAATTTATTACCTCAGGGTGAGTTTAATTTTAATTTCTTTTGCAGTTATCTATGAGTAATATCTGTGTAAATGCACTCACCAGGTTCTCAAAGGCTGGCTTTCCATGAGGCTGCTCCTGGCAAGCAACAAACACTTTTGCAGTTTCCTCTACATCTTCAAGTGCCTGCAACAAGATGTGCACAGCTCTGCTCCTGAGGTACTGGACCCACAGCCTCTCTGGGCTGCCTGTGCCACCAGTGCCTCAGCACCCTCATAGTGAACAATGCCCTGTTCCTGTTTAAAGCCGTTCCCCCTTGTTCTATCACTAGACACCCTGATAAAAAGATTGCCCCCATCCTATGAATCCCCTTTAGGTACTGGAAGATGCTATGAGGTGTCCCTGGAGCCTTCTCTTCTCCACCTTTGGAAACTGTTACCCAGTCCAATACCTCTTTCTGTCAGCAGATCCTGATTAAGGCTGGTGAACTGTTCATTGTTCATTCATTTCTCTTTTGAGCTGAACTTTCTCTGCCCCTTCTCATCTTGTGAATCTCCTGCAGCCTCTCTGAACACTGCAGTTATCAAGTGCCTTTTAAATGGTGTTTTTAATTGAAGCCTGATAAAGGTAAATGAGTTCAAACTTTCCTGTAATAACTGCATTGCCTACAGCTCACAAATCTGAGAATTTTTTAATTTTATCTCCTATTAAATCAGTTTTTATTGGACCTATAATATATATAGAGACAAAATAAATATCTACAAGAAATCATGCAGTTTGGAATAATTACATGCTGCTGAAAGGCCTCACAGGCAGTAGAAGAAGAAAACATCAGAATATATTTTGCAAAATTCTGTATTAGATACACAAAAAATACACTTTTACAGTGGTGGTTTCCTTTCATACTTCACAGTGCTTAACTGGCATTTGGAAAAAAAAGTATGAAAACATACATAGCCCAGGAGTATAAGTAAGGGACTAAGGCCTTCTTCAACTTCTCCTCATCCAGCTGTTGGAACTGAAATGGATATGTATTAATAATAAAACATGGACCGATTCTAGTTAGGTTAGGTAAAAGTTTTTCTATTCCTTCTCAATTTGGCTAGAAACTGAAACAAGAGAAGGAACAACTGTGAAAGTGTAAAGACAATATTCAAATATAGAATAGAAATAGAATTCATAGAGCTTACAAATTGAAAAGGAAGATTACCAAACCTGAGCCAAATGCATTACATACAGTTGCTTTGCATACAGAATTGCAACCCTGAAACAAAAAGCCATCAGGTCACTATGCAACAACACCAAGAGGCTGAAAATCCAACACTTTCTCTAGTGTTTTGCTAAGGAGTTTAGTCTCCCTCACTGCTAAAATTTTGTTTGTAGTTTCTAAGTTAGATTTCCTTTTTGCTTCCAGACATATTTTAAATTTTTTTTGTTTTATTCCCCACCAGATCAGAGCCCCATGGGGCACTGTTTTCTCCCATAAAAGTATTCCAGGATTTGAATGACATAATTTATTGATTATCTTTGAAAACTAATTCAACTCAATTCTCTCACTGAAAGATAATTTTTTGTCATCTCTTTCTAGTCTTTCCTAACAGCTCTGCAGTATGTGCTCCCTGCCCAATATAACCCTTATTTTACTGTTGGTAAAATCCCTTGGTGCATAAATATTGCATTTCTTTTTCCCAAGAATATGAATTTTCACTTATTTAAATGAAATCATTTCCTCAACACCAGCTTGCTCTTAATAATGTTCTGACTCTGTTACTATTTTTCTCTCTGCTCTTTTTTACATCATCAGCTCTACAATACTTATCTGCAGTGAATTTATATTTACTCCTAGTTTGTTGATGAAAATGTTGGACAGTGTCAGGTCTTGCATTGATCTCACTGGTCTCAGCTCCAACAGCTAAAAAACATTTTCAAGCTGATAAGGGAGTGAGCTCTGAATGGTTTGGTTGAAGGTCCAGACCAGGAGACTTTTGGGGTGCATGTGAAGGTACTGGTGGGAGGCAGCATGGTGCAGTGTTGCTTGGCAATGCTGCTACCAGAAAAGTATCTTTTGTTACAGCAGTTATTACTGTTTTGAAACTTACATAGAGACTTCACCTTCTTAGCACTTCACCTGCTCTGATTCCTGCATCAGTTGCTGGTTTTAAGTTGCTTCTCACTTCTTAAAAACTGCATTTTATTTCCAGTTTTATAGACCTAGATTTAGTCTACAATCTTTGTGCCTTATTATGGCATTTATCTATCACAGAGGGAATCCTTTTCAGCCAATCACACCTGAATTATCACTTCATTTTCTCTTTGGTAGAAAAACATGTCAAGTTTTGGTTCTCTCCCTGCAAAGTAGATTGCATTTGGATCTCACTGTTTTCTCCTTGGTGACATTTTATTCTGGGAAATTTGAGATTTTTAGCCTGATATGCCAAGGCAATGAATTACATAGTTGCATATTAGGATCTTTGCCTGTCATATCAGCTTTTGATGACCTTCACACATTCAGGGCAGTTCACCAGTCTGGCAGAGGGCATAGCTGTCACCTTGAAAAAGTTGCCAAAGATACTCTTTAAAATTTTCCCAAAACTATCACTTGGGGAAATGCATTCAAAAGAACCCTGTAGGGCTGTCAGCTGTTCTGATTATCACATTTGCTCCAGCAGCAGCACTCCCTACCCTTGTAAGAAACCACAACTTACACCAGTGCTTACCTCTTCAGTTTCTAGGAGGTGGATGGAGTTTTGCTACAGAAGGAAAGGAAGCAAGAAGCTGTAAGCATCATTAAGCACACATCTGTGTGATATCAGGCTTCATTAGGTTTATTCTTCATGGAGGAGCCTGTTTACACAGTGGACACTCTGTATTTTATTTGATTTGAGCTTGGAAGACTTCTTTGTAGTTTTGAAGTCTAAGAGCCGTTCACAGTTTGAGGAGGAAGATTCAGAAGACCTGTGATGGCTGGTTAAAATGGAAGAAAAAGTACCAGGTATTATATCAACTTCTGATCCCACTGAGTATAAACTAACAATCACAGCTATTACTGGGTACATTCTGCCCTCCTATGTGACCTACATGGCACCAAAGTGTAGATCATGTTTTGAGTCGGGTTTGTATTGCAGAAACCTGATCTTGCTCATGTTCCTCATTTCAGTGATTTCCCCTGGGACAACAACTCATCCTGAGTCTGTGAAGGACAAAGTACAGTAGGATAAAAAATGCTATTTTATATGTTAGCACAAGTAATATAACCACAGCTGAAGTGTAGAAGTTTTCAATAATGTAAGGAGAAGCAAGAAAATATTAGTTCATTTCTATGGAGCTGTTTACCTGTATTTGCTTCATTAGCACAGAATCTGAGATCTTAAGTTCTAGTGACATATTTTTCCCCATAATCTGCCTGCAAGATAGAGAAGCTATATTTGCATTTCATGGGCAGTTGGAATGGAGGAACCTTAGTGGTTTTAAATTTGCTAGTACTTCTGGGTGTCTAACAAACAAAGGTGTCTGTATGCTTTCAAATGAGATCCAAGATGTCTCAAAATGAACAGACAGCTCCAAACCAAGAAAAAGTCTATATGATCTTTCGGAAAATATTAGCTAAGGCCAGTATCCAGAACTTCTTGCCTCTAAAGAAGAGGAATAAACTTTGATAAAATGCCTAGTGGAAAGCTGGCATCATGTTATTTACTTTTATGGAGGTTTTCCAGCTTAGCAGAGAAATAGATGACCAGCCTACTGGTAAAAAACATTTGGTCCTCAGAAGCATGAGGAAAAGAAAAAACTATGTTTATAAAGAATAACTATTGCCAGATTTTTTTCAAAGAATGGCTAAGATAGTAATTGAAAGGAAAACAGTTGAACTAGTTTATTATACTTTTGGATTAAACCACATCATTTCCTTAAGCAATGAGCAGGAATTTCAGTGGTTGAAAACCTCAAGAAAGGATTCAGATGAGCTTGAATACAAGCTCTCCTGGGACTGAAAATGAAATTAAGAACATATAAGGTTAGCACTTAGGGGAATATTTTTGGCAGAATGAGGTGACAAACCAGGGATCTTTGTAATTATTGTTGTCAAGTAGTTTCTTCAGTAATGATGCAGAAGAAAAAGAAGACTGTGTGTTAATGCAGTTGAATGCCCTAGACTGAGAGAGTCAGGCAAAGACAGAGATATTGGGGGTGGGAATAGAGCAGAAGGAAAACTAGGGACATGGAGGAGGAGGAAAGGGAGAAAAAGTAACAGTGGAAATAAAAACTGCTGAATGTTAAAGATTACTGTGAGGCAGTTTGGGTCCCTGACATCCAAATCTAACTGCTAAAATACAAAGAAAACATAAAAATTGAACTAGAGAAACTAAAAGAGAAAATATTTTGCTTAAATTTGCTAGTTACAGATGTCATCTGCCAGTCTGGAGAAGTTCTTGATTTTCCTCAAGGCATAAAGTAGCAAATTTTGGTGTTTTGGGAAAATCCATTGGGAAAATAAGGATTTAGGAATACTGAAATTTCTCTGGAATTTACAGGTGAGAAGTATCCAATAAAAATCCAGGGATTAACAGGAAATATCTCAAAAGAGCTCTAGTGAGATGTGTAATGATATGATGTGAAACTTTAAAAAGACTGTTCATAATCCACAGATGATTTTATAGTAAGAACATTAAAAAAAATAAAGTCTCAAATCAAATTATGACTGAAGTGTCTAATAAATTTTGAATCTCTTCCATTTGCTCTCAATGTTTGGAAGGGTTTTTTTTGACAGATCTTAATAGAATTAATGTTTATATAAGGAAATTTTAAATATGAGCTCTTATCTGCATAAATTCTGACCTGTCATCTCTGAATGTGTTAGTGATCTGTGATCTGAATACAGGAAAAAAAAACCAGGGTGCCATGATGTGTACCAGTCACTCTGAGTTTCTGAGAGGTAATATGAAATATCCCAAAACTGCAGAGAACCTTCTGGAGGGATAAAGTATTTTACTGGAAATGAGTGCAGAGTCTGGAAGAGTAAATATATTTGGTCCTTTTTCAATCTTCTGATGAATCATTTGAGAAAAGAGAGAGAAATACAAGTAAGACATAACCCAGCATGGTTGCCTGAGCCCCAGTCTTCTGTATGTGAAGAGAACAGCATGGGAAGAGTATTTATTCTGCTGTTAAATCTAGAATCAGTGTTAAGGTTGGAAGAATAGTACACCAATTAGAATATGGGGGACCTTTGGTGGACAACAGATGACCTGTGAGGCCAGTCTCAAGTTTAGTTATTTTCTCTGTCTTTTGGAAGTAATAGTGTGTTGTGTTTGCATTGCAAGGTTTTGGTAGTGGGGGTACAAGGGTGGCATCTCTGAGAAGCTGCCAGAAGCTTCCCCCATGAAGATTCTTCCCCTGACAGATCCAATGCCAGCTGGCTCCAAGAGTGACCTGCCACTGGCCAAGGCCAAGCCCATCAGTGATGTGGTAGTGACTCTGGGTTAACAGATAAAAAGAGGAAAAAAACTTCTGGGAACAGCAGCCAAAGGAGAGGAGTGAGAACATGTGAGAGGAACAGCCCTGCAGACCCCATGGTCAGTGCAGAAGGATGGGCAGGAGGTGCTCCAGGCACCAGAGCAGAGATTCCCCTGCAGCCCCTGGTGCAGCCCATGGTGAGGCAGCTGTGCCCCTGCAGCCCATGGAGGTACAGGGTGGAGCAGAGATCCACCTGCAGCCCCTGGAGGGTCCAGTGTCAGAGCAGGGGAATGTCTGAAGGAGACTGTGACTCCATGGGAAGCCCACAGTGGAGCAGGCTCCTGGCAGGAACTGTGGCACCATGGAGAGAGAAGCCCACACTTGAGCAGTGTTTCTTGGCAGGACTTGTGATCCCCAGGGGACCCACAGAGGAGCAGCCTGCTCCTGAAGGACTGTGCCCTGTGGAAGGCACCCACACTGGAGCAGTTCATGAAGTCCCATGGGAGGGACCTCAGGCTGGAGCAGGGGAAGAGTGTGAGGGCTCCTGCCTGTGAGGAGGAAGGAGCAGCAAAGACAGTGTGTGACAAACTGTCTGCAGCCACCATTCCCTGTGCCACTGCAGGAGACGAGGCAGAGAAATCACCAATGAAGTAGAGCCCAAGAAGGAGGGGTGAGTAGAACACGTGTTTTTAGTTTTGTTCTTATTTCTCATTATCCCACTCTGATTTGATCTGTAATAAATGAAACTACTTTCCCCAAGGCAAGCCTGTTTTGCCCACGATGGTAACTGGTGAGTGATCTCTTCTTGCCCTTATCTCAACCCATGAGCCTTTTGTTGTATTTTCTCTCCCCTGGCCATCCAAGGAGGGGACTGATGGAGCAGCTTTGGTTGGCACCTGGCATACAATCCAGGCAAGGCCCTAGTATACATGCAGACATTCCCCAGTCTGTCCTCTACTGTTTTGCAAAAGAAAAGAGTTCTCAAAAAACCCCACAAAAGCTGTTATAAGCATTTCTTCTTTCTTTTTCCTTTCTTTTTCTAATTTCTTCCTTTTTTTTTCTAGACCCCTAAAATTTTATCACTGTCAGAATTTTCTCTCTTAGTTTCAAGGCTTCCTCAAATTCGTCAAGAAAAGGGCAATAGCTTAGAGAGATGTTTTAGAAAGCACTCCTGATTTCCTAGCTTTATGTGGGCCTGATTCTTATACTGCCTGCTGATGCGGGTGGGAAACTGGTTACACTGCCTTTAGGTACTGAAATGCTCCTTAAAGTCCTTCAGAAATAACACAGATTTGGATCCTCCCATCCCACTGAACCTAAATACAGCTCTTTAATAAATGTAGCTATAGACAGATCTTGGAATAATAGCTAGTTATTAAAAAAAAAAAAGCAACAAAAAAAAAAAGGAAAAAAGAAAAAGGAAAAAGCAACAAGAAAGCCCTGTCTTGCCTCTGAAAAAGCTACATTAGATACATACAGCACCTTCCATGAGCATTGCTGGGATGAGTTTGGACTACTCTAAATCCAGTTCTGAGGGTTTCTCAGCAAAGCTGCCCTTTTGCAGTGGTGTGAAAATGTTTTGTGCATTTCCTAGCCTTTTCTGACATCCTTTCTTGAAGAATTACTTTCAGTGGACTGCATTCTTGCTCAGATGCTATAGAGGTGTAATTTCTCATTAGCTAAGAAAAACTAATTCTTTATTGCCTGGAGGCTTGTGGCCAAGTAATATTGTTTCTTTTAACTGAAATGATTACTCATGTCCTCTCCCTCCTCCTTAGGTCCGTTCTAGCTGGAGTCTTTTGGTCTCAGTCTCAAGTGTGATACTCACTGTAGCAGGGAGAAACAAGAAGCTGCTCAGACCCACTCCTTCCAGTACTGCCTACACCAAAACCTTCTTGTCACTGCAAAGGTATTTGAGTGTAAAATATCTTCATTGTTATCCTGCATGCAATACTGTATTCTTGGGTATTAACACCGCAGCAAATCTCTCCAAACCTGTCAAAAGGCTTGGAGAAGTACAATGAGAACTGTGTTCAAGGGGCAGTTTGAAGCAGAATCTTAGGAATCACAATCTTGAGCCTAAATTGAGAGCAACTTCCTCAAAGGCAGCAAGTTCCTGTGACAGAGCAAAGATTTTATCTGTGTCCCAAAGCACACTCTGGGATGTGGCACTTTGAGACAACCCTAGAGGCAGTGGGAGCAGAGTAAGAGCAAAACTCAAAGAAATAGATCACTTGGCAGCAGGTCAGGGAGTTGGGGTGACCTGGTCATACTGACCTCTGTAGTGTAAGTGCAGGGAATGAAGGGCACAAGTTACCAGCTGGAGAGTGTAGAGGGTTTGTGAGTAATATTTTCCCCACTAAACTCCTCCCAGTATTTGTGCAAAGGATTTGGATATCCTTTGGATTGCCACAGTGAAATGGTGAAGTGATCTGCTGTGGAATTACTGCACTGAGCAGTATTTCAGGAGGGGAATTCAGGAGGGGAAACAAGGTGTGGGAATGTGGTCCTGGCCTCATGATGGAAGCACCCAGCCTGGGGCTTCCCTCAGTACTGCTCTTGGAGATCCAGCCTGGTGCAAAGGGAAATGGGCCTGGCATGCCCTGCCTGTTTTACATACCTGAATTGCAACATAGGCATGGGTTATGTACCCCAAAGCTGCGTAACACTGAGAAAACAGGACAATTTAGGGATTTTTTTTTCCCTTAGATATGCCACATGACTGCTTCGTGCCCCACAAATGGGAAAGAAATAGTGAAAGGTTTCATGGGATGGTTATAAATTTTGCAACGTGTCACCTTATTTTGTATATTGACTCAGACTGGCTGCTAGGAGAGGTTTCAGTAAGGAATAGTGAAGGACTTTATATAAAGGAGCCATGAGAGTCCAGGTCACTGCCCTCTCTGCTGGGAGTAGCTCTTTGGACACCAGGAGGTGGCAGAGATATTGGCAGCACAAAGGGGAAACAAACTGCACATGAAAACTAGAGTGTGCCTGTAAGTCATGTCACTTTTTGTGTCTGGGTTAAGACCTTAATTTTGGCTTCCGTTACATGTATTTTTTTTTGACATGAGTATCTCTGTTTTCCCATCTCTGCTTATGGAATAAAAGGTCTCCCTAGGCAGAGGAAATGGAATATGTCATCCTGAAAAAAAGCACTGAGAGTAACACATGCAGTATTTCTTGTTATAAACTTGCATAAAAATCCAGTGTGACAGTCAATCCTGTGTAATATGCAGATTATAGTAGATTAGTTAGTTCTAATTTGACATAGCCTGTTATCCCTGAAGCAGAGATTCCTGCTTCCTCTGTTCCAGAGCATTCCTTAATTCTGTTTCAAAGAGTAATCAATAATATGACAGCGGTCGTTGGAACAAAAAGAGAAACATACCTAAAATTAACTACAATTTTAACAGATAAACCATGTTTTCACTACGAGTTTGTCACCCTGCTCTTAAGAAAACTTGTGGTCTTGTGTTCACTTATTTTCAGCCCTAGACAATTGTGCTGTGCCCTGCTAATAGCAAGAGTTTGGCTCCAGTTGTGCAACTGTGCACTAATTGCCTGCAAATCAGAATTAGATGTGAAGATGCCAATGAGTTTCCTTCTAGAAAAAAAAAAAAAAGTAATGAGAGTCATTCTCTTTCCCCCAAAATTACTGTCATTCAATTTGACTGAAATATTCCCTCCTCCACCATGCATTATGCCCAACCAAGCAGGAGTTAATAGCATTCCACTGATATAGCAAATTACTTTTTACTGGGGATGACACAGCATGCTTAAAAAATTTTGCCCCCACTTCATTTTTTCCTATTCTTCCAATGTGATTCACCCTCCTACACCTTTCTTTCCATTGCCTCATGAGTAATTTCTCTTTATCTCCATCAAGCAAATGTAATGCTGTATAAAAGCTGGAAACAGCTGCTTTTGTACTGTAGTTACTATTAATAAGTCTCTGGTGTTAACATTTCTCTGATCAACACATCCAGATTTTTCCCTTCTGAAATGTAACGTTCAATTTGTAAAAAAATGGAAGAAGATACAGATCAGACATTTATAGTTTTTCATACCTTGAGCAGGATCTCAGATATGCCCTTTCCTTTGGTCCATCATTAGTAAAAGCACATTGCATGTGCCCACCCTTTTCAAGGTAAACATCATTCCTGCTCTTAAGTGATATTGTTGCCCATGTAATAGAAGCAGTGTGAGAAAACCTACCAGCTGACACAACATGTATGTTGTCAGCTTTCTCTACAGTTCAGGACATGGAAGGGGTGCTCCATGGAACAGGAGGTGCAGCAGACTGGGATGGTCACAAGGAAAAGACATTTGAGATGTGATCAACGAAGGCTGGCAATGTGGTAGCTGTGGTAAATGAAATGGAAGCCACTCATGGGCTATTTTCACTTCATTTAATGGCAGACATACAAAAACAAATCAGTGGTCTCCCTTTGTGGTTAACCCATGGGTAAGACCACCTGTGGAGGTTTCTCTCCCTTCTGTGGGAATATGCACTAAAGGAATTCCACTTTGCACTGTACTAAAGTGAGAAACACCTGTGCAAATTTCTAGACCCTCAGTCCTGACAGAGAGTAGACAGTTTATGTAAATGCTCCACCTTTGTTTGACTAACTGGATGAATTTGTGTGCTTCACCAGCTCTGAGGGGAGCACTGTCCCCCTGAAGTTTCCCTTTTAACCAATGCTGATGGGAGGCAGGGAAAGCTGGAAAGTATAGGAGCTCACACTGCAAAGCTTTTTATGCAATAGGCAAATGCTTAGAGTGATACATATGTACATGCCTTGGGCTGAAGGCCTTCATGATGAGTTGGAAAGGGACATTTAATTACTCCATATAAAAATGAATAATTAAGTGCATTTGTATTTGTGATTCCAAGACTTTTGTACTGATATAACAATGTGGAGGGACAGTCAAATCAGAAGAGCAAGTCAACAGTTGCCCTGTTATTGCTGTGCCCTTGTGCTAAGCCTTTCCTGTATACCCTCCAGAAGTTTTCCACCACTTGTTTATTTGGCAAGCAAGAGAGATAAACAGGTGCTGCATGCATGTTTTAGGCTGTCTTCACTGACTTGAAGGTGACCATCTTCAAAAACAGCTCAATCTTTCCTGTCTCAAATACAGGACTTGTCCAGTGGGACACAGCAGCACTTGAGAAAAGTCAGCAATGGCTTTGTGGAACCGTGCCAGTTACACCAGCACTCAAGAGCACACATTGCAGGCATGGGAGAGAAGAGTAGCTCCAGCATGCTTCTGATTCAGGTCCTTTGCAGCACATGGAAAATGGTTATGCTACTCCTAGAAAAGCCTTGGAAGCAATAATGAAGTTGGACGGCAAAAGATTTCTACCTTGTTTTTGAATATAAAAACAACAGGAGGATTCCAAATGTAATAAGATTGGGTTATTAGGAGGGATTAAACTTAGATTTTTTTCTGAGTCAGACTCAGCTGAAACAACTTCAGAAAGATTGAAGGTCCACCAAGGAACTCTGAAGATGTGGAAGGGCCATCTGCTGCTGGAAGTTCCAGATACTCCTTCCAAAGTACAGCAGCAGGGGTTGCAAGCAAAAATCCTTGTATTTATTGCTTTGGAAAATTTTCAGAAGAAGCCAGGTTGTGGCTGCCAGACTGAATAAGGGATGTATGAAATTTCCCCTGTGCCACAATGCTACTTCTGCTACATATAAAGTCACAGAATTACTAGGATTGGATTGGAAGGGACATTAAAGATCACCTAGTTCTAACCCCCTGCCATGGATAGGGACAACTTCCACAGGTTGCTCCAAGCCCTGAGCAACTTGGCCTTGAACAATTCCAGAGGTGGAGCATTCCTATGGAGGTTCCTATGCCTCACTGCCCTCGTGGTAAAGAATTTCTTCCTCACATCTAATCTAATCTAACCCTGTCCTCTTTAATTTAAAAGCCATTCCCCCTTGTGCCATCACTACACACCCTTGTAAAAAGTCCCTCTCCAGCTTTGTTGTAGGACCATTCAGGTACTGACTGGAAGGCTCCCCAGAACTTTCTCATCTCCAGGGGGAACAGCTCCAACTCTCTCAGCCTGTCTTCACATTAGTGCAAAGGAAAAGCTAAAGGGCTGGTTAGAGAGAGCTGAGCTGGCACTGAGCAAGCTCCTGTATCTTCATGGAAAAATCCAGTGTATGCATTTCTCCCAGAAGCAGAAGAACTCTGCTGACTTGTTCACGCACCTTCCTGAAATTAGCTTAAGGGTCTTCTACAGCATAGAATGTGGAGAGCTCCCCAGCATCCTTATATCCCACTCCCTTGCTTTAATTAGCCAGGAACAATATTGTCCTGCATTCTATACTGCATACAGAAACCTAAGCATTGCTTGTAACCCTGCTGAAGATATTTGGAACATATTTCAATGTATTTCCAAATTTTATGATCTTGCAGCTGGTTTGCAAGCATAGATAAGAGGTAAGCAACAATTAACATGCCAGATGGACTTGTATTAGTTGTATTTAGGGCTGATAGGCATGATTCTGAAGATTGAAAAGCAATTTTTGAGGCTGCTTCTTCAGTTGAATTCCTGTTCCTTGTGCAGGATAGAGACTAAACAAGGTGGGCGTGATTTCTAAGAGCTTTGAGTGACTGAGCTGAGCTGTATTACAAAAATAATTGAGGAAAGTGCGAACATGACTAAGGAAATACAAGTTAAGTGAGGGAAGTGATACAGGATAATAATTTATTATCTCTTAAATGTGTGTAGTATTCAGTAAGATTTTACATTTATGTGAAAAGAGTCTGAATGTAATTTTTTTTTTCATTTACATTCATGTATTACACTGTTTAGAAATACAACGTGTATTAACACATTTAATAGATGTTTTGCAGAATATGCAGAATGGAACTTATTTTCTCTTCCAAAGATTTTGGAAAGTATAAGTGTAAGAAGTGTAATGAAGAGGTGGATTGCTGAGAAAAAACAATAAATTATATAAAAGCAGTAAAAAGAAAAAAAAAACAGATTACAGGATGGGAATGACAATATGACTGAGAAATGAAGAGGAAAACAGAGAAACATGATAAGGAGGTGAAGTGAAATGAGAAAAAACAAAAGAAAAGTGAAAGTTCAGGAAAAATATAACATGTAGAAACTAGCAGTATATTTTAAACTATTGTAGGGAGTACAACAAGGAGGAGATGTCTTCCAGCAGAATGGTTTTTTGGCTTGACTACAGGGCACTGCTTCCTTCAAGGGTGACATACTGTGACGCAATGTGTACTTCACGATTGAGGTCTCCAAAACTGGTTAACCTCACCACAATGCATTGCTGACCTCTCAGCCAGAACCCACTAAGCCAATGCAAGGACTAAGAGTGGAACACATTTGACCACATCTGTCTGGCCACAGAACACTGCCTCTGTATGTCACAGACAGGAACGGGTCCTGCCTGTTGGAGAGATGGATCTTGAACTAGAGCAGATGAACAAAATTGGTGTGATGAAAAACATCTGGCTGGAAATCTAAACATAGGTTAGGTGAACTTCATCACCCTGACTTCAGCAGACCCTGGCATGATTTGAAGGAAAAGCTGTGTGTGAAGATTTGTTAAAGCATTTTTAGTCACCACTGCATTCTGCTAGGGCTAGTGTAAGTGAGCTACTACTGTATATAATCAAACCACAACTAAGCCTTTGGGGAGATGCATCTGTAAACAAATAATGAATGGCTTACATTCTATGTCTCTTTTCTTCTCATATGCCCAAGAATGAGCATTGCAATCAATTTTTCTAATGGATTTTTTTTAATGGAAATGCACTTGTTCAGTCAAAATGGCTTTTCCATTAGGTGCAAAACCCTATTTCACTGACTTTTCTTGAGTTAAGAGGACCACTGGCACTTCATAGGAGACTTTGGGTAATATTTAGGAGAGACACAGCCATACTGGCAAATGCTGAGGAAGAGGGAGTTTATTTCTTCCATTTCTGCTTTTCTGTAATTCTTTAGTGAGATCAAGTTGTTGGCTTCTTTGCTTTGTTCTTTCATATACATCTGGAGACAGATCTGCTGGAGGCAGATGGACCTCTGACAACAGTAGGTTCAAAAGCTCTTTGGCCACTTCCAAAGAATATCAGGAAGCCAGAGGCTGCAAGCAAACTCCTCCAGTTGGTCCATGCTGACTTTGAAGCTGGTATCATGGGCAATCCTGCGTTACTAAAACTCTGACTTATGAGGATGATAAACGGATGTGTGGATGAGAACAAAGGGTTGCTAACTCAGCACAGCACAGGGCTAGCTCTGCTTTGCTGTGTGCTTTCATGGCCCTTGTGTGCCTGCTGACTTGCAACTTTCCTAGGTTAGCTATCCATATCACTTTGCTTTTCAGAGGGCAGACAAAACCCTTAGGCATAACTTGAGGCAACCATCAAACTGTGTCCAGAGTCTCTGTCAAACCCTGATGAGTGGGCACTGCATTTTGCATCTGAAGTTACATTAATAACTCATTACCTGACTTAAAACTAAGAAACTACAGACAGGTAGTGAAGACTGTTGAAGACATAAATGAATAAATCTGGGTAAGGAGTACTGTACTGTGAAAAAGCAAGAGTTATTTTCAGCTTGTCTTTAGCAGCTCATGTTTGTCAACAGCTGCTGGCTGCTGGCAAAGTGGCATCAGTGAGGGGACCTGCAGTCCCATAAAACTGATATGAGTTTTAGGAAGAGGGGGCAATTAGAAAACCTTTTAAAAACACCTTCTCCTGCAATCAGTAGTGTTAATCACTGATTTTTGAATAGCCAGCTGAAGGCATGCTGCTGCTATTTGCAGTTTCCTCCTAAGACTGAATTTAAAATGTGGCTGAAACCAGAGTTCTTACCCAGTCGCCATTGCTAAATTCAACAGGAACTCATGAACTTGCATCATTCTGAGAGCCAGGCTGTGCCCAATCACAGGTGGGAAGCAGTGTTCTTACCTAGAGAACAGAGAAGCTTTAAACCAAAATCAGTCTATACTATGCTAAAATTAAAGTAGTTCATGCTTTCCTATGTTGAATAGCTCCTTACCCTGATAGAAAAGTATCTTTGAAATCTCTGTGACCTGCAGAGATTGATCTGCAGTGTTTCCTAACCACAGAGTATCTCTTGTCCTTGAGTGAATTTACAGAGCTGAGGGAGGTACAATGCAAAGAAAAATGTGCTTGCAATCCCACTTACACCCTGACCATAGGGTTTCTTGAATGTATCAATGTATCTCAGGGAGACTGAATGCATTCTGTAATGTCTCTAAGTCTAAGCAACTATCAAGATAATTATGGATAGTTCACCATTTCCTCCCTGTCAGGAAGGTGAGGGCAGTATTTGTACTACCAATCTCCTATGTCATATCTTAGTGAGTAAAACATAATTAGACATGAGGGATTTTTACTTAGTGACACCTGGTTCTGGCAAACCCCCATTTTATAAACTATAAACTATTCCCTGGAGGGTGGAAAAAGGAAAAAGAAATGGGAATAAAAAGCATGTTGGCTTAGCTCTGATATTTGAGTCAAATTACTTTTTTTTTTAATTAATCTGCCCGATTTCCTCATTAGAGTGTCACAGATTTTTGAACAGCATTGGTTTTGTCCCAGAACTTATCTCACATTTATTTGCAAGTATCACATTAATGCATTAAGGAACTGTTTCATTTTGTGCTCGCATGGTGAAAAAATAACAGATTTGTAATTCCCTCTGCAATCCTTTATAATGAGAAATACTTCAGGAATAGGCAATTTTAAAGAACTTTAATTGCTTCTCCCTCTAGCAAAAAGTCTGCAATCACTGATGAAAGGGCCCTCCTTTACTGTTAATGAACAGTCAGCAGTGCAAGCTCCTCCAGCCATCCAGTGTAGAGGCCATTGACTCATGCCAAATATTCTGGTACTCTTACCTACCTGTTGAGAGAGGAACAGCATCCAGAAACAACCACTATTTCCATTCCTGAAACTTTGAATTATTCCAAGTCAGTTTTCTCACATTAGCCCCTTGTAGTGGGTTTGCTTGGCAAGCTTTTGGTAGTAGGGCTTCTACAGGGGTGGCTTCTGTGAGAAGCTGCTGGAAACTTCCCCCATGTGCAACAGAGCCAATGCCAGCAGGCTCCAAGAGAGGCCAACTGCTGGCCAAGGCCAAGCCCAACAGCAACAGCAGTAGTGCCTCTGGGATATAGTATTCTAGCAGAGGGAAGAAAATATATTGTGCAGAGCTAATTGTGGTCAGAGACAGCAACAGTAAAAAAGAGCCAAAGGAGAGGAGTGAGAACATGTGAGAGGAACAGCCCTGCAGACCCAAGGTCAGTGCAGAAGGAGGGGCAGGAGGTGCTCCAGGCACCAGAGCAGAGATTCCCCTGCAGCCCCTGGTGCAGCCCATGGTGAGGCAGCTGTGCCCCTGCAGCCCATGGAGGTGCAGGGTGGAGCAGAGATCCACCTGCAGCCCCTGGAGGGACCCAGCCAGAGCAGGGTGGTGCCCAAATGAGGCTTTTTCCCTGTGGGAAGCCGGAGCAGGCTCCTGGCAGGACCTGTGGGACTCAGGAGAAAGGAGCTCACACTGGAGCAGGTTTGCTGGCAGGACTCGTGACCACATGGGGAACCCAGGCTGGAGCAGCCGTTCCTGAAGGACTGCAGCCCATGAAGGGACCCACGCTGGAGCAGTTCATGGAGAACTGCAGCCCCTGAGAAAGACTCAACCTTGGGGAAGTTTGTTGAGCCCTGTCACCCATGGGAGGGACTCACACTGGAGATGGGGAAGGACTTCTCCCCCTGAGGAGGAAGCAGTGGCAGAAACAACATGTGATGACAACACAGCTGAGCAGAACCCCCATTTGCAGTCCCCCTGCATCCCTGTCAGGGAGGAGGTAGAGAATAGGGATTAAAGTTAAGCATGTGAAGGAGGAAGGGATGGGAAAGGTGTTTTCAAGGTTTGTTTTTGTCTGTCCTTATCTCAGCCCATGAACTTTTCACTCTATTTTCTCTCCCCTGCCCAGCTGAGGAGGGCAGTGACAGACTGGCTTTGGTGGGCACCTGGTGTCCAGTCAGGGTCAACACCCCTCTTCACCAGGAGAAACTTCTTCTCCCAGAGGAGATGACATTGCAGTCTGCCAGCCAGATATTGGGGCTAGTTTTAAATTTTATGCATGGGAATGTGTAACAGGAGAGATCCTCCAGCTGGAGTGGAACCAGAATTACCAGCCTAAATACACTTTTGCAAAAGGGAGGCAGTACCTTTGCTTTGATTTTAGACTGAGTTGCTTTATGCTGCTTCTTAAAGGGATAAGGGAAGAAAAAAACTTAAAGACAATTATCAAAGAAATTTTTTGCTCATTTCAGCTGAGTCATACTGGGTACGACACCAGACATGAATCAATCCCCTGAAAAGAGATGTCAAAAAATACATTCAAAATCCTTCCCACCCTTCCTCATACAGCTCTGACTTGCCATGCTGGCAATATTTGCAGATAATGAATTTTTAGAGGAAAGGTTATAAGAATCCATGTGTTTTTTTTACCAAAACCAGGTGCTGGATCCTTTCCCTTATTATCAACCTCTCTGAGCCACCAAGAATTCCCTGCATTAGGTTTGCAGACTTTTTTTCTTCAGCTCTTTCAATTTTGTAGCCCAGTGGAATAGGGTACCTCAGTTATAAATTATCTTGCACTGTACTCCAATGTTTTTATGAAATTTACATCTCTCTGAGCAGTGTTCAGTTGCCAAACTGCTATCTCCTTTCTCTGGCCCAATTAATTTAGAGACAATCAATTTAATCCTTGAATAGTCTGAACAGATGCTTGCCTCCCTCCAGATCCTGTCCATCTTTCTCTGAAGGATTTTCTGTTGGTGATACATGCTGTGTGCCATGTTGCACATTCAGGGCTAGCATTCTGGAAGAATGGAAGTTCATGTATTGCAAGAAGAATTTGTGACAGCACCTCAGATAGCAAATAAGAGAATGTCCTCATTTGCACAAACTTAAGCCAGGGTTAAATTCAACATGTCCCATAGGATTGACACAGGACTTGTACAAAACCAATGTAATAGCATTCATTTTGCTTAAATAACTGTTTACAGAATGGCTTTTCACACATCTTGCTACATATTTGTGTGGCTGAATCATTGAGGAGAGAGGAAAGGAGCCAAGACAGTTTTTTTCCTTGAGTCATTAAAAAAAAAGCTATGAGGCATTTCATCAAGGGAAGTTGGTGAGTTCCTGTGCTCTACAGCAGTACTTTTGAAAGTATGAATCTACTGTCAGTACTTAAATGAACAGTGTTCTCAAGCTGAACCTTTCAAAAGGAATTTTAAAGAAGGAATTGGTCCAGAGCCAGAAGGAGAGCAGAAAAAAGGAAGAGCCACAGAGTAAAAAAGCAGCATGAGGCTCTGCAGTGGGAAGTATTGTGTGTAGCATTAGAACTGGTGACATTTATTCAGCAATAGCATTTAAAGGATGTAGTCAAAGGAAATGGCACTTTGAACCAGCCTTGTGACCAGATTTAACTGGTTACTACTGGTTACAATCCCTGTCCTATGCTTGGATCCCATCTTCTAAAATCCTGTCCCTTCATAGAATCACTGTTAAAGATATGGCCAGGGAGATGACTCCTCAGTTAGCACCACATCCAAAATAGACTGGAAATGGGAAAATTGGTTTAATTTATTGCTAGTTAGTGAAAGAGAAGGAAAATGAGAAAAAAGAACTCTAAAAATCTTTCTTTTATCTCTCCCTTCTTCCCAGGCTCCCTCCTGATTTTTCTACCTCTTCCTCCAGAGTGGCACAGGGAGCTGGGGAATGAGGGCTGCATCAAGTTCATTGCATTCTTCATTATCATGTCTCTGCCACTCCTTTCTTTTCAGGGACAGGACTCCTCACACCCTTCCCCTCCTCCAGTGTGGGGGTCCCTCTTATGGGAGGCAGTCCTCTAGGAACTTCTCCAACTTGAGTCTTTCCCATGGGACACAGTTCTTCACAAACTGCTCCAGTGTTGGTCCCTGCTTTAGTGTGGGCTTCCTACGGAGTCACAGCCTCCTCTGGGCATCCCCCTGCTCTGGTCTGGGATCCTCCAGGGGCTGCAGGTGGATCTCTGCTCCACCCTGCACCTCCATGGGCTGCAGGGGCACAGCTGCCTCACCATGGGCTGCACCAGGGGCTGCAGGGGAATCTCTGCTCTGGTGCCTGGAGCACCTCCTGCCCATCCTTCTGCACTGACCTTGGGTCTGCAGGGCTGTTCCTCTCTTATATTCTCACTCCTCTTCTCTGGCCACTGTCCAGCATTTATTCATTTTTCTTCGGCATTTTATCACCACCATTGCTCAGCTTGCCCAGTGGCAGGTCATTCTTGGAGCCAGCTGGCATTGGCTCTGTCAGACATGGGGAAGCTTCTGCAAGATTCTCACAGAAACCACCTCTGCTGATCCTCTGCTACCAAAAGCTTACCATGAAGACCCAGTGTACCCACACAGACACAGATATGTGCATGTCTGTTAGATTAGTGTCTGGGAAAGTTCCTTGGACTGTCTTTGTTCTCACCTCTGATTTTGCTGCAGGACTGTCTTTTGCATATTGCATCTTCATTTTCAGTAGTTGCACTCACTTATCACTGGCCTCAATAGAATTCAATACAAGCTATGTCATTATTTTCTATTTGTGTTGCTTTTAGGACTAATAACAAAGCCTAGGACTGATATAGTCAGGCACTGGAGAAATGTTTAATAGTGTTCTTACATCCTAATAAAGTTCAAGACAAAAAACCCCACCTATAATTTGAAGAGATAAGGCATTTAAATGTGGCAATCAGAAGAGTTGAGAAAGTTACAGCGGCAGAGGGAAGAGATTAATGGCTAAATTTTCACAAGATTGTGAATTCTCTCTTTGGGATCTGAAGGAAGTGGCAGAGCTATATAAAACTATTGAGAACAACTGCCTTAAAAATTAAGTGTTAAGTGACATACTAACATCTATCCAGAAATTAATAGAAGAGCTGAATCCAGATTTTCTGACTCCTAGATAAATACCAACCCATAAATCCTCTCGGTAGAATCGAAACACCAGTCAAAATTCCTATTATCTTCAATGAGCAAGTTTCCATTCTCAATTTCCCCCCATATTTCACACAATACATCACAAATATCCCAGGTATAATGTATACAAGATAGGAAAAAGATCCTTCTTGGAAGTCATCCTGTGCCTTAGAGTGCAAAATCCCTGACAATAAGAGCACTGTTGTTGTGAACCACTCCCATTGATTTTAACACAATATAAACATTAACGTTGTTTTCTGCCTCCTTGCTATGTTTCTGTGCATCCATCAGGAAGCCACATGCAGGCGACATCTTCAATAAAAAAAAAGCAAGATACCAAACTATTTAATCTTACAGCTTTAGCTTACCTGTATTGGGGAATATGGTTTGTTCTGGATAGTATCCAGTAGTTTTGTTGTTTGTCAAAAAGCTGAGAAATTTCTTTAGATAAAGAATAAAATTGATTCACTGGCAAAAAGCAATTTAACTTCTCCAGCCCAGAAAACTTCAAAATGTCATATTTTGCTGAGAGAAGAACATGACAAAGAGGAAAACTGAATAAAAAACAAATATAGGACATCTTTGTGATGAAGATGAGAAAAAAAAGAACTTTCCTTAGAGGACAATCAGGAAGACAACAAAGAACCTTCACCTTCTTTCCCCAAAAGCATCAAACATTTTGGAAATGTGCTGAGCACAGGCCAGACAAAACAGTTTCTTGATAGTTTGAAATAAACTTTTAAAACATCTTTTTCGGGTATTGGGAATATTCTTATCACCCAATGCTTGCAGTCAAGACTTTGCTAGTCTTGCCCAGCCTCCCATTACCTTAAAACAAAATGTTGCACACCCTTCCATCTCAGGTTAGGCATTGTACATGATACAAAACAACCTCTCTGCAGCTTTGGACTTTACCCTGTTTTCATTCTGCCTCAAATTACCACTGCTGCCAAAATTTATTATGATTTCATCTGAAGATTTCAGCTAAACCTGAACTGGGTTTAAATGATGTAGATTTTGGGATTGAGTGAACCGAGTGTGCTAATTTAAACTCACGGTCCAGAAAAATTTTAGCTGCACTTGTGGGCAACTTTCTTCCTTATGAGGACATTCTGCAATGGCTTCATCATCATCCCAGTCTGTAATAAGAAAAGTTTGAGCATCATTATTTCATTGGCCTCCAGTATCTAACATTTTATTTCTGGGAGTTTATTGATGTCTTGGAGTTGCAGTCATTTCTCCTTGGCAATTCCAGCTTTCAACTTAAATAGTACTGTACTCATAGCAAAGTGATAATGACAGTATTTTTAGTCAACATTGGATATGAAATCTTATACTGTTATGATAATTTTATGTTAAGTCAAATAAATATTCCTCTGCTAAATTATTTTTAAATATCAAATAAATTAATGCACAATAAAAATTAATTTAGCTGCACCTAAAATTGAAAACAAGGAAATATAAAGGGAAAAATAATATTTATTTTTTTTTAATCAGCACCTATCCATTTAACTGTATTGATTTTATATCTCATCGGTCAAGACATGATCTTCACTCTTTCTTGAAATATCTCAGATCTGACTTGTGCATTCTCAGAGATTTTTCTCTTTTGAAGTAAAGAACTGGAGGAATTGCCAGAGGGAAGATTCTACTACTGTCTTTATAGAAGTTTGTACAAATGAGCTGCACCTTTGTCTTTCCACTATGATTAGCTGAGATGGAGTCCTGGAGAATCTGGACCAGCTTGGGCATCCTCAGGGTGTCCTTGGGGCAGGGACCAAGCTCAGTGGTAGAGGACAAACACAAGTGGACATGAGACATCGTTCTACACTGTGAATTAGGAGTTGCAAGAAGTGGTTGGAGACTTTGAGCCTCAAAGTCCTTTTTGTAGGATACCTGGCACTATAGGTTTTGCCACGGAAGAACCAGGGCTGTAGCTGCCAATCATCTTGCACTGGCATCTGGAGGTGCTGAAACCCGGTTTCAGTGGGTGGGACACGCTGCTGTGCCATTTGGTGCCAGTGCACATAATGCTGACTACTCTGTTCTCTCACCAGCATTCTGCTCTCACTGTGCATTTGCTCCACTTTGCTGCTTCCTTTTTTGCTCTGTCCCTTTTTTTTATTTTTTCAGCAGGGCTCACATTCAGCTACCACTGCAAAAGCTACCAAGAGACACTCAAGCTCATGAAAGCTCAAGAGTCTCCAGTAAATTCTTGTTGCCTTACATAGCATGCACATAATTATACATAATGACTTATTTACACCTTATCAAATCAATTTGCCATGTAAACCTGAACTACAGTATAGTGCTAATTAAATAGGAAAAATATTTTAAAGGGGATTTCAGGGCAAACAAACAAAAATCTCCAACCACACAGAAGGGTGCAATGTATGTCATTTATTTTCTTTTATGGACAGTGCAGATATCTATGCTTAAGTTACCTTAGAAATGATTATTTATCGATGTTGTTTTGAACCATGCTAAGCATATTCACAGCTCCCTATAATACATACAGAAAATCTGTGTATCACTACAGAAGAGACAAAATGAGTGGCTAATTCACTGACAATATCTTTCTAGAAATCTGGGTTCAAATACTACATTTTCACAGAGGAGGCAAAAGATGTATATTACAAAACACACCTGTCTGCTTAGCATGGTGACAAATGCCTGGCATATATTTAAAGAGGAGATTGGGAAGATGATTCACTGCTCAGAAAAGTGAATTGCAATGAGATTTAATAGTTCTATACTGATGATTCCCAAGGGATGTTTTAAGATCTAAATGTCAACTCTGTATCTGCAAAGAAGAGGACATCCCTGAAAACTGGGCATTAATCCTTTGATTCCACTACAGTTACTGGGCAACCATAAGTATTGCCATGAAGGTAAAAAATGTGTAAGCAAATAAATCTAATTTTTAATTGCATTTTTCTCAAGACATTTACATTTACTTCTCTATTATTAATAACATTGCTGAAAATGTATGTGTCCTGCAATGTCTTTTCATGTGAGGATGATAAACTTAGTGAACACTTTTCCGCTCTAAATTCTCTCCTGCACTGTAATCAACATCAGGGGTTTTATTTGCATTTCTATGGCTTTTTCATTTCCAAATCTTGCTCACTAATTTAGTCAATTAGTGCATGTCATTGTACACCAAGGCCAAGGAGATGCTTTTTTTAAATGCAACGTAGAAAATCATTAACCCTCTTACTTTCTAGTTACAGTTAAAATTTTCGCATATTTTCATGGCACATTCAGTTAGAAAACTGTAAATTTCCCATGGAAAAGTTTAGCTATGGCATGTTGCCAAGCTAATTGTTTGGCCGAATACAGGAACAAGATGAACAAGCCAAGTAATCATACTAGAACACAGTGGTCCCAAAGAAAGCTCTGTGTTTACAGGGACCTGCATCTTCCAAAGTTAATTTGGAAAGGTTTCCTACTGTGTATTTCAATAGAAAACAAAATGCAGTTTCTAATTTACTTTCCCTCAATAAGAGTCTTAAAATGTTGACAAGTGCTGTAAATGTCATCTGCTTGGGCTGTGCCCTGTATACAGTGATAATACAGGAAATTTCTTGCAGAAAATTCTAAAATCTTTAGCATTAATCCAAAATCAATGGAGCTCCCTCTGCAGAACTGGGTGGTTTGGGGGTTTTATTTTGTCCACCTAAAATGTGCTATTGTGTCAAATTTTTTTTTTCTAATTAAACAATATTGGAGAGAAGACAGAATTAGGAATAAAACTGGCACGCGCCCGAGCGTGAGCAGAATAGGGATTCAATTTACTAACCAGCCCATCACACTTAGGGCTTAGGAAAAAACTCATTGTTTTCAAAGAAGTTCAGATTTATTTCTCTTTTCTGGAAATCTCAGATTTGGAAAATCTGTATGAGAATTCCATACCATGATATTGCTAAGCATCTGGAAAACAGAGAATTCTTCTCTTGATAGATAAGTCTGGGCTCATAGCTTGGTACACCTACTGATGGGCCAAACTTGTCAGCTTCTTAAATATGTCTGACTCTTCCTATCCTTTTAAAACTTCATCACTCATAAAGTCAAAAATCTTCTTGCAACCTCCTTTCCCTCCTTTATAAGCACTCAAAATCCCTGATGCACACACCTCTCTTTTCTGTGGTGATTTTGCTGTGTCTCTTTGTCACAGTGCTTATTCCACATATTTATGGAATTTTGATTCCAGCTTCAGGTAGCTTTCACCCTGCAGAATATAAATTTTATATTAATATATAAATGTATACACATAAAGTATATTTTCCTCCATTATCTCTAATTGTGTTGCTTTAAACACAAAACATGTGTCACAGGTGCAGGGTATGATACTTGAAACCAGGCCAAGCAGTGTGCTAGGCAGATGGAGCTCAACTTTGGTCACTGGTAGGCTTTTTTTGTTTTTTCTTAAAGATTTTGCAGGTGTAAAAGAGGTCTCAATTTTAATAGTAATCCTGAAGAGATTTGTGTTCAAATGTGATGGGATCAGATGTGAGAACAGAACCTGGTCTGCTGTCTTCATTGGCCTTAAGGGAAGAAAGAAATTGGTGCCTATTGCTCAGGTTGGCACTTAAAAGAGTCAGAAACATTGCCAATAACACATTTGGCCTGAGGATACAACAGTTCTTCCGAAACACTGATAATTAGTCTCATGACACTCTTCTTCTGTAGTTGGTGCAAGCTTTTTTATGCTTATTTTACAAAATACAGTGAAACACTGAGGGTTAACCTGTCACTCCAAGAGCCTTCAAATCCATGGCAGAAATGGAAATGGAATTGCCCTGACTCTTACCTAATGTCAGGGCCTATTGCAGGAAGGAAAACCTGAGATTCTGAGTGATTCAGAGCATGAGTGTGACAGTGTCATCATTCCAAGGGTCCTGTTGAAAACAAAAGAAATACCGAGAATGGACCATCTGCAGGTGTCTCGCCAAAATCAGCAAGGAACAACCCTAATGCCATCTGACTTTTTCTTTCCTGAGAAGCCCAAGTTCTGTTTCCTGTGAAGCCTGAGCAAGATTTTTAGAAGAACCATTTAGTGCAGGTCAGCACTGTATTATTTATTAATGTACTCACCATATGAAAGAATGAAGTCAAAGCAGCAAGAGTATTCTCTAGGTTTGGCCTGAAAATTGCCCTTTCAGAAAAACAAAACAAAACAAAACATAATCCCCAAAATAAATTAAAAGAACAAAACACAAGAGCAATAAGGTACTCTAGGGGAAAGTTTTATAAGTCCATTACTGTACACGCCTCAAGGCCTTAAGGGGAAAAAGGTCTTGTTGATGTGCTTGGAATAGCAATGGAAAATATGTCCACTTGTTCTTTACTGCATAATTAAATGCTCTATAAATTATTGACGTACCATGATGGCACATGAGAGAATATAAAAAAAAAAAGTATTACATGGAACCATTGCTCCAAACCAGTTGTCTCCTTTCTCAAATTAGCTGATGTTTTCACCTCCTAAAAGGAAGCTAAATGATGTATGAATGAGAGAAGGAGCAGACAGCCAGAAGCATTACAGTTAGTATTTTGCTTCTGTGTTTTTTAATGCATAAAATTGCTATGGATAGTGCAGCTTGGGGGGAAAAGTTTATTTTTGAAACTCAGTCTCAGAGAATATTTTGAAGATGTCACAGTCTTGTCCTGAATTTATTTTTTTTTTTTCTCTCCTTCTTCTGGAAATCATTTGACTTCTGAGAAATACAGGAAAGGGCAAGAATTTAAAATGAGTTACAATAATTTGTGCTCAGAGAACTTTCATCATAAAGGATTTGCTAGAACATAACTTGCTGCCTTCCACAAGGTACGATCAGAATTGTCCACTTGTTATCCATGGCCTCTGACATAAAAAGTCAAGAGATTAAGATCACCAAGAGATTTTTTTGCCTTAAACTTGTCATAGAAAAACTTAATTTTTCATAACTATTTTCAAAAGGAAATAAAAATAAATTTATTTTTAGATTGCTTTTAGCTAGAATGTTCTAATGGCTAAATACAGTGGTATTGTTTTCTGAAGCATTGACTTTTGAATCACAGACTATGGGGCACATTTCTCTGTAGAACATTTCCTCTGGGGATCTTTGTTACCAGGGATCTGTTTTGTTTACTTCTGGATATCAGTCCCTGGAGACATAGATAATGACATAGATAATGTGTTGATTATTGTCTGATTGTCTGTGAGGTTATTCAAGGACACTGGGGATATTTTGACAGCAGTCCAGAGATTATGGTCAGGCAAGGCAATGAAGACAGATAACTACTTATGCATTGCAATAGCTAAAAGAAAAGTGTTATTAAAATTAAAAAGACTTCTAATAATCATTCTAGCAATGATTTACCTTGCCCTCTGAAACAAAAAAATACGTATGTGACAATATTGTAAATTTCACAATTTGTTATTTTGATGATGCATATCAAATTAAAAAGTCAGCATTTTCAAATGCATTCAGTGACAAACAAAAAAACCTCAACACACATACACACAAAAACAGACAAAAAAATTCAGCAATAAAAGAGAGGGTAACTTTGTCTTGTGTTTATAAAGCACATGTGGAAATGACAGAACTTCCCTAAAGCATTCAGATCTTTCTGTGTTTCACTCCTCTCTGTAACAGATGCTGACTGTACACCAGGGAAAGACACATGACTTTCAGCACTGGAAGCATGGGCACCTATCCTGGTCTTATAGACACTTTTGAATACTTACCATTCTTGCTGTGGCCATCTGTCAGTGATACCCAAAGTATTCTTTCTGCTCAGATATTTTTAAAAATCTCATCCTTTTTTGAATAGAAAGAATTGCCATCTGCCTTTGTTTTCTGACAAAAACTAAATGGACAAAGTTTTGTAGTTTGTTTTTTTATTACTTTTTTTATGTAGTAAAAAATGCAGGGTCCTTTTAGATGACAGCTTGTAAGAATTTCATTTCAGGGACAGAGAAGAAAATTGACATGGAAAAAAAAAATAAAGCCCAGCATTTATTTACTGTAATTCTAACACCCCCTCTTTGTTTTTTTTTTAACAGTGATTTTGGAGAAAAAGGGGTGATTCATGTTCTTCAAGTGAGTTGGCAATAAGATCGCTGCAGTGCCAATTGTTCAAAGCCCAAGGAGAGGAGGGAGGGAGTGAGGACTGCAGCAGTGCTGAGCAGCCAGAGGGTTTCATGGATCAGTGGTTCATTCAGCACAAAGAAGCACAAAGAAGACGAGCAGAGATGAAACTGAGATAATAGCAGTTTTCCACTTATTTGTCACAAGGAAAATTAATTCTCCTGGAGAATTTTTTGAGGATGGAGGGGGAAAGGTAGTGGAGTTAACATCCTGATTGGAATTTGATCTCATGTGTGCAGGGGTGAAAGAGAGGAGAGCCTAAGTTTCTGAATTCAGGAGGCTGCAGGCAGCAAGCCTGAGATGAACTTTCAGCAACACCCATGCAGGCCTTGAGCTGTCAGAGGCTAAAATAGTGATCTGTTCTTGATTAAGGAGAGCTGAGAAATGTTACAGTATCAAGTCATGCACGACCTCATGGATGAAGTGGGTGCCTTTTCCTTGGATTAATTCATAGTAAATATTTTGGTAGTATTTTAAACATTCTTACTCCTGTGTAAGGGAATCATCACATCATTTCATGCCATGAACAGTAAAGACATCCCTTGGAGATGACAGAATCTGTTTGAGGGCTATTTCTTGTAGCACTTTTGGCACAATTTTCCCTGACTTCATAGTTTGCAAAGGAGGGTTGTTGTGGATTGATTCACTAATAGTTTCACAATGTCATTGTTTTCACAATGTCACTGGCAGGACAACCAGGTGTGTGGGTCAAGACTTATAAAGCAGTTTGAGTTACTGTAGTTTTGTTAGTAGTAAGCTGAAGATAAGTCACAAAGTGTAGATCAACAAGTTCTGGAGTGTCAACTCTGCCAAAAACTTTACTGGATGCTTAAATGGATGAAAATACAAGTTTAGGTGATGTCTTGCCAATAGAAAGTCTGAAGATTAGTAACTAACTTAAAACTCAGCAAACAGCAAATTATTTATTATAGCAAGAGTTTATTGAGTTTATTTTGCCTGTCTCTTTGCTGATTCTTGCCTTTAGCCTCCTAGTGGGGTTTTCCGGGTAAGAGATTAAGTGAAATAACTCACTCCTAATGAGCTACAGGTAATTGCAGAAATAAGTGATTACAATGAGATCACTTCTTACTGGAGAAGTACAGAATTTTGTCCTTCTTGACAGGTTAGAAGACTGAAGTCAATCCAAAATAGCTTTTAGATGCCTAAACTTTCACTGACTTCACTGGAAGTATGCGTGGGAGAGCTGAAATTAGATGACAAACACTTATTCAGTTCCTGACTTAACAGTTCAAAGGAATTATTTCACTTCTTGTTTGGAGAAGGTGATTTCATAGAGACTTCTCTATTGTGGCCTTCACCACACTGTCAGAAGCAGGTCCTACATAAGAATATACTTGTTCCTAAAACAAAGAGGCAAAACCCAGATTAAGCCTGAGAACTTTGTGTAAAGGAGTGATACGCCAAACCATGTCTTCTTGTCACAGAAAACCCTCATGCCCAGGACTCTTCAGGTGACTTGGATGTGGTCCACAGTTCTGACAGTTTTAGGGTGTGTTGTGTTTTCTGTACAGTAGCTCCTGACCACAAGATGAGTTTAATCCCTTGCCTGTGCCTGAATCTTTATTTGCCCCCAGGGTGGATGCTCAGGAAAAGCCACCTGTTGTCAGAATAACGCACATTTGGCAGACCCATGGTGTCAAAAACCAGCAGACGTAGTGATGAGGGTAGATGAATTGCCTTGCTGGGCCCAGGTGTTCCCAGGATGTGGCACGATGCTGTTTTATAAGCATACATATGAGGAACAGATTTCAGGGTGCAAATGTGAGTAATCATGTGATGATATGAACAGTTTGGGTTTTCTTTTTCTCTAGGGCCATGGATAATTTTGCTATGAGATTGAATTGGGGCCAGATGAAGAATTTGCACTAACCCAGCACTCCATCTGTCTTAAGCAGTACTTGGGCTGCTCAGAACCCTAAAGTGCTGGTGAGCCATAGAAAATACAACTAACACTGAGAGCCAGAAACAAAATATTTTTTAAAAAACATATGACTTTGACAAATGCTTTCTTGCTCTGGTTCTGTAAATCCAACACCTACACTTTAAAAATGTTTTAAATGCCCAATTCCTACACCTTGCAAATATAGAAGTTATTAAGAAGGAAAGGGCAGCCAAAATTGGGGTTGCGGGTTTAGGTTTGCGTGTTTTTTTCCCAGAAAATCTAATTCCAGAGTGAGGATGAAAATGTTTGAAATATTATGGAAGGAAGAAATGAATGCATTAAGCTGTAGGAAATTTGGACATAAATATCTTGGCTTGTATGTAACATTCATCTGCATTGGATCCAGGTTTCTGTAGCCTCAACTGGAACTGGAACACTACAGAGATGTGAAGCTTCAACATGACCATATGCTTTGGGATAATCTCTGGCATCATGTGCAAGATCGCAGCCTTCTTTAGTCCAGAATAAACCAAAAGCTCAGGATAAGACTGATTTAGAACATAAAGAACCATGAAATATTTGCTTGTCCTGTGGTGAGTGTGATTATAAGAAGACTTTAATTGATTAAGACCTCTTTAATTGCTGAATAAGCAAAGAACAAAAATATTATCTCTTCCCACAGGAGTGCACAGCTGTTGCCTACATACCTTTAATTCTCTACTTATTGTGAGGTAGATGTTTTTAAAAATTACCCTGCAGAGGTATTTCAGACGTCTCTTAAATTTTCTGATTAAATGACTAATCTATTGCAAATCATCTCATAAATTATTTTATCTTGTTAGACTTCCTACATCCTTCAGCTTTCCTTTCTAGGCACATACATCAAGAAAAATAGTACTGAATATCTGCATTTTGGGCTAGAATTAGCTTGTATGATATGCTGCAGAAATATGCTTTAGATAAGGGAAAAATATTTAAGAATTAATTCTAGGTTTCTGTATATGTGGTATTTGCTCTCCATCCTGCCCTAAGCATTGAGGTGTGAAAACTCAAAGAATGGTAATTTTAGTAAAAGTCTACATTGAAAATACAATTTTTATTTCAATCACTGTCCTGCTCCAGATATAATTGGCTTTAAAATTCTTGTTTCCTGGAACGTGGCTAGTTTTATAGTTAAAATAATCAGGAAAATGCATACATTATAAAAAGGAATAAATAAGAGTAGGGAAGAACTGCTGCTGCTGTACTGCTGTCAGGACATAGCCATAGAAATTTCACAGGTAGTTATTATTGCATTTTACATTCTGCTGGAATGAGATAGTTTTGAAATTATAATGACACTCAGATAGTAAAACTGTGTAGAGCTCCAGCATTTATAAAGCAGGTAGTAATCTTCCCTTCACTCTGATGGTGTTTGCAAAGTTGATCAACCCTCCCAGACCAAATCATTGGAAAAAAACTGTATTTCACATTGGTTCATTTTCAGTGCAGCCACCACTCTGGATGGTGCAATTAGAGGAGCAAAGGATAAAGAAGGGACAGGGAGTGTATAGGACAGAGGAAATTTTAGAAGAAATGTATATAAAAGAAGAATGTATTTCTGGTGTGGTTGAAATATTAACAGTCTAATCCAAGAACAAATAATAGTTCAGACCTAATAATTACATAAGAAAGAAAAATGCTTCAATAATAATATAATAATGATAGCTAAACAATTACAATTATTATTCTCACCCTGTTTAGTTTCTAGACCCCTTCTGCCTCACTCTTTCCTGGCTCCTCTGAATCCTAAGGTTGATGGTTTTGTTTTGGTGGCTGGGAGTGAAGGGGGAGCTTCGGCCCACTGCCAACATCTGGAAGCACAGGATGTTCATGGTGGTGTTTTCCCCTCCCTCATTTCAAGACACACATGGGGCCACATTTATATATTTACTAACATATTTTCACACCTTACTCTTTTTGACTGCTCTGCAGCTCCACGTTATATCTGAATATACGATATATGATGCATTTTACATGTGTTAGAAGTACTCCCTCTTTATTCTCTCAGTAACCCCTAAAGCCAGGTTTGGCTGGCTCCAGCTTGTCTACCTTGTGCAGGTTGTAGAGGTCAAGGAAAGCTTGTCTAGGGAAAACCCTTCCTCTGAGGCTTAACGAGGTCAGTACAAAGCTTTTGCTTTCTTAATGACAATGGCAGTACTGTTTTACAGGTCTGCATGGTAATAACTTTTCCATTTTCTGCAGTCCATTTCCATTGTGCAGCATTCAATTGTTGAATTAGGGATGTTTGAAGGCACATCCTGCCCACCCTTTTAGTATCCCACTTTGGGTCTGCTGTGAATTTTCTTTATAAGAAACCTTTCTATCAGACTTAATTCCAGGGAAGAAAAAAATTTTTCAGAGAAAGTTGACTTAAACCAGTCTTTATCTTTGCTCTTCTTTAGATCTCCCTAATTAATTGTGTGCTCCATCTCTTAAGGATCAACTGGAAAAAAAGGAGTAAAAGGAATTCACTATGTTTGTCACATATGACAAAATCCATAGAAAGGACAATCTTCTTAAATGTCTGTAGGAGACCAAGCACATGAAGGTGCTCATGTGGTTGGAATCTTATCCAAATTAGTTGGCAGGGGAACACTAATAAATCAGATTGGACAGGTAGACCTACTGTTCCTGTCATTTTAAATTAAATTAGCTTTCTTTCTGTCTGCTGAAGATATTCCAAGGCGTCCAGTGGTGAGTCACTTCATCTCAACCACCCACCCAAAGAAGAGGAAAGACAAAATGCAGATGAAAGGGAGCATAGCTCACAAAAGGCCTGTGAGTATTGAGCAGGGTTTATGTGATAAGCCCTCATAAATATAACTTCATCATAGAATAATTCTCATAGAATAGTTTAGTTTGGGAAAAAAAATGTCAAGTTCAACAGTAAAATTATGCTGAGTTTTATTATTTATTATGTCTGTGGTCCTCTGTCAGGCAAACTTATGCTAATTCCAGCACTAGAATCTTGCTCCTGCGCTACCAGCAGAGCCAGACTGGTCCTGGCAGCGTGGAGTCTGGGGCTGGCCACACACACACAGGGGGCAGCAGGCACAGCCCCACCCATGCACAGCTGTCCCTGTTCTCCCACCACTTCCCCACCTGGATGTCTGCAGCCAGACAGCCATGCCTCCAGTGTCCTGCAACAGCTCAGTACTGCCAGTTTTACCTAAATAACTTGTGTCCTAACTTTATTGGAGTGTTTTCTTAAAGATGGTTTTCACAGGGTTGTCTATAGGAAGAAAGGGACCCAGATCAGGAAAGTGTCTTGTGGTAGTGACACTTGCTCTCCAAAATGTCTTTCTTGTACACTGGTGGAAGGAAAGTGCTGTGAGACTGTGACCTGGCCCTGAGGAGGTTTGTAATCTCCCTCCCTGCCAGCTTCTGTGAGCTTTTCTTCTTGGTACTGTTTCTTGGTTAAAAGGCAATTGCAGTATTTATTCCACCAGCAATGTTAGGGAGGTAATGTTCTTTAAGCTACAAACCATGGAGATAAGCACATGATGGAAGTTCCTCCTTAAACAGAAGTTGTTGGAAGAGACAAGAAGTAGTTAGCAGCTAAGGAGTTGCACAGAGGAGTATGCAACCGGCCATGTCCTGAAAGCAAGCATTTCCCAATGCTTGTGCATCTCAGGGAGGCCTGGAATAGAGGGATCCCAGCCTGCACGGTTATTATGATCAGATAATTCAAAAACCTGGGAAGAAATGTAAATAAAGAAGGCAGATAAAAACACCTAGGAGCTAATACACAAGAACTGGTACTTTATTGGTCTGCAAGTGATGAAAAATAGTAAACAGTCATCTTAGTTTTGTCTATAATGAAAACAAATATCAAGGCTGATACTGTGCTGTCTTTATGAGCTTGGTACTGGATGGTCCCAGTAGAGCTCAGGGTGAAAATTTCAGAAGGAAATGTGTTTCTGGAATGAGGTGAAGATGGATAAAGGTGAGGGATAAAAGGGCAAAAAAACATGGAATTGATTACTTCTGATGCTCTGAGAATAATACATAAATTCTCTGATTAAAAGTGTAGAGTAATTGCAATGCACAGAGCTAATCTGTTCATCAAGCAGGATGAAATCTAACAATCACTAAGAGACTCAGGTGATGACTGGGAGCAAACCCTGTTGCTTTCTTTGAGCAACACCAGTGAATGCTGGCAAACATTGGTGATGGGATGCACTGTTAGAATCAAGGAACCTTACATACAGTAGGTTTGTGAGATTTTTTTTTTTTTTGCCACATGCTAAATATGAAAGATCCTATGTTCTTACACAATACCCAGCGACTATGCTGGCGGTTTGACAGCAGTATCCTGTTGTTTGTACACTGAAATGCTTTCAAGTCATGCTAATGACCAGTGTGCTACCAATCAGGTGGAATGGCCTGTGCCACTTCAGGTGTCTATCTCTCTGCAACAAACCAATTACTTGCAGCAGAAAACCGCCATGTGACCCACAGAAATCATGAGGAGGCATTAAGAGTACCTGTTATTTTAATTAGCCTGCTTAATTCAGAATGCTGGGTGGACAGTGTGCTGGGATAGCACCAAACACAGCATTTGAAAAGATGTGCTCTAGACTAGGCTGCATGAATGAAATGCAAGACTGAATGAATGGAATTGCCTCCAATCTGAATAATTACTGCAACACTGTTTATGGCATTCAGTGAAACAAGACTACATTTGAGTGACCCTCTGACTCTGGCTCTAGGGGACACAGAATAACAGCCACTGCAGTGGGGTGCATTTCTCTATATTGCTTGCTGATACAATCCCTAAAAGTGATTCTATCACGTCCACAAGAACAACTTCTGCTGGTGTAACTGGTGAAGGATTAACCCACGCAAGGAAAAGACTCTGTGGTCTTGTCTCTTCTTCAAGCTTTTGAGAAGTTAGCATCCAAAGTCCATGCCTTCTTTTGAGGCTCAAAAGAATACTTCACAGTTAAGGGCTCTGACTTTTATCTAGGTAGTCAAAATCTGGCTCCTGATTATTTGTGAATGTAAACTGTTCCTTGATGGTAAGTTGCTAGGGAATTATTTTATAAACTACCAGTGGCCTAACTCATTCCTGTCCATCAGTGGGGGCCCTTGCATTTGGCTGTGATGAATTTTTACCATATAATTTGAAAATCAGGCATGAAAAGGATTAGAAAAAGCATATTTTCCCTATTAACAGGATTTAGCAGTTAGGTATTAAAGCAATCAAGACTTTAATCTTTTGTTTGCATTATTATAATCTTTACAATGACCTTTTAGGTGAAAAAAAAAAGAAAATAGATCAGTGTATATATTGAATATTAGCATTTCCCTAAAATTTTATTTTCTGTCCTTGCAGTTTTTTTCCACCTGCCATCCACCGTTTTTCCTAATAGATAGAAGAAGAAATGTAAAATCATTGCATAAAATGACTTTTTCTTTGTTTTCTCTTTGTCTGTGAACATGTAGTGAACAGCTGCCCTCCTGCTCGTGATAAGAGGGCTCAGGGCTTTCGCCTCGGAAGTGAGGTATTTTAGTGCCAAGAGAGTAGGCAGACTTTTAAAAAGGCTGGGAGTTTGGGGTGCTGAATTCCCTTGAAAATCTGACCTTAGTGTTTCTATAGAAGTGTTTGTGGCCTAAGTTGAGGCTCAGCTTATTTTTTGAGTTCTTGCCAACTGCTAGAATGGAGCCATTGAAAACTCATTTTCTAAATTACCTCTTTTAAAGGCTGCCCAAGCCAACAGGAATTTTGTCTCTGTTATTGATTTATTTAAAATGAACTTAATGACTCTAACTCTGGTGTTCAAAGGCAGTCATTAATTAGCTAATGTTTTAACATAAAATGATCAATGGATTGAAGAGGATAGAAATGCAGTTAACTATTGATCGCTGGGATTAGGATATGGTAAACCATAGGAGACTTCCAGTCTGCCTCCTGTTCAAAAGCCTGCCCTTGGTTTACGGGAAACTTGAACAGATTACCTCCAGAACACTGCCGAGGGGAAAACAGTGTCCTGGGAACCAGCCGTACGTCACTTCTGTTACTCATTTATTGATTTATTTATTTTCATCTGGGCTAACATTCTTCATTGTTACAGCACACACTTCTTCAGAGCTTCCCCAGAGGAGGAAGTGTGGGGCTGACCGGAGCGCTGTGATCACCCCTCACCCCAGGCCGCGCTGTCTCCGTGCCCAGGCCGCGGTGTCCCGGGCCCGCCGCCTGTGACGCCGGCCCGCGTTCCACGGCACCGCCCGGACCTGTCGTAGCTGCGGCTCGGGTCCCTGCGGCTCCTGTCCCCACAGCCGCTCCCCGTCCCCGCCCGGGGCTGGGAAGAGGCGGCCGGGCCCCTCCTGTGCGTGCCGGGCCCCTCCTGTGTGTGCCGGGCCCCTCCTGTGCGTGCTGGGCCCGGCCCGAGCCATGGTGCTGGTGGACCTGCACGGCGCGGCCGCCAGCGCGGACCTGGCCCGGCTGCGGCAGCACTGGTGGCTGAACAAGCACCGCATCAACAGCTACAACCCGGACAAGCAGTAAGCACAAACAGCAGCCCCTCCGCCTGTTCAAAATGTGGAATTTGTCAAAATTATCTGAGTCAGGGCGGGTTTTTTTAAATGTATGTATTTTGCCTACTTTCAAGCGTAAGCATCAAGAAAAGAGACAATCAGTGGAACAGGCAGCAGCTAGCATCTCTTAGCCAAGGACATCCTGGAACTAACAAGCATTAAGGATGTAGTAAATCAAGATATTATTGTGCTAGTAGAACAGACAGCAGAAGCATCCCTTAGTGAAGGAACATGTGTAAAGGCTGTAGTAAATCAAGATGTTGATGTATTTCTGTATATACACATTACCAGTTTGGCAAAAGACTCAAGGTCCATCTATGCTGTAGCTGTATTGTCTTCATTATAATGCTAAAAATCACATCTACAGGTTAAAAAGATCCCTGCCAAGGTGAAGACCCCTCCCCTAAGCATGCATAGAAGTTAGCTGTGGTTCCATAACTTGTATGGAGAATATTAACCAAGCATAGTAGAGGAGCTATACTTGGAAAGTTATTAATTCTGAACTTCTATGTATAAATAAAACCATGGAAAGTCTGGTGGGGTGTGTTTTATTTATGAAATACCATTGAGCACCCAGGCATGTGTAACTCTGAAACACATAATCAGTGTCTCCCTCAAGTGTGCAATTCTTGGCTTGCTGAACGCAAGGTAACAAACCAAATTTTGCAGAGAACACACCCACACTGAAGAGCCAGCAAAGCCCAGCATTGTGCCTGGCAGCAGGGCCAGCCCCAGAGCACCAGCCTTGCCTGAGCTGGAGTAGGAGACAGTGAAAACCTCACTCTGCTCTGGCCTGGCCTGCCCTGCCCCGCTCGGGAGCCTGGCCCCTGTACTTGATCTTTGTCTTGTCCCATCCCTGTTTATCCAAGTGTTCAGCCTGGATGGGGCTCTGAGCAACCTGGTCTAGTGGAAGATGTCCCTAGCCATGGCAGGGACTGGAACTAGATGGTCTTTAAGGTCCCTTCCAACCCAACCCAACCCAACCCGTATTAAGATTTGATGATTCTGTGGAGCTCATCAGGCCTTCATTCAAGCAGAGACATCTCCTTTCCGGGTACCAGACTGAGTAGCTTGGTTTAGCAGGACATGGATTCACAGAAAGCCAGCTCAGCCTTTCCAGTGCTGTCAGAAGTCCCATCCCATCTGTGTCTGGTGCAAGACTGATGTGGGGGGAAGCAGGGGGGACTCGGGGGCTCACACTGGTTCTGCACCCTCTGTAGACTTACACAGCCTCCATTGCTAAGCAGTGTTTACCGTAAGTCAAGGACATTTTCAGTGTCTCATGCTTGGCCAGTGAGAAAGTACACAAAAAGCTGGAGAGAGCTTAGCCAGGTCAACATTCTGGAATGGGATTTGGCATCAGTGAGTGGGCTGTGGGCAGCTGTATTGTTCATCACAGATTTTTCTTGGGATTTTTTATTTGCTATTATTATTAAAATATTTATTTTATTTCCTTTATTCTATTTATCAATCTGTTATGATTTAATTGTTATTTAAAGTTTTCATTTTGATTCTCCTCCCTGTTCCACTGGGGTGGGGAGGGAGAGGGTGTGAGCGAGTGGCTGCATGGTGCTTAATTGCCAGCTGGACTAAAACCAGGAGAACAGCGTATGTTTCATTTCTAGGACTCCTCTGCATCTTGCTTGCATAAATGGCCATGCAGATGTTGTTCAGTTTCTGGTAGAAAAGAAGTGCAAGCTAAATCCTTGTGACAAATTGAATAAATCACCACTAATGAAGGTATGCAGAAGGGGCATATGTTCTCTAATTTTTGATGATGCTCATACTTTCCAGTGTTGGGAAGGTGCGGGAGTTCTGACAGTGAGAAACATAGATGTTGGAAGTTATTCCTCCTTTGTGTCTTGTTTCCAGGCAGTAGAGCACCAGCACAAGGACTGTGCAGCTATTCTGCTGGAACATGGTGCCAACCACGACCACAGAGATGTAAATGGTAACACCGCCCTTCACTTTGCTGTCATGGTTTCTAGCAAATCTCTCGTGGAGCTGTTAATTGAGCACGGTACAGATATCAATGCTAAGAATAAAGTAAGCTTGGACTTTAGGTAAAGCTGCTCTTCCCAAGTCAACTTGCTCTACTTCTCTCTGTTATTCTAAGAGAGATGATTTCTCCTTTCAGTTTGGATACACTCCGCTTACTCTTGCAGTCACTGAAAACTGTGAAGAAATGGTCAAGTTCCTTCTTCAAAAGGGAGCTGATGTGAATGCTCAGGATAATATTTATAGGTAAAGGGTTTGCCAAAAGTGCATGTGGGACTCCTTAGCGCTGTTCAAGTTGGATTGATGTGAGGCATAAAAATGAACTTTGAAAAAATAATTGACCAGAAGGATCTCCTGTGTGACCTGTGAAAGCAGACCCAGGCTTGGTTGCTCCCCTTCTTCAGGAGGTGATTTCCATGCTGAGGACTGCAAGAAAGCACACACCAACATGTGCATGCACTCACAGGCACACAGGCCCTGAGTCTGCTCTGGGAAGGTGGTTGTCCAGGAGATCTCCTGAGGTCCCACCAACCTGAATTCTCCAGCACTTGCAGACATTTGGTTGTGCCTTTACTCTGCCTGTAGGAGAGGGGAAATGAATGGTTTGAGGAGCAAAGAGGAATTAAAGTATTGGCTAGGCAGTGTTTGCAAAAGCTGATGCATTTACTCTTATCTCTTGGATGCCCTAGGAGCCCTCTTACAGTTGCTACTGTTTCTGGGAACAAGAAAACAATGCAACTTCTTCTTCACCATGGTGCTGTTCTTCCTGAGTCAGACATGGGACTCTACCTATGTCAAGCTTTCACCAAAATGGTTCAAAATGATGTGTAAGTGTTTTACATCATTGGTACAGCAACCACATTCCCCTAATGTCTGTGCTGATGTGCATCTCTTTTTGATAACAGCAGTAGGGCTTAATGAGGTGCTGGGAGCTTTGTAGAAGCTGAGCTCAGTGATGTCTACTGATGTATCTCTTTCCATGTCAAGAGTAGATTTAGAAGTTGAGGAAAACTTTGTCCCTTTCCCCTCCAGCTGTCTCTGAGAATTCAGCTGTGTGCTTCCAAGTTCCACTGCATTGGCAGCAACTACTTCCCTTTTATTTCAGAGGGGATCTAACTGATATCCCCTGTGTGCTTAACTAGGCTGAGGAAAAAAAACCTCATTCTCAGTGATGGTAGCCAAGGGATATGTGATATGTGAACATATCACATTCCTATGGGCATTCCTTGTCTAGCTATAAACAATTGCCCATGAATTCTTGTCACTGGATCTTGACTTAATTTCTTCTTCCCCTGCCCCTTCTGTCAACCTGTATCAATGGAAAGCAGGAGAGAAAGGAGCTTGTATAAAATATGGTGTAAAAATTCCTTCAGGAATAAAGCATACATAAAAATGTTTGAAGATTGCTCTTACAATATGTGGTGCTCATGTCTTTCCCTCTGGGCTTCTGGCATAGTATAAATGTGATAATGCACCATTCTGCAAAGCAGCCTTGATCTGGAGAACATGTTCAATTTATTTTCTTGTTTGATTGGGTTTTTTTTTGTTTGTTTTTCTGCTTATTAAACAAACCCAAGCCCCAGCTAACTCAGTGTTGTTAGAAGACAACACAGGTCTTGGAATGCAAGCACAGTATTTGTTGGCCTATTGATAACCCACTTGGGAGCTCTCTAAACTCTCAGGCCCCCAGGCTAACCATGGGAATTTCTGAAGCCCTTCAAAGTGAGGACCAAGACTGAGGAGACATTAAACCATCTTGACATGGAGAGTAGCTCCACCATTAGCATAACATCTAGCTGAGGTAGAGGCTCTGGTGATGTCAATCTGCCAGGAGGCTTGTTAAATTCCTTACCCTTTAAATGGAGAGAGGATTTATCAGATGAGACTCTAGCCAGACTGTAGCAGGGTTACTCCACAGAAAAGACTAGGCACCTCTACTGTCAGCACATCTGTAATGAGGATTTCAGTCTCCACTACTCTGGGACTGCAGTGTGTTCTGTGTGTGTGACCCTTTATCACTTGTCTGTGAACAAGGATAGGATGCAACATGCATAGCTTTTGCTTTTCCTGCAGACAGTGCATGGAAATGTGTGTGTGGGGGGGGATTTTACCTAATGCACCTTCTTCCTTTCTATATTTAGTATTGCTAATGAACGAATTGGCAGCTCCTGCTATGAGACAGCTCCTGTCATTCCCTTGGAAACACCTGTATTGGCAGAGTCACGTAAGATACTTTGCTGTCAAAGAGGTGATGAGGAAAATCACTGTAGCAGAAGTATACTCAATCAATGGGATGCTGGTCTGGAGGGATGGGCCAAAGGTCTGGAAAATAAACACTCAAGTCAACAACGTGCTTCTTATCTTATTTCTTAGGTGATGTGCCAAAAGAAGAAGCAGCAGAAAAGGAATACAATGGTCCAGCTGCAAGCAAAAGTAAAGTGTCTGTGCAATCTATTACAGTGCAGCCCTACAGAGGTAATTTCAGAGGGACTAGATGGTTAACTTTGCAAGGCTCTCTGGAGTGAAGCAGTGAGGAGCAGCAAAATGAAGTGAGCACTCACAGAAGTGACACACTTCTTGTCTTTTGCTAGGAGACTACAAAGCAGAAGGAGCAGAGAAAAAGGAAGAAAAACTCTCCCTCTGCAATCCTGAAGTATGTTCTCTGAGGGAGGCAGTGGGGCTCCTATGAATCCCTGGATTCTGGGTTTGTTTTCCTTTGCTGCTTCTGTCACACACTCAGACCTTGACATGCCCTGCTTCAGACAAGTTTTTCACTTGGGACTGGGAGAAAATGGGGTCGAGCTAATATCCCGGGCCTCCTTGCAGCTGGCCTTCAAGCAGGATTTCTAGTATAGCGCAGAGGAGTAAAGCTCACTCTTGGTTACAGTCCTCTGAAAGGATTGCTGTTTTTTCATCACACAGCTTGCTTCTCTAGATGCATGCAGTATCAGCTGGTTCACATATGATCTACAGTCTGGAGATTTATTTCTTCTGCCTAGGTTCTCTCCAGACTGAGCAGGTGGATTTTTACTGTTTTGAAAATGGTGCTCAGAAGTGATACCAAACACACTGGCTCTGCTTGCCCTTTCTGTCCTTTCCATCACCTGATCCCTCTCCTTAGGCCTATTGGCAGAAGCGGAAACTTTGAGCAGGAAAGTTTTCATGTGTGTCTTTTAAATTACTCAGACTGATCCTAAAGGTCCAGAGAAAATGCAGGCCAGTGTGGGGCTTCGTGCTGCAAACAGCAACAGGTTGGATGCACGCCCTGCTGCAGTGGAGCGCAGCAAAGGTAATTTCAGAGGGACTAAGTGGTTCCCTTTGTAAGCCTCTCTGGAGTGAAAGCAGGTGGAGAAAAGCAGAGTGAAATAAGCACTCACAGAAATGACACGCTTCTTGTCTTTCTTAGGTGTCTTGCCAGCAGCAGCAGCAGAAGTGAAAAAGGAAGACAGTGATTCCTCCTGGGGATCTGAGGTACCTTCTTTGAGGGAGGCAGTGGGGTCCCTCTGGCTCATCTACTTCTGGGTTCGTTCTACTTTGATGCTGCTTCTGCCACAGCCTCCTTACTTGGACTTTGACGTGCTACTGCTTCAGATAATCTCTTCAGTTAGTACTGGGACAAAGTGAGGTCCAACTAATGTCATGTGGCTTGTGGCTGATCCCCAAGCTGGATTTCTAGGACAAAGAAGTAACACTTCCTTTTGGTTACAGTCCTCTGAAGTCCTAGAAGGCTGGAATAGTGAGAATTACTTTTTTCTTCTTTACAGATCTTTTTTGTGAATTTTCAATATCAAATGGTTGTGTATGACTGACAATTTAAGGATTTATTTCTTCTGCCTAGGTTCTCTCAAGCTTGGGCAGGTGGACTTTGTCTCATTTTAAAATTGCTGCTTAACAACAGTGATGAATGAATTGGTTTTGCTTGCCCTTTTTGTTCTTTTCATCACCTTATCCATCTCCTTAGGCACCTTGGCTGAAGCAGAAGCTTTGAACATGGAAGTGGGTGCAGAAGCCACCTGTGCCAGTTCTTATGTGTGTCTTTTAAATTACACAGCCTTTTTCTAAAATTGTAGAAGAAGTGTTTGCTAGCAAGTGGCGTCCTGCTGCAGACCACAAAGGAATGGGTGTGCGCCCTGGTGCCGCGGAGTGCAGCAAAGGTAATTCCAAAAGGACTACGTGGTTACCTTTGTAAGCCTCAGTGAAGTGAATCAGATTTGGAAAAGGAGAGTGACACAAGCACTCAGAGCTATGACAAGCCTCTTACCTGTTTTTAGGGGTCTTGCAACCAGCAGGAAGAGCAGGAGATGATGATTCTTCTTGGGATTCTGAGGTACCTTTCCTGAAGGAGACAGTGAGGTCCCTCTCACTCGCTGGCTTCTGGGCTCATTTTCCTTTGATGCTGCTTCTGCCACACACTCATACCTTAGACCTTCACATTCTGCTGCTGCAGACACGCTGTTCAGATGGAATTAGGACAAAGTGAGGTCAAGCTAATATCCTTGGCCTCCTTGTGGCTGATGTCCAAGCTAGATTTGCAGTAAGGATTATGTAGTAAACCTCTGTGTTTGTTACAGTCCTGTGAAAACTGTGCAGGGTTGGAATTGTGAGGATTCATTTTTCCATCAAACACCTCTCTTCTGTATATGCAGTTAATGTCAACTGGGTTCCCATATGACCTACAGTCTACAGATTTATTTCTTTTGCCTACATTCTCTGTGGCATGGGCAGGTGTACTTGGTCCCATTTTGAAAACCCTGCTCAACAGAGATGCTGAATGTGCTTGCTGTGTTTGCCCTTTTTGTTCTTTCCATCACCTTATCCCTCTTGTTAAGCCTCTTGGCTGAAGCACAGCCTTTGAATGTGGAAATGGGTGGAGAAGCAGCCTGTGCCAGTTCTCACGTATGTCTTTTAAATTACACAGACTGATTCTGAAGGTGAAGGGGTAGTGTTGGCCACTGTCCAGCTTCCTGCTGCAAACAGCAGCAGGTTGGATGCATGCTCTGCTGCAGTGGAACGCGGCAAAGGTGACTTCAGAGGAACTAAGTGGTTACCCTTGTAAGCCTCTCTGGAGTGAATCCGGTGCAGAAAAGCAGAGTAAAATAAACACTCATAGCTGTTACATGCTTACCTTTCCTTAGGGGTCTGGAAACAAGCATGGAGAGAAGTGAAAAATGAAGACAGAGTCTTGCAGCCAGCAGGGGGAGAGGCAAAACAGGAAGACAATGATTTTCCCTGGGATTCTGAGGTACCTTCTCTGAAGGAGGCAGTGGGAGTCTCACTGGCTCACCTGCTTCTAGGTTCATTTTCCTTTGCTGCTGCTTAGGCCAAACGTTTGTAACTTGGACCCTGACATGCTGCTGCTTCAGACAAGCTGTTCAGATGGGACTGGGACAAAGTCCTGGACCTCCTTGCAGCTGACATCCATATGGGATTTCTAGGACAAAGAAATAACACTTCCATCTGGTTACAGTCCCCTGAAGCCCTAGAAGGCTGGCATTGTGAGAATTGCTTTTTCCCACCTCAGAAATCTCTTTTGTGGATCCAGTCAATGTCAAATGGTTGCAGATGACCCATAGTTTAGAGACCTATTTCTTCTGCCTTCTCTCAAATTTGGGCAGGTGGACTTCATCCTGTTTTGAAAGATCTACTCAAGAGAGATGCCAAACACGCTGACCGTGTTTGCCCTTTTTGTTCTTTCCATTACCTGATCCCTCTCTTGATAGGCCTCTTGGCTGAAGCAGAAGCTTTAAGGGTGGAAGGTGGTGTGGAAGCAGCCTGTGCCAGTTCTTACATGTGTCTTAAATTACGCAGACTGATTCTGAAGGTCGAAAGAAAGTGTTGGCTGATGTGCAGCTTCCTGCTGCAGACCAAAACAGAGTGGGTGTGAGCTCTGCTGCAGTTGAGCTCAGCAAAGGTAATTTCAGAGGGACTACATGTTTACCTTTGTAGGCCTCTCTGGAGTGAATCAGTTTTGGAAAAGCAAAGTGAAAGAAGCACTCACAGCAGCAACACTCTTATCTTATTTTTTCTCTCTATTACCAGCTGCAAGAGCAGAACAGAAGGAACATCTTATCTCCTCTTCTGAGAATAAGGTACTTAGCTCTCTTTCTGAGCTCTTACACTACTTTTGGCAGAAGTCACATTTCTTCATGCTCTCTTCTTGAAGGCAGTGGGATGCTACAGTCCTGCTGAGGATTTCTCTTTTTTCTTGCTTGCTTAGCTTCCTACATTTCAGGGAGAAGATCTTCAGCTACAGGTTGATTCTTCAACTCAAACAGATTCTGAGCAGGACAAACAGGTGACTCTTAGAGACAGATGCAGATATCTCTAGATAAAACTTATCAGTGTAAGCATGTGTGTTCTTGCTAGTGAGTTCATTTTGAAATAGTGCTGAAAGAAGGTAATTGATCTGGACCTGAGTTGTATTTTGAACTTAATTTCATATTTATTTGAAGCAGAAGGGCTGCAAAAATTCCCATTCAGCTTCATTTTGAACACCTCCAGGGATGAGCACAACTCTGGACAACCTGGTCCAGTGCTCCATCACAATACATGGAAAATTTTCCTCCTTATATCAGATCTAAATCTACTGTCTTTTCATTTTAAACTGTTGCCCTTGGCTTGTCACTACAATTCTTGATAAAATGATCTCTCCTTCTTTTTATGTTAAAAGGCTGCAATAAAATCTGCCCAGAGCCTGCTTTTTCTCAAACTGAAGAATCCCAAGTTCCTCAGCCTTTTTTCCATGAGAGAGGCGTTCCAGCCCTATGAATGTCTTTGTGGCCCTCCTCTGGCCTCTTTTCATCAGGTCCATGTCTGCCTTGTGCTGGGGGCTGCAGGGGGAGATACACTACTTTAGGTGGAGTCTCACAAGAGCAGAGTAGAAAGGGAGAATTGCTTCCCTGCTGGCCAACTTCTCCCTCAACCTGTAGACCGATCTAATGATGTAATTTCATCAGTAAAAGCATTGCTTTTGTTGTCATGTTTGCACTGATTTTGCCATGCTCATGAAAAACCATTTCCTTAGCCATTGGCCGAGCAGAAGCTTGACAAAATTCTCAAAAAGAACTCCCTGGAAGGAGCTCCACTTGGAACTGTGAAGACCAACAGCAGGAGGGAACAGAAGCTGCTGTTGGAGAAACTGGAGAAGTGTAAAACTAGGGTATGGAAAATACCTGTTTCTTCTCAGGTCTTCTGACCCAAGCCTTCTTTGTAGTAAACAGCAGGGAACTTCATTCCTTAAGACTTTTGTGTAACATGGGGCGGTTCAGGGAAAGAAACAGCACTGTTGCCTTTGATGTTTCCCTGTTGACACCACTAAGCTGTTCTTAGTACACTACACAACTTTGTCACAGGAGTAAGTTGAATGACACATAACTGATGTGACAGATAAGTCTGGTGACTACAATTAAAAAAATCACTAGTTGTGATGTCACTTTGTCCTTAATTGGAGAAGGCCATGTGTATTCCTTTCAAAAAGCTGCTTCCCAAGCTTCATGGAGCACACAGTATTTGCTTCTTCTCTCTGGTTTGGCAAAGTGGACTGTGTTGACAAAGAAAGAGTAGGCCTGTTGGAGTTTTGTGCTGATGTTTTGTAGTATTTCTTCCCCCCGTCACCATTTTTACGGAGTTGTAAAGTCACTTTAGGAATAGGAGGAGTTTCTAATTGTGCTGAATAGTCAACTCTCCTGGTTCAGGCCAGGACAGGGTTGATTTTTGTGGTAACCAGGAGGGGGCATGGCTGGGGCCCTGAGATTGTTCTGGAGGACAACTGGAGGACAGAGGGTGGAGGGGGCAGGCAGGGGGCAGGAGCAGGTGCTGTGCATGGGGAAGGGGAAAGGAAAGGGAATCTACTCCCTAGTGGTGGAATAAGTGTGGCACAGGGAGTGGTTGGGTAACACCAGTTCTGAGCATTTTGCATATGAATCTCTTACTGCTCTCTTGAACACTTTTCTTTATGAATATTGTTGCTGTTACTGTTTTCATATCTCATTGCTGTTTCCAGTAAATTGTTCTGAACTGAACCCATTACCTTTACCCTTTGTGTCCCCAGTTCTCCTTCCTGTTACATGGGTGAGGGAGAAGGGAAGGAGGGAGTAAGGGAGCAGCAGTGTGGTTTGGAGAGTCTCAGTGGGAGCATGAATTTGGGGAATACCATTCCTAAACTGTGACATCAGAACAGGCTACAAAGTGTGTTCAGAGTACTTGAGAGAGGAGAGGAGAAGTGTTGTGCCAGTCTTTAGGAAACACTCTAGGAAATCAGTGTAGGAGAGGGCCCACTATTAAAGATGAAGAAGTAACACAGGTTTTGAAAGTTAACATCAAAGCACTCTACTTTTTTAAGTATATAAAAGCTTTCTACTGGGGATTGTTCTTGTGGTTTGACAGCTTAAGGACCTAAAAGAACTTCTTAACAAGAATGATTATTATGCTGAGTCAGGGAAGAATGCCCTAAAGGAGAAGAAGGTAATAACAATTTTGAGAAACATGCAAGGCCGCCTGGTTGAGTCTTTTGATTCATCAGCTGCAGCTATCCCCCAGCTGGAAGAACGCATTCAACGGTAAGACAGTAGAGCAAGGCTTCACTTTGTGTGATTCTGTGAAAAAAACAGGATTGTCATCTTGCATCCCAGTGAGATACTAATACATGATTTTCAAAGATGCTTTTGTTTCAGATGAGGTTCTTTCATGGGGTTCCTTTGTGATTTGTTTTCTTGTGGACTTCTGTCATAAGGCCTATACTTCTTTTTCAGGCTCCAAATTCAAATGGCAAAGCTGGAAGCCACAATCCAGCAACAAGCCAAGACTATGGAAATCTTTGAGGCAATCCAGCAAATCTCTAACCTCAGTAAGCTACTCAGAGCCTTCCCTGTTCATAACTAACAAGCCTAGTTCTACAGTCATGTGTGAAAAGTTAAAAATTTTCAGGTTTTCCTAGAGAGGGTGTAGGAGAGATCAGACCATGTAACTAGATAACCTGAAAGCCCCAATATTCTAGAAGAATGGGTGTGGGGGTACATGTTGGAAGGAAGACATGTAGTAAGTAAGTGGTTTGGGAAGTTTCTACATTCCTGCTATTTCAGCCAATGGGGAAGGGAGGAGGGCAACATGCAGTAGGGAGTTTAGGATAAAAGGAGGCTGGATCCTCCAAAAACTTGAGAGACCCCACAGGGGTCTGGCCCACTAGACTCTCCCTTTATGCAAATAAAGTTGATTTTTGCAGGACTCCTCAGTGGACACCAGTCTTTGGCACCGTGATTTTCTGCACACTATCAAAAACTGTTTTGGAGTGACATTTGCAAAGCGAGCCAATCCCTGAGGCTGGGTCACCCTACAGGCATTTCCACCACTTCAGGTGTCTCTTTGTTCCCATGAGATTTGTGATATTTAGCAATTTTATCTAGTGATCACTATCTAGTGATTATTTACTGTTATTTTTTGCCTGTTGCTGTTTCACTTAGCAATAAATTGTTATCTATTCACTAACATCTACTTGTATTTGTTCCTTATTGGTGGAAAGGGACTGGATGGAACTAAGGGGAGGTAACTCATTTTAGAGTGTCCACTTCTTTAGACTGTCTTAAACCAAGACTTATATTTTAGAACTAGCCTGGGAAGATGGTTATTGATACTGTTCTTGGTAGACAGCCTTTCTGGATGGCCAGAAGCCTTTGTCTGTCACACCAACAAAACTCAAGAAGTAACAGAAGTTTTTTTAAAGGAAATTATACCCAGATTTGGGGTACCATTGGGCCTGTCTTCAGACAGAGGATTTCATTCTGTGGTTGAAACAGTTCAAAGTTTATGCAAAGTGCTTGGGAATTACATGGAATATCCACACTCCTTAGAGACCTCATTCCCGTGGAATAGTAGAAAGGATGAACTGAAATCTGAAATGGCAAATAAGTAAGATTTGTAAAGAAACTTCACTAAGATGGCCTCAGGCTTTTCCTTTAGCTTTATTAAGAATTAGAATACAGCCTGGATCTAAAGAAAGATCTTATGAATGTCCTTATGATATTATTTAAGGCAGGCTGTATCAAACTATCGCAGGAGAAAGCCATGTGATGGGAATTAGTAATTTTAAAGAGTATGTATTATCTTTGTGAAAAGAGCTCTCAGTTTTGCATAGATTTGTTGTTTAGCATCCTCAACAACCTTGGACATTCAGGTACATCCTCATCAACCCAGGGATTAGGTATACGTCCACATGTGGAAAGATGAACCACTTAAGGAAAAGTGGAAAGGACCATTCCAAGTTCTCCTGACTACCCACATGGCTGTGAAAACTGTTGGCTGAGACTCCTGGATTCACTACACCTGGACAAAGCTAGCCCCAAACCAGGAAACACTTTACTGGACTGTTCAGCAGACAGCAAATCCTTTAGAGATAAGATTGAAGCAAAACACTTTATAAATTGTACTTGGGATCAAGTGAATTTTTTTGATGGTTATAGAGTTTATGGTAGTGTTTGTCTGAAACGAAAAGGTTAATAAAGATCATATTTCTGTACTTTGTAGAATAGTAGCTCAAAGGGATGTAGCTTCCTCTGGAGAAAACCAGGAATGTTGCACCAGATTTAGTTCAAGAGCTCGGCAAAATGTGCAATTTGAGTAACATCACCACCTGTATACCTATCACTGAGTCAGTGAGCCAGACAATTCCCCGAGGAATTATAACAGGCTACAGAGACTAATCAACTAAACAAATTCTGTAGGAAATTGGGAATTAGTCACTGAAGGGCTGCCTACACTACTTGAGGCCTTAATCTGTAATATAATTTTCACAATCATTATTAGAATTTGTTTAGGATCAATTCAGTGTCAGACATCAATTTAAAGTAATTTAAAGTAATGTATGGAAGCAGAGAGAGAAAACCTCTCTCCTTCCCAAAAGGGGAAATTTGCATAGATGCTCAAGAGCCAGGAATATCATAAATTGAAAAAGCAGTGCTGGAATAGGGGAACACTAGAAGTACTTCTTGGTGGGATTGGCTTACCTCATGGCTAACAGATCTTAGATGGCTTAGAAAATTTCTTATAACATGTAGGAATTGTTGCAGCTTGAATCAAGATTTCATTTCAGCTTCGTGAAAAAAATAAAATAACTAACTAAAGGTACTTAAATATTCATTGCTTCGTAAAAGAATGAGCTGAAAGTGGAAGAAAGTGCATTTGTGCCTAGTCAGTAAACTTCTACACATGGACTTTGAAAAAGTTTGTAGTATTTAATAACACTGCAACTATCTAGATGTAGCCTACTTAGACTGAAAGCCTTCTATTTCATTATTTTTCTGTAGTTCCAGACTGGCACATGTCATTGCTGCTCTTGGAGACTGTTATTACAGAAACTGTGTAAAAACATAATGAGGTCAAAGAGTTAGGAATTTTTGAAGTGTTCACCTCAATATTAAATGCTAACCTCACTTCTTGTCTCCTCTGCTTTGGCTGCAGGGCTGTTTCCTCCTTTTAGTTCATAGGGGGATAGATAAAAGCATTGCTATCTTAACTGCTGCGTAATGTTTTGAAGAGGATTACCAAGAGACTGTAGAACTAGAGAAAAGAGTAAAAGAGACTCATTATGGTTCAGTTGCTGTCTAACTGATGCCTTCTCTGTGTGTGTAGCCACTTGATCAAACTCCATTTCCGGTTGTGTAGCAAATAGTTTTGCCAAGAGTTAAGAAAATGGAATACTTTTGGGTTTTCTATTCCAACAGAAATCCTTAGGTTAGGGATAAATATTTGAAGGGGTGTGACAGAGTATCAAAAACTCAGTTATTACCTTTTGGTTTTTTCAAAACTGCAAACCAAAATCTTACTTCAAGAGCAATATTAGGACAGTTATTCTGAAAGAGAGAAGCATATTAAGATACCAAATTTCTCTTCCAGACTTGCGTATCTCTCATTTCTACTGTCCAGTTGAAAATAGCTCCACTCTGAAATACACCTAGCTGCACACTACCTGCTTTGAGGCTTAGTCTTCCAAATCACACCAAATTGTTTCTCTTAAAGAACAGCAACCAAGTTCTTACAGGAGAAAATATCAAAAAGTAAAGATTACACTGATAGCAATTTAGTACACAATGTCAGTCATTTACACCTGTGATTGAAATTGACTTTACGATGGAACATTTCTAGAAGTTTTAGCTGGAGTATTTCAGACGGAGCTTCAAAAATCCCCTTCCAGGTACTTCCTCCTGCACTTCATGCGGGTTCTTAGGTTTGTCCTTTTTGTGGCAAATGCCCCCTCTCCCCCACCAAAGTGCCTGTTTCTCTTCAAGTCGTCAAACACTGGAGGCCTCTTGCTGTAGTGTTGCCATTCTCTTCAAACATGACCAGTTATTTTCCATTTCCACAGCTAGAATTTGTCCTTGGCTGAGTGCTTTTAAACTTAACTGCCTTGCTAGCTAAACATTGTGATTCAAACACCAAAAGAGCTGTAATGATTTAATACCCAAATATTTATTTCAAAATAGTGTTGATATCTGGTCAGAGAAGGAAGGATACATGGCTTAAAGTGACTGAAGGAGGAAGACTGCTTTAATGAAGACAGCTAACACTAATGACAGAGTTTTGAGCTTACACACAATTATGCTTTGACTCAGATTTTTGTTTTGAGGTTTGGAGGCTGCCTGTGACTTTTTTAAATAGGCTCTGCATTTGTTAATATTCATATATGCAGCACACGCATTTCTATGGGCTATATTTAACTAGTAATGTTTATGTAAAGCAATTTCACATATTAAGCCACATGTTAATTTGGTCTTTAATTGTGGAACCGCTGTAAAACAACCCATTTTACTACTGCTTGGGTCTGTCAGAGCGAACTGTGGCACTTAGAAAACAAAAGGAGCATATGGGAGCTTCTCACACCTGAGCTGCTGACAGCACAAACCACCAGAGCCCAGGCGCTGTGGATACAATGTGCAGGTGAGGACCTGGTGTGATAAGGGGCCATGGGATCCTTTCTTGCTTTCTCTAATTCTTTGCTTTTTCCTACTTTTTTATCTTTCCTCTTTCCTGTCTTCCTTGGTCTTAAACAAAAGTGAGTTATCATTTTGGTTGCCAACATTCAGCCTCATGTGTGTCTTTATCTTCTTGTGGGTATATCCAAATTCCTTTCACACCCTGTGTTCATGGTTTAGGATGCATTCCTAGATTAGGACATGAGCCTTTCTCTTGCTGGTATATCCATTTCAATTACTGATGTTACCCTGTGTGTGGTGTCTTTCACATAACGATCTCAAAACATGTTAAGGTCATTAAATGACATACCTTATCCAGTGGTAATTATGTAAGGGAGTACAATGTGTTCTCATTATTCACATGGATTAAGTAAAATACAGAGGGATTAAACTATTCTACCCATAAAAGCAGCATGGGATCTAGCAATAAAACCTGGCAATCCTGTTTCTCCTTATCCCAACTGCATGTGATGCTGACTTCCAATCACTAAAACATGAGCCAATGTATAGATCCCATTCTTCCTCCTACAGTTTCCAAAAATGTGACAAGATAACCTGACTTCACTGCTGTTTCTTAGGCTGATTGACAGATTCTATAAGGGAAATAACCTATTACTGCTTTTAGACAGAGTCACAGAATGGTTTAGGATGGAAGGAACCTCTGGAGGGTGCCTGGTTCAACCCCCCTGCTCAGGCAAGTCCACCAGAACCAATTGTCCCAGACCACGTCTAGACTTTTTTTAGTACTTCCAAAAATGGAGATTCCGCAGCCTCTCTGACCAATCTGTGCCGGCGCTCACAAGAAAAAGGTGTTTCCTGATGTTCAAAGGGAACCTTCTGCCTTTAATTTTGTTCCCATTGCCTCTGGACCTGGCACTGAAAAGAGCCTGGCTCCATTTTCTTGTTCCTCTGCAGGTTCAGGACTTTGCTCTTCTCCTTGTTGAGCTTCATGAGGTTCCTGTCAGCCCATTTCTCCATCCAGATGAGGTCCAGCAGTGAGAAAGCATCTGATCCATATTCCTGTGACCCATTACTGTGGGATGATGTTAAATTGAATTGACTCGTGGGGGAGCATCTAACAGTCTGTAGGCAAAGTTAACTAAATGACACAAGACCATCTTTACAGTGTGAAATGATGATCTTGGATGTCTGTGAGTTGTAGAGAATTAATGGTCTGAGACTCACTAAAAAGAAAAAAAGCATAAAATCAGAGCTAGGTGCCAAGTAAGAATGCTAAAGGGGAATTGAAAGCTGGAGAAGATTTTTAGCAGAGGAGCAATGAGAGGTGGTGTACTGCAGCTCTGCTTCAATGCAGTAAAACAAGGATAAGCTTCAAGACTCACATAAACAAATGGCAACCAAAAACACTCACAGCCCAGATGGCAGGGCAGAGGCAAATTTATTTTCCAGCATTCTCCCTGTGCCTTTCTTTTGGTTTTGTTTGTTGGGATCTTTTAAGAGAGGAAGAGATGAGGAAATAGCATGTAGGAGGCAAGTTGGAGATACCCATTATTGTTCTGTTGCTTGGATTAACTGGAACACATAAAATTGACTCAAGATGGCCAGTGGTCACTTCTCCAGAGCCTTGCAGTCCAATGGGTTACTCCTCAAAGTGAATGTACGTTTCCATCAGCTCCAAATGGTGTAAGGTATGGGAAATCCATGCAGAAATTTAACATTAATAAAATGTACATAACTATGTGTATATCGGTTAAGAGGAAGAAGGAGAGCATGGTATGATGGGGTGCAGAGGAGGCCAGGCTTGCATGAGACTGTATTTTCGTTTACTTTATTGGGTTGGATGACTGTGGTCCTTTAATTTTTGTAACAAGTCAGTGCTTGGTAAGATCTGTTTGTGAAGGTGCTTTTATTGGAAGGAGTTTTCCATTAACAACAGAAGTAATAATTTGCTTCAGTACACTGTGAAGTTTCCTCAGGAGAGGTGGAGCTTATGTCCTGATCATCTAGGAACAGTGTATGGCAAAATGAGCAAAGGAATAAATTTTAATGCAGTGAACACTAAGCTCTGCTCACTTTTGTATCCTGATCAATGCCCCTGCTGAAGCTGTTGGTGCGACTTTTTGTAATAGGAACTCCTATGGCTCCTATGGAGCTCTTACTGACTTATCCAGTTGGCAGCTCTCACCAGTCCTGAATTCTGATGGTACTGGGTGCTCCCCCATTTTTGCCCATTAGGTAAGGAGATACAGAGTGGAAAAACCAGGCTGAGTGGTTTTCCTTAGCAACGTTTGGTCACAGAGACGATTGTTGTGCAGTGGGCTGTGACTCACAGCTGAGAAACCCCTAGACAGGAGGCGAGCGTGATCAGTGTGGTCTTGCAGCGAGTGAGGGAAAATCCTGTAACAAACATTTGCATTGGCACCGAGTACAAAAAGTAAAGACCAACCTGTAATGAGGACAGAGTTAGAATCCAGCAGTTTTGGACAGTTTGATTTCTGCTGTTTGTGAGTAACACTCACAAACAAACATGGCAGTATTTGGGGCTGACAGAATCTGCAAGGTTATTTGAGCATCTCAGCTGTACTGTAGTAGGAGGGAAGGCACAGGTTTATTGTTTGCTTTAAAGACAGATCATGTGCAAGGCGGTAACTTCACTTATGGATACAGTCAAGTGTGACAAGAGAAAACTACATGAAATGACATTTTTGTTTTGAAGAATCTAGGCTGCTTGTCCTCGGGAAAAGAGAATAATAGGATGATGCTGACTGTAATTTCTGGTGGCAGACTTCTAGTCTGTCAGCTCCTGTAGTTGAATCAGATCCAGAGACCCTATGTTTTGTCAGCTGAAGCATAGGTATTCCTTAATAATCTGTTACACAGATACTTTTAAAGTCCATGGAAATCTTTGTATTGTCTTTTTCTTTTATCCTCTTTTTTTTCAATGTGATACTTGACAGCTATTGGAATGTTGTGGGTTTTTTTTTTAGAAGCTCAAAAGTGAAATTGTGTAAATTCTGGTAGCTGAAAGACATAAGGCTCCTGGCAGAAACAAAAAGGGCTTACAACTGCAGTATTCTGAGTCTCATTATTTTTAAAACTCTGTGTTTGGGAAATTTCCCCTATGATTTTTTTATATGACAGTTGGTCAGACAGTTCATGCTGCTGACTAGTAGCATCTGAAACCTAGACTAGAAACAAAGAGCTGAATTTTAGGATGAGCTGAGGAAACGGAATGAGTTAGCAGGCATGATAAGAAAGGCACTTCCATCATCAGGTCTGCCTGTCAGGACTTCTCGCTGGTTGGCCAAGCAGCTAAGCTATCCTTTGCTACAAAGGCAATATCTCAGATCTTATTTTTATTTTAAGTTTTTATTCTCTTTTTAATATCATCATTATAACATCCTCTGTCTTGTTTTTCTGGGATGTCTGTTGGGAGATTTTCATGGCAGTAACTTGATTAACCTTTTGTCATGGTTTAACCCTGGCTGGTAACTGAGCTCCACACATCCTTTCTCTCAGTCCCCCACCTTGATGGCATGAGGAAGAAAATTCAAAGAGTAAAAGCTAGAATATCCGTGGTTGAGGTAAAGACAGTTTAATAGGTAAAGGAAAGGCTGTGCACACAAGCAAAGCAGAAAAAAAGGAATTAATTCACTGTTTCCCATGGGCAGGCAGGTGTTCAGCCATCTCCAGCACAGCAGGGCTCCATCACACATAATGGTGATTTGGAAAGCCAAACACCACCAATCCAAATGTCCTCCCATCCTTATTGTCTCCCCAGCTGAGCATGGCAGCATGACCCTTATGGCATGGAAAATCCATTGGGTCAGCTGTGGCAAACTGTCCCAGCTGTGTCACCTCCTGACTCCCTGGGCACCCCCAGCCTCCTCTCTGGTGGAGTGGGGTGGGAAGGAGAAAAAACCTTGAGCCTGTGCGAGCACTGCTGAGCAGTGACTAAAACATCTCTGTGTTATCAATATTGTTTCCAGCACATGTCCAAAACACAGTCCCATACAAATTACTGTGAAGAAAATTAACTCTATCCCAGCCAAAACCAGCACACGTGTGAAGATTTGCAAATTCAACTGGTAAAAGTATTATATTGGGTATAAAATGAGTCAGATTAATGTGTTTTACCCCTAACACAGAAGAAATACTCTGCCAAAGATGCTACTCTTAGCACCTGCTCTCTTTGCTGAGCTGAATGACTGTCATCTAGGATTCCTGTTCTAAATAGGTTTCCACTGTCATCTCTATTTTCTTTCCAGACAAAGATATCAACTTCCCTGGGTACTTGGAAAGATAAGATATTAGTTTTGGTCATATTAGACTAGCAGTCTAGTTTCACAACAAAGTGGGTTGTCAGAATTTAGTCAGGCAGGAGATCTAATCTTAATCTGACATTTAAATGAAGGTTGAGGTCATTGAGGCCATATTAACTGAAACCAAAAGGCAGAAAAATCATCAAGACCTCTGTGATGTGAGGCTGATAAATTTTAATGGCCCTTCAGTGAGTTCAAGCGTCTTTTAGAGGGGATTTAACATTTCACAATAATTGCATCCTTATGAAATAGAAATCACAGTGGATGGTTTGCAGGAGAGTGATGACAATTATTTTTCATCTCATGATGTACAAGAAAATGAACCTTTCCAATGTGTCTTCTTTCAGTCATAGTCAGAGTGTTTTATATTGCTTTATTGTCAATTGTTTTTTTGTTTTTTCATAGTGGGTTACTTCTATTATTGAGAGAAAAAAAAAAGGGTTGATTTTAAGGTTAAGAAATGTTGAACAACATTATTTAAAAGAAAATAAAATTATAATAGCACAGAAGCATATTATAATTTTATTTTTGTGTGACTGTGATGATTTTGGCTGGGGTAGAGTTAATTTTCTTCACAGTGGCTACCATGGTGAAATAACTGGATAAGAACTTTTACCAAGAACTGGATAAGAGCTTTAACTTTTTAAGGCATGTTTGGGTATATTCCTTCTTGCTCCCTCTTGTGTTTGTGGCTTAGGGCTCTTTCCCAGATTGGGATACCAAGATGCTCTGATTTATTTTTGAATTCTCCACTTTGGCTTCAGGGCTCAGCTGCAGCCTGGATCATTTGCCTGGTCCCCCCATGCCTGCAGATGGAACATTGGGTTTCTTGTGCCTGACAGAGTCTGTCAGCAGCAGGTAGATGTGCTCACAGCAGTGAGCCCAGTGTTCAGCAGGAGGCCAGGGTCGCTAACAGCTGTCTTCTGCCTACAGAAAAGACATCTTGATTGTTTTTACAGTTTCTAGCTTATGGACTCTGTGCTCTTGACAGGTGTCCACATGTGGACATGGCTTTCATGTTTTACAAACCTTTCACAGTTTGAGTATCCTAATAACTTCCTAATTTCTTCTTTTGTCAAAACTTGTTCTAGCAGTTTCAATCCTGTTTTGCTTGACTGATGCACTAGTCCTGAAGGTACCTGTCCCCATACTTTTCATACATGATGTTAAGCATTTACAGGCTTGAAGCCATAACCTTCTTATCTTGAACCCCTTTAGACTTGAGCAAGGCTCACACAGGTACAGAGCCCCATGGTGTTGAGTGCTCTACAAATGTGATACCAAGACAAGTTGTGATTCCCTGCACTGAACTTCTGAGGTTTAACGTTCATACCAGGGAAGAAGACTGCTGAACCTGAACTACACTGCCCAGTTTAGGGGTCTCTGGTGCACAACAGAGGTCAGAAAACTGGAGAGAACACTGAAAGACCGCTAGCACAGAGATGTGCTCGACTGTTGAGAACTGGGTATGTTTAGTTTGGAGCAAAGGAAGCTGAAGGCTAATTTAGTTGCAGTTGTTCACTCTCATAATGAGAAATGTGGAGAAGATTAAACCATCATTTCCTTGGATGTATGCAGGGAAAGGAGGGGAGACAGTGTTGCAAAAGTTTTAACAAGGGAAACTGAATCAGTTTAAGTTAAAAATCCTCATCATGAGTGTTGTGTGACATTAGGATGTGTTCTGAGAGAGATCAAGGGACATCTATCACTGGAAAAATTCAAAACTCATTTGACAAGGCTGTGGGCGATTCCAGATGAGCTCCAGAGGTCTCTTTCAAACTAGATATTTCTAGAATTCTTTGGCAAATTATGTCCTTTGCAGAAATTACAGGAAAGATCACACTGCTTTTACTGAAAACAATGGAAACAATGCTGTATACTCAAAGTGACCCTGGAATGAGGTATCTCAGAATTCTGACTGGGTTGCAAAAATAAGGATTGCACCCCAGTAGAAAACACCCAGTGCTAAAGGGAAACCAGAACATGATACAGCCAGTAGTGTGTTTGGAGGACCATCAAAAAAAACTATTTTCTTGTTGGTTGCTTAAAGGTAAATACTTTTCAGACAAAAAGAGGTATCCATGAAAACCCTGGTTTTCATGGATACATGTGGATACCACCGAAGTGCTGCAAGAGATTGACAGGTGAGTGTATGAAGTCTTTACTACACAAATGAAAAAAAAACCTACAAGTTTTGTATGACAGGTTATGAACTGCTGGTTCTTCCCTTGCTGATAGGAATATCCCAGAGAAACCATCTCCTGTAACTGTAGTCATGTCCTGAGTGACCACTATTAATTTGCGGGTCTGCTGTCAGTAATCAAATTGCCTCCTTGGCAAGGGCTTGGTGTAGCCAGGAACCACACATTGGCAAGGCTGCCTGTGGGCTTTTACCATTTGTAGCAAGGAGCAAAAGGAAGTACATTGCAAATAGGGAGCTTTGTAGCAGTGAGAATAATATAGCTCTAAATTATGCCTTTACCTCTGATTAATTGCATTGAGATACAATTCCCAAATAATGGAAACCAGATTATTTGGCTTTGTACTGCAGGCAGTCTGGTGCTCTCAATTTGTGTAGCTTGATGCATTAACCTTACAAAGATGTTTTTTTGACTAACAGAAATGAAGATAGAAAAGAAGCCGACTTTGAAAAATACCTTTCATTATCACTCTGGCTCCTTGACATAACTGAATTCCTGTCACAATCCACTGAAATTGTCATGTTACCCACAGAAGTGTAGCACCTTCCTGCAGCAGAGCATGTTAACTGCATGGGAAAATTGAGATGGAGTTGTTAACTAGAATTGGTTTTGGCTAGGAACAAAGTAAAAGAAAAAGCAAAGCTAATCTTGCAAGGAAGTCATGGTTTTTGCAGATTACAGTGATAAAGATTTGGCTGATGAAGTAGTTATTGGGTTGTTCTATTAGAATTTAGTACTCTAAACTTTCTAAATACATTGTTCTGGAAAAATCTATATATAATATATAGATTATATTATATATAATTTGGAAAAAGGTTGGGAGGTCGAAATGCAACACATATAAAGTAAGTTATAAAAGGATAGGAAGGAAGAAAATCAGCTAATACTGTGTTTTCCTACTTTCTGGGCAATCTTATCTAGTGGAATATTCCCTACCCAACAGGAGGTCGGAACTAGATGATCTTTAAGGTTCCTTCCAACACAAACCATTTTATGATTCTGTTTCTTTGTTTTTAATACCACTTTCATCTTTCAAAACTTCCCAAATTTTGAAAATACTGCTTAATTTTAGATGTTGGATAGAATTTTTTTGTTTATTTTTCCAAAATTGAGACATTTCAAAAATAGCATGGTAGTAAAATAAAGGACAAGATACCTATTTACATGTCAGATGTTCCATTGCATGCTCAGGGACATCTTGCATGGCAGGTTGAAAGTGAGCTCAGTTGGGCAACCCATGCTGCCAAAGGGGCAGAGATCTGGATGAGTGTATGAGTGCATGAGTAAATTTCTATAATGACTAAATTTCTCTTCTAGAAAATATCTCTTCTGGTTTCTAAGCCTCTGTCAAAGTCAGCAGGTCAGTATTGTGAGGATTTTAGGGGAAAAGCTCTGCCCAGACTCCCAGAGACTCCTACAGATGTACTGGAGAGTACCTGGGAGGTGAGATAGCACTGAAAGTCACTGAGGTACATCCAGACTGTTGGCCAAGGCATAATTCTGCTTTTTCTCGTGAGCCCTGGTAGTGTTCCTGCACTGATCCAAACTGACTGTGAGATAGTGGAAGGAAAATTGAAGGACTGGGGACTTCCATCTGTTCCTCCAGTGAAGGGACAAAGCACATCCACATAAAAATGTATCCAATTGACAAAGCCATGGCTAAGCAGATGGTGCTGTCAGGAGGGCTTTCACTGCTTCATCCAAGGATATTTCATGAGTCATTCTTTGACTGGTGCCAGAGTTTAGAACACGTGAAAGGGGAAGAGAAACTTTGAAGATTATTTTGTAAATCTGTTGAGGAGAGTTTTAAACTGGGACCAAGAGTAGCAATGGAGAGTACACTACAGATGAGTATAGAAAAAGCTGACTGAAAAAGCTTGGACAAAGGCCAAGAAATTAGAAGAGATGTTTTCTTTTGCAGAGTTGAGGAGTATCAGAGGGGATCATAGAATAGCCTACCAAACATTTAAGGTTTCTGTATATGATAAAAAACATGGGGAATACAGATGTAAACCTGAAATTATTCATGCAGAGGATCAGAATGTGATCTAATTTACAGAACAGACTTGGAAGGAAAATTCACATAATTGGCATATTGAATAAAGGTATTAATTTAAAGGGTATAATGTGTTCATGGACAAAAGGAAGGAAGTGTTCCTTGCATATCAAAGATGTAGGCTAGATCTGAGGTCTCCAATGTAGTAGGAAGTGAGTCATGCTGAAAATCTCTGGGTAGGGATGAAAGAGAAAAATATACATACAGAACAAGTGGGTCACCAAACGAAGAGTGTGGGTGAGACTTTGTGAGAAAAAAGCCAATCAACCGAAACATAAATCTCATGATAGTGGAAAAATCATAGAATGAGCTGAGTTAGAACATATCCAAAAGGATCAAGTCCAACTCCTGTCCCTGCACAGGACACCCCAAGAGTCACACCATGTGCCTGAGAGCATTGTCCAGATGCTTCTTGAACTCTGTCAGGTTGGTGAGCCTGTTCCAGTGCCCAGCCTCCATCTGGGTGAAGAGCCTTCTCTTGATATCCAATCTAACCCTCCCCTGACACAGTTTCTGGCCATTCCCTCAGGTCCTGACACTGGTCACCAGAGAGAAGAATTCAGGGCCTGTCCCTCCTCTTCCCCTCACAAAGAAGTTGTAAATTACGATGAGATCTCCCCTCAGTCTCCTCCAAGCTGAACAGAGCAGGTGACCTCATCTGTTTCTTGGCTTCTATGGCTCCCCGTCAAGACCCTTCACCATCTTTGTTGCCATCTTTTGGACATGCATTAATGGCTTAATGTATTTCTTACATTATTGTGCTCAAAACTGCACAGAATATTCAAGATGAGCCCCCCCCAGCTCAGTGCAGAGCGGGACAATCCCCTCCCTTGCCTGGCTGTGATGCTGTGCCTGATGCCCCCCAGGACAGGGGTGGCACTCCTGGCTGCCAGGGCACTGCTGACTCATGTTCAACTTGCCATGGACCAGGACCCCTAAGAACCTCTCTGCAGCACTTCTTGCCAGCACCTCATTCCCCAGTCTGTCCATGCATCCAGGGCTGAACCATCCCAGGTGCAGAATCTGGTACTTCCCCTGGTTGAACTTCATAGGGGTAGTGATTGCCCTGTCGTCTGATTTATCTAGGCCCCTCTGCAGGACCTTGTTGCCTTCAAGGGAGTCAACAGATCTTCACAGTAAGAAATAAAGGAACACAGAAGATACACCTCTTCTGCTAAACAGGGCGAGACAAGGACCGATCTCTGGGTTTGGGGCACATACAAGAATGCACTTAGGTTTATTCCTTACTGTTGAGGACAGACCTAATTTAGAACAGAGGGACACAGACTGTTCTTTACAACACTGGTTCTGAGTCTACTCTGATCCCCTATGGCCCAAAGCACAATCACAATTTTCTATGATATCTTCCTTTGCTATTCAATATGTGTTAAATAATGCAAGGGCTGCATTACAGATCACCAGACTGGTGCTTTCATGGCATGAAATGCAGAGCACATGCTGCTTACCCTGGGAATAACATATGAAGGTGGAGTCCTTCAAAACCAGGTTACATAGTAATTTTTCAGGTAAGATTTTGGTTAGGTGTTTTATTTTTAATGTACAGTGAAAATGCATATAGCACCAGCAAGGCATTTTTATTATATTTCTGTAAGTCTGAACATACAAATAAAGAAACTAAATAAAGGAACCAAGAAGACTAGAGGGGAGTATGGATTTAGCTACTGAGGAGAATTGAGGCATGATCAAAATTCTAAAGGCTTGGGAGCGTGGCCTTATATAGTCATGTTGCAGGGTACTATTATGTGCTGTATATATACACCTAATTCCAAAGTAAACTGCCAATCACCTTCCTTTCAAATAAATGGAAATTGGCTTAGCTCCCACCAACGCTCCTTGGATCAGGCTTATGCTCCCCCAACACAGGCAATATCCGTTTCTGTAAGAGCATGGCTCCTACTGACCCAGCTGCTTCAGGGCTGTCCTTGGCCCCTGCATTAATTGTATGCTAGAAGAGCTCTGGCACCACTGCATGGGTCAGCGTTCTTCTCTTACAGTCTTCAAGTGCTGCTCACCCTATATGGCAAATTGTGAGCACCCCAGGACCATACAGTTGTCATCACTGTAGGATCTGGAGTCTGCCTTCATTGTGGCATCTAATATCCTAATAAATGGTTTGATCTTCAAGAAATCCTGAGCTACTTATGAGGAATCACTCACAGATCAAGGATCTTCAGGAGTTTCTTAGAACACAGTCTTATGTCTATTCAGCTCCATAGGATTTCTGAAGCCAGCATGGCCCTGTCTGACTTTGATTTGGAAAATGTGTACAACTAATTCAGACCATGACAGAACAGCTTTCCCCTCTTTACAGCTGTGTTGGGGTTTAACCCCAAGTGGCACCCCAAACCCCACACAGCCTCTCGCTCACTCTCCTCACACTGAGATGTGGGAGAGAATTGGAGGAGTAAAAGTGAGGAAACTGAATTGAGATAAAGAGAGTTTAGTAGGTGAAGCAACAGCTACACACACAAGAAAAGCAAACTGAGGAATTTCCCAATTCCTATGGGCAGGGAGGTTTTCAGCCATCTCCAGGACAGCAAAGCTCCATCATGCGCAACATTGACTTGGGAAGACAAACACCATCACTCCAAATGCCTTCCCCTTACTTCTTTCCACACACCAGCTCAGCTTTATATACTATGTATGATGCCATATGGTCTGGAATATCCCTGTCAGTTGGGATCATCTGTCCCAGCTGTGTCCTCACTCAACTCCTTGTGCATCCCCACTCTCCACGCTGATGGGCTGGGTGAGAAGCAGAAAAGACCTTAAATCTGTGTAAGATCTTCTGAGCAGTAACTAAAATACCTCTGTTATCAACACTGTTTCCAACACTAATGCAAAATTTGCCACCTGCAAAGTCAAAAAATTTCATTGTCTGGGGGAAAAAAATGATGCAACAAAGGAACAGAGGAAAGTCTCCAATTCACATTTTCAAATCCTCAAAGAATTTTGTGGAAGTAAATGTTTAGAAAAGATGGATTGGGACAAGCAGTTAGCAGTGGGTTCTTGACTTTAGCTTTTTTCCATGCATGATGCAATGTAATATATTGGGTAGGAAATCAAGAGAATTGCTGAACATTCAGGCGAATCTTGACCTTGCTGAATGTACTGAAAAGCAAATCTCAAGCACTGGTTAAAAGATTATTCCAGAAGATGATTTCAAATTTTTTTAGATAAGTGGCCAAGACACTCCTAAATTTATCTTCACATATCTCAGGCTCCTTCAGTTATGGTACTGGTTTTGTCTCCTTACTCCACCAGTGCAGCACTTTTTTCATGCCCTGATTCATCCCCTTCTTTCACACCTTTTTTCACTCCTAATGGCTTATTTGTTCCAAATGATGATTTCAGGGTATTAGGCTAAATGATTCTAGTGATATAGTTCAATCTGTCAAGCAAAAGGATGCAATAATTAAGGTTTGGTCTAACTTAATAGTTCTCATGAGCTGAAGTTAAAAAGGGGATATAGGACAGAAAACGGAAAATCACACATTGACTGAATTCTTAATCATCTCTGGTGTATAAAAATACCCCAGAAAGAATTACTTTTCATCACATTCTTGGCTAAATGAAGCACACATTCTAATTACAATATTAAGCAAAGTTATAATGATGAAAGGTCAAAGTAATCAAGAACTATCTTTACTCACAGTATGTGCTACCCATTCTTACACAAAGAGCTGTCTCTGCCAGCCCTCATCCCTTGCTGCCTGTGATAAGGAAATTAAGCAATTGTTTTTGAACAGAAGTAAGATCAAGTGACATATTATGACTAATGAAGATATTAGCACTTGCACAGGGAGGACTAAGCAGAATGCAAAGGTTTTTCATTTTAGCTTTCTTCCTTGAAAAACTTTGAGTTCTTTTTCACAGCGTATGGACTGTCCCTGCAACCTGAAGCTTGCTGAATTGGGCTGGCAGAGTCCCAGCCTTAGTTCCTCAGGGACTGGAAGATTTTAGTTCCATCACAGAACAAAGTGTTAGTGTGGTAATGAAATAAGTCTACTCTTTGCATTTCAGCTGTGAAATTCCCCCAGGCTGGGAAGTTCAGAGCCATGACATCTTGCAGCTCTGCAACCTGGTGTCTCAGCAAGAATGGGCCTTCTCATCAACTATACATTTACTCTTAGAACCTAGTTCAAGACTTGAGCTCTGTCTTTAACTTGGTGCCAGAGAGGCAAACAAGAGGTGTGACTCCTTTCTTTTCAATTACACCACTAACAGTTCAGTCTGAAAGTACATCACTTGATTACATCCTTTTGTCCATAAACTTCCTTTGTATCCAGTGCGCTCATTTGTGAGCCAAGACTTGTTTTATGATGTTCTGGAAGCTTTATGTATGCTCTGGTCTGAATCAAGTCATAACAAACATGATTTAGAGCCCAATCTCTCCCCAAAAAAAGGTGGACAGTGAAAAAGAGAAATATTCAATGTAGATTAAATATCTCAGCCCACACCTTCTTTCACTGGTGAATAACTGCAAGTGAGAAGTTGAGTCGACCTAATTTGCTTCAATGATAGTGATCTGTTAGCTCCTTACTGAGAGCACCTCTAGATGATCAGGGTAAAATGAGACTTTTTATCCTGGAAGATAGCTTGAAGGTCTGACTGATACTTAATATTTAGCATCTAAACAAGGCAGAACAGGAGTACACAAGCATTGCTCCACCAAACAAGGATTTTGTTGCATCAGGGGCTTTATGGAGTAAATTTGACATTACTAAAGTCTAGAAACTGAAGCATTAGAGAAAATTGCCATGAGTTTCAGTGGTGTATTGAAATTTGCTGTATTTTATTGCTATACTAGAAGTTTTTTGACTGAAAAACAATAGAAAAAGAGGAGGGACATCTTTAATGATCATCCATGTTTTGGGCTGTACTCTAAGGTGAATTTTTCTTACATTAAAAACTTTCTTTCTTTTCCTCAAATTATTTAAATGACATTGAAATTTTACTTCTACCCTTACCCAAGTCTGAGTCCAAGACATTTGGAAACTGTGAAGATGTTCCAACAGCATATAATTATATTTACCTGCTTTTGCACTTCCTATCATCAAGCAGAAGTACCTGGTTGGAGGACAAGTTGCCACAAACCTGAAGCACTCCAGTCTGCCTGGAAGGCACCTGGAAGGATTTTATTCTTTTTGCTATGAATCCAAACTCCAGTTATCCATTTTCAAGTTCTTACCCCTGAAGAAGGAGACTAAAAGCAGATTGTTCTATGTGATTTCCTACCACATCAGTTACATGTGTGTGTCCAGAGCTTTGTAGAGTTTTGCTGGAATCTTTCTTCATTGAACTACTGATGGTGACTCAACCTTTATTTGGCAGCAGATGTGCTTGTGGAACTGCTGTCTAATCTAATTGATTACCTTCTCTTAGGTAGTAGATATCTTTTAGTCTTAGTTGTATTTAATTAATTCTGACAAGGAGCAATTACACAGACAGTTATTCCATTGGATGTGAAGTGCAATGAGGAGCCTTTAGGCATAGGCTAGGGACAGAAAAATTTTTATCCAAGTCAGCCACAACCAGAGACTGGATATGTGACACCAATCTTGTGGTATTTTCAATACAAGTCATGAATCTAGACCTTTGTGGAAAAGAGCCTACTACTGAGTGCACAGCAAGGTTTCAAAATAACTTTGAGCTGTAAATACTGAAAAGTCAGGAATTATTATTGTGGGTTGTTGGGATTTAGTCTAGTCTAAAAGGTAGTTGAAAGGGAGAAGATGGGTGATAAAAGTCTCATGCCCAGCTTTAAGACAGTTCCCTTCTTGATAAGAGTGGAGATACTTCCTGTGGTTATTTTGGGAATCATTCTTTTTTCTTCTTTAAAAAGCTGTTGTATTAAATTATGTGTCAAGTCCTCCACAGATCAGCTCTGTCCACCACTGACAACCAAGTAGGTTTTATTAAGCTTTTAGCCTGTGTTGTCTTCCTCAACTTTGGGAATTGTTTGTCTTTTGGATGTGAGTTTTCCACCAGAACTCTCTGCATCACTAGATACAAAAAACTTCTAAATGGTCCAAAAAAGCAAGTCAGTTCTCACTTACCTGAGTCAAGGCCATAATTTTATTGGAGAATGTCTTAGAAGTTTGAAATTCTATAGTAGGAAAAAGAAAACACACTGACATGCTTTAAGTTACATTAGACAATTATTATTGTAAATTAATTCAATTAATGTCTTTAGTTGCTTTAGGTCATTCTCTTTTTAAATGTAGTTCCTGGATTTCTTGGTGTTTGTATTAAAGATGTTTGTGTAAAAAAAAGCTGACAAAGCACTCATTATCTGACCTATCTTTTGCGAGAAAAGTGTTGTTTTGGGAATATGGAAAAAGCTGAAAACCATTTCAAACAGATCCTTAGTTTTGAGACATGTAAAGACCATACCCAAAATTAACTCTCATTGGCCTGTGGAATTACCTCTTGATTTCTAAATCTCCAGGAACCACTACAATACAGCAGTGTAAATGTGAGGTTTCACTCTTTGGTGTCAGTTTTTCCATAATGATGTTGCAAAGATACATTAATGTTGCTAGTTAATGAAAGTTAGTCTTTCATTCTTGATGTTACAAATTTAAATTCTTAATATTTTTCCTAAATATTTTTCTTGATTTATGCATGTGAAATGCCTACCTGATTTAGCTTGATTCTTGGCTGGAATCCCTGGAGAAAATTCTCCTTATTCTGTGGTAGAGCAGCCCCTCTGAGTCAGTAGGAAGAGGCAACAGGAGAGCTGCCCACAACTCCACACACAGTATGATTCAGATCTTTGTGGGGGTGTCTCTAAATGCTGTGTAAAAGGCTCTTGCCTCCATCATGATGACATAATACAGGGTTTTAACTTACCAGCTGTGGATGTGCTCTATTTGTTTCCAAACGAATAGTGAACAGACTGCAGATAGTATAAATATTCTATGTAGTTACTCAATAAACCCAAATGGCTGTAAATAAAAAGGACCTTTCTGAATTACCAGTAAATAATAATTTCTCAAAGCCCTTTTGCCCCAGAAGACCTCAATTAGAACTGAAGAGTATGTCAGAAAACATTTAATTACATTCCAGAGGATTCTGTGATTCTGGTTGTATCGACTCGGGTTGTATCGACTACACCTCCCTATTATTCCTGTGCAAAACATACCCTTTTGAATAGTTTTTGTCTTGATTTTGTTTCTGGTTTTGATAAAAGAAACAAAAAACTCTAGGAGGAGTCTTGCTGCCTGTCCACCAATCTGTCATGCTGACCAGAAAATTTACTGTTTCTTAACTTCATGTTTTCAGGGCTAGGTATGGTGCTTACACTGCAGTGGGATCAGATCTGACATCAGCTGAAGTCACTAGCAATAGGTTTAAGTCATAAATTAAGACATCAAAATGAAAATTAACATTTATGAGCCAAGTATCTAAGCTCTTGCCCATGACAGATCCACTCACAGAACCCATGTGGCACTGGAAGCAAGTTGTCTGACCAGACACAAGGGGCTCAACTGACCAGGCTATTGCAAAGGCATTTAAAATCATCTGAAATGCCCTAGGGCTTCTCCAGAAATCTTTATACCTCCCACAGGTCCTTAAAATATATCCATCCCTTAAAATATAGCCTCAGATATCTCAGGTATGATCCCACTACCATTTGTATGTTATGGATTTATGGGAATGTGATTCTAGATTTATCTATTTGCCTGAAGTTTCTACTCATCTTTGGAGGAAAACTGAACCTGGTATTCCATATCCAGTGCATTGAAAGCCTGTTAACATTAAGGACTACAGGGGAACCAAAATTAAGCTAATATTAGTGAATCTACTCTCTGCATCTTGAAGGCTTTAGTCCAGAAACTCATCATGCAGCTTAGAAATGTGGTCCTGTAGCGACTAGGAGGTGCCCCCAGGAAACCTGTAGGACCCTCCACACCCATATGTGAGTGCAAGGTGGCTTAATATTCCTGATATGTAGCTTAATCCACTAGCAAAAAGACATTGACATGAAAGTCTTATGCACAGTAGTCAGGCAAATCTTAACCCACATTGTGTTCTTGGATGTTCCAGAACCCAGACAGTTAGATGAAGAACATGTAGTATGTGCCCTTGTAGCTGATCCCTGAATACAGGGAGAAATGCAGAGTACATTTAGATATTCTATACTCCCCTTGCATGTTTCTTCCTACTCAGGAAAAGAGGGTTGAAGTTTTGTGGCTGCACTGATCAAAGAAAATAGCAAATAGTGGACAGAATTGGCAGCTGATTTTTATTTATTTGTTTGTTTTTGTTTTCTTCAATTTCTTGGACATTTTTGCTTGATTTCACTCTGGTCAAAAGAATTCCTTCTCCTTTTACCAAGACATGAAACCTCAGGATGTTTTTACTTACCTTATATTTATATAAAATATAAATTTATTGCAGATCAGATGCCATGTAGCAGCCACCTATGATGAAGAATAAAATTTGTAATGTGAAGACTCCGTCGTACACAAAAAGGCAGCATCCCTATTTTCATTGGCAGTTTGAACATAACTGGGACTGTACATGTATGTATGTCTTGCATAAATACATCAATTGTACAGATAGATCACTACTACTGCATGGGATGAGGCTTCTGTCTTGGTTTGTGGCTGCATGGGGTATTTCAATGGTCTTTTCCAAAGTGCCTTTAAATGCTATGTAGCCTGAGAATGACTGTCCTCTATTTCAGTGCAGCTATTCAGATAACAACCCAGGTATTTTTTCTTCCGCCGGAACTCTCGCCTCGCTCTTTTCTCTCTGTAATTATGGAGACTTGTATCTGTGTAATCTAGAGGAAATGTCATTCCAACATGAAAACCTTCATTGTGGAGTCTGGAAATCATGCAGCAGTTTAGTGGTTTGAAATTTAGAAAATAGCACATTAACATTTAAATGAAGTGTTAAAATAATAGGCTGCTGCTGAAGTTCAAAGCTGAGGATGTGAATTTTTTACAAAGGGCACTTTGCATCTTCAAAGAAAGAATCACGGGCTTTTGAAAACCCTAAGTTATATCTTGCAGCTAGTGCCAATCCAGTAAACATAAATGAAAAGTGTATGAGAAGAATTACAGAGGCTCCATAGCAATATGCAATATTACCTGGAATGAGAGTATCTGAAAAAAAAAAAAAAAATCTCTTAGGCTTAGTTTACTCATCCTTTCAAAATCAGCTAATTTAACACTTATGACCAGGTGAAGCTTCAGTAAAATCTGAAGCATTTGTCTCTACATGAAGAGGGAGCCATTATCCTTCCATCAGCTACTGTCTCTGAAGAACCATAGGAAATGATTCAGCCCTTATCACTGTCACATCTCATATAGCAGAGGAAAAATATGGATGCTACAAGCAATATTTTATCAAATTTTCCTAAGGAGCACTTGGGTTCCAGCTTCTTCTTTTCCTGGTGCTTCACACTGTAGATAAAGATGTCTACCAGTATGTCTAAAGGCAAAAGAAACCAGACATGAAGTATGAGGTGGTAAAAACCTGCCTGCCAAGTGTTTTCTTAGAAGAGATTCTCAAAAATAAGTTTTCTTAATTTTTAAATACTTTGTGTTACAATTTATCCAATTAAAAGTGTGAAGACACTGCTCAAATGCCGCAGACAAGTGAGCTGTCAACCACTTGGAAAAGAGGAATGTGTTAACTATTTGTGGCCTAATGAGAGACTGTGCTTACTGCTTACCCTCCAAAAGCACACACACACCTTTTACAATACAGAAATCCTGATGAAATAATGAGTCTCTAAATACAAAGAAGGCCTTTAAACTTATTTTGAATACATATGCTGCTTTTTAAAATATAAATAGGCAGTGATGCTGGGGAAGAATAAAATAAACTTCTTTCCATGTTCTTCTGATGGGAGATAAAATAGTTCAAAATGTCATTTGCATCACAGAACTCTTTACTCCTGTGTCCCATTTCTGCCAATTTAAGTGAACATTTTCTCATAAATTTAAGAAAATAGGATTATAGGATGGAATGGGAAATTTCAAGTAAATTTTCCCACTTCATGGAGCATACTGAAGATTGGCATGTCTTGATTTCTTAAATATATCCCTCCTAAAGGCTCACAGTGGGTTTGCAACTTAATAAATAACAGTTTAATCCCATCCTGCTTGTGTAGGCTTTTATGGCATAACAGCTTCAGGGAGTTTGTATGTGTATGTGCGGTATTACATGCTCACACAAATCTGTAACTGATATTTTTTACCTATTTTTAAAAATACACTGCCACCATACCAAATTCTCCCAGCAGCTGTCAGGCTGGGTCCTCCTTCACCCACAGGTATGGGCAGTACAGAACTGGTAGGGAGCACAGATCCCAAAAGGATTCAGGGTCCTTGGAATCATAAGGAATTAGGAACCACACACAGTGGAGACACTGTCCTCTCTTCAGCTGCTTCAGCATGGCCCATAAATGCTGAGGCTATGGAGTGCCCCTAGGGTTTGGGAGGGAACAATACCCAGGACCTCAGTGGAGCAAATCCAGGAAGCCAGAATTGAAGGCTGACAGAAATTCTGGCTCCTTGTCCTTACCTTGAGGTCATGAGGTGGCATGTTCTAAACCTGGAATACTAATACTTGCGAGACACCAGACCAAACCTTTCTACTTTGAGTCTTCCACGCAGCCATGAAAAATACTGCATGTTTCAGCTCTGTATCATTAAACTATAAGGCATCCAATTCAAACTACTTACAAGAAATATCATCTAGGGTGAAAAAAAAAGAGAAACAATATAGAATCATAGAATAGTCTGTGGAATGAAAGTGACCTTAAACATCATCTCATTCCAAAACACTCCCATTTTATTCTGATTGTGTCTAACCTCTGTGGTTTTATCACTAGTCTCATGATACTTAGGTGTTTTCCTTAGCCTCTAAGTCTTATGATACAAGTGTTAGTGGCAGCATCAGAGCAGGAGGAGAGCAAATATTATCTGTCAGCAAAAATATGCTGACAGAGTTATCGAGGAATCCTGAGCCTACTGAACCATTTTCAGACAACCTGGTTTTGCAGACATCTGTCTGTGTCCCAGGGGAGTCTGTGAGAAGTTCATCAGTGCCTGAATTTGCAAATGTGTTGGGAACAGAGGTCCTTTCCAGAGGTCCTTTTCCAGAGGTTGTTACTCTGAGGAGCAGAAATACTTCCTTTGTTCTTGCATCAACAAGAGCACACAACAAATTCATCCTCACAACCAGTATAGTCTGGCTTTTTGGTTGAATCTCTATTTTTTAAGGCAGTATGATTTGCAGTGTCAGCAAATCTGTTTGATCAAGGGGAAAAAAAACAAGGTAGAAAATAAGTTTACTTTGGTTTCACTTTCAGGAAGCCATGTAGGACATGTTATGCTACAGGGATTCCTACTGCTCTGGAGAGTGTTCGGTGTAGGCAAGTAATCACATGCATGGTGTGTGACATCTAGGAGGTTCTCATACCATGGATTGAGCTTTATGACTGTACAGATGCCTTTCATGATTTTTATTCCTATTCATTCTATGAATAAAAAGTATGAGATGTTTAAAATCTCTTCTCATTAGTGACAGCTTTTCTGGAATGACTTTGAGTAACAAAGACATATTATTCAAGAAGATCAACAACAAAAAACGTTGTGGTGTCTGCATATTGTCCCACTTGCTGCATACTGGCCTAAGGACAAATGGAATGGATCGTGATTTGCATGGATATTCTTTGTTGATTCCTGAAACTTCAGATGCCATTCATTAACAAACAATAAAGACTTCATGGTTTCTGATAGCTTTTTAAAATAATTATTTGTAGTTTAGAGAGCCACTTTGAAATTTACTGTCAAATTCCTTCTTAGTCCCAAGAAAATGAGCATAGGGTTAATAAGGGAGAATCTGTCAGGATAAAAAGGAGGTGGGATCATAGCCTTGTTGTGACAAAGCCATCTGAGGTGTCATAGGGGAGGGGCACAGAACTAAGTGCATCAGTAGCACATCAAAGTCTTTCAAATAAAGAATTTTTCAATGAAGCTCTTCAAATTTCATTTTTCATTCAGAAGTTTCAGTTCAATTCTTGCACTTTTTTGCACTGGAAAAGTTAAGATGATGGCAGAAATTGTTCAAGGACTAAGTGTATCTTTTGGAAGGCCAGACAGAGAACAAGACAGAGCACAAAACTCTAGAATCTATGTGCTTTCCCCTAAAAAAATTAATACTTGAGGCCATCTAATTTCTTGCATGTAATCCATTTGAGAGGGGGTCACCATATATGGGACATGATCACGTTGTTTGAAGATTTTTTTGTAGGTTTTTTTTTAATTGTTCTCCACACAAAGTCTATATGCAGAAAGTGTTTTAATACAGGTGACTTTGAGGCCCTACCAATTTATGATCTATACCAGAATGGGCTACTAGAGCCATTGTATTCACTTTTTTTATATCCAGCCCAAGAGTATCCAGATCAATCCCCGAAGTAACTTTTTCGATAGTTTGTATCTGCTAATTGAATTCAATACTCTAAAATACTGAATATCTGCTTGAAATTTAGCAGCAGAACACTTTCATGGTGTTGCAGTGACACCCAATTTAAGAACAGTGCTACTTCAGGGCAAACGGAAAAATCTTTGATGTACTATGTTTAATGATGTAATCTTGCTTGAAATTCCAATTTCCTGCTGTGCTATTGTGTAAAGTGCTTAGAATAAAACTAATTAACCCTTGCAGGAAACTAATTATATGAATAAAATATTTGCATTTATTTCCAGTGACATATTAATTAAAGCATGACAAAAGGGCTGCATTTGATTAAATACTGAATTAGGGTTTACTATTTGGAAAGCATTGGGGTCACTAGCTCTTGACTTTATGGATTGCAATTTATAAATTAAGGCATGTGGGATTGGTGAACACATTAAAGTGTGAAAAATCCAGGTTAATTTTGAAAGTTATATATATGACATACACTTCTTTTAAATATTTCTGGTTCATTGCCTTTTAAACAAAGTGAATTATAAAGGAAACAGAAAATAGGCTTGCAGTATTTACTCTGGCTAAGCAACTTTTGACAAGGATGCTGTAACAGTAAGAGAGACACAACTGTTTGAACTGGACTGATGAAATGGACTTTCAGTGAAATCTGCTTGAGAGTAGTGAAAAAGAGCAGAATAGCAGTGAAAGTGAGAAGAATATGATAATAACATTTTCTATGTAAAAAATACCCTTTAGAAGTCCCTAGATTGCTACTGAAATATAGGAGGAAAAAAATTCCAAACCTGTTCTTTCTTTTTGATTGATTGATTCCTTCACAAAAATATGTCCTTCTCAACTTTAGCATTTGATCAAAATGTCATTGTTGAGGAACGTTAAATGACTTGCCAGCACATTCTCTCTCACCCTGAGCTGTGGATTCAGTTTGGATCATCAAGATTAGCTTGTGTCAGCTCACCTTAAGTCACACAAAATAGCACCTTCTTCTCTCAGCCACAATCTTGGGCTGCTGCAAATGGAATGGAAAGGGAGAGGCTTCTTCAGGCTCTGGAGAACAGAGGTTGAAATTGAATTTGTGCAGTGATCATCTTCACACAGCACATAAAGACCTGGAGTGACCAAGGTGAAGGGCAACTAGGACAGTATCTATGAACACACTGGTATTAAAGGAAGGGTAAGAACACTGGGTGCCCACTTATCAGTGGGGCAGGGAACTTAACAAGAAGCTTCAAGGAAAGGACTGATTGCAGTTTTCATCTCTGTTTTTTTCACTGGAAGGCTTGTCCTCAGGGCTCCCAGGTCCCTGAGCCTTCTGGCAAGATCCATGGGAGCAAACCAGTACCCATGGCAGAGGAATAAATTTTAATTAATAAATCATTTAATTAACAAATCATTTAATTAATAAATCATTTAAGCCTCTTGTGCATGCATGAGTCTGTAGAACTGGATGGGATGCATCTAAGCTTGCTAATGACATTGTGATGTCCCACTGCATCATTTGTGTGATGTCATGACAACTATGGACACCCCTCAGAACTGGAAAAGGTAGATGTCACATCGTTTTTGAGAAGGGTAGGAAGATGGATTCAGGGGATTACAGACTAGTCAGTCTCACCTCAGTCTCTAGGAAGATGAAGGGGTAAATAGACTCATAATTCATTTCTAAACTCAAAAATAGATGAGAAGGAGATTAAGTGCAGGTTTATCATGGAGTCACAGAACCACAGAGTATCCTGGGCCAGAAGGGACCTTAAAGATCAGCTAGTTTCACCCCCCTGGGACACCTTTCACTGGATCAGGTTGCTCAAAGTCCTGTCCAACCTGGCCTTGAACACCTCCAGGCGTGGGACATTCACAGCTTCTCTTGGCAACCTGTCCCAGTGCCTCACCACTCACATTAAAGGCTTTTTTTTCTATAATCTGATCTAAACATAGTCTCTTTCAATTTCAACCCATTCCCCTTGTGTTGTCACTACATGCCCTTGTAAATAGTCTTGCCCCATCTTTTCTGTAAGTTCCCTTAACATACAGGAAGGCCACAGTGAGATCATCCTAAAACCTTCTCTTTTCCAGGCTTTACCTGTTTTTCCAGGTTTAGCAAGTGGAAATCATACCTGACCTTCGTCACAGCCTTCTATGAGGAGATGATGGGTGCTGTGGCCAAGAGAAAGCAAGTGGATGTTGTACACATTGATTTTAATGAGGTCTGTGACAAAATCTCCCACAGTCTCCTTATTAAATTTGAAAGGTAAGGGCTGTATAAGCAGACAAAATGGTGGGTGGGAACTGGCTCAACTGGTGCACCTAGAGAGCTGTGATTAGTGGTGCAAAGTCCAGCAAATGCTCAGTAACTAATGGAGTCCCTCAGTGTTTGATGATAGAACAAACCCAGGTGATGGGACAGAATGCATCCTTTGTAAGTTTGTAGGCAACAAGAAGTTGGAGAAAGCAGTTGATGTCCTGAAGGGCAGAGCTGCCACTCAGAGGGACCTGGACAAGTTATAGGTTACAAGGAACATCATGAAGGTCCATAAAAGCAGGATACTGCATGTAGGATGGAATAGCACCATGTAACACTACAGGCTGGGGCTCAGCCATCTTGGAAGCAGCTTGGAGAAAGAGATGTGGGACTCCTTTGTGGACAAGAAGCTCATCATAAGGCAGCAGCAGGGGGCTGCATTAGGAAAAGGGTCACCAGCAGCACAAGGGAAGGGATCCATGTTGTTCAGTGATTTTAAGACCACATCTAGGACAGTGTGTCCGCTTTTGGACTCTGAAGTCCTAGATTGGTATTGATATACTGGAGTGAGTCCAGCAGAGACCACAAAGCTGATAAAGGACATGGAGCACAGGCCATATGAGAAAAGGCTGAGAAAGCTGGGTTTGTTCAGCTTGGAGAAGAGAAGCTGAAGGGAAGACCGTGCTGCTGTCCACAACTAGCTGATCAGAGAATGATAGAGCTAGAGTCCTCTTGAGGGCACACAGTGATAGGATGGGAAGCAACGGGAACAACTTGCACAGTGGGAGATTCCAAATAGATATTAGAGGGAACAAAATCCCATGAGGATTATCAAATACTGATGCAGGATGTCCAGAGAGGTTGTGTAGTCTCCATCCTTGCTCATGTACAAAATGTACTGGGCACAGACCTGAACGACTTGGTCAGTTTAGATTTGTTTTGAGCAGGGCATAGGACAGTCTGAATTCTGGAGATCCCTCCCAGCCTAAGACATGATTCTGGAATTCTGACAGTATTCTTGAGATTGTGAGGTAAAATTTCTGTCTGCTCATATACTGATTGCCACAGAGATATGAACATTTCAAGCCAGAGGCAGTCTTTATTTTAAAGTCCCTTAACAGTTTCGAGGCGTGTTTCCTGAGTAGGCAGGCAAGCTCTGTTTTGTGGGCAAAATAAAAAGCATTTAAATTCACAATTGTGCAATCTTCCACATTTTGCCCTCACACCATCCCATGTATATCTTCAGTGTCCTCTAGAGACTTCTGAAAATTAGGAATTGGGAAGTTCATGTTCTTAGAGTAGAGTATCTTTTGCCTTGAAACAGGACTGTATAATTTAGTTTTCGCAAAGCCTTTTGGATTTTTGTTCCCAGGATGTAATGATTATACTTACACTAAATACAAGCAAACTGGTTATTTGCCACAAGCAATTTAAAATTATGGTCACATGAATTGCATTCACAGGCTTTTTTATGGGTCCCTTTTTTTTTTTTTTTTCTTCCTTGAACAAAACCTCACTGTTCATTAGATTCTAAATAAAACACATCTGGTATTAACAGACCTCACTTATAATTGTGTCTACTATCATTTCACATGCATTTAGCTGATCTTATCACATGACTGTAGGTAAAGGGAACCTCAGTAGGTTTACAGAGGAGTAAAACTAATTGCTATGTATTTCAGACATAAAATATTATTTTTAAAAATGCTGTTATTGTGGCCATCTTTACTTTGTTCTCCCAAAGAATTCTCCCCTTTATACACAATTTCAGGCCTTCATTCTGCAGCCACTGAACTATTTGGAGTTTATCCCATGAGATTAGCTCATTCTGTGAGTGAACCACAGCAACATTCCATAGGCCCTTCCCAGCTACCCACAAGGAGTAAAACCCCCAGGGCTGGGCACAAGAGTCTCTATGGTTAGTGAATGGGACAGTTCCACCCCTGGGACCAAGTCCAGGGGGTCACACAGTGTGTCACCTCCAGGTTCAGCCTCCAACTCCAGCTTTTAAATTAGCAGTATCCAATTTTTCACAGCTGCATCATGTTCTTAACCTGATGAAGGTGTTACTAACAAGACAAGGAACAGGAATCAGTTGTTTGTTCTGCAGCTGACATTCATCGTGGTCTCACTTCATGCTCTTTGTAACTTGAGGTAAAATATTGATTTATTGTTATAGATAATAATGATGTGCAAGATCCAGTTAAACTAGTAACATATCAATAGATGACTGAAAATAAATTGTCTTCCTCATTTTCCATTAAATCTGTAAACATTTTTAAGTGCAACAAGTTGTTCAGATGAGCAAAACTGTTTTATATACATATTAAGAAATATATACAATCTTCCATATATATTTATTCATTGGCAATTTTCCAGACTGGTGCAATTCATTAAAATACAACTGGGAAATGAAGGTAATAATTTTTATCTAAGTATGTTCTGAAAGTAAGAAGTGGAGAGATAGAAATGTGTTTCTGCCCCTGAGAATGACCCAGGCAGAATTATTCCATTCAGTCAATAATTTACTGAGAAGTCTCATCAAAGTCAACAGTAATAGGACTGTGCCTTTAGTTTTAATTCTTCCTTGAGAGTGACATTTTCACTTGCCCAGAGAGAAATGATAAGACTGCATTTTTTCAGTTTCATTTAGACTTTACCACACCTCCACTTCTCTCTTTACTGAAATAGAATATACAATTGGTCTTCACCCATCAATGCAAGAGTAAGCTTTTTTTTAATCTGAAATCTGTACTGTAAGAACAATTCTAAAATACATTTACTTCTTTTAATTAACAGAAAATACAACACTCTTTAATCAAGGTAACACTAAAAGTTTGAAAACACTCCACATTTTCTGCAAACAGACTTTTTCCCTGAGGCCTTAGTTTTTCCTTCACTAGTTACCTTGTGCAAGACACAGGGTCTACCTGACTTTTTTCCTCTTTTTTCTTAAAGTGCCTATATCAGATATGCTGGTGTAAATATTTTTATATAACAAAAGTAATAATTTCCTCAAAGATGTATAAATCTGTTCAGAGCTGATATGTTCTTCCTGACTATACTTTCAAATCATGCTATAACCTTATCAACTCTCTTGACAGTGCATTTATAAAGTTTTCCTTCAAACTTAACATTGGTGAAATGGATTTTGAATTAAAGTAAGAAAAGGGACAAAATTAATTTAAGGCTTCTGATGTAATGTGCATTACTACACAAAGACTTTTTACCATTGAGAGCTGCATTTAATCATCTAAATGTAATTTTTATGTAATTGATTGACTTGTAGAAAAATTTAAATTCTATGGATTTGATTGATTTCCAGGTCAACTCAAATGCAACACTTTGTAGTAATACATGATATAAAACTGATTTTAACAGGCATGAGTTATTGTCCATACATCAGGGCTCAGCAAATAGTGGTACCCGGCACAATAATAGCAAAGTTGGCTTTGTGACCACCATGCAGTGCAGGGTCCCTTCCAGGTAATGCTGTGGTGGTAAAATCCACACCTAATAATTTAGTACTGTTCCAAAAATCTTCCATCACTTCTGAGGCAGGATCCAATTTTGGAACACTTCTCTCTGTGACAGGCACGGGTTGCCTGGAGAAGTTGTGGATGCTCCATCCCTGGAACTTTTCAAGTCGAGGCTGGATGGGGCTTTGAGCAACCTGGTCTAGTGGAAGGTGTCCCTGACCAGGTCAGAGTAGCTGAAATTAAATGATCTTTCTAGTCCCTTCCAACCCAGGCCATTCCATGACTCAGTGATTCTATTCAATCACTTGTGTGAGCTTCATTTAGGATAGTTGGGAACATATCAGAACAAGAATTCTGAAAGTGATATTTAATTTTTAAAGAGCAGATATAATTTGTAAAATGACTTTATACAAATTTCAAGTCTTCTCCTCATGAGTATTGAGAGTGATAGCAGCTCATTTTTATGGCCAAAGAAGTGGTTCCAACATTTAAATATACTTTATGGAGCCAAACCAATAATTTTTGGACTCTATTCTGACTCATTCCAGTGAGAGATAAACCGAGCTCTATCAATTTACTTCTAATAATAGTTCACCTGTAAGTCAGACAACCAATTTTGACTTTCAAGTCAAAATTTTGAGTACTCAGAGATGTCAGAAAAAGCAGGATTGTCAGGAATCAAATTTTATATTCTTTCCTACAAGTTTCAGAGATTTTGGAACTCCTTATTAACTCTAGGGGAAATTTTACCTTTGTATATACATGTATATTGATTTTGTATCATGTATACTGTATATATATAGAAATATATATACAATATACACACACACACACACATATATATAAAATGTATATTGATTCTGTAGCTTGCTGTAGAAGTCATGAAGAGAGACAACACATATCAAAATTGTTTCAGACTTACAAAATTACATTCCAGGTAAAACCTACTTATTAATGATTGCTACTTTTAGCCACAATATTTTTATTTTCTGCCACGAGGTTATATTTGTCCCATCTCGTTATTACCCCTATGCACAAAGTTTTCAGCTTCTTATCAACTTACTGCTGTATGAGTCTGAGGGTACTGAATTTCTGAGATTATCAGAAATCATGTGAAGGACATGAAAGCAGCTAAAATAATAATCACATTTGTTACATTGCTGTATTTTACATAGGCTTTTGGCAAGCAAATACAACATTCAAAATACTGTGGTACTTTGATATTTTTCTATCACTCTAGCAACATAAGGGTGATGTTTAATACATCTTTATGGCTTCAGAAGTATATTTGCTGTACAAATTAATATTACTACAGAAATATTTTTCATAATAGCCAGGTCAGGAAATCCAAACTGGAATGCAATACCAACCTGAATTCTTCACTGTCCCATTTCAATACCTGACATGGATTTACCAGAGACCCAGCTCCTCTACCCTGAACAGCACTGCTAAGAAATGCTAAGAGTAATGTGCATTTCAAGCCTAATGATAAAATAAACTCATTGACTGTGTGCTTGCACACAGATTCCTAGTCTGATTTAGAGATTGTACCACCACATTGTATGAATTACTATAATGCTCTGGAGGATAGCCCAAATTGTAATCTGATCTGCACAGTCATTGTTAAAATGCGTTACCTGGAAAAGCAGAAATACAGTTGGAATTTGAGCTGAGTTTAAAAGTAAAGTGGAAAATAATATTTTTATCAACTGCAAATATGAAACTATTAGGTAGGTAAACTATTTATGGGATTAAGATGACCTGTCCTTGCCTGAAAGGTGTGTATGTGTGCTACCTGATCTTTTTTACAGTCAGTGAAGGTACAATTACTGAGTTCAGCTGATCAGCTCTCCTGATCAATAAAGATATCTGTTTCAAAAGAAAAGGAATAATTTCCTAGAACTGTAAGGACTACTGAAAGTATTTAGAAAATGGATTGTGTGCAAACATCTACACTGGGTTCATCCCAAATTAAGCAAGATAAATCCCTCTCTAGCTATCCAAAATTAGGTGTTTGAACTAGTAATCAAAGCTGCTTTTAAAGTCAGTGAAAGGAGACCAGCACCTCCACAAAGCAATTCATCTTACCCTTGGGCGTGTGTTAATCATCACAGATGGAAGGAAACATATCTCCACTACAGGGAGCCTTGAAGATTGTCTTAGGTTAGACATGAGCAGTGGGTTTTGTTCGAGATTGGATGTAGACATGTGAGTCAAGTATATCAGCTACCATAATAGTCAAAAGGGCTTCTTCTTTTGGTCTAGCATTATTTGAGATGATCTAGGATACCCTGTCTAGTGTTCAGTTGCCACTCCATAGATCACAGGTCATATATTATAATTTCCAGTCTGTCACAAATGAGTAAGGTGTGCTAAAGTGCATCAAATGACATTTTATATAGATATTTTGGTAAATAAATGAACTTCAACAAAAATTCTTTCTTTTCTAAAGAATATTATGTAAGGTAAAGCTATGAGAAATCAACCACTTACATTATCTACCATAAATTTACCCACAGATGATGAACAGTATAGACACACTTTATTCCCATTCTCAGTGTATGTAAGTATGAAAAACCTGTGAGGAAAGTCTCTAATGTTAATATTTGCTTTTACACAAATATTCTTCTCTCCAGTTTACAAACTGGATTGAAAGACACCATTACTGCCACCAGTACATGCACAGAGACGCAGTGTTTGGCTTATGTGTGGACAATAGAGTGTCTGTCTCACCGTCTGTTCAGACACAGAAGGGAGGAAAATACCACTCTGGAGCCTTGATGAGCTGCTGTACACATAGACTCACTACATCTTCTAAGAAATGAATCCTGATCTTGTATAAAGAATGCAAAACTCCCGCTGAAATAAAAAAATACTTCATTCATATGTCTGGAAGCAGGATTCAGCTCTCAGAACTAAAACAGCTTGCACCCACCTGCTGCTTTAATTCTGAAACACATTTTCAATGAATATCTTGTATAAATCATAAATCCAGAGCAATTTGCTTTACTATGAAGACAGTATTCCAGTCATAAAGTGTGATCCAAGTGGAAACTCCCCAAAATTAAGCAGGAAGAACCAGAACATTACAACTATGATCTTGGTTTTCTTCATGACAATCTCTTGCATTGACTATTACACATTTACAAGGTTTCAGTTTTCATTTGGTTATTGTTGTTTAAAGCAGGAGAAGGTTTGCTCTTCTGGCCATCAGTTCCTCCTTTGGATGTGTCCTGGAAGAAAAGTCTTGGCATCCACAGTGACATTAAAATTCGTTTATATTCATTCCGAAAATTCTGGTTAAGAAGACCATATATTATTGCATTAAGGCAGCTGTTGAAGTAGGCCATTAAGTAGCTTATAATGAATAGCCATTCAGGAACTTTTGGTGCCATTTCCGTAGGATCAATGGCTACAGCCAGTCCAATGAAGTTTAGAGGTGCCCAGCAAAAGGCAAAAATCACAAAAACAACAAACATGGTAAGAAAGTTTCTGAAGTCACTTGGCTTCAACCTTGGCTTTGTTTCTGACTTGACTCGTCTTCGAACTTGAAGCACTAAAACCCAAATTCGAAGGTAGCAGAAGCTGACAATGGTGATAGGAACGATGAAGTGAATGACCACAACAGCTATTGTGTAGTAGGAGCTTGCAGTCTGGACAAACGTGCATGAATAGATGCGTGGGTCATACTTCAAAGAACCAACAAAAAAATTTGGCACAGTTGCAATTACTGTTAATATCCAGACTAAGGAGACATACAACATTGTATTCCAACAGCTGTATACTTTGTCATAGGCAAAACTATGACATATGTAGCAATATCTGTTTATTGCAATTGCAGTGATGTTGAAAATAGAGCCTATTACACTTAGTCCCATCACAAAGCCACTTGCTTTACAGTGAGTTTCACCCAGTGTCCATCCATTGTGGAAAATAGCTAAGAGCACCAGTGGGTATGGATACAAGGCCACCACCAGATCAGCCACAGCTAGGCTCACCACAAATGCGTTACCTGGAAGGGAAGAAAAACACAGAGGCGTAAGTCTGAAAGCAAGCATAGCTATGAAGAAGAAGAAAAATGTTACATTACTTTGGATGTCTCCAATGCTAAATTATTGGTGATGTCAGCAAGCAGCTGGTATATAGGACCAATAGAGAAATGATTTTACAATGTAACTTGAAATACCGTGGAAATATCTGCAGCAACATAATGCTTCAAAGTATTATTTGAATATTTGAAAAATTTGAAAAATTATTTGACTGGATTATATCCTACTTGCTCTTTATATCTTTTAAAAACATAGCTGTTACATAAGCACATGTTGAGTTGTTTAAGTGTAGCTAACTCCACAGCTGGATTGATAAAATGAAAAAGAAAAAAAGGATAAATTGTGCTAAATGTGCTTACCTAAATTGTGTTAGGTAAGCCATTATGCCATTCTAACCTATCACTGGAATGCTAACAGGCTTGACAAGCATAAAGGAGAAGGATATACGAAGACTAGATATATAGCTATTGCAAGGATGTGTTATTTTATGTATACTCTAAATTGCTACCCAATACTCTGTAGATATTTTCTGCATGAATGGCCAATCCATACTGCAGTTGTTTTCTCACTGGATTGTCTAAGGAAGAGTGAACTGTCTATACCACCCTCTGCAGAAAGGTGTATTTAGTTATACAAAGGAAAGTTCCAGGCATGCCAGAGAAAGTGTTCATATTTTCTGCTGATGATATTAAGGGAATATAGGCAATATGGTTGAGCCCTATAGATTCTCTTTAACCAGTGTCCTTTTCATCAATTTGAAATTTCTGACATTGTATCTAAGGGTATTTTTATAAAATAATGAGATAATAAACTATATTCCTGAAAAATGATCCTCAGGAATTTCACTCTAGAAGACAGAGGTACTAACTTTGAGTTCTTGGCATTTAGGTAACATAAAATGTATATGGTTTGTGTGGTTTTGTATATGGCTTGCATACTCTTTTTTCTTTCCTGCATGTCCTTCACAGCATGAACTGATATGGAAAAAATTCAAGCAATTTTCAAAATTGTGCATGGAACATAGTAATTTTTTAAAAAGAGCAGTTAGATGCTCCACTCTACAAATTCTGAGCTTAATAGTCCTCAACTAACAAAACAATTCTCCATGTCATATTAAGAAAGGTATTAAATGGAAGTCGCAAAAGCAACAACCACGTAGAAATATGCTCATCAAAAATGACAGAATTTCACATCTACTCTGTTTGCTCCACCTGCTTACATCTGTAGCTTCCTGAATGAAGGAATGGGGAGCTATATTTCTCCCATATGCTTTAGAGAACCACCATGCTCATCAGAATTTGCACAACAGCAAGAAAACTTAATGGAAAGCAGGATTATCCATCTGTACCCTCAGAAACATAGCCCATCTCAAGAGTGGTGCACAGCTTACTTTAGATAGTTTCTTGTTATATATTTAGTAGCCTGTTTTATAGATTTTAAAAAACTACATGAGTCTTTCCATAGCTGCAGCTTTATGATTTGCGAGGAAATGATTGAACAAATTAGGGAGATGATTGAGTGGACCATGATAACTTCAAATAAGCAAAGCAGGAAGCATATAACCCATTCCTATGATTGTTGTGAGTCCAAGCAAGCTGCAGTCACAACAAGGAAGTTTCAAAATAGACACAGAGAGGAAAAAAAATAACGTCAAGAAGAAGGAAGTGTGGGAACACCTTGATTTGAGACTGCCACTGAGGATCGTTAGAAAACATAAAACAAGTATTAGTCAGTAATGGCCTAGATAAAGCTGATCCCTTTTTACAGGAAGGATGAGATGACTGTGAAGGCTTCTTGCAGCCATGTGGTAAACAGGACAAAAAACCAAAATGAACAAAAAACAGGGGCATATTTATCAGAATGTATTTATGGGAGGGAGGGAGGAAGGAAGTGGTGGAAGGGAGGAAGTGGCGGAAGGAAGGGAGGAAGGAAGGGAGGAAGGGAGGAAGGGAGGAAGGAAGGGAGGGAGGAAGGAAGGAAGGAAGGAAGGAAGGAAGGAAGGAAGGAAGGAAGGAAGGAAGGAAGGAAGGAAGGAAGGAAGGAAGGAAGGAAGGAAGGAAGGAAGGAAGGAAGGAAGGAAGGAAGGAAGGAAGGAAGGAAGGAAGGAAGGAAGGAAGGAAGGAAGGAAGGAAGGAAGGAAGGAAGGAAGGAAGGAAGGAAGGAAGGAAGGAAGGAAGGAAGGACTGTATTTTCTGTTTTAGAATGCCTTTTGGAGAAGGAGAGAATTTAGTCTAGTGTGTGCACTAAGATTAATCTAAAGTCTAAAGCCTCCCAGCATCAGCTTCTACCCAAAATGTAATTGTTCAGTTGAAATAGAGTGGGCATTCAGCTCTTTCAATCACATTTGGAAATTTACTGCAAAGTACATTTAGCAAGATATTTTCAAAGTTTTGAGTGCAATTTAGGACTTCTTGAAAATTCCAGGTGCAGTGAATAAATAGAATGAGCAAGGAACTTGTCAAAAACTTAATTTACTAGTTTACAACCCAGAAGAAAAATGGTCCAATATCTATAAAGGCCTCAGGTGATTTGTCACTTCAATGGCTTTTTAGATGGCTGAATGTTCCACTGTACACTGCAAAGTAAGGTCCAATGGCCTTTTTCTGTCTTTGTGGATGACTGCAGAATTAAGTTTAATGTTTATTACTGCAATGAATAATCTACAGAAGTAGAGAGAAACTTTCCTAATTCATAAAACATAAATAATCAACATTTTGAGAAATCAAAGGTCTTAGACATCTTTTACGTGCTTGGAGAAAGTAAATGTTCCTTGATACACCTAACCCAGGGCTTTTAGAGTGGCTTGAATTACATCCATAACATAACTAAAAAGGTATCTTTGTGTTGTTTCTAACAAAACAGAAAGCACAGAATTTTCATCTAGCTGGAATTATTATCATTGCTTCTGGAATTTAGTTGATGAACTTTGTTTTGGATTTCAGATTTCAGAGGTATATTCATTTTTACACTGGAATGGAAAGACCCCTTAATTACAAGTAGTAGCTACTAGAAGCCAAATGTCTTGCGAGGTATTCAATAAGATGCACATCTATACTGTTTTAAACACTGACAGTTGTATGCATAAAAAAGAAAATAAGTTCTGATATTGACTTTGGGTGCAACAGAGCTAGATTGGTATTTCATGAATCATTCCTGCTTATTGGTTTGCTTACTACAACTAACAGGAGAAGGAGAACTGTCACACCCTCTTGTAATCTTGATATGACTTGATGTTGTAGCACTTTACTCATGGAACAAAATTTTTGGTAAGGCAAAAACTTTTAAGGGCTAAGCATCTGCCTTCTGAAAAGACAGCTGACTTTTAATGTCTCTACTAAAATCAGAAGCAATTGCAATGAGCAACTATTTTTCTAATGGTTTTTCTTCTGTCTTTGGTTTTAAGCTAGTGAAAATGATTAATTATATATCATGGTGTTGTTTCGGGTTTTTGTTTAGGTAGTGTTTTGGTTGTTACACAATTGTTTAACAAGTTTTTATACATTGCATACAGACATCACCCTCTTCAGCCTATGGCATCAGCAGCAGGTGGAGCAGAGAATTAAATCTTTCACACACTGACATTTGAATTCCCTGTGACAGAACAAGCCAAGACCTAGGGTAAGCTTTGATTTACTGAGACATGTTAATTTGGTATAATGTTCAACAGTGTGTTTCTAACAGAAGGTGTAACACAATGCTCCAAAAAAATACCAGATGGGTGTTTGTTTTCTTTGAATATGACAGTTTAAAGGCAGTGATATGCTCTTTTGTAGTTATGTTTCATGTTTTCAGATATTAGTGAGGTTTACTGCATACTTTGATATAAGGGAAAGGGATAGGCAATAGATTTCCACTAGAATAGCATATTTTAGAGACTTAGACAAAAATATAGCATAAACAATGAAGCAAAGCTGGTCTTCAGTTTATGGAACATCCAGGTTATTTATTTTTTAGGAAATGTGTATTCTATGGAACTGTTTAGAATTATTGGTCACTATAATTATCCTCTTATATGTACAAAATAAAACCCACCACTGGAAGTAGAACCATAAAATCATTCAGATTGTAAAGGAACTTCAAGACCACTAAGTCCAACTGTTAACCCAGCACCACCAAGTCCACCACTAACCCACATTCCTCAGTACCACATCTACACCCCTTTTAAATAACTCCAGGGATAGTGATTCCACCCCTTTCCTGAGCAGCCCATTCCAGACAACCCTTTCACTGAAAAAACGTTTCCTAATATTTATTATAAACCTGCCTTAAGTGCAACTTGAGTCCATTTTACTCTGGTCCCTTCCCTTGTTACCTGGGAGAAGAAACCAACCCATTCCTGGCTACAACCACCTTCCAGGTAGTTTTAGAGAGCAAGAAGGTGTCCTCTGAGCCTACTTTTCTCCAGGTTAAACACCCCCAACTAATTCAGCTGCCTCCTTCCCCAGTTCTGTTACCCTTCTCTGGACATGCTCCAGCATCTCAGTGTCTTTCTTGTAGAGGGGGCCCAGAACTGAAAACAGGATTCACCAGTGCTTGAGTACAGGGGAACAGTTACTGCCCTGCTCCTGCTGGCCACACCATTGCTGATACAGGCCAGGATCCCATTGGCCTTCTTGGCCACCTGGGCACAGGCTGGATCATGATCAGTCACTGTGGACCAGTACCACCAGGTCCTTTTCCACCAAGAAGCTTCCCAGTCCCTACCACCAACCTCTGGGGCTGCCTGGGCTTGTGGTGACCCCAAGTGCAGGCCCAGCACTTGGTCTTGTTGAACCTCATGCGCTTGGCTTCAGTCCATCAATCCACACTGTCCAGATCCCTTTGCAGAGCCTTCCAGCCCTCCAGCAGATCAACACTCCCATCCAACTTGGTGTTGTCTGCAAACTGACTGAGGAGGCACTCAATCCCCTTGTCCAGATCACTGATAAAGATATAAGACAGGACTGGCCTGAAGAAGAATGCTGGATGCACAAGAACAAAAGCTTAGCATGTAAAAAGGAATTTGAGATTGTGGCTAAGTGACTTGCAGACTCCTGGACTGGAACAAAGTTCTTGGCCCTACATCTGCAACCATGAGTAGTGCTGGAAGCTACATTTGCAGGAGGTGAATTTTGGGCTTATTAGGCAGATCTCTCAGTTGTGGACACAGATTTACTGAAAAGAGGTATCTAAGTCGCACTGTTGTTTTAGTGATCATGATTTTGGCATGCTTGGCAACTAGGCATGAATGTAACCCAAAAAAAAACCCGTCACTTTTTCTGCATGCTCAATAGGCTACAGGTGAAAAGTGCTGTGCTGTTAAAAGCTGAGTAAAAAGGCCTGAGGATTGTAGCCCCTGGGTGTACAGTTTTGCTTGCCTGTAGCTTCCTGTGGTGCTGGTGGGGACAGTGGAGACTCTCTGTTGCCACCTCATGTGGAAGCCACAGCAGAGACAACATATTGCATCACCTAGCAGGGCAAGAGGAAAACACCAGGGGCTGCTTCTTCCAGAGCAAAACACTGATCTTTAATCAGAAACTACATTTGCAGGGTGATAAATACTTTTCTGGGCTTCTGATACTTTCTGAGATTGCAGGAGCTTTTCCAGTACTAGGTATTTTCGAAGAGAAAAGGGGAAGCAGAAGAGGCAAGACAGGCTCTACTACTAGAAATGTCACTGTTGCCTAGTGGTTAGGACACTTCCATGATAGAAGAACCCTTCTTTGAAAAAGATTTAAGTTTATGTCTCCCGTAGTCCCCAGAGAGTGCCCTACTCACCAGCCCTGCTGCTCTTCTGGGGTTAGCGTGCTTGTCTCTTTCTAGGTTATGTTCAAGAATTTCAGCCTAGAATCAGAATACACAGGTTATCACTTGTATTGTAGAGTGCTCTTTATCAGTATGCTTATTTTAAAAAATGTAAAAAATTCTTCTCATGATTTAACAGCTGGCAAACTGAGATAGACAGGTGCAGGAACTCTCCAAGACACTGATTAGGAGGAATACTCCAGGTTCATGTACCTTTCTTTTACTTTTCCCTGTTAGATAATACCATCTCTGTTAGGCATACTCTGGGAAAAGTGGCAGCACTGGTCCAGCTTTCTTCTCCCAAATGACATCATAGTGGCATACTAATGCTGAGGGATGGAGCCAATAGAAGAGCTAGAGATATTAAATAAGGCTAGTTGTATTAAAAGCAAACAAAAGGTTGCTGCAATAGGTAGTAAATACTTAACAGATTTTGCAGATGTAAAAATTTTACTTGTGTTCAAGGGAAGACTGGAAAAGTACTTGTAAAAGTACTTATTTGAAGTACATTTGAAGGTTCCTTAACAGCCATGCCATACTAGGTTTATGAAATCCTCTGAGATAGAAGGAGTCACAAGTGGTAATAATACAGAAGCATCATGCAGGGTTGCTCTGTTTTCTTTTTCTCCTCAGTGCCTGCTTCCATCTATTGTAAAAGACAGCGTATGAGTCTAGCTATGCCTCATTCTGTGTGTCCAGCCATCTGAAACTGAGCTGCATTTTGCAGCTGGCTCAGGGGAGAAGATCCCTTATATCCATGTCTAACAGTGAAGTCAGGCTCTTGCCTTGAGAATAGTCTAGGATGGAAAAGGCCCATGTTGTTGCTGAGAGAACCATAGACTTGCAGAATCGTAGAATAGTTTGAGTTGGAAGGGACCTTAAGTATCATTTTGTTCCACCCCCCTACCATGGGCAGGGACACCTTCCACTGGATCAGATTGCTCAGTGCTCCACCCAGCCTGGCCTTGGACGCTTGCAGGGTTTGGGCATCCACATTTTCTCTGGGCAACCTGTGCCAGTGTCCCACAGTAAATAATCTCTTACTAATATCTAATCTAAATCTACCCTCTTTAGTTTAAAGTCTGTTTTTCAGTTTAGATGTCACCCGGGGAGCGAAGCCAACACATTCACTCTGAGGGCCTAGCACGATGGCCACCAGTGGCAGCCCAGCCTCAGAACCTCCGGTTGCTGGGCACAATCACTAAATAACAACAAAAACAGACTGTTTTTTCACTGGTTCATGAAAGAAGTCATGTTTTTTGTATCTGCCAGTACATATCAGTTTAATTTTTTTCTCTTGAAGTAATCACAGCTGTTGATTGCTTCAACCAAGAAAGAATAGGAAACCTACTTGTACAACTGCAAGTATGAAAACTCATTTACTGCTGACAAAGGGACTAATATGAAAAGCTATAAAATACAACAGGTGCAATCTAGTTAGATCCTATAAAGAGCTGGGCAACCTATAATTTTTAATAACTTTCTTTTTCAGTGTCTCAGCACTATATAGCATGTCATAGAAAAAAAAAAGGTGAAATATGTAGCATTTTATAAGATATTACTTTGTTAAAGAAACAAACAAAAACCCTACCCCAAAACTTGTTCCAGATCAACTATAAAAGACCGAAGTGTGGAAGGAAGCAAAGCAAGGATATTTCACTTCTAAAAGCTCTGGAAAAAACTTTATTATGCCTTGACACATTTTAATTTTTATTGTGTGAAACGCCAGTTCATTCCATCACCTTCATTATTACTTTCATCTTTGCTACTGTCTTTAAACTGTGTTTGTGTCAAAGAAAATTATGTTGGTTTTTTTCTTTGTTACTGCAACAAAACATTGCTCCAGTCCTTAGAATAACTTAACTTCCACCCTCTTTTAGAAAAGAAAGACAGGAAATTGAAAAATTAAAATAATTTTGTTCAAACTAAAACAATGTTTTGTTTTGTTAAGCTGTTTGGTTTCTGTTTTGTTTTGTTTTAATATTTGCTAGCAGACTAGTTGAATTAAAAAGAAAAACTAACAAATCTCAGACATTAAAAAGTTCTATTTCAAAATATAAGGTTTAAGATATTACTGAAGATACTCAGGCTAACAGTCTGGTATATGAAGTGAATAAAACTGGGGACTATTGGAAGCTATGAGACACACTCAGAACCAATTTGCCGAGAGATATGGTTACCAAGATAAGGTGCATCCTGTAGTTTGGCCTTGCAGACCAATTTAAACAGCCCAGAACTTTTTGACCAGTGTCCCAAATTTTGGGATCTCCACTTACAGAACTGCAGTCGTGCAAGTGGCAATTTCCACAGTGCTTTGCCCAACTGCTCCACAGGGCTGCAGGTGAAGGACTTGCAGCCTGTGACAGCTACCGAGACAAGTATGTGCAAACTGTGAACTTGTCAACCAGTTCCATCTGCAAAAATAAACCAAATCTAAGCCCATTATTCCTGCTATGTAGTTTTGGGTGTTCCTGTGTTCAACTCCAAGACATGGTGGAGTATCCTGGATTTTTATAAAATAATGATACACTGCAGTAAATAGAGTACATGGGAACATCTAATTGGGAAACACTAATGTTGACAAGTTGCCAATGCTTCTAAAATGCTATGGAGTCCCTTCATTATAATCTTCTTTTCTTCTCTTGTTTCCTGTTTTACCAAGGAAGAAAATAGATGATACTTGATGAAAATGGCCATTATAACCTTTCAGTAAGGAAAAGTCTTACCCTTTCTGTTTTTGGAAGGCCTCATTACTGTACATGCATAAGGAGATGAATGTCTTCAGAAGCTGTTGTCAGTCTCTGCCATCTGCTTCTTTTGGAAACAAGGTCTTAAAGCAAAATACAGTGACATGATTCATCTTATAATGATACTCATAGGTTTGTAAACAGCATGTGAACAGATGAATAAATAAAATGCTTTTAGAGAAGATGATTGTGTATTCTCTTCTGAAGTATTAGCTGTTTTGTGTTCCAACTCAATACAGACAAAGTGTGTAATGATCATTTGCTGAATCAAGGTCTTTTCTGAGAGCAGAAGCCTTGAAAAATGACAAGACAGCTCTGCTGTGGCTGGGCCTGCAAGTCATGATATTGTTGAGACAGGTAAATGAGGGGTGATAGGCATGCAACCAATTAGCCATAGAATCATAAAAGTTGGAATTATCTCTAGAGTTCATCTAGTCCAGCCCTCCTATTCTAAGAGGGATAAACTGTAGTGGGTTGTTCAGGGCCACGTCCAGTCAGTCTTTCACTGTCTACAGCCATAGAGATTCAACAGCCTCTCAGGGTGACCTGTTCCCGTAAGGAATCAGTGTATTTACTGTTTTCACTAGGGAATAGAGGCAAGATGCTGTCAATTTTGCAACAGATGAGGGGTCTACTTGACCTGCTAAATAGCAGAGGGTGCTTAAGATCATATTTGTTACTATGCATGCAAAGACCAGACGAGGTCATTACCAGTGAGTCAGACTTGCTTGGTCAGAAGAGGCCACAGTGCAGGTTAGAACAGACGGGGCTTTGGCTTTTTTTGTACTTCTGCCTTTGGATTCTTTGTGACAGCAGGACTTTTTGAACAATCTTTGACTAGACAAAAATAGTCTGAGCCAAACAGAGAACCTGGACCAAGAAGTATTTCCAGACCAGTAAATCTACAGGCTGGTAAAGGTACAGAACCTTGGAAGAATGTGAAGCATGGAGTGTGGTAAGGGCTGCGCAGAAAGAGGCAGGAGACACCAGCTCCTAGCAAAATCATTTTCAGAAATAAATTCCCACTGGCTTTGGCAAGGTTAGACTGTTCCTCCTTATCTAGATACTCACATACTGGGTTCAGCTCACCCTGGCTGCAGAATCCTGTTCCACATGCTACTTTGATGATCTTTGAGCACTGTGAACTGACAGCAAGCAGCCCTTCAGACTAGCCCCTTGTGGCAGTTCTTGCTGATACCCCAGTGAGTGACCTGGTGACCTGTGATCCAGAAAGAGAGCTGTGGGTGACTTCTGTCTTCCTAACCTACTGAGTCACACCTCTTTTATTCTGTGAATTCACTTGCAAACTGGACCGAATCAATGTAATTTTTATTAAGTCAGGCTCAAATGGAAATCACTATATATATACTGCATGATAATGTTTGAGGGTATTTGAAGGTCACCTAGTTCACTATTTTGTTTGCTTTCCATAAGCAGAGCAGATATTCTTGCTTCATCTTTAACCAGGAAGCTGACTGTACAGCAAGTTTTACAATCCTTATAGTTCTAGCTTACCAGGTGTTTCGTAAGATTGACTAAAGAGGATTGTATTTCAGATTATCTAACCAAAGGCATAATTACAGGACCTCAAATTGGTTAATTTTTCTTCTACTTTGAAGCAACAGATGTCCAGTGCCGCAATTGGACTCTGGATTGTGTACTTGAGGTTTCATACCCAGCACCATAATCATAGGTAAAATCTTATCAACTCTTTCAACCCACCTACCAGTAGATCATTTTTTCTAGGCAAATCAGTATGGTTAAATCATTCTTTTACAAGGCCTACCTCAACATCTGATTAATGTGCTATACATTTTGCTTCTAATGACTACAAAGGGATAAATAAAAAAAAGAAAGTCTTGCTTAAAATGAAAACTGATTCAGAAAGTAATCTTTTGTCCATGGGCTCTAACCCCACTTGTGAATCTAATAACAAGTACTTTTGCAGCCACTTAATAAATATCACAGGGAGACTTCTTGTCCTTCATAGGAGTGCTCTCAATTTCCACAACACTCACTTTCTGACACTATATTCTATGCCAGTAAAACACCTGGAGTATAATGGTGTACTATCTGACTTATGGCAGGAAAGTTTGAATTTTAAACATTCTTTCATGACCTTTAACATAACAACATAAAGGCATACAAAGATAATAGTCCCCTATTAATCAATTTTTTTTTCCTCTGTAACAATTCAAAAATTACACCCTGTGCATTCCAGTGAGTAACAACTAATTTAAAGGAAGCTGGTTAGAAGGTTTAGTCTCTTGAATATATTCCCAAGACTCTTAAAAACCTTAAGTGAGAGTTCACAGAAAGGAGGGACGGACAACTCCCAGTTGACAGGTAGTGACTATGCTACTGCATGTTTTTATTTGTCCTGAAGAAACACAGCATTTTTTTAATATAACAGCCTTTTATTTTTCAGTAGAAAATCAGATTAGAGTTGACTACTTCTAGGAACATGTTTTAAAAGTCCTGAGGATCACAACTCCAATGAATTTCACCATGGACAGGATCTGCACAGAATGGGCATCTTGAATAGACACTTTTTTCATTAAACTATGTGGATAACATTCAATAAGTAGGTTATTTTTACTTGAATAAAAAGTAGGACATAAAAATACCTAGATTGATTATTATTACATATATTCATAGGTGACAGTCATCTCACAAAAGGTTCTTTTCCCTATTTGCACTCAATTGAAATGTTGTGTATACTTGAATGGTTTGGATAAATGAAACTGGCTTTAGAATGAGAGGACACTGAGAATTTCAGGCAGTATTGCAGCAAATCAGAGACATGAGGATGCCTCTTATTGGTTCCTGTCTTCTTTGCAGTGGCATATTTTACAATTTGCTGCTAGTGCTAAACTTACAATTAGTTAATATAATTATATTTGCAAGGGCTGAGATCCCAAGTGGATATTTTTTCCTGTTAGACTGTTAGCTCCAGTAGCTGCATGTGATACCTTCTGACAGCAATTGTTGCCTACGTTGTGCAAATATGGCAATCTAAACCCACAGGTAAGCAGATGCTGTTTTATAGCAAAAAGATGACAATATTTATGGAAGTATCATATAAATTATTATTATCTTCATATGGTATTTAAACAGTGAAACTGATCCAAGTCCATAAAAAACGGCTGAAAAAAGTAATAAGTCTGTCAGAAGGGTTGTGTTTTTTCTGCAGATATAATTTAAGTAGCACTTACTAAACAGTGCAATCAAATACCTCTACAATCGATAAATCATTAAAAAAAGAATCCAAACAATCAAGATTCTAGTCATTTGATGAACATGTTTAGGGTGTTGTTATCAGTTTTCATGTCAAGATATAGCTGTCCCATATGCAGGTGAAATGCCAGGAAAATTCTGACTCTCTGATATAGATCAGTCCTTACTAGTATGGAGATCAAAAGTAAACCAAAAGATTCTAAAGCAGCTACTGTTGTTAGGGAGGACACACCACATAGTTGCATCCACAGTGATTTAGACATGTTTCTGTAGGATTTTGCTGTCAGAAAATAGTTTTAAGCCCATATCAAGGTGGAAGGTTAAAAAGCAGAACAACTGCTAGAAGATGAAAACTGCCATAGCATTAGCATTTCTTTCTGCAAATGAAAAATGGTTTTATCAGCTCAGGATAACATGCCTGTTTTCATACGTATTCTTGGGAACAAGGCAATGTACTTGCCAGTCTGTGTCCAGGTACCAATATGCACTAGTAAAGGATAACTTCTAAGAAGCTAAAATATGAAGCATATTTGAAGGTAGTGGTACTCATAATAGATCTGAATTGGAGTAGGAGTAGAATTTACTCCTAGAGGCAGAGAACAGGTTGTCACTGATTTAATGGAATGAGAGTTGTCTCCTATAACATCTTCAACACAGTGATTCAAGTCACCTGGTGAACATATATCCGCTAAGAATAGATGAAAAAATTAGTCTTTCAAAATGAGTTGTCCTAGCGCTCTGTGGAGAGGTTTGGTCTCCTAGCTCTGGCTGATTGCGCCAAAGAGCACCATGAATCCTTGAACTGCTTCTGCTGGTCCATCCAAGAATAGAGCTTTACTGCAGAGAGGTCATTCCTCATGCAGTCAGTGAGTCTTGCAGAAGGAATGTCAGTCCAGAGTCCAGGAGAGAGCTGGCAGGAAAGGGAGTGCTCCGAAGACACATAGGAACTGCCACAACACAGCTGCTAAGAGCTCCTTCTAATTTCCTGTATCTGAGAGTGTGTTTGCACTGGTTATTTCAAGAAGGGAAACTTATTCATACTCTGAGGTGAAAAAAAACCCCAAAAGCAAAAGCAATGTGACTGTGTTAGACTAGGCCTTATGGAGAGCCTGGAAACAGTCTTGCAGAACAAGCACTGCACTAACAGCATCCTTTGGTTTTCCTTCCCTTGAAACATGGGTAGATTAGACTTGTGTCAAATGAAATACACAACATTAATATACCTTCAGATTCTTCTTTACAAGTTCAAGAAAACATACTTCTGCAGCTCAAATAAATTCTTATCATTCTATTTCCTCTAAAGATAAAGCATACAAAGAGCTCCACTTGCTAAGTGGAATAGGACTTAATTATATATTCTAATTATAATTATAAGTATCTAATTATATATTCTAAGTATCTTGGACCTGGTCTTGGCAATAAATTTCCTATTTTCTTATCAATAAATAGAATACTTACTGTATAGGATAAAAAGAAATGATAATTTAGAACAATGATAACTTGGCAATAATGTATTGCCAAGTGCTTCAAAAGAGGATAAAAAATACCCCATGGCCGCAGAATAATCTGCCCCAAGTTACAAATTTACCCTAAACAGGATTCCCTGTGACACAGATTGATAAGTTATTTTTCTACTTTATAATGTTTCTGTACTCCTAAATACTTCTTTCAATCCCTCTAGGCTCATAACTACCTTACAAACTTTCTATTTCTGAAATACTTAAAAATTCTGTATTCTTTATATTTTTTCTCTTCTAGAACAATCTTGGGTTTCCACTTCTCACTTTTTTATAAATTTACCTCCTTTGTTAAAGAAATTTTCTTATTTTGAAAATTAGTAATATTGGCTTTTCATTTTGCTCTTCTACTTTTAAAATTATTTACAGGTTAACAAAGTTTAAAGTTATTATTTCATAAGTAACTTTGAAGACTTATTTTCTCATTTGGTTACTGTTTGAACCAGGTCTCACAGAAAAGAGGACAGAATTGGTGATGAACTTACTCTGTTTCCTCTCCAAGGAGAGAATAGAAGCATAATTAGAAGTATGAGATGAGTCACGGGCACATGACTGAATAGTTCTAGAAGTTATATAGAAGGATTTGGAGTATTGATCATTTGGAGGTATTTTCTGTGAAGCGGTTTCATATCTTTATGGACAGACTTCACCTAAGCATATGGGATACCAGCTTGCAATCCAAGCTGGCAGAATGAATAAAAAGAACTTGAAGTTAAGAGATGGGAAGAGAGCTTGAGAAGAAACCATGTAGTTTCTTCATATAACACCCAGGGCAAGGGAATTTTGGCTTCAGGAAGGTGGTGGCAAAAAGTATAGAAAATAGGAGCTCAAACATTGTGGAGTTCAACTGCAGTGGCAATATAAAAAGCAGTATAGTCAGTTAAAGGGTGCCAGGAACCTATGCAATAAAATACAGTGAGACATAAAAATAAAACTTTATGGAAACAATTCTTTTAGAATAGAATTGCACCAGTGATCAGAGAAGAGAAATACTAACCGAAAGGTCCATTGTCTTCATAAAAGGAATTGAGAGATACAGATAGAGATGATAGAGATAGAGATAGAGGATATCCTGGTGAAAGCCAAAATTACATTGGGGAAGTGTTGTAAAGACAATGTGGAGTGAAGAAAGCAGAAACCTGAAATAGGATGAGAACACCTCGCTTTCAGTACAAAAACACTAATGGAGCCAACTTCAGGATAATGCAGTCCTCCTATGGAAAGGGGAAAATAAGCACAGAATTGGCAGCTGAGTTCTGGACATACACCCAGCAGATTTCTTCAATTCAGAGTCTATTTGCCAATATACCCCAGCCTTTGTTTTCATAAAGAACAAAGACATCCCTGAAGAGCCTGCCATAGAAAATAAGGTTGTATTGAAAACACATGAGATTATTTTGGTTAAATTAAACAGAAGAATAAACAAAGCAGACATAACTAAGAAGTGGGCTTGCACATTTTGATAAATAAAAGAAGCTAATTAGGAAAGTGAAATCAGCTGTATTGAGGAGCTTAGGGACTTGAATGTGGAGGAAGGTTGGCATGTCTTCATATTAAAGGTACAAAAATATTCTCTGCAATTTGTATCCAAAAGAGGGAAATATATAAGAAAAAGTTCCAGATCTAAATGGAGAAGTTGTTGTCTCAGTAAGGATACTGGGGGAAAGAAATGAGGCTGGAAGTAAAAGGTACGTCCACCAAAGGAAACTACTAGAGAGAGCAAAAATTGATAAAATGGAAACTAACAAACCCCCCAAACTTCTTTGACTTTGTAAAGATTTCTTAAATTATTAAAATGCCCTTTCAGCACAGTAAAAAAGAGGAAAGGAAATATAAGTTACTGAGAGAGAGGGGCCCTGGAAATCAAGTTAAAATGGCTCCTGGTTTGAAGAAAGATTTTGCTAGATCTTTTAATAAGGACAATAATGGTGGTGTTGGGGACAAGGCAGGGTGACAGGTGAGGAATTAGCATATCTACAATAAAGCAAAAATATCAGAAAGATTGAATATACTTGATGGCAGGAATTTTTTAACATCTGTTATCTCAGAGATAGTGGTGTATTCTGAAAGTATTGAGAGCTACATGTGGGACCTGTAAAAAGGGGCTGAAATGTTCTCTAGTCCTCACTGCCAGTAGGGAAGTGCAGATTTCTCTCAGGCTCGAGTGATTTGATTTCTCTCAGAGCTTGGCTCCCACATGCATCCCAAAGAGCAGTGTTGCCATGACTCACTTGCAGCTGTGGTGCTCTCACACTTTACTACCCATTTCCTCCTCCTTTGCTATGGTGCTGCACAAATGCTGTTTCTTTTTGCATGAATGGTGCTCGCAGTAAGTCAGAAAAGCAATTAGTCAGGGAGTAATAAGAACAGTAAAACAGTGTTGCCACCTCTGGAAGATTAATTTGTCTACCATAGCATATGTGCTAACATGGCACCCGTATCGTTGAAAAGAAAGAATGAAACATGGGAAATTGTTGAGAGGAAAGAATTAATTGAGAAATCTTTGGGCTCCTAATCTCAATTGTAGCCAAGAGTAGAGAGACAAACTCGGAGGGATAGGAAAATTAAAGATGCATGTACAGACAAATGGAATAAAAGCTAATGTGAGCTTATATGAAGTGGTTGAACCAACTCATCTGATCATCTTTATTTAATGAAAGCTGGACTTGGACTTTCTGGATTTGGGAGGTTGCTCTAAACAGATCTAGCCTTGGAATCACCAGGGCACCACTTACATTCTGTTGCTCCCACTGCCTGGACAATGATGAAAGAAAATTGTTGTACCAAAGGGAGATAACCTACATTGAAATAATTTTGTCTGTTTCAGAACTATTATGTCACAAAACACAAATAGAACTAATGAAATTTCGTGCTATTACGAAGTTGAGAGCTTACACTGATACACGGAAATGTCAAGATCTTTTTTTGCCAGAGGACTAAAGGACCAGAAAGTGGATAGAGCGTAATAACATGAGATATGAGGTCAGGTACTGAAGGAATAATTGTGTAACAAAAGAAGAGCTGCATCAGCAAGTGACTGCACCAAGAACAGTCACCTATATGATGCTACCACATAAAAGGAAAATGTGGCTTCAAGGCATACCAGGTCCATTTTGTCCATCCAGGAAAGGACAGAACAGAGTAGAATATTAATATTTTCTTGAGGGTCTTGGTGGTACTTCATCTGCATTACTGGGAACAGGTCAGTGTTTCTGTTTAAAACAGATTAATTTAGTTTGGATAAGTGATCGGAAAGGTCTAGAAAACCCAGGGGAATGAAGAGCGCAGCTACTTAGAGGAAACTAAAAGTATTTGACTCGTTTACTAAGAAAAAAAAAAAAGGTTGAGGGGTAAACATGTGTTTACCCCCATATTAACGTTGCACAAAAGTTCTCAACAGGTGGAAAAACTATCCATTCAAATTAAATGACAATTGTAATTCTACAAATAAAGATATCCACTCTAAGTAAGCAACTAATAATCAGAAAGTTAAAATAAAGTAAAAACTAGTTTGAACAGTGGTAAGAGATAGAAGACCTTTATATTAAGTGTTGGGTTCAGTGAACTTATGTGAATACTGAAGCTATGTACCCACCAGCTTCTTAGGATTGAGCACCTTCAAGCTGAATGTGAGACAGAATATTAAGGCCAAACACTCCAGTCCTGTAGCTAAGAATTCAGTAAATCCAGGGTTCAAGAACTCAGGAGTACAAAAGCTGAAACGGTCAGAGTGGGATCTCATGATCTGCTCATCAAAATACATTCCTGTCAGCATCACTGCTGGCATTAAAGGACAGTTTTTCCTAGTGGTTTCAGAAACAAGTCTCTCCACTCTAGTTTTGTAAGAGATGGATTCCATCACAGGAAACAAATCCTGTATCCCAGTGGACAAGAACAATAATAGGGGAGAAATAAAGGAAGGAAAGAGAATCAGTGTGGTCAAAGAGATGAAGAATAACTGAAAACAGCATTTAACAATGGGGATCACTTACCTTCATCTATATCACAGAGATGTGGAGTGAAGGCTATGGAAAGAGAAAGAGAATGGAAAAAGACTACAAGACTTGCTTACATTACTGAACATGTCTTATTTATTAGATAGTTAATAATATTAGTACCAATATTATAATTCTACAAGCAGGATTGTCCATTTTGTACAGATGTACATATGAGAAGCACTGTCCATCTCTAAAGCCACATATAAATCAGACAGAACTAAACATGCAAATACACCGAGGTTCTTACAGGTAAAAGAAACATGGATTTTTATTTAATTTGTGTTCCAACAGCACCTTGCTATTCAAATGGAAATCAGAGTCTCATTGTGCTGTGTTAGCTGATATATATAGAAAGGAAAATAGTAGAGAGGGTGAGGAGGGCTGACAAAATGCACTAAAAATACCACTTTCCACTAATGCATTCTTTGGCAATGCACCAAGGTTAATATTAATATTCTGCCAAAAGTCAAAGGGTCCCAAGTCCTCATTACTATTTGAAATGATATTGAGTTAATGTGCATAATTCTCACTTCTCACTGATTTTATGCTGGCTTTAGGGCCAAGGAAGTATAAATGGTTTGCTTTATCTCTGTCCTCTGGGAGATGCCTTGCTGGTTCCCACCTTCTAGAGTGCTTCCTACCAGGTTCTTACCCCAGCCCATAATGTTATGTTTATAGCTATGGCTATACAAAAGTATCTTTAAAGTTCTTAAAAGCATCTAGTGGCTTTGATTTACTTGATGTACCTTCAGGATACTTGATCATCCAGCAAGGGTTGTTGAGCTCATGTAAACTTTAACACTTCAAAAGTTCAGCAATGTAAAAACTGCCTTCAACCATGCATGTTTAACTGAAGACACACAAAATCAATAATTGTTTTTGAAAATTCAGAACACATTTGACATTTCAAATAGAAAGACAGACTGATTAAATTCTATTATTTCCACATACAAAGTTTTATTTAATTTTGTAGTGTGTTGGATGAAATTACTCTCCTCCTAAATTAGAACTGATAAAAGCATTAATTTCTGTAAATTAAATCACTTTAAAAGATCAGAAGTTGCTCAGCCTCTCACAGAAAGACTGGGTGCAGTTATGTAAGACAAGCATGTTGATTCATACCAATTATGCTATGCCTTACTTGGAAGAGTCTTCACATATTTTCCCCAAAAGCAAATTTGAATGTAGGAAAGAGGCTTCTGTACGATCTGAAACAATCATTCTGTCGTTAGGCTGGCAAAATTCCCACGTTTAAGGAGTGAATGAGCAATGTCCAGAAACTCCACTCCTCCATTCTTTATTTCTCTCCTGCTGAACATGATAGATACAAGCCCAAAGGCTAACAGGTAATTTTATTTCATTCTTGCACCTCCCATTATGTAACAATAGATCTACTTTTGGTCATGCTTTAATTTCAAGGAGGGTGATCCATAATAGCATTGTTTTCAGCTATCAGATCTCTCTGTGAAGTCTAGAAGAGAAAAGTGTTGATAAATCCTGGAAAAACTGCTAAAGTCCTGTATTGTTCTTTGAAGGAATGGTTACTTCTTGTGCCACAGAAATAGGCAGAGCTAGTTAACTTGCTTCTTATGCACCTGTGACTTATTTGAAGTCCCAAACTCTCATCCAAGAAAAATCTCTCATTACCTTCTTCAAAGGGAACCGAGTGCTCGTGATGCTGTATCTCCTCCTCTTTCCTTCCATCATCTGGATGTCATAACCATTTCCTAGCTTCATCTTTTTCTTCTCTGACAAGGTCTAACTCCTTTCATGCCATTTTTCCCCATTTCACTTTCTACTGCATCCGCTCCCCTTGTAAGTACAAATGTGTCATTTCTCGTTTGCTCTGAAAGGAAACCTGCAAGTCCACCTGCTTTTCCATCTTCTTTCCTTGTCGGAGGCTAAGGGCTCCCAAGTACTGCCTTAGCCCTCCACCACTTTCCCATCCCCTCTATCATTCCACCCATATCAGTTTCCAGCCCTCTTCCGCTCTACTTCGTACCTAAGAAATTTTACCTGAAAAGACTTCTGTGGACATTTACCAAATTATGCCCTTTCAGTTTCACCTCCAAGAGTCCTGTCTCCCTGATGGAAAACTAAGAACTAGCAATTTGAAAGGTATTTAACCTTATGAAGATTATGCAGAAGGAACTCGCTGCTGTTCTTCACAGTACTTATCAGTGATAAAGAGATCCTTGGGACAGGGTCAGCGACATCAGATTAAGGATTATCCTAGAAGGAAATCAATTAGTAGGTATTTGAACTAGCTAAGACGAGTACGTTTGGTTTCTTTTGGTTTTGTTTTAGTTTGTGGTTTGGTTTTTTTCCCCCCTTACAGTCCCACAGGGTGCCACAGAGCACTTTAATCAGTATCTTGAAACTTACTCTTCCAGGCATCACTCTCTTCCAGTCCAAACCCTCTCCTTTGCTGTTTGGGGAAAGGGAACGTTTCAGAAGAGCCCCTCTCTTCCTCCCCCTGGACGGGATTTGATCCCTCGGGCCGGGGGCCCTCTCCAGCGAGAGCCCCTTCCCTGGGCGCTTCCTCCCCGCGGAGCGCAGGGGCGAATCCCTGGGGAACTCGCCTTCCCCCGGTGCCGAGAGAGCCGGGAGAGCTCCGGTGAGTCACGGTGGGCCCCGCGGGACTCCCCGCTTCGCCGCGGCGCTGCACCCAGCCCGGCCCGGCTCGGCTCGGCCCGGCCCGGCCCGGCCCAGCCCCGCGGCAGCGCCCGGCGGCCCCGGTGCCGCTCGGGCCACGCAGGGCTCCGGCTCCGCTCCGTGCCGGCATCCCCGGCCTCGGCACGGCTCTGCTCCTCTCGGCTTGCTCCCTGGGACGGCCAGCCCAAGCCCAAGCGCAGGACCAGCAGCTGCCTCCCCGTGCCTCCCTCGCTCAGCCAAAGCACCCTTCCAGAAGTTCTCGGGTTCGGTGGGGTGTGAGGGCTCAGCCCCATGCAAACGGGACTTGGCGGGTCCCCCGCCTGCAGGTAGACGTGCCGCGAGTGGGGAGCGACGATTTTCCCCTCCATAAAACTGCTTTTTACCCTAAGGAGGATTTAACTTAAGGCAAGGGCGAACGAGCGCCTACTCCCCGTTAGCAGGAGCTGCAGTCACCGCACGTGAGACACGACAGCGCTCGGGAAGCGACACTGGTTAAAAAAACCCAAACCCAAACCAATACCCCCTCCGTCCCCAGGAGAAACAAGCCAGCAGCTCTCCCTCCTTCCCCGTGGCAAGGGAGCTAACACAAGGGACCGATGGCAGAGCCCTGGTGGCTCCGAGTGCGGGGAACGTAGTGCTCTGGGCTTGTGCCGGCTCCCGGCAAAGTTTGGTTACCCCGACCTGCGTGCGCATGGCAAAACGAGGGAACCCGAGCCTCGGAGGAATGAGGAGCTCCGGGAACAGCTGAGCGCTGTGAGAGCTGTGGTAGATACACCACAGTTTCGGGGGTAGCACTTTATAGTGCCCCGACACCCAGCATCCAGCTGAATGCGGCTGTGCCCAGCTCTGCGCATCAGGGAGCAATGGGCTCCACGGACGGGGGGAGCCGGGGGAATGTAGGATCCGCAGGCAGCGGGATCAGGGACGTGTGAGAATCAGGGAAGTTGGCCAGGAGGCAAATGACAGAAGCTGGTGCGTAACTGCAGAGTTCAGTAGTTTGAAACACGTGTAAAGAGCCAGGCAGAGATGAGGAGATAAAGCCAGCGAGTTTAGCGAGTAAAAGCTCCAGAGCAACATTCTAGCACGCACAAGGAGAAACTAGAGACACGATTCAAAGACAGCACCCCAGTTTATTTGTTGCGTTCTGGTTGAAGGATATACGATGAGGAGACAAGAAGGCGATTTCACGAAAGACTACCGTGAACTCCGATGGAAGCTCCAGGGAGCGGGCTGAGCCGCTTCCCCACGCACGCACAGCACCCTATCCTTAGGATTCTTGAGCAAGTTTTAAAAGCTCCTCCTTCATTCCTCCGACCGCTTTGGGCACGCTTTCTGTTGCCGGTATTTTAAGCGGACGGCACCGATTTCCCTCCTCGGGAGCTCCATAGAGACCACATAATGCCTCATTAGGAACCACTGAACGACCTGCATTCCCAGATGGAGCGCAGGACGGAGCCCGAGGGGAGCGCAGGGCGGTGCGCCGAGAACGGTGCCTGAGCGCCTGCGGGTCCCTGCACACCCTACAGGGCAAGAACCAATGGATGGGGGCTCTGATCCCCCGCCCTCAGCGGGCAGCCGGCACGGACTCCACAAGCGGGCTGGAGTCCCCAGGACAGCTGGAAGCGAGCACCAGGATAGCGGCGGGACTCCCGGCGCTCGCTGCTCCCTGCCACCGCCGGGGCAGGGTGCGGGGGTCAAGCCCTTACCTGAGTTCCGAAGCTTGCGGTTCCTGAAGACGGAGAGGATGACCAGGAGGTTGCCCAGGATGTCCACCACCGTGGTGAAGATCAGCACGCTGGACAGCACCGGCACCACCCAGGCGGGCCGCGGGGCGCCCGCCGCCGCCGCCTCCCGCTCCGCCAAGCCGAGGCGGCCGCGCCCGCCCGGGTCACAGCAGTTCCTCAGGGAGCCGTTCTCCAGCATCGCGGCCACCCCGTCCCGGCGCCTCCCCGCGGTGACCGGCGGCGGCCCCGCGGACTGGCCGCGCGGGCGGGCGGGAACGGCTTTAAGGGGCGCGCCGGGCGCTGCTCCACCGGGAGGGGCGGGATGGGGCGGGGCCAGAGCCCCCTCCCCTTTCGCGGGCGGCGGGGGAAGCCCGGGGGCGGGCACGGCCCCGCCTGCCGAGGAGCGAGCGAGCGAGCGAGGGGGCGGCCGGCGGGAGCGGCGGCGCGGAGCGGGAGCGGCGGGGGCTGCCCGGGGCTGCCCGGGGCTGCCGGGGGCTGCCGGGGCGGGGGCAGCAGCCGCGGGAAGCGGAGGCGGTCGCGCTCGGCCATCCCCGGTGCCAGCTTGCGTGGCCGGAGAGCCGCGGGGACAGCCCCTGTCCCAAAGCGCTGCTCCTGCCCCGGGGCTCAGCCGGGAACATCCGCAGCCGGGAGAGCGCTAGTTTGGGGGTTGTTTGTGTTTTGGTTGTGAGGAGTTGTTTTGGTTGCTGTTTCCCTGCCCCGCGGCTCGGACCGCCGTGTTCCCGGCAGCGCAAGGCCAGCGCTCCCCCCGCCTGTCGCCGCCAGGCACACGGCGCGCCCAGACGGCTGCTCCTGGCACATTCCTCCCGAAGGGCTGGCAGCAGATCTGAAGGGGCTGTACACTGCCTTCGCCGTGGCCTTGTGCCTCGCGTTTGAACACAGAGGGCAGGTCGAGACTAAGGGCAGCGCCCCTGGGACGATAACTGCGAGCGCCACGGAGGCTTCGGAGGCTGGGCGCGTTTAGCAGGATTTTCCTTTGGAGCTGCGGGGCAGACGGAAGGGCACCGACGGGCTTCACTCTGCGATCACTCTTGAAGCATAGAGTTTCCTTTGAGCCCGCAAAGTGACAGCTACCATATGCTCGTTTGCATTAAATAAACACGCGGGACAGAGGCAGAGGAGGGCACAGCCCCAGTGTCGCCGTGCCTGGCTGGCGGCGTGGCACAGTGTGACACCGGGCTCACGCAGCGGGCACCGGCAATTAGGGCCGCTCTCAGCAGACGTAACTCGGGAGGGTTTTGTGCCCTACTTCCCATTGCTTTCAGGCCATCCAGGTCACGCTGTATCGTTGTCCTGCTTTCAGAGGCAGGTATGCCCCTCAGTTTTTCAAGAATTAGATCCCGAGGTAACGTGTCTTGTGGAGTTAGTTTGGAAAAACAGGATAAGTTTCTTTTCCAGCTTTTCTAACGGCGGATAACTTACTGAGGCACATTGCTTCTTTGAGACTTAACGTGCATTGGTGTAATCAAATCGCTAAAAATTAGTTTGTGGGCTTCTTCTTCTTTTTTTTTTTTTTTTTTTTTTTTTTGTCAAATTAGAAATAGTTTATTGTTGTTCGACTTAAATTCTTAGTCAGTTTTAGATAAGCTGAAGTAGTCCTAGTTGGAATGAACATAGAATCATGCATGTGGATTTTTGTGCCCATCTTACTTACACTGATCTAAAAAAAGAGAAAGCTACCCTACTTCAGATGCTTTTAGGCAATATGTGAGGCACCATGATTCTTTTTAAACTACAGCTGGAGTTATCATGGCTTCATGTCTTGAACTGAAGAAGAACCTTCTTCTGAGAATTATCACTCCTAAATAGTTATTTTGCAGTTCTATCAAAGGAAAGTAATAATTGCACACTTGACAGAACAGGCTCATTCTTGATGGAAGCCAAAATTCCCTTGATTTTTCTTTTTCTTGCTCCACAAGTTGAAAAGGTAGTTGATCCAAGGAAATGCCTATTTTCTGTACTTATCAGTGCAAAGGAGGATTTTTCACTAATGAGTAATGATCTTTAAGAATAGCTTAAGAATAACTTTCGTGTTACAGTGTTTCCCTTTATCTGCCTCTGTTCCAATTTCCCCTTTCAGAAAGTTGTTATTCTCACTGCCCATTATCTATGCACTACTCTAGACTTACAGACTTGTTATGGAAAACTTACACATATTATCATTTATTTTTATGCCTGAGGCTCTTTCTGGGCATCTTTCCAGAATCTGTGTAAGTGCTTTCAGGAGAACTGTACCATTTTGTTGTCTGTCATTATTACAGGATTTATCTTTAACTGTTTGTCAAAAGCTTAAACTGCCCCTGAGCATAAATGTGGCTTTTCAAGGTAGGCTTTGCTCCTGGCATTATCCAGGTTTGCAGTTTGTCCCCACAAGAGGAACAATGTATTTCTACCTGTCACACACAATTGTTATGTATCATCGCTCACTTTGTTTTATAACTCCCAAAAGTGTGCCAAGTGATTTAGAGAAAAATTAGAAAGCTATGGCCTGAGCTTGGCCTGAAGTATGAGTCTGCCACAAAATGTGAAACAGAGTGAGTGTTCTGGCTTTGGAACAAGAGTCTGACTTTTGTGGATGCACTGGCATTTGACAGTAGAAAAACAAGCAGGTAGGAATAGAACTGGTACCTTTCCTGCCTCATCAACTTGTGAAGAGCATGTTCTTTATCTGCTCTGAATTTCCACTCTCTTCATTAGTATCAGAAACATAGATTGGAATTATTTAGAGTTGTCTGTAAAAAGACAAACTATAAATGTTAATCTTATTTGCTTTGTAAAATGATTGATTAGGCTCCATTTAACGATCTGTGGATGATTTTACTCAGCTTTTTAGTAGCCTTATTTCAAATTAACCAAATTCGCTTTGAACATAAAATGGGTATTTAAGCCAATTGATTGTTGCAGTTAATATGAAATTGTTGCAGAAAGCTCTCCATCTCAAAGAAAGAGATATATTCTTCACAGTTGGATTGTTAAAACCTTTATATTTTTAAATTTGGGGAAATTTTCTTCTATGTTTAGGAAAATTGACTGTGTCTTGTGTTTCTTTTTGAAAGCAATCTAAAGTTTTCTAAAGGCAAACCCTACTTGCGTTTCAGGGTAAGACCAGGAATTGCCTGAATGGTGGTGCAATCAAATATTCCATGCATTGCTCTGCTGCCTGAGGCTAAACTCTCTTGTTTGTCTTTTTCTTTTTTTTTTTTTTTCTTTTCATTCTGAAGACAAATGACTGCTTCCTGGAGATACATTCAAGCACTTTGCTCTCTGTGATTTGTTGATTTGACTTTCTGAATCTGTAACTGGTCACAGAAGTCAAAACTTTTCATGAGCACAAATGACATTTCAGGACAGAGGATCCCTTTGGCAAAATCGCTTGAATTTCAGGTATTCCACAGAAGAACAAAATATATCTCCCCTGTGTTTGTTGTTTCAGCACACATTTCTACAAAACCAAGGGGTAGTTAGAGCTAAAATGCAGTTCCCAAATAGTGTTCTTACTTTTAACTATCTCAGTTTGAGTTGACTGTTCTCACAGTGTACACCATGGCAGGGACTGGAGTCTTATACCTTTTATACCTCTTCCATTTCCATACAATTTGAAGTTTTTTTATATAGGTCTATATTTTTAAGTCAACCTGAGCCCACTGTTCAAATGAAAGTCTGTTTTCTTGTCCACTGCTATCATGAGCCTGTACAAAAAAAAGGTGTATCTTCTCTGATCAAGAATAGTCTTTATTTTCTGTAGGAACAGAGGATTCACTTATTAACATTTTCTGGTCTGGGATTTGTCTTTTTCTGTGCAATGTTAATATTTTAATGTAGAAATTAATGCCTTAGTTAGAGGAAGGTAATTTTGTTGTCCATAATTTTCCGACCCTTTTATACCTGCTGGAAATTGCCCATAAAATGAGATCTGCCATTCCAGTCTATAATGTATTGATGTTCTAGTCACACTGAATTTCCATGGCATATAAGAGGGTCCTTTTGCTGTGAATTTTCAATTAGAAGAGTCACCCATTTTTGAAGTTTTAGTCAATAGATTGGACAAAACTGAGATGTGGAGTGGGAAGGGATTTAGTTTGAGTACATCTGAACCTAAGGGAGAGAGAGAAATTGAGGTCAGCTTCCAAAGGACTGTACACATTTACTGCCCTGTGATCATTGGATGGGTGTGGGAAGTAGGTGGAATGGATACCCTTGTGCGTGTCTTTCTGCAGAAACTGAAGAGGGGCTTTGAGGACTAGCTTAGACCAGGTACTGCAGTGTGAGGTGATTAAAGGGGACTCTTGCCTGGGGAAGATTACCCCAAGGGTCATTGCAGGACTAAAACTACATATCAGATCTCCTGACTTGGATTCAGTGTCGAATTCCAAAACATTTCAAAGCCATCCTATCTCTAATCACGCTCTCCTATTTCACCCTCCCCATTCTTTAGTGTGAGTGGATATATGTATGTATGTACTCTGTATACAATACATGTACACACACACACACTGTGTGGAATAGCTGCTGTTGCTATTCCTCTCCTGGGACTGTTCTGCAAATTTGTGTTGTGTTTTCCTAACATATAACCACAAGCTGGAGTGGAAGAAACTGATTTTCATTCATGACCTCAACTAATATTTGAACTTACATTTTTCAGAGGTGAAAGGCTAAATCCCTTATTCTGCATAACCCTATGACTAATCCTTTTTAAGATGGAAACCAGAGCCAGAAGAACATAATTGGTTTATATTATTAGAGAGAGCTACCACAATCCCTATGTTTATGTAGCATTCAGGTGCTGTTATCTCTGTCCTTCAGCTTGTTTTTTGCAAGCAGCTGCTAGTTTTGTCGCAGCCAGAAGGCCTAGACGGGCTGGGGAGGGAGCGATGCACTGGCAGTCAGGAAGCTCTGAAGTCCTGGTGGTGACTGTCCCATGAATCTACCATGGGACTGAGGCTAACTAACTAATTTTGTTTCTTTGTCTCTTTTGTTGCATTAAAATAAGGCTAAGGAAAGTCTGTTATGTACTTCTTGGAAGGGAATTGAATTTATTAATGTTTTAAAATAAATTTAATTTGCTGTGCAGCTTATTGTCTCTTTTTTAAGTTCATGCAAAGCTGTCACAAATGGTCTAAGCTGCATAAAAACAAGCCTGCAGCTCTCTGCCAATACCAGCAGTAACGGATGGTCTGCTTCACCGGGCTGACCATGCATTCAACATGAGCTAAAATTTGGAGCCAAGCACTAATTTGGTTGGGAGTATAAAATGAGTTCAAAACTTTAATACAACTTTTTTATAAAGACAGAGGTCATGATTTCATTCTTCACCACCAGTTTCCACCAGTGTTGTCCCCAAGACAATATGAACTGTGCTGTCTTGGGCTTTCTCATGGTGTCCGGGTATTAACTGAGATGTGAGGCATCACCTGAGATCAGTCAGGTGGCTGATACAATACACACAAAGCACAGTTACAGCTGCCTTTTTCCCAAAGGAGTGGAAACTTGGCTCCTCTACCCAGCTTGCAATTTTTACAAAATGTCTGAAAATACAATAACCTCAAAGCTTGGGGCCAGGACTCAAATCTGGTGCAATTTAGCAAAAGTTTAAAAGTTTCTGGGACAGGCTGAGAATAGGCCAGATATGTTAATAGAAGGCCTAGATATCTTAAGTCCAGTTTTCATGGGAAGTTTAGGTTACAGTGGTTCTGTAATAGGACACTTCCATGAAGACTGCCAAGAGCTATATCCAGTTTTTGCTCTTCTCACATATGTTCTTCTGTGCCAGGGAAGTATGAATTGAGACTGGAGCTGGATCGTCATGGCCCCTGGAAATAAAATATGAGTCAGACTTGGTGATTTCTTGATTAGAATATATAATTTTCTGATAACCACCATCACGCCAACCAAATTACATCCTGAGCTGAATTTGTTTTCCCACTATTACCTATGATTCATAGGTAGTGGGTTGACCCTGGCTGAATGCCAGACACCCACCAAAGCTTTTCTATCACTGCCCTCCACAGCTGGACAGGGTAGAGAAAATATAATGAAGGGTTCATGAGATGAGGTAAGAACCAAGAGAGATCACTCACCAGTTACCATCACAGGAAAGACAGACTCCAATTTGGGATATTATCTGAACTTACTGCTAACAAAATGAGAGCAGAATAATGAGAAGTAAAAATAGACCTTAATACACCTTTCCCCTACCCCTCGCTCCTTCCCAGCTCTGCTTCCTGCACCCCAGCAGCTCAGGGAGGCAGGGAATGTGGTTATGGTCACTTCATCACACACTGTTATTGCCCCTGCTCAGGGAAAGGAGTCCTTCCCCTGCTCCAGCATGGGGTGTCTCCCACAGGATAACTCCATGAACTTCTCCACTGTGAGTCCACCCAACAGTTTTGCACAAACTGTTGCAGTGTGGGTCACTCTTCCATGTGGTGCATTCCTTCAAGGACAGGTTGCTACACTGTTGGTCCCCCACAGGGTACAAGTCCTACCAGGAAACCTGCTCCAGCATGGGCTCCTCTCTCCATGGGACTGCAGGTCCCTGCCAGAACCCTGCTCCAGCAGGGGCCTCATGTGACCTCACAGCCCCTTTTCAGGCATCCACCAGCTCCTCCATGGTTTGCAGGTGGAGCTCTGCATCCCTGTGGACCCCCATGGGCTGCAGGGGCACAGCTGCCTCACCATGGGCTGCACCAGGGGCTGCAGGGGAATCCCTACTCTGGTGCCTGGAGCACCTCCTGCCCCTCCTTCTGCACTGACCTTGGGTCTGCAGGGCTGTTCCTCTCACATATTCTTGCCCCACTCTTCTCTGGCCACAATTATATCTGTGCAGTAACTTTTTTTTGGTTTCTTCTTAAATATATTATCATAGAGGCATTACCATCGTTTCTGGTTGGCCAAGCCCTGGCCAGTGGCACATCCAGCTTGGAGTTGGCTGGCATTTGCTCTGCTTGATATGGGGAAAACTTACAGCAGCTTCTCAACCCTGTCACCCCCTGATACCAAAACATGGCCATGCAAACCCAGTGCAGCAAGAGTCTGGCCCTTTGACTTTGATAATTAACAGGACCACCAGTGAGTCAGCAGTAGCTGATTTAGTGGTGTCATTCAGTTGCAATGCAAGATGGATTGTGTTTCTCAGGGTTGGGAGACAGAACAATAGATCATGGTGTAAATTGAAGCTTACTGTCTGGATTCATTGCTTTGCCTGAATAACAAAAGCTGACCCACTGAATAATCTACCACCCGAGGTATAACTGCTGTTTAGGGGCAATGCTCTCTGTCTGTCCTCATTGGCAAACAACATAAAGGCTAAGCATCACTTCAGTTACTCTAGTAGTCTTTAAGAGGGAAACATTATTGTAATAGATTAAGAGGTGCTCCTGTGATGGCCTTCATTCCAGGCGAGTTTCATCTATTAAAGTTACTGAGGTGGTTTTATGTGTATTAAATCATTCACTGCACTAGAGTCTTCTTCTTCTCCTTCTTAATGTTGAAAATATACAGCTAGTTTAGGATTTTATTGTGTCAAGTTCAAAGGAATCTCCAACTACTTTTTCATCTATGTGCATAATCATGCTTCTTTTCTGTTACTCTCCTAGCACAAAGGACGAAATCATATAGGACAAAGCTGTATTTATAGTAAATGTTAACTATTCTTCATTGACTGGAATTCGTTAACTGCACAAAATGCCTGGAGGTATGCTTGTGAAAGTAGCTCAGAATTGTTTTTTAACTCAGTATGATTATTAACTCAAACAATAAGAAAGTAGATACTGTCAGGGTTGGTATGGCCGGCATGCAGGATATGACTGAGAGCAGAACAACAAGGAAGAATTCAGGAAGCAATTTGGAGAATGCTGTGGTGGCATTATGTTTAAAACTAACATAAATGAAAGCAGTGTATCTGCTTTATGAAGTGAAACTTAGCTGGCAGTAGATAAGGGCTGCATGGGTTATGGAGAAATGGTATGGGTCATGGATGAAAATTTGGAAAGGAAGACATAACAAAAATAGCCTCTTTTTCTACTTTTGAATTTTAATTAGTGCATTACTGAAAACAGGGTACTTGAAAAAAAGCACTGTATCATAAGGGGTGAGTCAATACAAACTATCATACCCAAGCTTTCACAGAAGGGAAGGAAAACCAAAACCAGTTCCAATTTTTAAAGTTAAGGTCTCTAAAGTAGTATATAAAGAACAATAGAATATATAGTCTTTTCCAGTCAAAATTTCAGAGGCGCCACATTTAAAAACCCACCAGTACACCACTGAGATACAAAAATTGACAATACTCCATTCTTTTGTCAGGAGAAACCTAGTAATCATTTCCCCACACCATTTCCCCATTGGTGTGGGCAAAACTTGATCCACTTATGGAACACTTATGGAATTTGTCCATTAGTAAGTGGTCATCCACAACTATGACATAGGGTGACACAAAAAGCATTGAATTCAGAATTTACCAACATTGATTTTACTATTTGTCTGACACATGACTTGGCAACCTTAACCTGCAGTTTCCTGGAATTATTTTTTTTGTCATGTCCTAGATTTGTTTTTGGAAAAAACCCCAAAAATCAAATACTCTGTCATTCAGGATTACTGACCTTCCTGTGGGCTGTCACTAATAGTGAACATTATGTATTTAAATCTTTTCTACAGCTCTCTTCACATTGATGACATTACAATTTGTTGTCACTCTCTTTTTTTCATCAGCATTAAATTAGTCTGAAGCTATTGATTTTCATGGCCACTTGATTTCAGCAGAAGACAGAGAAAGCTCAGGAATCTGGGTTTCATTCTAGAGTATGGAAAAGCTGTGTTTTTAGGGCTCTAACCTTTCAAGCTGATTCTCCCATATAAGTTTCCTTCTGCTCTATCCTATCAAGTTCATCCACATCTTCTGCCTTTGGGTGTATCACACCTTGTTCATACTTTATCTCCTTTTCTACCACCTTATTGCTTCATTCCTATTTGCTTTCCCAGACAGTCCTTGTATCCCTTTTGGGAGCTTCTTTGAGATCCCAGAACTTCCTTTTCCTGATGGACAGGCAGTCTCTTTGCCTAGCAAAACTTAGCTCTCCTTTCAAAACCATGGACGTTTTGTTTCACCCTTTCCCCTGCTCCTATGTCTCCCCAGTCTCACCATCGTTTTCCTGCTTAATATCAATCAGTCCTGTATTTTCTTTCTCCCTTGCTGCTGATCCCTTTTCCTGTCCCCAGGTACCTGTCTGTACCTCATGTTATATTGCTGCTTTCTTCATTTTCATTTCTGAAAGTCTAGCCTAGGCTTCTTGAGCAGGCTGGGCCCTCTACCAGCTTTTGCCAGGCAGATTGTCCTAACTGACCAGCTTCCCTTGCTATGTCCTTCTTTTGACTTGCTTTGGGCTGATTTTTGTCCTTTCCAGACTAAGTGAAGGAAAATTCCTTTGTGTGTTGTAAGGGTGTTCACATGGTTTAAGGGAAATGAGAACTTAAAGGTCTTTTTTTCTCATTTCCAGTCATAAACCCAGTCCAGTCCCTGTCAGGATTGAGAACTTTAAAAAGCAGCTTTCAAATGAACCATGAAAAGTCAGGTCAGTGTGAGCAGTACTGAAGGCATGAAATACATTCAGCCACTCCACTAAGGTGGTATTCACAATAGTCACAGAATGGAGACAGAAAAATCTCTGCAGGTTTGGGGGGATTTGCCCAGATGGGATTCCCCCATTTTAGTCAGCATTAGAACTTGACAAAAGCTCATACATCTTAGAGGGGAATAGAAGCTACGGACAGGATTGCCCTGTAACTTTGGAGACAGCATTACATTAGCCTAAAATTTGGGTCCAGGCAGCTCAGTTTGTAGGAGGCATCAGCAACAGGGGGCATGGTGGGGTTTTGATATCCTCTTGAGGGTCTGTAGCAGAAGCTCATGGTGAGCTTTGAGATTTCTTACAACATCTTCTGGGAAAAGGAAGAGAATAGCAGCTCCAGAGCATTCTCTCCCAAGTGTCTGCCTAGCCATGTCTGTGATCTTCAGTCTTAGATCCATATATGTGCATGTCTTTCTGCTTTGTCATTTTAAACTTTTTTTTTTTTTCCCTTTTTTGGCCACCCTTGGGGACAAACTGGACCTTTTCCTTCAGTCAGTTTTTTAGTAGCTATGATTACCATTTCTTGGCATCACAGTCCTTCTGCCTCTATATTTATAGTAGAGTTTCTTTATTCCCAAATTTGTGTCTCAATGTTTGAAGAAGCTTTCATGATTTTACCGGCATTTCCTTCATTAAAAACTTTCCGATCTTGTTTTATTTTTTTCATATTCCTAACTAACATAATTTTAGAAAGCTGTTTTAAAGACTTCCTCAGAGGCCCTTGAAATTGCAAACATTTTCCTGTCTTTTCCCCACTGTTATATAAGTTCCCTGTTTATGATTGTGGAGGCTGCACTTTTTCAGAGACCATGGGACCAAGTAGGTGAAGCTGGAGGAGGATAGCTTAATGGGTCTAGCAGGAATGGCAGCATTTATACTACTTTGTGCAGTTCTAACTAAAACTGTGTCACTGAAACGTGACCAAGCAATGAAAAGAAAAACTAATTGGAAAGATTAAGGAGCATGCTGGAAGACCATAGAACAGTTTGGCTTGGATGGAGGTAAACTTCCCAGTCTAGCCATTCATGAGACTCTCTGGCAGTCACACTCTCAATGCCAGAGGCTGGGACCAAAGTCACTTCACAGCACGCAGCTCCAGTGACTCAACGGGACCCTGCTTGACTCCAGACACACCTCACAGTCACGCACAGGGCAGACCAGGTTTCCTTACCGCACATTTCAACCCCAGAGTTCACCCCAGGTTTTCCATAGTAGAGTCCCATAAACTGGTTTATTCCATAAAGCAATTTCTTCGTGGTGCAGCAACACAGATAAAACCCAAGCTAGTGCCTTCGAGAAGGGACCCTGAACAAGGGAACCCCTGGGGCTGTTATACTCTCACAGTCCAAGTCTCATCTCTTCCTCCAGATCCTGATGTATTTCTAAGTGTCTGGTCACCTGGATGGGTCACAGGTCCCCATGTCTTTTGTTATGCAATTGTCAGGAGTTCATGGCTTGGGCTTAAGATGTCTGTCCCCATCTTCCTTGTAGGACCATTTTAAGTACTGAAGGACTACTGTAAGGTCTCCCTGGAGCCTTCTCTTCTGGCTAAACCATTTAATCTCTCTCAGCCTGTCTTCATGAGAGACGTGCTCCAAGCCAGAGATCATCTTCATGGCTCTTCTACATGCCCTTTTCATGCTGGGACCCCAGAGCTGGACACAGCCCTGCAGGTGGGGTCTGAGCAGAGCAGAGCAGAGGGGCAGAATCCCCTCCCTGGTCCTGCTGCCCACGCTGCTCTGGATGCAGCCCAGGATATGATTGGCTCTCTTGTGTTGCCAGCTCATGTCCAGCCTGCTATCCACTAGCATCTCTAGGACTAAGATATGCTCTTATTCACTGATATAAAATCTGATTGTCTTCCATGAGACTGGAAAGGCTTCAAAAGAAAGAAAAAACTAGCCTAACACGGCTGTGTTATTGGAGTCTCCCAGCTTTGTAACTCCTACAGACATACTGACATTTGTAGTAGGAGTACACCAATACACCTATGTTGCAATGAGGTTTTGGCACTTGAGTAAAGTGCCTATGAGCTTTAATCTGCACTTTTCTAGTTCTGACCACTTGTACCTCTGGTACTGCTACCTCATGTCAGATAGTTTAGAGAAAAATTGTTAAGAACTTTAGTTGTTTGGGAAAAAAAATCAAATGTTAGACTGAAATAAAGGATGTGCCTCTAAAATTTATGTTTGTGTCAGCAAAGCCATTCTGAAATCCATGTTTATATAAAGCAAACGTTTTAGTGGGACAAAGTTCCCACTAATAGTTTTTAATATTGAGATTTTAAATCATTATACTTAAGGTCAGAATCAGGTCAGGGCAATGAATCTTCTTCAAGGCTTTGACTTTTTCCTATTGGTTTTGTGATGTGAGAACTTGCAAAAGTCCAAGGGCAGCGCATTGATATCTTCTAGTACTGGTTATATACCAGCCTCCTTTGAATTGCTGTAGTCCACACAATTTGCAGCCACCAAAATCACCCTGATCATTCTTCAGGCATCAAGCCCAACTCAGATCACCTTGTAAATACCCTTAGCATTTGTTGCAATTGATTAAAAATCACCCAAAAAATTTACTGGCCCATTATAACACACATTTTCAATAATTTCATTCATAAGTGTTATTTTAAAATGTATTTAGTAACCTTCCATAGAGTTTACAGTAAATATTCACATACATACATGTTATAATTTAGCTTATGGTAGTTTGGGCACAAAACACACACAGAGACCATTGCAGCCTGCATAGGCAATTACAGATTAGATATGGATAGGACAATTCTAGAATTACTCTTGACCACTTTTGGAGCAGAAAGCTGTTATTTTCCTAAGTGTAACGCCTGCCTTGCCCTGATGTTTGCTGTCTTCCTTCTGTAGAGACTACCCAGAAAATTTAATCTCTTATTCTACCCCAGGTCCATGATTTTATTCATAATTGTTTTAAAAAGTCTTGGCTGTAGCACCACATAAACATGCAGTCTTTTAAAATACAACTCTTACATTTGTGTGTCTGACTGATTCACCTTTGCTTTTCAACTCTCGGAATAGTAAGTCCTATAAACAGACCACATCATATTCATCAGCATTTTTATATTACATACACACCTTTATGAGCTGGTGATCTATTAATCATATTCATATTAATAGAATAAGATATATCCTTCATCAGTGAGAACACCAGACAAGGCAACTGAATTATAAAAGTATTACATCTACCCCATTTCAGATATGATAATAAAATGAAATGAAAATCAAGTGAAATGAAGTAAAGCAACTTATAATTAAATATATTAGTAGTGTTTGAATAGATTCCTTTTCTGTTCTACCTCTGGCAGATAAAGCAGAAAGGATTGTTATTAATAGTTAGCCAAGTTACTCCAGCTTAAAGATTGTTATTAATAGTTATCCGAGTTACTCCAGCTTAAGGGTTGTTATTAATAGTTATCCGAGTCACTCCAGTTTAAGTATCTCTCTCCACAGGATTTTCTAGTGATCTTAAAGGCCTGATTAACTGCATGTTTGCTTTTTTATTTCTTGCAATTCATCAGCTAATATGGCTATACTATTGTTTATACGTACTCAATTAACTTTTATTGTCCATTTCTTATCTATTATTTATAACTGATAGGTTTGTTTTATCTTAAATTAGCAGTTCTTATATATGCATAGGCTTCCATAACCTTTCCTTTCCTTTTGTTTAGTTGTTTTTGGGGCAAATTTTGTTTTGTTTTGTTTTGCTTTGTTTTTCATTTCCTATCTGTACTCTGAAAAAATACTGGTTTTCACGTGTCACTTAAAATCATAAAATAACTAAAAATATAGTGTTATAACTAAAACTATACTATACTAGCTATAACAACATAACTAGAAATTATAGTTTTAACTTCAGTATTCAAGAGCTAGATCTCTCCAAGTTCTAAGAAATAGCTAATCCCTCTCTCTCTCTCTCTCCCCCCCCCCATTGAAGGGTCACACCTAATCCACCATCCTTTCAACTGTTAATTACTTACATGCGGCTATGTAGCACTTTGTTGGTGTTTGTCCTTTTTATTTTCCTGTTGATTTTGTAGACAATGTACCACCCCCCAGGTTTCTTTTATACACCTCCTCATATGCCTCACTGAATTTAACAATACTCTCTGTGAATTGGAATGGCTCATTCTCATTCTAATTGTATTGCCTTTGCTTGTCTGGTTCTGCAGTTTTAAACATTTTAGCTACTCTAGCAGTTAGATATTCTTTTGTATGTAGTACTCTTTTTCTTCCAAAACTTTTCAAAATGCGTGTTGGAGGCGTCTTGGAGCTGATGCTGCTTTTTCTTTTCTTGTTTTCTGCTTCTGGGATTTGTACCATATTTGGCTCTCCTACCTATACAGTGCTTCACTCTTATCCCCCTTTCTTAAGTCCGCTTGCTGCAGGTCATCGTTAGCAAATGTTAAAACTCTGGCTCATTCCTGTGTTTATTATCTCTTATGTTCATCTCTCAAAATTTTCCTTGCTTATTGGAACCTCTGTGTTAATTCAGCCAAATAAGTGGTTCCCAGTCTGATTCAGTGGTTGCTGCTGCTCTAGGTAAGCACCCCTGCTGACACCCTAATGCTTTCCCTCATTTAACCCATCATTTCACAAAGGTATGCCTGTTTAAGAGCACTGTCGTTTTTCTAACTGGTTTAATTTGCTTGGAAATTCAGTTCCTTGTGATAGCAATTCACTTTCCCATCTCCATTCCTTCCCATTTACTACAGTATTGTTGCTTAAAAGAGCTATTAGTTTCCTCTGCATGTTGTCAGAGCTGGGTTTGGAATAATGCACAGTGTGCTGAATAACAATGCAGCTGTGGTGAGTTCCTCTCCAGTTTTCCCAGCACGGTTATTATTATCAGTCCCTACTCTGCATTGGTCTGGATCACTCTGTCTCTCTTCATCCTGGTGTTTCAGGTGTCCCAAAGAGTTGTAGCAAACCCATTCTGACTTTGAAACTGTGCTTACAGAGCTGCTGTGTGTTTCACTCATCCTTTAAGGTCAGTAGCTTCTCTAATTCCAGAATTAAAACCTGCACCTCTGGTACTGTCTTCTGGTTTTCCCTCATTCTGCTGCCTCTCACTGAACATTCCAAGACATTTACTTAGCCACCTTACACCATTTGAGCTTACAGGGTAAAGAAACAGCCTTCTGCTTTTCACAGCCACATTCCTATCTGCTAAATCTTACACTTTTTAGTAAAATTCTTCCAAATTTAAACCTTTTGTTCTAAAATGGCTGCTCAGACCAAGGTCTTTTGAGTGCTCTTGAGCAGTTGCCACCAAGCATCTGGGAAGTGTGGCATCCTCATAATGAGGCTTGTCCTGTTCAGTCCAACATCATTACAGGGGTGCTCTCAAACCTAGATGCTTGTGCAAGATTGAGCTGTGCAGCAGCTTCAGGCACATGTTGGGTCCTGCCTGAACACTGTCTCACAGCCAGGCCTGGCAAATGTTGCTCTTTTCCACTCATGCCTTGTCAGTCACTTTTTGCCTTGAAAAATACATCCCAGCAGAAATAGGCTGAGTGGCAGAAGGTCTCCAAAGAGGACCTAGAGTCTGATCTCAGAGAAGGGATGTAAATATGAGCAAAGTGCTGTTTCTGTCTTCAGCTGGTTGCTGACCTGCTTCTTTCCTGTCAGTGTGGTCATTAGAGGGCAGTCAGAAGGGATGTAGGCTGGGGGAGAGATCCCAAAGTTTTGGGAGTGTAACTGATTGCTTATGAATGGAGTGCTTTCACATATTAACACTTACACAGTGTGTCCAAGAAACAGCAAAGGGAGGTTAATTTTAGATTAAGTTGTATTTTAGTGGAATACAAATCTGAAGAGCTGTTGTGAGACTCCAGTGGCACAACCAGTATGAAAAAGTGATTTTTTTGTTGTTTGATCAGTACTCAAGGGAGTATCAACATATAAAATCTGTAAGTTTTCATGGATACCTGAAGGTACATTAATTTCTTCATCAGTTTTACAGACTATTGCAGACAGATTTTAGAGAAACTGGTTTCAGTGCTATTGATTATTAAACGAGATCATGTTACTCCTAATGGGCTTGAACCATCACTAAGAATGTTTTAGCTTTGATTTTGACCATGCTAATAATAGTCTCACCTGTCTTGTTGCATGGTAAAATTGATCTTATGTGTTACTTTCTGACTACTCTAGAGGCAAAACTTACTTTGGTAACGTAATGGTAGGATATATACAGATTGCAACGTAGTTTTGATCTATGTTCCCTTTCCAAGTGCCATTATATCAAATCCATTAAGTGCTTACAGTGCACGGGCTGAAAAAAGGACTAAGAAAAAACAAAGAGGTGCCATATTTCTGTATCTCAGTGACTCAGCAGCAGATCTACTGAGTTCAAAAACAAAAATCTAATTTTTAGTCCTGCAAACTAGATTTCATCTCAGGTAGTCAATGGGGCTCTTGACTTTCTAATTACCAGCACTGCTAATAAGGAAAACTCTTTGAAATTATCATTATCATGCTGTGTTTTTTTCACTACATGTAAAATTGCTCTGACAGCCCCCTGTCTCCCCATAAAGGCATTTCTGAAATTATTTCAGACTGTGATTGGGACAAACCTCACTTTGATTTTCAACCCCTGTTGAATAAACAAGAATTTACAGTTTAAAAATCCCACCGTTTTTAAAGTTTGGAATTAAGTAATAACTGAAAGAGAAAATGCAGAACTTCTGTCACCTTGCAGATTTCTTAAATACTTAATTTAGCACCAGTTCTAATCCAGCAAAGAAGTATTTATGTTTGAATGTGATTTAGTTTGAGTGTGACTGAATACCTTGACAAGAAGTAAATGGTCCTCTTTCTAGTGACCTTAATCCCTAAAAGCAGAGACATGATGTCCAAATTACACAGCCTGGCTTGCTCTTTCATATATGCTTTAATGAGCTAAAAAGATTTATAAAAAAAAAAAACTACCTTCAGGAAAGAGATTAGTATTTTCACTGACAGAATTCATGAAATTCATCTATTTAATCACAAACCATTTTCACAAACTGATGCACCTACATGCAATAGGTGCATAGAGAGTGTACTCCCTCTCTGTTAGCAGCAGAGTTTAGACAGCAGCTGGATCAGAAGAAAAAGATTTGAATTCCTGTTTTGTCAGAAACATCTCTTCCTTTCCACAAAATCACTATTAGGATGGATGCTGAAAGGCAATTATTTTTGTCTTTTAAATGAAAAAAACCTGTTTTTAAAGAGTACTACAGAGTGGGACTCTTCTCCAGCTTTAATTTTTTGAGCATAAAATAAGATCACAAGGGTGTTGTAGGGCTTACTGTGTTAAATTCTCTCTGTGAACAGGCAAGTAATTCCCTGTACTCTGAGCTCTGAGTTCTTCTGATCTGCTCCCACCAGTGCAGCACACAGCAGTCCAAAAACTCCACCATTTAATATGGTTTTGCAGGTTTTCTTAGTGTACAGCTTCAAGGATTTAAAAAAAAACCTGTGTGAAACCAAATAGATAAAAATTTCCCTTCTGTAGGACTGCTGATTGTGGACATAAAAGTGCTCCCAAGGTCTTCTGAAAATTGATAGGCCATAGCTGTGCTTTCATTGCAAAGGGTTCAAGCTGCTGTTAACTCTGCTTTACCACCATGTGATATATCAAGCTGCTCTGGGCATTTATTTTTTCTGTCTCCACCACATGCAATGTGTCTGTGACTTGTTCTTGTCAGGCAGAATTAAGTTCAGAGGTGCTGTTGAAGCTAGTGAGCTTTTTTACATGCCAGAAAATTGGAGTCTAATAAATTGGTGTAATTTACACGAGAAAGCAAGAGTGATGAGAGGTGTCAGAAAAAGTAGCCAACAGGGAAGCACATGAAAATAATTCAAGACTGCAACAAGACCAAAAAGTTGACTTTACCAATATTGTTTTTAACACTCACCATAGGGTTTTTTTGGGGCCAGTTTTGTTTTCATCTGGCATAAAGCCAGCAACTTATACTGGATGGACTCTTCAGTGCTTTGGAAGACTGAGCTGGAATCTCCTTGTCCTCATCAGTCAGTGAGGAAATGATGGGATTTTAATTACTGATTCTTCAGTGTTGATAAAATGAGAAGAGGAATAGAGAGCAAGGGTGATATCTGGATTCCAGATCTGTGGTTGTTGGTAGTTACACAAAACATATTTTAATTTCTAAAATAGTGCTGCCTTGTTATCTGCAAAAGCCTGTTTTATCTTTCTTCCTTTTTACTCCATGAAGTTTGTCATTCTTCTTACGCCTTTAGGATTTTCCATCACATTGTCACTTCTGTATATTTAATCTCCTCAGTTGTTAATTTTTGCCTTTTCTAGTTTCATAGCAGAGCTCTTTGGAAAGTTCTACCTCTTCTGTCCTAGGAACGCTTTTCTGAGCTTACCTACCAGTATACACATCTCTTTTCATTCAAGTACTTCCCTAAAAGTTACTTCCATTCTTACAAAAAGTCAAACAACTACCATTGAGTGGGAGACACTAGAAAGTCACTTCACATAATAAAAAGATTTGATTATGCACAAAAAATTTAGTAATTTTTCTCTTAACATGTATGTCTCCCTTTCCTTGCTGCATAACCCTGTATCTCTTTAGAGGAATAGTTAAGATTACTTCTCAGAGATTTAGTTCTTTCCATGGAATTTTCCTGAGATTTTTAGAAAATTAAGAATACTGATAATCAATAATGCTGGGAATGTGATAATACTGAAAATAGAAGTAGGAAAAAACCAAAATCAGACAAAAATAATCTCATTTTTATATCACTGTAGTCACATTTCAATACCTCATGTCACACACAACACCCACTTTTAAGAGTCCTCATATTTCCTCCACTATCCTAGCTTTTAATTACTGCTTTTCAAATTCAAATTAATATTTGGACATGAATAGTGAATGTATACAACATTCTGGGTGAGTCACATCTTATGCAATGTTTCATGCTCCATGTGGGAAACTCCTGAACTGATTTACTGCAGGATACCCTTTTTCACTTTGGTAGCTTATACTTATCCTGAAGAATAATCAGCTTCATCTCTTTCATTTGCTTCCAGTAGATGACTTCTCAACTTTCAGACAAAATTCTCATTAGATGACTGGTACCCAGAGTTCATTCAATGTATTTTGGTCACCGAACCTCCCAGTTCTTCATCTGTATCTTGGTATCTTCTGCATTGCAAATACCAGCTCAATCTGTGATCATGTCAGTGCATTTATCCTCTCTAATCTCCTTCCAGTTTGTCTTCCTTCAAGAGTGTTTGTTGTCACTCATTCCTTTGCCAACATGCAGTTTTTACACCTCACTTGCAATACAACTTCTAGGCCACTGGTTGGAAAGGCATGAGGTTATGAAAGTCTCCACTTCCAAATCCAGCAGCTGATAAAAGTTCAACATGACTGCAGAAAAGATTTGATGGCTTGACACAAGTTCTGTCCAGAGAATGTGAGGCAAAGAACTGTAGAGTTCTTGCACAGAGTCTGAATCAGTGCTGTAATGTGCATGGGCTCATCACAGGGGTGACTCATCCGAAACCAAAGAAGTTTACTAGCAAAGCTTACATAGTAAAGTCATGGAAGAGTTCAAATGCAGTGCTGTTCCACAAACAGAAGATTACAGTGAACAACTGAACATCCCAAGAAACATCCACAAGAAAATGTCAGGAGCTGTGACTGTTAACCTCATATAAGAAGGGAGAAGTCACTGGAGGAAAAACATCAGGAGAAGGTACAAAATGATGGCTCTTTTGAAGAAAGGCTTTCAATACTCTCTTCTGTAACATTCTCATAGAGGAGGGATAGATCAGCAGATAATACAGTAGATTGAAATCTGGCTGAACAGCTGAATTCAGAGGATTGTGATCATGGCAGGAAATCTAGTTGAAGGCCAATAATGAATGATGCACATCAAGGGTCCAGTTTTATTCAACAATTTTATTAATTAACTGGGTGCTGGGACAGAATGTACCCTTAAAATTTTGCTGATGAAACAAAACTAGGAGGAGTGGCTGATATGCCAGAGGTTTGTGCTGCCACCCAGAGGCATCTGGATGGTCTGGAGTAATGGACTTACAGGAACCTCATGAAGTTCAGTAAAAGGAAGTGCATAGTCCTGCACCTGAAGAGGACCAGCCCCAGGCACCAGTATATACTGGGGGCCACCCAGTCAAGGAGAAACTAGGCAGAAAGGTTGAACAGCAGTTTGAATGTGGACCAGCAATGGGCCCTTGCTGCAAAAACAGCCAACTGCATCCTGGGCTGCTTTAGGGGATGTATTGAGGGAGAACTCAATGGTCAGTGCAGACCTGGAGTGCTGGGTTGAGTGCTGGGCTGCTCAGTATGTGAGAGACACGGACACACTGGAGACAGTCCAGTCAAGGGATAAGGGAGGAATGAGCATCTCCAGAAGAAGAGAAGGCTTAGAGGGATCTCATCAATATCAATATATAGATGAAGGGAGCTGATGCCTTGGAGGATGCAGCCCAGTGCCAGGACCAGAAGCAATGGACACAAACAGAAACACAAGACGTTCTTTCTGAACACCAGGAAACACTTCTTCCCTGAGATGACAAATGAGCACTGGAACAGACTGTGCAGAGAAGTTGTGGATTACAAGCATGTGGTTGAAAGTTTTCAAGAGTCAGAGGGATAAAGGTCTGAATAACCTGGTCTGATCCTTCTGTGAGCAGGAGGTTGGGCTAGAGGCCTCCTGATGTCCCTTTCAACCTGAATTATTTTATGAGTCCATGAGACTCTCATATATTTATCTTCTACAGCAAGTACTATCTTAGAGATAATACTCTGATTTGTTGCTCTAGCCCACAGCTACTTTCCCGGTAATGTAAATTTTTCAAGTACAAAAATGCACCCATGATTAGTTCATTGCAGGATCAGGGCAACAATGGGCATAAGAGCCCGTATATATAATCCAATGCTGTTTCATACTTCTATGTTTTTCAGATTTCAAATGATGCATCTGATTGCCAGCAACAAACTCAAAATCTTCAAAAAAGAAAAGTGAGATTGTCTTCTTATTGTTTCATTATCTGCATTTAAAAAAAAAAAAAAAAAAAAGTTTAATTAGAATTTTTTTCAGTCAAGGAGACCTGAATGTATCTCTTTCTTCCTTGGTTCACCAGAACTAATGCAGCTTAGTTAGAAAAAGAAGATATTTTGCCCAGTTAGTATCCTTTCATCTCAATGGGGGGAATAACTTTGCTAAGTAAGAAAGTGCCAGTTTTATATATCTTCTTGTCTGACCTTGGTTATGTTTTAAGCATACTAGAGTCTAGAAATGTGTTTCAGCTTACTCAGGTCTCATTGTGGTAACAGGGCTAGATTTCATTTTGAAAGGGAAGGAAAATCTGTTTGCTTGATGCGTTTATTGTGTATTTTCACCATAGTTCCTGTGAAAAAAGAGGGAACATTGAAGAGGTGTTTATGAGTGTTATGGTAGAAATGATGGAGGTATGCAGTGCTTCATTTGAGCCAATGCAAAAAAGGCAATGTCAGCCATTACCAGATACTTAAATTAATTTTAATGACAATGTAGAGGTGCAGAGCCAGATAGGGCAGAGAAACATTAAAGGCATTTAGATCAGTTAGATGGATTCAATTTGTTCAGATCTACAGACGTTCACTCTAAAGTCATTAAAAAACTTACCCATTAAAAATTGCCTGCAAGGATTTCTGTAAGTGAAGGGATCCCAGCAGACTGCGGAGAGCAAAATTTTAAATCAACAAGATTAAATTCAATACAGGTAATCAGGGAGAATGACTTTTAGGAAGAGCATATCAAATGCAGAAAACTAAAAATGATGAGTAACTCAGCTGAAGAGAAGCAGAAAAAGGATTTTGGGGTGCAATAAATCAGAAACTAACCCAATAAATTATCATGTCAAAAAAATTGAGGTTCAGTGCAATATTTTTTTTTTCTGGAAATACAAGTTGTGTTGTGCATTAATAAAAGAGGAAATGATAAGATAGAGTTGGTGTTTTTTCCCATCTACTAAGCACTTAGGTAAGCTAAGCCTTACTGAAGTGTTGCATACAGTGTGAGCATTGTGTTTAAGTAAAATGTAGACAAATTCTGATTGCTCTCAGAACTCTTTCCAAGAATAATGAAACAATTAGGTAACATGACTTAAGAGAAGGATCTAAAGAAATTGGATATGTTTAATCTAGATAAAGAAAACATGAGACAAAGTATAAATACAGCTTTCTCTTGTAACAGGTTGCTATAAAATAGACAATGATAAATTCTTTTCCACATGTGCTATGATTAAGGAGAGAGAGAGAAATAATCTGATTTATTACAGTAAAGAAAAATGGTTATTATTTTGAGAAAATATTTTATTTGGGGTTTGGAGGCAGCTTTCTGTGCGGAGATAATGCAAAATCTAGGTTAAGGGCGGTAAACCAAACTCAGACTGGAGGCTTAAGGTTTGCTACCAGAGCTAAGTCTTAGCAACAAGGTGAATTTGTACTCTAAAAGCAGAATTTTTGGAGGCTCCTGACTGTAAATCAGACAAGGTCATAACTCATTCATGCCCTCCCACAGACATGCCTGTAAAATGTGCAATTACTTATTCATGTGCCTGGCAATGCTGATGTTGAAGAGAGTGACTGAATAAGGAATGACAAGCTGTGTGAAACATGAAGCCTGAAATTGAACAGAATCTATATTGAACAATGAATGGACAGCAAATGGAAATACAGACTGCAAGATGACATATCCCTTCCAACATAAAATAGAAATATATTAACATCACTAGTGCTTTTTTCTGCATTATAATTATGTTCCCATTTTGTTCAACTGGCTGTTTGCATGAGACCTGTGCCTGTCTATGAAAGCCATTAAGGATGAATTGTGACTGTCAAGGAGGTTTATGTGACAAAAGATGTCTGGATTTATGGAGGAAAGAAGGGATCTAGGAGCAGAGGAGGAGGAAACAGGCTCCCTATCTACCCAAGTTAACTGGGCTTGGTAACAACCAAAACAGCTGGTCTTGGAGAAGATAATTAAGCTATGAACTTTACAGTACTGTGAAATATTCTATAAGGATGGATAATTTTATTAGAAAAACACCTCTGATGTTCAATGGGGAGCAGCTCCCTGCCTGAAGAGTCTTCAGAAGTGTGAAATACGATGTTTAAGTACATAATATTTATTAATAAATAAAAAATACCAGTCAGCTCAAACACTGATTTGCCTAAGGAAAATCAGACATCCCTGTGAGTCAGGTATGAAGATCCCAAGTGCAGAATGGATTTAGTAATTGTTTGAAGAACTGGCAAAGTTCATGGCATCTTGCCAATATGTTCAACAGGAAATTTCCTTCATAATTTTCATTCAGAATTGATATCAGTTAATATCCACGTGTTTATGCATACAAGTGCATTTTCTTTGATAAATAGCTCCATTAAAAACTACTGTAAAGAGCAGAGAATAAGAGTGTCATTTAACATCTCCTTACATTAAAAAAATTAAACATCAGAGTTACTCATTTGAAGAAAAGTACATTGCTGTTTGTCTTCATGCATTGCAGAACATAGTGCCTTCATGAACCAAATATTTTTATCAGTGAATTCATGAAATAATTTGTGCTGCTAAAGGAAACAATGTGTTTAAAACAAAGTGGATTTTCGTCTTCCACCTTTTTCTCTTATAAGAGTTGTATTGACACATTTCTTCAGAGGAAAAAAATTCACAGATTATGAATTAATTAATAGGATGAGAAAAGCTAAGAAGGAGGGTTTACAACAGACCAGTGTGTCTGTATGTCCCAAGGCCTATCTATCAACATCAACATGCTTGAATGCCCATGCAAGCAGAAAGGATGACCAGTAAATCCAAGGTCAGCATGAGTCCACTATTAGTTTCTGGACTCACAGTTAAGCTGGGGAGCAGAATGATTCTTCAGTTTCATTACATTCTTTTGCATCTGCTATAACCTAAATACAGGTAACTGGTGGCAGGCTGTACATAAACACAGGGAATAAGCCAGAAGGCATTTGTGTTAATTCAGCTCTCTTTGTCAGGCTAATTCTTTGATGCCTCAAGTGGCTGTTCTTCCAGAATATCTGCAAGGTGATGTGTAGTGTTTATGAATATTTGAAGAAGGTTTCTTGCTCATTGTAATTATGCTGATGCTAAATAGCTGAGAGAAGCAGATCAGTTTGCTGTATCATCACTGTGCTGTCCCAATGTCTTGCAAAGGCCATCAGGGTCTGTTGAACACTGACAGCATTTAGGGTGGTTTAAGACATAAAATATAGTTCTTCTTGTTAGAAATTAAAATTCTAGAGGAAATGGGTATGCAAGATGCAATCTCACTGTGACACTCCAAAATAAAAATTATCACAATTTTTATTTATTCATTGCCATAGTTTTTGTTGGCCCTTTACTTGAGGGCAGTAAGGATCAATATAATGAAACTAGGATAAAGTTTAAGAGAACTGTGTAATTCTATTTATATATTTTTTTAGAATTATCTTTTTAGCATAGCAGGTGAGTGTCTTCTGCAGTGAAAACAAAGTGGTAGAGAAAGTTAGGGCTGATTCATCTGACTGTGATATTTTCAACTACTGTTGAACTACTTGTTCACAATCCCAGTAATTGTAAATTAGTGAAGCAGGTGAGATGGTTTTTGTGATGAAATTGTGGTGATGGTTTTCTTCTGAAATAAATATTTAATAAAGCTCAAGTGAACCACATCTCAAGAGTGCTCTCACGAAAGACATCTACAGTAGAGTTCCATTAGATCCTTGGTGGCCTCTTTCACGCTGAAATGCTTGTTCTGGCCAGGTACAATAATTGTCCTGGCCACAACACAGACCTTTAAACATGCAGATGAGGGAAGTAGGTTGGCTTCTAATAATAACTACATATCAGAAATTCTGAAATTTAATGATATGCTGCTTTGAAATTGTTTGTACAGGTACTAGATGTGAAACCCAGAATTACTAGTCTCTAATAGAGCAGATTGCAGAGTGAAGAAAATTTTGCCTAGATTGACATCTACACTTGCAAAATTGGTTTCTCTCTTGAAAGGAAGCCTTGTCTCATTATCTCTGAAGTTAGGCAAGGTGAGTCTGGCTCAGAGAGTGCTAAGACACTATTACTAATTTTTAAGACCTGTTGTACTACAAAGATTAAATTCAAGTTAGATAAGGCAGACATGAAGCAGAAAAGGTGAGAAAGGCAGCATTTGGCCAGGCTGAGGGGGAAAGCAAATAACCACTGTGAGGGAAAAAGAGTATCTACTTTTGCTAGCTAGATAGGTGCTCCAGCTGCAGTCCTCCATGATCTGATGACACAATAGCCACCACCAAGGAGGCTTTTTTGTACTTCTTTCTGGAGACATATTGTATTAAGCATATCTGCTTCATAATGCAGCATGTGACAAATTCAATCTCTGCATTTCTTTTTTCCCTTAAAAGAAAACAGCAACACAGCTCTGAATAGTTCAGCTCTTTCCCATTTCAGAGACCACAGCCACAGTGTCAAACTTAGAGTATCTTAGGCAGACTGATAGCATGTGCTCTTACACTTAGGTACAAGCCCCTGCACACACAGGGGTTGTTTATTTTTCTCAAGTCTCTCCAGGGGTTGTTGGGGTTTTTGCTGATATATGTCGTAGACTAGAAAAGAAGTTTTAAAAAAGATTATGACCAGCACTCAAATGCTGATCAATACGCATACATCAAACCAAATCAAATCAAATCCTGTCCTCTGTAACTGAGGTCAACCATGTAACTTGTGTTAAACACACAAGATCCCAGATCTCACAACACCCCTTTGGTCCACAGTATTTCTTTGCCAGGCTGCAAATATCCTTTAGTAGACCAACTGCCCAGAAAAAAAACAAATGCAGTATGTTCAGGATGATTCACCAGAGCAGGAACAGTTTGTCAGTGTATACCTGACACAAATCAGTAAGCATTTTCACCATGGTCCATGGGATTTTGAAGCTAGAGCCCCAGTAACATTTATGCCTTCAAATGATGATGAGAAAAGTCTCATGCCCAACACTGCCTGGTTTATCACAAATATGACTAAACTGAAGTCCATCCTGTCAAATTATTGTTATAACTGAAGTTGTATGGAAGGTGAAAAGTTATTTTCTTTGATGATTTGTTAATTAACCAAGCTGGTAGATTTGTATCACAGGGAAGAGGGTGTCTGACTGGCAATTTATCCTCGACAAGCAGAAATGTTTCTCACTCCTATTTTTCTTTTTTCTTTTTCTTTTCATAGCTTCTGATAGAAATGAATTTTATAGTGAGAACAACAGCTAAACAATGCAGTTTTCAGCAGATAGTGAATAAAAGTTCATGTAATGTCTTCACCATGTTCAAATGACTCATATAGGTGTTAATGATGAGCAAGACACGACTCAAGATCACTGGGTCTCTGGGTTCATGTATTTCATGTTCTATTTCCCAGACTGTCAGCGAGAGTGTGATCATGCACTGCAATCACCACTGCTCATTACACCGAGTGTCACTGCTTCTCATTATACTGTATAATGGGCACTAGTGTAATCTCATTGTGTCCCCCACACAGATACTTGTTGCTTTCTCTTGCTTGAAGCATCATTGACTGTTTCAGGTCATCCCACAGTTTCCTGAAATTGGCTGATCTCATCTGTGACACCTGAGTACATGAAGCTTGGTGAAGTATGTACCAGAGTTAAGACAAAACTGTGAAGAATTCAGTTTGAAATTAATTTCTTTAAACTAGGGTGTGGCCATGTGGATTTCTGTATGCCATTTGTGTGTCTGGGTTATAATTATAGCTTTCAGCTGACTGCAGTTCAGTATATCAGTGTTATGTGACATCCTTGAGGCTGATCAAAACCTCTGCTCAGGGCTGGCAGATATGACAGTGGTCATACATCAAACCTGTGCCCTTTTGGAGTTGCACCTCCAAGCAGCAATCCTACACCATTTCAAATAATACAAGAAACATCTGCCCAGGCAGATGAGTCCTATTCTTTAAAGTCAAGGGATAGAACAATTCACTTCATCTTAAAGCAGGCATGTAGAGGCTGATCATTCGGGGAGCTCTACTGGCAACATTGACTAGGACTTCAGCTCAGTTTTTGGAGGACAGTTCGCTGCCTTGGAGTATCTAAGGTATGCTGGCTTGGTACCAGCTACAAGTCCAGAGTATCACAGCTCATACACAGGTTCTGTGTTGCATTAACAAATCCCACACAGGTGCTTTGGATACCACGGGGTACCTGCAACAGCACTAGAGCTTGATATTTTATACAAAAGACATCAGTCATGGAAGCCCACATAATATAAAGGAAGCTTACTTTGTATGCAGAGATGCACTGAAGTGTCTAAAAGTCAGCCTGTAATGGCTCTCACCCAAATGTGGTGGGTTGGCCCTAGCTGGACGCCAGGTGCTCACCAAGTCCACTCTATCAGTGCCCTCCTCAACTGGGCAGGGGAGAGAAAATAGAGTGGAAGGCTCCTGGGCTGAGATAAGGTCAAGGAGAAAGAATTCACACATTATTAGCATAGAAAATACAGACCTGAAGTGGGGAAATTAGTTTGAGTTATTGCAAATCAAATCAGAGCAGAATAATGAGGAATAAAACTAAATAATAAAATATCTTTCCCCTCACTTTCCCCTCCCTCCTTCCTGGTCTGAACTTCTCTCTCAATTTCTCTACCTCTTCCCTGACAGTGGTGCAGGGGGATGGGGAATGTGATTGCAGTCAGCTCACCACACATGGTCTCTGCTGCTCCTTCCTCCTCAGGGGAAGGACTCAGCACTCATCCCCTTCTCCAGCATGTGGTCCCTCCCATGGGAGACAGTCATCCACTAATGTCTTCAATGTGAGTCTTTGCCAGGGGCTGCTGCTCTTCATCAGCTGCTCCACTTTGGGTCCCCAATGGGATGCAGTCCTTCAGAAACAGGCTGCTCCAAGGTCAGTCCCCAGAGGGGTCAGAAATTCTACAAGCAAACCTGCAGCAGTGTGGGCTCCTCTCTCCATGGGGCCAGGAGTCTGCTTCCTTAGACTCTGGCATCTTCAAAATCCACACTGTTGCAGAGGTTTTAAAGGCATTTAGCACTTAGAATTCAAAACAGTAGGACCTGCTGTGAACTCATAATAAGACTGAGACCTCTGAGATGATCCTACTTGTTTAATTTATATTATCTAAAAAGGAATGCTAGCTCCTTGGCTGGCACAAAATGTTGCAGCTTAATTGACTTACATACAGTTGGTGGTTTTTGGTTTGTAGTGCTTAGGATTAGAGGGCACATGTCTCAGGTCTAGACAACTTGAATAAACAGAAATTAAGTAATAACCTTAAATGTCTACTGATTTATTTTTTTTTTTTTTTGTAGGAGCTGGAGCAGGGACTTAACTCTTGGACTTGGCAAGATCAATTCTGAAATGAAATTAAGGTGAAACTGAAAGAAAATGTCTATATTGAAGCCCTTTTCTATTCTATGGTCTCAATTCATTGCTGAATCGTGCCAAAATCTTTCATTTAAGTAATGAATTTGTTGAGGAAACTGAACATGTGAATGGACTTGGGCAATCACTGAGATCACTATCATAACTAGGCACCAAAAGGTAACCAGGTGTTGTGTGCTCTGGACTCTATCAAGGGGAGTTGCAGATCCTTCTCAGTCCCAGCATTTAATTAGTTATGAGATCATTAAATGAATGTAACTCATAGAAATGTTCTATGTTGAATCATGCATGATCAGCTGGGAATAGGATGCATACAGAGTGATATGTTCTTAGGCCCCATAGGAGAGAATTAGCAAGTTATTAATGCTAAAGTTTAAAACAGAGGTTGATCTAAACTTTGGAAAAAAATGTACCTGGTGCAGAACTTTTCTGAACTTGAGGTACACTAAGGCCAAGATGTTTCCTAACAGCTCATTAAGCTGAATTATATCTGTTGCCTCTCTCTGAACCTGCAGATCTACAGAAAATTGTATTAATAAGCTTTCATAACTGACAACTGAATATCTTTTTCATAAGCTGTTTTTCAAATTAAATATTAAAGGAATTGGCCTGACTTATAAAAACCTGAATTCAATAAGAGTTTTGCTTTTTTTTTTCCCATAGGTTACTTTTAATCAGGCCTCAAGTTATGAGTAATACTGGATGGCTAATTCTTTACTTCTATATTTCCATCAAAGTTAGACACTGTCAACTTACACAAGTGCAGCTCTGACAGCAGTCAGATGTTTCAAAAATTATTTCTAAATGGTGGGTCTTTTATTCATGTGCACGTCCTTTTCCTTTTTATGACATAAGTACTGGGTTTGTTCCTCTTCATTTCTAGGGAAAATGGGATGAGAGAAGACAGGCTCTGCATAATTTCTAGTGTGAAATCCACCAGGCCTTGCCAACTGAAATTCATTATTTAATGGGTCCTTTCTGCATTCTAGCCAAATTCTTATCTTGTTGAAATTCACATGAATTGTTAGCAAGCTTTTTCTTTCCAAACAAAAATTCAAGAAACTTATGAATACTTCAGCCTTCTCTGCATTATCTGCTATATGATCTGCAAATAATATTGAGACTTATTAGACTTATACTCTCCTTTGTTTGCATTTCAAACATATTTGTAGGAAACTTCTTTTTAAATTGCTTTTATATGATATACTAAGTGAAGTTATTTTTTTTTCCAGATTTTTTTTTTCATTCAGATAAGCTCATGTCATTCTTTTTCCCTTGTCATCATCATGCTCTGCAGATCCACTTGGTATGAATCTCTACTAAATTTCAAGATATTAAAGACACCTCTAATGCAATTATAAAAATCTCTGTATTTTCCTTCTTCAATAGGATGGTTTGCTGTGGTGTATCTATCTCAGTAACTCTTGCCTTTCACATTACTTTTGGATGACCCCAGAGAATTGTACCTCATAGCTCCCAGAGTTTGACACACACTGAGATTTTTGTTGATTGCATGAAAACATGATGGCAGCAGAAGAATGACAAAATCATTCTGGTTGGGAGGGGCCCAGACATCACTAGTCCAGCCCCTTACTAAAGGAGGGTCGTCTAGGAGGTCAGACCAAATTATTTCAATTACTCAGGGCTTTTGTCAGCTGGACCCTGAAAATCTTTCAAGGATTAAAATTCTACAGCCTTTATGGACCAGCTTTTCCAGTACGTGTCTGTCTGGATGTGTCTGAAAAAGTTCTTATATCCAAGGAGAACCTTTCTTCTTACAGTTTGTGACCATTGTTACGTGTTCTCAGGCCACATACAGCTGTCAAGAGCTTGGTTCCATCTTCTTGAAAACCTACTTGCAGGTACTGGAAGGCTGCCATAAGGTCCCTCTGAAGCTGTTTTTTCTCCATTCTGAGCAAGTCCAGCTTCCTCAGTGTCTCCTCACAGGCTGAGTGCCCTGTCTACTCTGCTCTCATGAGACCACAGCAGGATTCTGCATCCAGCTCTGGGGTTCCCAGAACAGGAAGCTGATCAACCTGTTAGAGCAAGTTCAGAGGAGGGGCACCACGTTGATTAGAGGTGATGCCTTAGGATTTTAGCTTTTATATTTTTCAAATATTGTACTGCATTTGTATATAACTCTAAACTCCACATAGAGTGTTAGTTAACTCTCTTCACATTTGGGTCAGACAAAACAATCCTCTAAGCCTGAAATTCAAGGACACCCTACTGCCTCAGGCACTGAAAAGTATAACCAAAAGTGAATTGGGGGCAGAAAACCGGGGATATATGACTTCAATACCTGAAGCTTTAAAGGGAAGTTTAACCCCTGATATGTAAATGGACCAAACTTATATCTGCCTGAAAAACTCGTGACCACTGTCCATCCTGGGTGTAGCTCCTCTTGGAGGCTTTTGGCTGCTGAAGGTGTACCTATTGAAGGCCTTTATTAAACACCTGCTTTTAATCTCTTAATATTGTCTAGCTTCTGCTCTAGGTGGCCACTCCAAGGCATCAGAAGGATGATAGTGAGGATATCTCAGCCTATCCAGTGAGGATAGGCTGAGAGAATTGGGACTGTTCAGCCTGGAGAAGAGAAGGCTTCGGGGTGACCTAACCGGTCTTCCAGTGCCCGAAGGAAGCCTACAAGAAAGATGGATAAAGATTTTTTCACAAGAGCATTTAGTGTCAGGACTAGGGGGAATGGCTTTTAACTGCAAGAGAACAGATTTGGATTAGTTATTACAAGGAAGTTCTTTGCTGTGTGGGTGGTCAGTCACAACTACAGATTGCTCAGAGAAGCTGTAGATATCCTATCCCTGAAAGTGTTCAAGGCCAGGTTTAATGTGGGTCTGAGCAACCTGATTTAGTGGGTGTCCCTACCCAATGCAGGGGAGTTGGAATGAGATGATCTTTAAAGTCCCTTCCAACCCAGAACATTCTAGAGCGCTATGATTCTATGATCTCCTGAACATTTTGGTCCTATGATGAACTTGAATCACTTTATCAATCTTTCCTTTTAGACATCCAATAGCTACCCTGAACAACTTTTCTTCTCAGTGCTGTCTCCCATGGAAACTCACCTCTGACCTTCCTGAGCAGCCTGAAATCTGCTGGCTGGAAATCCTGGCTGTGTGCTCTTCTCCTTGGTTTTCTCAGACCCTTCAAGCCCTTGAAGGCCACTGTTTCATTGGCACTACAGCCAAGATTGTCACCAGTTTTATCTTGATAGTGCATAGCAGATCCAGGTGTTTGTCATCTTTTCCAGAGATGTGGAATCCTACAGCAATCTTCTGGGTTGCTTGAATCTGTTGTATTGCTTTTCCAGCTGATGTCAAGAAGATTAAAGATACCATTAAAAATCCCCAACATCAACATCAAAGTCCCCCAAAAAAACCCAAATCCTCTCTGATCCAGAGACATCTTCAGTTGGTTTCATAGTTCTTCCATGGTTGTAATGATGCTGACAGAAACCAGCATCTGGTCTTTTACTTTGTGATAGGCATCACTAAAAGGCCCCAGCAATTACAGTTAGGCTTATTACAGTTTATATGCTCTTTATATGCAAGCATTGTTGGCCTAAGAGTATAAAAATAATGTTTATAGATTGTACTCATCTAAATGTCATATCATTTTGTTATACCTAAATAAAGAGTGATAGCACAGATTAGAACCTGGGTTATTTAAAGTAGATCTTGTTCAGCACTGGGCTCTGTGAACATTCCCCTTGCTGTTTCTCTGCTCTCAGTGGATAACAGCGATGCCATTTTTGACAGGGTAACATATGGGCATTCTGTGGAGTTCCTGGAAGGAGACAACCAGACAGATGACTAAGTACGGGCTTTCCCAGCTGCTTGTATTCGAAACTGTAAAAAGGACAGCACCAGACAGAATCACTTGCCTGTGTGAACACACAAGTGCCATGAGCCAGTGCAGCTAAATTGGAGTGCTCGCACACAGAGACAGCTGTACTTCTCTAGTGACTTGTCCTCTATAAATATCCCAGGTTGCATCCGAAGTTCATCTTACCACAGGCAGTTTTTGCCTGATGACCACCAAAGCCCTTATGCAATCACAGGATTGCAGGATAATTCAGGTTGGAAGGGAGATCAGGAAGACTCCTATGTGCAGTCTGTGGTATCAGCATAAAATGTAAATACATTTTATGTTATGTATTTATTTATTTATTTATGTATTTGTGTGCTGAGCAGCACACAAATCCATCATTAAACAATCCAGTCAGGCTTGGGTGAAGGCAGAGTGTAAGTGGATGACTCTTTGCCATGTAAAAAGGAAAATTCTGACACCAGGAAGACCTAAGGCACGTGAATGCCTTCTCTTTCCCATTAAAATGTCCCTGTGTTTTTGCCTTCTCTATTCAACAATGAACTTAATTCTAAAATCTAAATCTAAAATCTAAATCTTTAGAACAATATATGGGATAATTCCCATACTCATCAAAATATTCCTTGAAAATCTGAGCTCTGAAGTTAGGTTTGATAGCTGTTTCCATATATATAATATATATAATACAAATATAATATAATATAATATAATATAATATAATATAATATAATATAATATAATATAATATAATATAATATAATATAATATAATATAATATAATATAATATATTAATATATTATATCAATATTTTATTGTATTAAATTATATAATACTTTGTATTAATATTATATATTATATTAATATCTATTACATATTAATGTATTGATGTAATTAATATATTTAATTTTTATATTTTCTATTCTAGTCTAGTCTAGTCTATTCCATTCCATTCCATTCCATTCCATTCCATTCCATTCCATTCCATTCCATTCCATTCCATTCTATTCTATTATTATAAATCCTAGGGCCAGTAAGATCTCTACCAGTATTATGACTGAGTCCTCTTAGTAGAAGAGCAACAATGATCAAATTTAGTGCAGATTTATGTTGAAGATTTTGAGCTGAAATTATTTTCTGTTCCCTTACAGCTGGTTGGAATGTCTAGCATGAGATCGCATCAAGAGTGTTTACACCTCCAGACCCCCTTTAAGTGAAACCTTGGTGGGGAGAAGAGTAAAGGCTGTGGTCAGCACTGGGAGGGCACAGAAAAGATCTCCTGGACTAGAGGAAGTGGTTTGGGGAGAGTAAGAACCAGGCAGCCCAGATACTGGAGGAGTGCTGGTGTTCATCCCTGCTCAGTGGTCACCCTCAGTCCTCTGCCACGGGGGATGATCACACACCAAGGTGTTGGGCTCTTTGGGGAGTCCTCCAGGCTGTGGAGTGATCTCCAGTCAGAGCAAATGGCTTTTGGAAACACTTCTGCCTTTTCTGCTGTCACCAAAAGGGGTATTTCTGTGGCCAGGCATTTCTCCAACAAAGCATTCAGCAGCACACAGCACTGAACAACACACTCCAAAACAGTGAACTCTGCACACCTCAGCTCTTGGAATTGCCTTGGGAAGAACTAAGAAAGTAAGCTGATGAGCATGGAGTAAAAATTTGTCAAGAACAGGAAGAACTGAAATAGGATTTGTGTTTCTCCATGTTTTATTTTCTCAGCATAGTAATTGTGTAGTGAAAAAAAAAAAATTACAAATAAAATGTAGTAAAAATATAATTAGTATTAATTTAATAATTATTTTAACATAATATGATAAAAAGTTTTGCTGTTTCATTTCAAAATTATGGCATATCTTTTACATTACTTGGTGCTCTGAACAGAAGTGGCGTGAGGATATACTATTTGGTTCTGTGTTGGCTTTAAACACTCTATTTGGATAATTAAGTTGACAACAGCTTAAATGGTGCCACATTAAATCTTGCCTGGTTCAAACAGCCTTCTTATAGGTTATTATAGACCTTTTCTGTGACCTGTTAACCTAATGTTAACCTAAAAACTCAGCATTCTATTTAACCCATCTCAACGATGCACTTCAGGACCTGGCTGTCCTATATACCCTGAGTGCTGAAACCACAAAGTGGGGTCTTCATTGGGATGGTGAACTCCTTGGACTTTTCACTGGAAGCTAAGAAGAAATTCCAATGACCTACAACTTATGGAACTTTGGAAATGGACAAAAAGCACAGATGTATGTCTGAAACCTCTGAGAGCTACGCAGTCTGATGAACTGAAAAGAAGATATTCAGGTATTTTTAGTCTGGATATTATCTCAGTCCATACTTCTAAATTATTTTCTAGTGACATCAGACTGCCTATCATTCCTCTATTTTTAAATTTATTTATTTTTTTGTTTTACTGAATAAGTTGTAAAGCATTGCTGGTGTCTTTTTCTGCATCTTAATACCCCTGCCTTTTTACAATGGGAGTGGTAAAATGTGGACTAAGGCTTCCCCACTGTAGCAAAGAACTTTATGGAACAGAGGCAGTTTATAAGTATCTTCTCCAAGAAAGTGTAGGATTCTTATGAGGCCCAGGGGAGCTTTAGTAGCGATATGGCATACATGGAAAAGTATAGTGTAGGTTTCTAAACCAATAGATAGAGCTTTACAATTTGCCTGTATTAACTCCAGGACTAAAGACAGTTTTTAGTCATGTTCGGCCTTTCTCTGATCAGAATAGCTAGTTCTCCTAAAGTCTGAAATGCTTGTATAGTACTAGTAAAACTATTACATGTTCCAGAAGAGTATCTAAAAACAGTGATTATCTTGTCAGAAATAAAGGTTTCAGAGAAATGAGTGCCAGTATATATTGATTCTGATGGAAAATATCTAAAATCTACCATGCAATTGCTACAACAGGCAGTTCAGAAGAAAGGCATCATGAGCTTATGACTCATCTGTGTCCTTTTAGAGGTCAGAGAGTGTGGGACATAACTGTCTGTGGGCTTTGTTTCTTCTTGGCAGCCATGGAGCCACAGGACATGGTCAGCTGATGAAAAAACACAAATAATCTCCCAGACTTTATTAACAATTGCATACTACAAAGAGACAATGTCAGTATAGATGAAAACCCACTGAAACCTGGAAGAGGCAGATCATCAAAGCTGGCACACAAATGTGCTTGTAGCTTTCTGCACCAGCTTGATTTGCTGTATTTCACTAGTATTACAGCATTTTCAAAAGGGAACATGCTGATGAATATTTGGACAATGAAGCAGATTTTATGGCTCCGTTGATATGCTAATGTAGGACAGATATGCCAAGAAAGTAAAAAAGTGATGATGAACATTTACCACTTGTCTAAAAGCATGAATGCAGCCAAAATGTGGTCTGAAGTATCTTAGGTAGAGGGCATAATTTATAAATTTCTTTGGTAAGAATTGACAACATGATTGATGCCGTCAACTTGACCAAACACCCTGCAAAATCTTTTGTCTTCAAAGAGCAATTCAGCTAATGATCATTCTCAGTGTCACTTTACTGAGCTCAGTGAGCCTATCTGGAAGTCCCCATCTGAACATGACACATTTTGTATTCCCTAACAGTCTTTCACACAATACCACCCTGCAAGGGGAAGGCCACAAATCAAGCCTCAGCAGCTACCTCCTTTTATTTCAAATCCCTACCTGAAATGCAGGAGACTCACATGAACTGTAAACTCATAAGCTAATAACTTTGGGTGATTAGTTTTGTAGAATGTTGTTGCAGTTAACATCTGTCACATCCTAGGGATAAAGCTTCAAGGACTGAGCTGAACATTTGACAGCTTTGCTGATTGTCATGCTGGCTTTATCATTAATGGCCAAAACACCTCCATGAAGATCCAGTAGAGCCACTGTAAAGGAAATAGCATTAGAAACATATTTATGAACTTCCGGTGCATTCTCAGCATGAGGAGTCCATAAGTGACGTAAAAATTTTCTGCACAAGTAGAAAATTCTGAAGAAAATAAAGCAACAACTTTTTCAACTTTTATTTTTCCTGAATTACTTAATGCATTTAATCATAATGTTAGAACAAAGCTTCTGAAAAACTTTGTATGCTTGTAAGACTTGGTACTAGCCATCAAAAAATGGGGTTTTTTAACCTTTTTTTTACTGATGCTTCTGGTAAGATTTAAGATTTCTGTTACCAAAATTATACTATACTTACCTACTTTTTCCCTAGATTTTCTCTGGCATGGCATAGTTTTCTTTTTGTTTGGCTTTGTTTAGTTTTGTCAGGTTTTGTTGTTCTTTTCTTTTCTTTTCTTTTCTTTTCTTTTCTTTTCTTTTCTTTTCTTTTCTTTTCTTTTCTTTTCTTTTCTTTTCTTTTCTTTTCTTTTCTTTTCTTTTCTTTTCTTTTCTTTTCTTTTCTTTTCTTTTCTTTTCTTTTCTTTTCTTTTCTTTTCTTTTCTTTTCTTTTCTTTTCTTTTCTTTTCTTGTTTTGGTTTTTTTTCTTTATTTTGTTTGTTGTTGTTTTGGTTTTTGTTGCTATTTTGGTTGGCTTGTTGTTTTTGTTTTTGGCATTTTTTTTTAAATTTTATTTCCCTTCTGATGATAACTGAAGTCACTGGAATCCTCATCCAGGCTTTTATGAGATTAAATGCTCAGTTTTATTTTTAATATGCCAAAAAACTTGATATGGAGGCTAAGGGCCCCTGAGATCTATCTGAAATTCTGCCCAGACTGATATAACATGACAAGAAAAAGCATGAGAAAAGGGGAAAGCCTAGTAAATCACATCCCTCTAAAGAAGGATGGAGACAATTAAAGATTGACCAACTTTTTATTGCACTAGTAGCTATCAGGATGACTAATTGCATTGTAATATTTGTTGTACCACCTCCTGGCTGTTTTCTAGTCCTGTGGTTATCTTGCAAATGCTCCTGGTCTGTCAAGGCAGGACTCATCTGACCACCTCCAAGTGTTTGCATTGCAGGCATTCACATCTGAGTTAGTCACCCCAATTTGCCTGTGTAGTCATGATTCATCTTACTCTGGTTTGATGTCTGTAAGATGGGTCATGTAAATGCTTCTATGGAAACACCTGGAAACACCTCTCCATTGCCAACTGAGATGTGAGTGTCTCTAGCTGGGTAAGATTTATGCTAAACTGGCTCCTAGATGTTGTACAGGGTCTGATCCAGAATCAGGACCCCACAGCTATTAGTTAATCAGTATTAAAAATTAGTTATCAGGGTTATGCAATATCTCTTAGATGTTTAGACTTATTTTAATGCTTGAAGCACTCAGTCAGTATTCCTCTTCTATACACAAAGTGTTGCATCATATCTACGGTTTCTGGGGCTTTTGCTGACCACAGACCGCAAAACTCTCTGCATTTAATTATAAAAGAGTTAAGGAGAGATTCCAGACTGTAGTGTTCCACAGCTGCAGGATCATGACCAGGGAGGCTACAGTTACTGGTGACCAGCATGGGACTCAACGAGAGGGGCTTCTGCTTGGTTAATCTCAGGAAGCCATTTATTCAACACAGGAACAAACTCAGCTTAAATCCAGAGACAAAGAGCACAGAACAGAGGCAGAGTGGCAGGTTTTGTGGTTGGAACCAGGTTATGGTTGTGAATCAGGCTGGAGTTTAACATAGGGGTCTAATAGGAACATAGCGATGGAGAAACCCCAGGGGCACAAAACAAATTAGAACTCCTTGGGCTACCCCCCAACAAGGGTTGCTCCAGGGTGGAGCAACTTTTCCTGGGCTCTCAGGGCCCATCCTCCAAGGCAGAGGTTGGAATTTACTCTTCCTGGACTTTAAAGCCACAACTCTCACTTTAACAATGCTAATCTGTTACAAAATCTTTGCCTCCCCAGGCTGAGGCACCTCACACCAGACCTCATATTCCTGCACCAGATCATTCTACACTGGACTGTGTTCTCTTCTTTCTTCCTAAGAGGACCCTGTCCCAGCTTAAATTTGCAAATGCAACATCACTACGGCAAGCCAGCAGTCTCCCTTCAAACATAAATATGAAAATAAAGTGCAGTCCGTACAAAGTTGTATGGCTGCAGCCTGAATTGATAATACACAAACACATCTTTGTGTGTGTACATATTTATGACATGCTCAGCCTTATGTGAAATGAAACTTGCAATTTAAGGGGGGGAATTCTGCCCTTTTAATCTACTCTGCAGGTGAGACCCCACCTGGAGTGCTGGGTCCAGCTCTGGAGACATCAGTACAGGAAAGATACGGACCTGCTGGAGTCAGTCCAGAGGAGAGTCATGAAAATGATGAGAGGGCTGGAGTATCTCTGATTTAAAGACAAACTGAGAGAGCTGGAGTTGTTCAGCCTGGAGAAGAGAAGGCTCCAGGGACACTTTATAGAACATTCCAGTACCTAAAAAGGCCACAAGGGCATATAGTGATAGGGCAAGGTAGAATGGCCTCAAATTGAAAGAGTGTAGGTTTAGACAAGATAAAAGAAAAGAAGATACTGTGAGAGTGTTGCAGCTCTGGAACAGGCTGTCCAGAGATGCTGTGGGTGTTCTATTCCTGAAAGTGTTCAAGGTTAGGTTGGATGGGGCTTTGAGCAACGTGATATAAGGGAAAGTGTCCTTGTACGTGACGCGGAAATTGGAAACTTAATGGTCTTTAAGGTCCCTTCCAACTAAAACTATTATATGACTCTGTGAACATGAAAATTTTTGTCCCCACTGAATGAAAAAGCAATTTTCAGGCTGTACAATTCTTCCTGTAGTAATTTTTCTCTCTTTCTCTTTGTTGTCATACCCAGTGAAAAAAAGAACTAAAAAAATCAGAAGATTTCCTGAGAACTGGGGTAACAAAATTGTTATGTTATTTTAATAATAGGAGGAAAGAGCAAGAATCTTTCAGCAAAAGATAGAAGTGCAATTAGGAAAGAAAGTGCTTAATTTCCTCATTATATCATATTTTCGTGTTCTGTTTCCTCCTTTAATTTAAGGAACTGAACCATGACATCATGATAAAAGTAGAGAATGTTTCAGCAAAGAATCTTATTGAACTTTTTATTCATCATATGTCCTAAATGAAGAATAAAAAAAAGATTATACTTCACATGTACAAAAATCTGAGAAATTTTTCTCAAGCTGCATGCTGTAGTTACATGGGAGGCATTGTCCAGCTGATACCACCACAAGTCATGGTGGTATCCTAAGTTAGAGCAGGATGTTGTGTGACTGTGCCTACTTCCTCAATTTAGCTGTCCAAGGACCTGAAGTTTGCAGGAAATTGGAAACTGAAGTTGGAATACTGGATAGCTTGGTGGGCTGCCTGTTCTGCCTAATCCCCACCCAAGCCCAAGAAGGTGATTCTAGTGACTTCGGTGTGTTACAGATATTTGTAGGTACTTCATTCTATAAAAGCTCAGAGAACTCTTGAACAGTGAAATTACTGAATGCAAGCTGCCTAAATCAGTTGTGTTCTTCAGCTGCTCATGGTGCTGTACTCACAGTACCATGACAGCTCTGCTTCTGAAGTGCTAATGAATGTTCCCTACAGTGGCATCAATAAAGGACACCTATTACTATCCTCATTTGTATTTGGGGAAATGCAATATAGAAAGTTAGTAGGAGGCATATCCAGAGGCAGATATCTACATGTAGGTGTTTGGAGATGAAACAAGAGTCTGAGCTCCCATAGCAATCAAAGAAGATCAGAGAACAGTGAAAATCATCCAACAGCAGGCATCTCTAAAGTGCTCAGCAGCTTACATTCACTGCACTGCTCATTCGTTGATTAATAGGAATATTATTAGTAGTAGTTCATCCATTGTTTAAAATGGGATCTTAGACATGAAAAACAATTCAGTTTGGATGCTGGAAATAAAATCACTACAAACTTATGTATTTTTTTGTAGGAGGAAGCTTCACTACATTAGAAATCAGTTTCTTTCCCTAAACATCAACTTGTGGCACTAGAGATGCTGTAAAGGCTGCCTAACTACTGGTTACAAGCATTTTCTACCTGCTGTGACAGCCTTGGGTGTCTGTAGCAGGCACTGTGGCACACCCTAAATGACATTAGATGTCTCTGTGTGGGCAATTGAATCAAGCCTTTCATTTTGACCAAGACACTGCTTTGTTCTTTTTGTTGATAAACAAACTGGCAATCGCGTATTGTGTGGTCTTACACCAGATCCCTGAGGTCCCTCTGCACTCTTCATACTCATTAAGTACAATTTTATTTTTTCTACTCTAGATATTAAATAACAACACATTTTAATTGGTAATGGTTTTGAGCAGAGGCATTTCAATCAGAAGCAGCAACCCTGCACGTACTTTTTTCTTTTTTCTCTGGTTAGTGCATTTATACAGAAAAGAGTTGGCTGAGCAGAGCAGAAGTAACTTCTTTGTGTTTGTGAAATGTCAGTGTGACATCCTGAGCATGGGCTATTGGAGTCTCAGAAGAAGCTGAGTGCAGTGAGTAACTGCATTTTGTCCACAAGTGGATCTGCAGCCATTGGTGAGATGTGTATGACGCACTACTGACATGCCTTACTTGCGTGCTTTTGTGTGTGATGGGGCAAAAATGACTCACTGCTGTGTGGGCTGGCTATCAGCTCAGCTGAGCTTTCTAACTTCAACGCAACTTCATAATTGACTCTGACAAGTCCGTATCTATCCTTTATATAATATTTTATAACACTACACCCTAAGGTCAAAATAAAGTCCTGCTCCTCTTGCTTAACCTTCTTTCAAAGAACATTAAAAAAAATGGACTAAACCAGCTGGAACTAAGTATTATTTAGGTGAATGTACTGTAAAGTAACATTTTTCTTCTTTGCTGACAAACAAACTCTGTAACAAATGAAATAATAAACTCTGTAAATATCAGAAGACCCTTGCTTGTTAGGGAATATAAAGCTGGTTGAATGTTATTCCTGGAGTGGGTGGCAGGTGCTTTTATTGTTAGCTAGAGGAGTCACTGTGAATTTGATTGTGAAACAACCAAAGCCAAACTCCACTGTTTTGTAGTGCAGGGTTGCCCTTATATTATGGAGTACCACAGCTGCAAAGAATGCTAATGTTTAGAGTCAGGGAGCAAACAACAAGATAATGATTTTGAAATAAAATATTCTTTATTCACAGAATCACAGAATGGTTTTCCTTAGAAGAGACATTAAATATAATCTAGTTACAACGCCCCTGCCATGGGAAGGGACACCTTCCAATATAACACATTGATGAAAGCCCCATGCAAACTGGTCTTGGATGCTGCCAGGGACAGGACATCCACAAGTTCTATGAGCAACCTGTGCCAGTGGCTACCACCCTCACAGTAAGGAATTTCTTCCTTATCTGATCTAAACATACCCTCTTTCAGTTTAAAGTCATTCCCCTTTGATTTTTCACCATCCCTCTAAAAGCTCCCTTCCCAGCTTTCCAGTAGCCCAGCTTTAGGTGCTAGAAGGTCCTATAAGGTCTCAGAGCCTTCTCTTCTCCAGGCTTAACAGCCCCAGCACTCTCAGATTGTCTCTATAGAAGAGCTGCTCCAGCCTCTTGGTCATTTTCACGACCTTCATCTTGGTGTCACTCCAAAAGGTCCAGATCCTTCCTGTACTGAAGGTCTTCAGAGCTGGACAAAGCAACTTAGACCTCTAGGGAAGGGTCTAACCAGAGCAGAGCAGAGCAGAGCAGAGCAGAGCAGAGCAGAGCAGAGCAGAATCACCTCTCTTGCCTGCTGCCCACACTGCATTTGATGCAGACCGGGATACACTTGGCTGTTTGGAATGCAAGCACACATAGATATATGACTGTGTGGCTATGCCACCTGAGGACATGGTTTAGTGGTGAACATGATTGTGGTGTTAGGGTGATGGTTGCAATTGATAATATTAGAGGTATTTTCCTACCTTCACTACTCCATGACTCTGTGGTTGTCAAGTTATGATGAGCTGCTTATCAACCAACACCCCCAGGTTCTTGTCCTCAGGGCTGCTCTCAGTCCATTCTCTGCTCAGCCTGTATTTGTGCTTGGGATTATTCTGACCCAGGTGCAGAACCTTGTACTTACTGAACTTCATGAGGATTGCACAACCTCATCTCTCAAGCTTGTCCAGATCCCTCTGGACAGCGTCCCTTCCCTCCAGCATGTCAAGTGCACCACACAGCTTGGTGTGATCTGCGAAGTTGCTGAGGGTGTCCTCAATCCACCTTCCATGTTGGCAAAAAAAATGTTAAACTGCACCAGATCCAGTACAAAACCCTGAGGAATGCCTCTCATCACTGGTCTCTCCTTGTGGACATCGAGTCACTGACCACAAAACTTTTGACTGTGACCAATTCCTTAATCCACTAAGGGGTCCACCTGTCAAATCCATGTCTCTTCAGTTTAGACACAAGGATGTCACGTGGGGCACTGTAAAATGCCAATGCTTATAACCTCATCGTTGAAGGGCACCAGATTTGTCAGGCATCATTTGCCCTTAGTAAAGCCATATTGTCTGTCACAAATTGCATCCTTATTTTCCATGTGCCTCAGCATAGTTTCCAGGAAGATCTGCTCCATATCTTGCTGGGCATCATGGTGAGACTGACTGGCCTGTCAATTGAAAAATGGAAGCTGTGTTTCCCCTTATCCAGCCAGTGGAAACTTCACAAGACTGCCACAGCTTTTCAAACATTATAAATAGTGTTATAAAATATAATATTAGCTACTTCTTCCACCAGTTCCCTCAGGACATGTGGATGCATCTCATCAGGTCCCAAGGATTTCTGCCCCTTCAGGATCCATAGATGTTCTCAAGCATGACCTCCTATAGTGTATGGTTTTTCCCAGTCTCTAACTTTGCTCTCTATGACTTGAGTTGTGGCTGAAACACTTGCTGGTAAAGATTGAGGCAAAAAGCTTATTAAGTTCCTTAGCCATTTTCATATCCTCAGTAACCAGGTCTCTTGTTTCCTTACAGAGAGGACACACATTTTCCCCAATCTTCCTTCTATCTCTCATGTACCTGTAGAAGCTTTTCTTGTTGTTCTTGTCGTCCCTGGCCAGATTTAATTCTCTCAGTTTTCTAGCTTTCCTAACCTGATCTCTGAATGCTTGGACAATCTCTGGGGCAATTCTTTCCAGAAAACCTGTCCTTCCTTTTATCCATCTTCTATGGGCTTCCTTTTTTGGTTGGAAGTTGTTCAGGAGCTTCTTTTTCATCCACACAGATCTTCTGGCATTTTTGCCTGATTTCCTTTTAATTTTGATGCATCATTCCTGAGCTGAGAGGAGATGATCCTTGAATGTTTCTTGGACCCTTGTTCTCTTGAGGGCTTTGACCCTGAAGATGCATAAGTCGGCTCTTCTGAAGGCCAGGACAATGAGCTGGCTGTGTGCCTTCCACACTGCCCTAAGGGTCCTGAAGTTCACCATTTCATGATCACTGCAGCCAAGGCTGCCCTTGAGTTTCACATTGCCTACCAGCTTCTCCTTGTCGGTGAGAACGAGGTTCAATAAAGCATCAGGGAACTAGGCTCAGCATAACACCTCTCCTCGTTGGTTCCTGTATTAATTGGAGAAGGAAGCTATCATCAGCACACTCCAGAAATTGCTTGGATTGCTTGTGCCCTGTTGTGCTCAGGATATCAGATGCCCAGACTCTTGAGACACTGTTCATCCATTTAGCTTTACCCATCTTGGTCTTGAGTGTGTCATTCAGGACAGCCCTCAAGCCATCTATTATCCTTTGGTAAGGAGAGTGACCAGTGTCTTACCTCACAGTTGATACATCTCTATTAAGACATCTCTTTCAGAATAGGATGAACTCTCCTCTGGAGATGCTAGTTTCTCTTTTACTACCTTAGTTTGAGACTTAGCTTTTAGAATGAGTAAAGTTAGAGAAGATAAATCCCATCACTAGGGGCTATTTTGAGGAGGCAGGTAGGTACTAGGTTTCTTTGGGATGTTTGTGCAGTTACTAGCCACTGTATTTCACAAGAAGATCATGGTTTATGACAGAAATTCTCCAATGCTACTGCAACCTCTTCCAGATTTTAAAAAACTTTACTAATGTCATTGGGTATTATTATAGTCCAGTTCTTTGGGGTGATATAAAGTACTGTTCAGCCCAAAAGGAGGATGTGAATAGATCAAAAAGATAAAAAATCTGACTGAAATAATGAAGATGCATATATGTTATTTGTTGCAAGATAGATAGATAGATAGATAGATAGATAGATAGATAGATAGAGAATGGAGAATAAGAGGCAATTCTTGGTTTATCTGTGCATATTTATCATATATATCAGTTGCTGCAACTCAAAAAAAGAAAACATTTATGTTAAAAGTGATGTGGCAACATCTGAAAATTGTGTCTGAGAAAGTGAAGGCAGAATTAGATTCAGTGAGACTAGAGTGACTTATAAATTGAGGAGAAGGAAGCTGATCTGCTTCTAGGAGTATCCCAGTGGCTTAGTTGAAGACTAGCGATGTCATGCAGGCACCGAAATCATAAAGGTTGTTTATTGTGACTGTGCAGCTACAGCAATAGAAGGCTTGAGACTGTGACTGATAAATAGCTGGGTAATGAAAGAGTTGCCTGCAGCCCATTAAAGAAATGATGAAAGACTGAAGTCTGCCACAAGGTTTCTGCAGCCTGACATAGATGAGGTGGCAAAGACTGGGAGATATCCTGATCAGACTAACGGATAACTAGTAAAAACTGAACACATGGATCTTGCATGCATATATAGCCTAGGGCTAAAGATACTCACCAATTAAAAATGGTGCAATGAAAGATGGTAAGGGAAGAGGGAAAAGATAAGTACAGGGAGCAATGGAAGTGTCTGTGCCAAAGACCATGAAAAATGATTGCACCAGCATCAGTGGGAGGTGAGAAGAGGACCACAGGAGCTAGAATAAAGGAATCAGACCAGTAAGACAGTGCAAACATAGGGGCAGGGTGGGAAGGAGAGTAGGGAGTATGGCTTGTCGTTCAGCAGAAGGGAGCTGCAATGCAAAGAAAGTGAGCAGCCGTATGTGCTGGAGAGTTTATCAGCCTTGGGGCTTACTGTACCTTCCCATCTGTACATCGCCGTCTGTGCAGATTAGGTGGTCTAGTTCTGCTAAGAGTCAGGATGATCTAACAGGATGGGAAAGAGCATGGAAAAGGACAGCGGAGGGTTGGTGATACTAGTGAGTCAGCAGGAGAAATTATAAGTTTCAGCTGCAGGATGAAAAGAAGACAGGACGGTTTTGATCAAGAACTTTGAATTCTGATGAGAGTGGAGGAGGAAGAATGATGTAGTGCAGTCCACAGGCTCAGTGATAGAACACATGGTGGAGGGCATGGAGAATCTTATGTTCACATGAATGCAATCTGCTTGCCCTCTCCCCTCCCATCTGCACCCCTCCTCTCCCCTTTTCACCTAGTCTCCAAACAGAGATCTCAAGCCACTGCATCCCACCCATTTCTTGACCTATTTGCATTGTCTGAACACACAGATGATATCTATTCTTAACTGCGTGGGAAGACTGCTCTAACCATATAACCCTTTTTCAGGGTTTACTAGGTTTACCCAACTTGAAATGATAATTAGCCTGCCACAGCTTTTCAGAACTTCTCCCATGGGAAATGGGGATTTCTGGTTACTTCTGGTGCCATTTAAGTGATTTCCTCAGGTCTCCAAACATCCCCACAGGCCTATGAGATGCTGTGCTGACACCAGTGAGGAGTGTGAGACAGGCTTGAGGATCTTCCCACTTGAACAGATCTTGAATGGGTCTTCAGGATCTTGAACAGAGGACATAAAACTATAATTCCATATATGGTACACATGAAAATTACATCATTCCTTGGCCAAGGTATTCTATAATTTTGTTGATTTTTATAACTATATCAAAAGGGTTTGAAGACAAATTTGTGATAGATGAGGCCTTTTGCTAAAGTAGCTCCTCTAATATGAAGCTGACTACCCCTGACTGACTGCTCCTTCTTGGGGTAAAAACTTTACTCTTGGTTAAAATTTACATTTTCCTCTAGTTAATTTAACAAACTTCTAATTACAGATAGAGATTTTACAGTCTTTTAAGAAACCTTATTTTATGGACTGCTTCATAACATAAACCGTCTCTCCACAGTGATAGACACAGAAAGTCTGTAATTTAAATATCTGATGTCTTAATATTCTCTTTGGAAGAATTTTAAATCTCAAGTTGATTACAGTAATCCTTCCCATAGGGCAATAAAAGCACTGTTCCACTTTTTAATACATCTGCTAATCAAACACTAAATATTCCCTCCAAACAAATCATTGAGGTTCAGGAGAACATGAGAGTAGGCAGTCCAAGGGGTATTTAAAACGTCAGATGACTGTATGAGATAAGAAGGCTTGTGTGGGCTGACAAGTTTAATAAGCACTGCAATATTTAGTAAGTCTCCCTACTTAATAGCAGTTTCTCTAATGGAATAAGGTACCCAGGAAAGTCTGTCATTATCTTGAAATACACATTTATTTTAATCTAATTCCACCCAGTTGCATATTCTACTCAGAGTGGTCTGAAAATCCACTCTCTTACAAGATGCTTCTTCCTGAACACCTCTGATCATCACATCTTCAGCATTTTCATTGTGGCAGCTTGTGGTCTACTACAGTACCAAAGCTCTTTCCAAACCTGATAGGAATTTGACTTTTTTCATACATATGAATAAATATGCCTACATGGATTTGACTAGAATTAAAAGGTCCAACAAATGTCTTTGCACTTTTCTATTGGTTTTAAATATACATTAAAATAATGGATGTCCAGCAAAATGTACGACAAGTTTTTACCCTGACTTTGTAAAAACAGGGTAAAAGTCTAGCTTCAGTATGACTAAAGCAGAAAAGAAAAAAAGTAATGACTCTTGTACACTTTTCCTTGCTTTTCATGCAGTATCTAAATCTACATGTATTTTCCATCTTGAAAGAATCAAAAAGTCCAGGAGTAATTTGCAGTATGTACATCGTTTGCAGAATAAATTCTTGGAAAGAGGAACTTCTGTGCTCACCCTAAGATTTGACACAAATCATTAAAATTTGTGTTAGCCATGTGTCTTGAGCTGTTTAGCCACTTCTTAGAAAAGAATAATGAAGAAAGTAAATACTGATAATGCTGACAGGGATTAAAAAAAATCTATTTCTAATGAATTTCAGTGAAAAGTAAGTACAATATTGATGGATTATGAGTTCAAGCCTGTACTTTGTAATTGCAGAATGAAAACTAATGCTAGATAGTTTTATTAGAGTACCAAAGCAGTAATGACTGTGATGACCTTAAGCAGACCCTGCATGTTATTGTCCAAGAATGGTTAGTAGCACAAATATCAATATTACTTGCTCTTTCTGTCTTTCTGTCTTTTTGTCTTTCTTTCCTGTAATTGAGATGAAATGCTTGGTTTCTTTATCTTATTCTCTTCTGCAAAATGGTGTACTTTAGACTTCACTGAGTTACTGAGGATTTTCTGACCAGCATGACAGTGAAAGAAACATCAGGAATTGAGTAAAGGGTTTGAAAAATGTCCATAAGCAGGACTATTCTTCATCATGTACAAGATGGTAAATTATCCTTTGTCAGTGTCTTGGTAGTGCTCACTGTCCCGACTCACCCAGTGCTGGCCATTGTCAGGGACAGGATGATGGACCTCTCAGCATGTTCATTTCCATTTCCATTATCCTAGAGGGATCTCAGATCCTCATTTCCACTCTCCTTCCTCACTTTGATCCCTCCAGGCTGGGATGGAGCTAGTGGTAACTAGCCTGGAAGCTAGTGGTAGTGAAGGAAAAGGAAAAATGTGGTAACTTAATATCCTATTTGGCTTCAGAATACAGAGCAAAACCAGTTGATTTGCAAGGATAGAAGTAAAGGTAAGATCAGGAATTTCACAAAATCACAGAATTTTCTTAGTTGGAAGCGACCCACAAGGATGATTGAGTCCAAATTTTAAGTGAAGACCCCATACAGGGATCAAGCCCACAATCATCTGTAGCTTTTTCTACTTTTTGCCACCTAAAATCTTGCTTATGAGTGACAAGGAAGCATGTCTTTTATCAACATGTGTATATCCAATAGTTTAATTTTAATATACTCAAAATCTTATAATTCTAATCATTATTAGTCCAGATAGAATCCACACATGGTAGCTTTTCCATTGTTTCATGTCTTTAAGTCAAATTAACATAATCTTCTATATTCTTCTATAATCTTCTATAAATATTATACAGGAAGGAAGTAAAGGAAGGAGGGAAGATCTGATGCCAAAATGACATGGTAAAACCATAGAAATTTCAGTTCTTCTGGAAGGTAAACGAAGCTGTCTGTCAAAACTGTGCTCCCCCAAAAAGCAAGAGCAGCTGATAGGCATTTGTGGTGAGTGGTAGGTGTCCTCAGTAGCAGTCTGAGGATTCCTGCACATCCCCTCTCCTCAGAAATGAACTGGGATGGGCACACAGAGCCTTACAGACAGCTTTCATCTCCTTGTGCCGCCTTTAAAATGCCAATGTGCCCGAGTATCCATCTCAAGTCCTGACCACTTCTCCTCTCCAGCCTGAACTCCATCTTCATCACTTGTCTGTTTTACTTGCCTCACCTTTCAAGCAGGGATCCTGTATTACTATCCTAAACCTTATTCCCCCTTTCCTCAAACAGCTGTGACCTCTGTCCCAGCTGGAGCAAAAACTACGGCCCACCAGCATCCCCACAGTAGCTCCCCATGTGAAAAGCCTCCCTATCATCTTTCCAGGGGTAGGACTTTCTTCCTGCCATCAGAAAAGCAATCTTCTGTGTCACTTGAAGCTTGGATGAGGCCCTGGATTTCCCATTTAGCCACTACTAATGATATTTAGAGATTCTGTATATGTCTACCTGCTCTATCAACACATCCTGTGTACCCTGTAATACCTGTGTGGGACTACAACACTGATGGCTTTAAACAAATTCCCTGGTAGTCCTGCAGTTTGTCAGATTTAACTTTTAGAAATGCAGTGCATTTCAAATAAATACTAATTTTAAACCTAGCAGCACAGAGAAAAATTTCCAGTATGAGAACATCTATTGGATGCAAGAAATGAAGTTAGATTTTAAAAATTATTATTATTTTAAATTGCTCTGACATGTGGAGAGAAAGGAGTTCAGAAGATAGTAGTTTAATAAAAAAAAAAAAGTGACAAAATTTTTCACTGAAGAAAAGAAGGAAATCCTTTTCCCTCTAGAAAGAATGTAATTGACACAGAGTGTACACTTTTCACTGTTGTTTAAGCAATGTGATTTTAATTACTTTAATTATTCCTCCTCCATCTTTCCCATGCACCCAGGATGTTTGATAGGTCCCTGTGAGTAGTAAAACCACACATTAATTCTATGGACTTTCTTAGTTAATCAGGCATGAGTCCTGGAATTTCTGAGCTGTATATTTTCCCAGATTAGAGAGCGTTTGCTCTGTTCCCTTCCAGTTTGGACCCATTTCCGAATTATCCTCTTCCACTGCTAAGAATCTCATTTGAGTGAGATTTGACACTTCAGTCCTCAGTGTTTCAGAGATGAACTCACAGCTGGTATAAATCTAGAAGCTTGTTCTGTTTATGAAGAAGTTTCTGTGCAACAAATGTCTGCAATAGCAGCAAAATAAACCAGTGACTGAATGTCTCTGCCGCTGCCACATTCACACTGGTATGAATGAAGTGCAATAAACGAAACATTAACCTCACCCTAACCAGTTTATATCTGTCAGCTTAGCCAAGGTAGCTCATTTCAACTATCACCATAGTACAAATCCAGCTCAAAAAGATCAAATTGAACAAGTTGCTTTTCAGCTACCCTATTATCCATCTACACTGTGGCACAGAAATTACTTGAACACAGATACACCAGCTGATTATGCTGAGCCTTGTCTTGACAGTCATGGGTTCTGCCCTTTTATTTAAAATCCTAGGTCTTGGGGTCAGATGAATGCCATAGAATCTCAGTTTCTTCATCAGAAGTCTTATAGGTGAAAAAAGCATGAAAGAAAACAAAAGCTCCTAATACATAACCCAATTATTTTCAAAAGTAAGAAATTAAGTAGAAAATAATTGAATATGTTGTTTTTAAATGTAAAGACTTCCATCCATTCTCAAGATTTTGGAATGCTTTAATTAGATGTCACCCAGATGTCTTATCTCCATGGCTTTCTGTTGTTTAAAAATCTGTAAAATCAGAACAGCAAAGAAAAGTTATGTGACAGATATTAATCCCATCACTCAGGTACACTGGATCTGCTTATGCTTCTCTATTCTTGCAAGCTGATCATAACCAAAAGCAAACACTAAAAGGATCATAGTGTCAGCGATAAAGAGCAGTTTGGGTCGGAAGGGACTTTAAAGATCCTCTCATTCCAACTCCCCCACCATGGGCAGGGACACCTTCCACCAGACCAGGTTGCTCAGAGCCCTGCCCAACCTGTCCTTGAATGCTTCCAGGGATCGGGCACCCACAGCTTCTCTGGGCAATCTGTGCCAGTGCCTCACTAGTGCTTTTGCCCCAGGAAAAACCTGCTGTCCCCCAGAACAAAGACTTGCAAGAGGAAAGGATGATGAACGAAGCCTGGCAGAAACATGCTAGATGCAATAGCTCCCCTCAGAGCTTTTCAGCGTGCAGTGGATAGAAATGAGATTACTCATTTCATGCATATTTTCTTGCAAAATCTTCCTTTTCATCAGAACTGCACGGGAAGCTCCACATACAGCCTGAGATTCCCTGTTAAGGGATAATTTTCTTCACAAAGTGTAAGATCACAATGTACTTTATGGTCTCTGCCCATTCTTATCATTTCCCTGCCAACAATTCCTTCAGCACAGCTATAAATCCCATTAGGTGAGGTCACCAGCTCAAATGAAGAAAAATGTGTTCTTAGGTACATTTCCCAGTGTCACCCTAGGCAGTGTATTGTTATGGCAGGCATTTGGGTGATCCCCCAGAACAGAAACCTTGCCAGCTATAAATACTTTTGCAAAAAAACCCAAACCTGTGAGACCATTACAGGCCACAGAGTTGCACTCCACTGTTACTGCAGAGCTATCATGGGGATGGCAGCCACTAGTTGCTGTTGCTAAAATTCAGCCTGATGGTCACTTTGCTGATAATTTTTGGAGCCAGAGGTAAGCCTTGAGCAGGTGGCACATGAAGAAAGGTAAAACATTAATGTTAACCTTATTATTTTCTGGAAGGAACGTACCCAGTAAATTACGGGCAAATAAATAATTTTACTGAAAGGAATGCCACTTGTTTCTTTAAAATATCAGAAAGAGACACTTTGCTTAAAAGTACCCTTTTAAAATGTAATGCCACTTATCCTAATTATCCAATTTATCCTAATTTTACCTTCTTCTGATGAAACCAATGAAATAGAACATATCTGAATAATCCCTCTTTGAAAAATGACACATCTTTAATTTGTTCTTTTTTTCTTGTAAATTGTTCATTATCTGCTTGTGTTATTTTCCTTCTTTGATGGAGTTCCACAAGCAACTTCCCTAGAACCAGAAGACAAAAGCAGAGGAGCTCTCTAAAGTGCCACAATAGCAGGAACTTTCCAAGAAAAATTAGCAGTCACATGTCAAACAGGAAAATGACATTCCATTTGATTCCAGTATGTGTTTGCTAATCCATTTCTTTTCTGATATTCCAGTCTTGTGAGCAGAATAAAATACAACCTCTTAAAAACTCCTCCTGTTAGAAAAAGGTGTTCTATTTGTTCTTGTGGATAAATGAGTTCTCACTACTGTGAATTATTCTTTTGAGCAGCTTTGCTGCAAGGTGATTAACACTCATTTTTGGGCAAGTAACATGTTTCCAGTACCAGGTTCATCTGAAGCCTCATCATGCTGTGTGGCTGGAGAGTGTTCTGCATGATGAATCAGAGACCCTCAGCTGCTGAAGGGGACATATTATATTTGTTAGAAGCTGAAGATATCAGGCTATCATCCTGGAGAGTCTTATTTTCAATATAGAAGCACCACTTTTGAGGAGGGTTTATGCATCCTTTTTAAGCTTAACTTCTTGGGTTAATTGAAAACTGAGGCATCTAGCTACACGTATGAAAGGGCACAAAGTTTGAATATTTTAAGCAGAAAAAATATCTTTAAAACATTTAAAATAATTTTTCTATAACCTATGTAGCATATGTGTAACAGCTAGATTTATTTGGCAGACTGAGGTTTGCTTCACAAGCTTCAAAACTTTGTTTCCAAAACATTTGAATTTAACATTTCTCAGTGTGCTCTTATTCGGCAAAATTTCTGAAAACTTCAGCCAGCATCTACCATGACAAAATACTAACCTTGCCTTACATAATTGGAGTCCTTTGTGCAAAGAAGACAAGAATAGGAGATCCAAAATAATGATTAGCAAACACATTGGACAGATATTTTCATATGTGATTTATGTATGGTATTCACTTTATTGAAATTGTTTTAGGTATGAATTAGCAATTGTCTACCAGAAGGATATGTAGAGAATATCTGATAAAAAACTGTCATGTAAGTAATTTGCTTAAAAAATCATGCACTATAGGCTTCTTTTTATATATATATTTTTTTTAATTAGGACAACTCTGAAATTCAGTTGATTATTATTTTAATATTTTGATATTTTTGATTCTAGTTAAAATTTTTGCTTGTATTCATTTTTAGGTATTCAATACATGGCTGACTGAAGCCCCAGGGAAAGTGCTAATTACACTTAGCCGCATCACTTTGTGGGGAAAGTAGATACTGTGGGAACTTAAACTGAGATTTATGCCTTTATAAACATAGGGTTTACATCATGCAAAAAATTAGATACAACTTGGACATTCTTATTATAAAAAAATCTGCAAAGCAATCCTGGCTGTCTGCAGGACAACCTCATTAATGAAATCTCATGGAAGAGAAGTGCTGTAACTGAAAGGATGTCACTTCAAATGAATCTTCCCAGCAGAAGCTACTGCTGAATCATCTTATTTCCTGTATATTGAAACAAATTGAAAGCAAGGACCTTCCCAGTCACAACATGTTACTGGAAATTCAGTATTGGAAACTATATTCTGTGCTTTAACAGGGCAAGTAGTGAAAGATGCCTTAACTGAAGATACTGCATGTGCTGCTCCCTTTTCAGGTGAGATATACAGGAAGGCAAGAAAGCATGCAGATAAATACAGTCTTTTGGAACTCAAGTGCATTAAAATGCACACAGTCTGGAAGAGCACTTTGAGATATACCTTTAAGTAACCTAAGGAAGAAACTGGAGGTTTGCTGAATTAAACACTTGACAAGAAACCAAAGTTGTAAAGCCAGCTCTGCTATCCTCATTATGTGTGGGATGTGTGGGATCTTGGAGCATAACTGTCTTTCAGCAAGCTGCAGTGCAGTTCTCTCCAAGCCCTGTGCTGGGAAGCTGTCCAAGGGATATTGACTTCTTGTTTTCTGGATCCAGGAAATAGTACTGTCAAGTCCTGAGGGTAAAACTAATCCTTATTTAATTAAGACTTTTGATTAACTGAGTTTGAGTAAACAGGATGGTAAAGTAACCAAAATATTTTGAAAGCAAATTATAGGAACTGAGAGGCAGGTCCTCATCCAGCTACTTGTCAGAAAAGATCCACTCTTAGTCTCCCTGGTCTTGCAGCTTCTGGGGATGAAAATGCAGACTCCTGTCTGCAAAGGGATCAGTGTGAACAGAGATGGGAGAACACTTTGGTAGAATCACTGTAAGGCACCTATCAGCAGTGTTCTATAGCATTAGCTGTGCTACCAGCTGTGTACCAGAAGAAAAAAAATTAACCTTTGTACTGGGTCTGCTTGAGATGAAGGTTAATTTTCATAGCAGCCTGGAGAACACAGTTTTGGATCTGTGACCAAATTATTGTTGATAACATATTTTAGCTATTGCTGAAAAGTGTTTTTCCAGTGTCAAAGATTTTTCTTTTTCCTGCTCTCCCTTCTTCAGGAGGCTGGCAGTGGACAAGAGGTCCAAGACAGCTGACTCAAGCCAGCCAAAGGGATGTTCCGACTCTGTGTTGACATGCTCAGCTAAGAAAGCTCAGAGAAAGACAAAGAAAGTGGGATGTCTGACATTTGATTTCCCAAATAACCATTGCACTCAATGAAGCTCTGCCTTCTAGAAATGGCTGAACATTCTCCTGCTGATGGGAAGTCGTGAATTAATGCTCTGTTTTGCTTTGCTTGCATGTGCTGACTTGCCTTTTACTTATTAAACTGTCTTTATCTCAATCCATAAGGTTTTGTTTCGCTTTTGTTCTTCTGACTCTCTCTCCCATCCCTCTTGGAAGGGAACTGGATGGAGTTTACCCTATGGCTTGGGTCAACCCACCGCAATCTTGCAGCAAGGCCCTAACAAGTTCTTCTCTCTGCCTCTCCCTCCAAAACTTCATGTTGAAATATTTTTTCCTTTCAACTTATACACAACATGTTCAAGAGATACTCAGTAACAGACCGAAATAAGAAACATGTAAGTGTGCAGCCCCACACTTAATTCAGGTGCACAGCTGCAGAGGACACGTGCAAAGAAGGCACTCAGAAATTAAGACTGGCATTTTTTGATTGAGCTGCTCATTTGATTCTGAATTGTCCAAATGTTATTTAATACACATGATGTAACTGCTCTGGTTGTGTGACTGACCTCTTTGGAGCGCTGTGCCAAAGGCTGTCCTCAGTGGTAGCCATGCAACCGCATTGATTTCCATGTGTTTTTGCAGACAGGAGATCACCTCAGTGGTGTGCATTCTCCACTGCAGAATCACCCACCCTTTAGATCTTATTTTTGTCATCAGAGATGGTTGCTTCTTGCATAACTAATGTGTCAGTGTATGAGTGATTCTGTTCTCCAATCTGTACAAAGGAATCTTGTCCTTAGTCCACGCTGGGTCATCCCAATAGAGCTTCCTCCTAAATCAATTCCTTTGCCTCCTCACTCATTAGCTTAACAGAATCCTATTTCAAATTAATCAGATAAAATTTGATTATTTTGCTTTACAACAAAAAGAGAATTAATTTAAAATTAAAATAATGGAGAAATGTTTTGATGCACTACCAAAGTTCTTTGACAAAATCTTTGCAAGAGTTTAGTGTTCAGATCATTCTGAACTGTCATGCTCCACTGACAGAAAGGCCCTATGTGCAAACGTGGGCTGAATAGGCCAAGAAACATATTGATTCTTAAGGAGGATGACAAAGATCCCTGCTCCAGGAAAAAAACATGCATTTATTCCCAAGAGGACTGAAGAGACCCCCCACTCCACAGGCAGCAAGGTGCTATGTACTAACACACACTGAATTGGTGCCTGTCTTAAGCAGGGACAAATAATGACTCCAGCTCTAGAGTCCTCAGCACAGGAAAGACTGTCTGCATCTGTTACAGACAGTCCAGATGGGGGTCACAGAGATCAAGAGAAAGCTGGCTCACCTCTCCTGTGAAGAAAGGCTGAAAGAGTCAGGATTGTTCAGCCTGGAGAAGAGGAAGCTCCAGGGATACGTTTTAACAGCCTTCCAGTACCTAAAAAGGGGCTAGAGGAAAGATGGGGGCAGACTTTTTAATAAGGTGATAGGACAAGAGGTAATGGTTTTAATTTGAAAGAGGGTAGATTTAGACAAGATGCAAGGAAAAAATGTGGGTGGTGAAACACTGGAACAGGTTTCTCAGACAGGTGACAGATGCCCCATCCCTGGAAACATTCAAGGTCAGTCTGGATGGGATTCTGAGCAACCTGGTCTAGTGAAACATGCCTCTGCCCATGGCAGGCAGTTTGGACTAGATGACTTTTAATGATCCCTTCTAGCCCAAAAAAGTCTTTGATTCTCTCCATTCCTAGGAGTGGCTAAACAGGCCTGTGCTGCCAGGACTGACACACATCGATTTTTCAGGAGGGTTAGAGAGGTCCTCACCACCAGTTGCTGTTTTCACAGCATGTCACTACTCTCAGACTGTCTCTTCCTCTGTCTTGAATTCCCTGCTCCACAGCAAGTAATTTGTGCCATTACCATACCCAGCCATCTCCTCAAAATGTCTTTTCAAAATATACCTTAATGTTTTATGCTCAGTCTGAAAATGAAGGAAAATTTTTTAAATACCTTGATTTCTTCAGCAATTATCTGTCACACTACATGTCCTCAGCAGCTTTAGTGACCTGTTGGGAGCAGAAGGATAAAAAAACAGCACTGAGGAGAAAAGTTTAATAAATACCCATTAGCATTTAGCGTCCACCTTATAAGCCATGAGACACAATTTAAATGATGGATGCTTCTACCTCAATCCTCATGGCCAGACTTCTTACTCACCCAGCGATGCAGGGCAGAAGGGATCAGTGTTGCCAGGGAGCCAGGTAACAGTGTCTTGGTGCAGACATAGGCTGGGACATTGAGTGCAGCAGGCTGCAGGCTGCTTTAATAAACTCACAGCACATTGTACCCACACAAGAGCAACTGCTCCAGCCCCTTGTCAGCCCTGCCAGTTCATTCCAGTAGTTATCAGGATCAGGAGAATGTTGGCACTGGCAGTGCTGACTGTATACAACAGAGCAAGCAGCACCAGCCTCATGGCCTTTTGCCTCAGAGGAGCTATGAGATCCTCTGGATAATGAGATATTAAAGATGAGATATAATTCTGTCACTATGTCATCAAATCACTTTGATGGGATTTTAATGGGTTTTTGACTGGCTTTCTGACTTCAGGATTCCTCAAGGGCATTCTCTTCCATTCTTTGCCCCTGTATGGGCAAGCTGGGCTTCCCACATCTTAGCTTGGGTCCTGCAGAAATTAAATGCTGACTTTCAGAGGAAGTTGCTTTTGTCTAGGCCCAAGTCACCTGTTCTCAGAGAATAAAGTGAACTGAGACCTATATGAGAGCGTTGGAATAAGGGAAATAAGATTCCATGGGAAACAGAGGACAAAAATAATAATTCCATTAGGTTTATTTTTCAAAAAGGCTTAATGATTTGAATCAATTCGATCAACTTCAGCTGTTTGAAATATAGATACATTCTCTTAGTATATATAGATATATACTCTTAGTAAAACATACATGTTAGATACCAAATTAGGTGTCTACCATTTAACTTTTCAGAGGAACATTGATGTCACACTGAGACTGGAGATGTCACTTTTAGGAAGTAGCTGTAAGATGGAAAGAAATCTATTCTTGGTGGACAATAACTCCAGAATAAGTTTAGAGAACATTCTCTAGGCTGGGTTAGGAAGACAAATCTTAAAATGTAAAGGTCAGGTAGCAGATATTGTCTGTGTCCCTGAGGTTATGCTTAGCATCTGTGGATAACAGGCAACAAAAGTGCAGACTGCTCCAAGCTAATTTATGTCAATAAATGAAATATAGGCATCCAGCACATGACCCAGATGAAGCAGCTCTCCAAGGATAGTTGCTCAGAGCTTGTTCCTGGCTCCTGCCCTCAGCATTCCCCAGCCAAGGAATGAGCTGCTGTCCTTTGTCTCTCCCACTCCACCATCAGAGGTCACAATTTGCTCCTTTCTGTGGATTTACATGGTAATAAAATAGCCTGCACTTGGAAGTGTTAAATAATCCAGAGCATAAATTGCAAGAGAGGTGTTTTTCAAACCCAAGATAATTTGCGAGAAATGGGAATAAATGGGTGGGGATGGGTTGAGGGTGGGAACCACCTGAGCCAGGTGCAATAAATAGAATAGTCTTTCTTCTGTGCTCTAGTCTTGTTCCTTGAACTGAGACCTTGCCAGTGTGAGAAGCTGGGTTTCTGTAAGAACATGGTCCTGCTGAAAATATTAAGGTAGGATATTTTATTAGAATAAATAAATAAAAAAAAAAAAGTCTGAACTTTATTTGCTATCCATATTATGTGGCCCGGTGTATAAGAACAGCAAAAAGAAAGGCTCTTGCCCCTGAACAGGAATTTGCAAGGCCAAGACCACAGTAATCTTGGGAGATACATTTCACATGGCTGTCATTTTATTGCCTGAATAGCTGTTCAGGGACTATTAGTCACAACAGACTATTCTGCTTGTCTTCCAGTTGCTCAATTATAAGAGCATGGGTCTTATGTAAGGCTTATGCTATATTTGCTGTGTTGGTACAGATATGCTGTAGCTCTGATTATTAGTAAGGTTATAATAAGCTTATTAGTAAGGTTAAAATAAAATATCAGTCATCAATGTGCATTTGCAGCACAGAAAACCAACTGTATACTGTAGTGCACAGAGAGGATTGTGAGTAGCAACTGAGGGAGGGGATTCTGCCCCTCTACTTTGCTTGTGTGAGACCCCACCTGAGTGCTGTGTCCAGTTCCTGGGCCCCCAACATGGGGAAAGACATGGGCCTGTTACAGCAGGTCCAGAGAGGAGCCACAAAATTTATTTAGGAACTGGAGCACCTCTCTTGTGGAGACAGACAGAAAAAGTTGGGATTGTTCAGTCTGGGGAAGAGAAGGGAGCCTACAAGAAAGAGGAAGAGAGACTTTTCACAAGGATATGCAGTGAAAGGACAAGGGGTGTTCAAGCTGAAGGAGGATAAATATACATTGGACATGATAAATAAAGTAGTGAGATACTGGCACAGGTTTTCCACAGAATTTGTGGAAGCCCCATCCCTAGAAATATTCAAATCCACATTGGATTGGGTTTAGAGCAACCTGCTCTAGTGAAAGATGTTGCTAGCCATGGCACTGGATTTGGACTAGATGATCTTCAATGCTGCCTTCCAACACAAACTGTTCTATGATTCTATGATTCTAGTTCACTTCTCTTTAGGCAGCTAATCCTGTCTCCAGTCCAGCTCCTCATTTTTTTTGATGGGGGAAATGACTTAACTATAATTTAAGTCTTGGTAGAGGTAAGAACACTGTAAAGGTAAAAGAAAAATACAGATTTGAGGACATATGAAAGGACAAGAATATCTATGAAGGGAGTCATGTTTTCTGTGGATGAATATGATGTGGTTTCAATCTCACATAAAGCAGATCCTGTCCTACATGTGTCACAGTTCAGCTGTCCCTCCATTCAATGCAGCCCCTTGTGGAACTGCCCCAGCTTACCCCAGAGGAAAACCAGCATGCAGTTGAATCAGCCCAGTGCATGGGGCAGTAAGTTGTGACTCAGAGGCAAGAAGAAATGACTAGAGAAGAAACTTCATATTATCTATAACCCTGGAGAAAAATATGTGCTAGATTTCTTTAGTTAAGCTCAGAAACTGGAAATTCTTTATCCCGAAGATGGACTTACATGAAGGCTGCCACTGCACTTAAGAAAAAGGCTTATCAATGATCTTATAGAAAGGGGAAATCAACTTGCATTTTATGATGAGAAAAAGCTCTTAATTTGCCGTCTCAAGAAGGCCAGTAGAGCAGTTCTTAGAGCAAACCCTTATACCTCTCAAGCTCTATCACACAGGCATTTTACTGCTATTCATTACATGTAAATGTCTCTTTGTCCCAATACAAACTTGCAGCTGTCAACACAGCCAACACTAACTACCAGGAAATGAATCTGTCTGAGAAGGAAACGTTGCAAGCTATCAAGTCCCCACAATGTGCTAAAACATCCGTAGAGGCAGGCTGCCAGGAGTTTATTATAAACTATGGACCATATGTTCTTTTTGGCTTCCATAGTTTTGAACAAGGAAATGTGTCATCAAATAATCCCGAAGGGAAAGGAGAATGAACTGTGCAGGGGAAGAATTATAATGATACTTCACTGGGATGGTACCCCAACGTCTGCTTTCCTGAAGAGAGTGAAGGCTTAAAAGACCAATAGAGATATAAAAAGGGGGTTGTTACTAGAGTGTGGATAGGAATAAACTTGGCAGGAACTCTACCATATGGCAACCTCAGGAGATGTGATGGGTGTCTGAGGAAAAGCTGCTATCATTCACGCTGGTTCAAGGAACAGTAGCTTTCTAATGTATGTATCACTCCTGGCTCTAGTCAAGAGAAGTATGTCCAGACATGTAAGTGTCACAAAACTCAAGATGAAGCAGACAGGTGACCCCACTGTCCAGGTTTGCTGACCATGCTGTTGAACAAGCTCCACATATATGTGGTATAGATGTGATTGGTGTTGAAAAAGAAGTGAGTCTGGTAAAATTAATCCACATGGGAAGGAGACTGAACTGAGTCTACATCAATCCTGACCATCTCAAGCTGGTAACATTTCTTTACAGGCTGATGTTTTCTATTCTGATACCAGACAGGCAGTGCAGGTATCACTGCCTCTTCTACCCCAACTCCTGCTGTTGCAGAACACTGAACACCATGGGTTGTGGCATATTTTTCTTCATTTACCTGACAGAGGATGTCACCGCTACCCAGAATTACTCTGACAGTTCACTGCAGTGCCCTTTAGAGCTTGAAAACATGTTGACAAGCAGACACTAAGGGTGAATCAGCAGTGCCTCAGGTGAGCAAACCAATGAAAACAAGAGATTGTGAGACATGCTAGGGGGCTTCAGGCATATGCTTCAAGCATAGGCAAGGTTAGGGCAGAAGCTGAGTGTGGTGTTGGCCAATTGATGAAAAAACAGAAGCAGTTATGAAAGACAAATAAACCAAAACATATTTCACTGAAGCACAACCTAAATAACAGGAGGTAGATTTAGGTTAGATATAAAGAAGAAACTTTTTACAATAAGGGTGGTGAAACACTGGAACAGATTGCTCAGAGGTGCCCTGTTCCTGGAAACATTCAAGGTCAGGCTGGATGGAGTTTTGAGCAGCTTGATCTAGTTGATGTTCCTGCTCATTGTAGGTACTTTTGACTAGATGACTTTTAAAGGTCCTTTCTAACCCAAACTATTTCATGACTCTATGACTCTGAATCTCATCCTTTTTCTTAGCTGCTCCGTAGGATTTTGCTCTAGGAGGAGTCTTGGCTGGCAGAGCAGAGGGAACAGATTCCACAACACCTCATCCTCTGGGGTGAATTAATTTAATTTTCCCCAAATTTAATGTGTTTAGTTCACAGCAGTAATTAGTAAAAAATCCTTCCATCTTTATCTTGATCCACAGGCTTTTTATTCCTGTTTCTTCCTATTTTTTACCCTTTTCCACTTCTGTCCTAGGGAGGTGGGAAGTTAGCAAGCAGATGGGGGTAGAGTTAAGCTGTTAGCCATGGCCAGCCCCCACAGTTTAGCATCCCTACATGGCATACACATGACAGATTTAACCAATTGTGTATTTATTCTACTTTATTTCACTGCCTCAGCTTTCAACATTTTTGGATTCTCTTCTGACTTCTAGATGCTTAAAATTATGTCAAACTAAAGACCTGGTCTGAAACCTGCAGTTCAATGTGTTCACCTCTGACATTTTGGAATAAATATCAGCAGTCTTAATTAAAATAAATAAATAAATAAATAAATAAATAAATCTGCTTTGCTATAAACACTCTTAAAAATTTATTTATTAAGAACATCCAACGAATCTATGCTTTGAGCCTTTAGTTGATGGTTTCACAACAAAGTTGTGCTGTTTGAAATCTCTCTAAATATCTCTTCAACTTTGCCCAGTTAAAATAGCACTGGAGCTTCAGTTTTGTGTGTGCTGTAGTGGCCAAGGTAAGCAATTGCCATTCATTTCTTCACTACATGTATGGATCAATCTCTGTGATGTGACCAAGACTTCCCTTGTCCTTTGGAGCACACACAGAGGGCACAGATAGAGTATTATGCCATGGCCTTGGAGGGGCATGTACACCTGGTAGTCAGGTATTGTTTGAGCTTATAATGTTCCTCTTTCCTACACATGAAAATCATATATAAATGCTGTGTGGGGATAGTCCAACATGTTGCTTTTATTTCAAAGTTAAATGCCACAAGTATCTTCTCTCTTAGCATGACTATGCTAGGAAATTCCTTTCTGTGCCTTGACTTCCATATACTCTGCCTCAGAAATGTGCTACTTCTTTGTTCTTCTGTATTGGAACTAATAGAATCAACACGGTGCAGCTGTGAGAGTGACTCAGCAGAATAGCTGTGAATCTTCATACACATGACATCCTGTGACAAAAAGAATCTCACATATTGAAGATTTAAAATGTCTTAGTTTCATTAATTTCTTCCTCAAGGGGAGCTAATGTTATTTTGAATAAGAAACAGTAAAACTGAAATTCTACAACACCAATCTGTCAAGATGGCAAACACGAAAATTATATCAAGAATATGTTGCACTTCAAATTTTATTGAATTCAGAATTATTTTCATACTTCCCAGGCAAGATTTAGGAGTTTCTAAAGCAAGGCTTAAATGCGAAACATATGGCAGATGAAGTGATGCTAATAACAATGGGGACTAATGAGAAGAGAAATGTTTTGCTAACAAGCATATTTTACTTTGTAGGTTTTTCCTGAGGATTAAGGAAGAAACTTGGAATTTGAGTTCTGGCAGAGGAAGATGATAGGACTCCTTCAGGAGTGAGTATATGAGTATTTAACCTCTAAAAGTCCTGGGTGAATGGACTGCCTTTTACTAGGAGAAAACACAACAATGATTGATGGAATTATTGGTTCTGGTTGGACTTTTTGTTTGCTCTGTTTGGTATTTTTTTGTTTATTTGTTTGCTTTGTTGGGCTGTTCCATTTTATTTTTCAGAGAGCCTTGAGAGTTTGGCAAGGCCTGACAAAACCAGTAAGATTTGCCTGCTTGAAAATATGTATGTCTGAAGTGGTGTACAACCTCTACTCAAACTTGTTGCACCAAATTCCCCATATTTAACTTCCATACTAAGTGTGGCAGAGCGAAAAGACAGCCTGCAAACAAGCTCTGATACAAATTCATTCTGACTTTGAGTTAGCTAACAATCTGTGCTGAAAGAAAGAGGCACCAGCAAGAAGAGGTGTTTTCCCAGACCAACGTTAGGTTATTGTGGCTGGTGGGGCTTTGGCTTTTGGATAGGCACTAGGCTAAGGATGGAATATATCATTAGATTGGGAGGAGACCAGCTGACAATTCAGCCTGGGAGGCAGAAAACAGTGGATAGTTGCTGTGTGCAAAACCTGAAGATTTTCAGCTGCTATGTATACCTTAATCTTCCCTACCTCTCTTGTTGCAAGAACTGTTTTCTGGGATGAAGACTGATGGGCACAATCATTGCCTGACATCCAAAATATTTGGGATGATCCTGAGCCCTTCCTGAGGCTAGTACCACCCAGATAGGTTATTGGTCAAGAGAGTGCTCACTGGTCTTGGTCAGAGCTTTCATGGTCCAAAGGTCCAGGGCTCAATCATATTCCCACCTATTGTTGAAATCACTGTAAGTAGACTTGGCCAGTGAGTTCACTTTGGGGAGTGCCCTTGCCTCTCGCCACTTAGGAGGGCAACTGTGCCCATGATAATTTCTGAACTCCTGTTCACACTCCCACTTCTTAGGCTTCATGGGCAAACTGCATCAAACTCCAGGATAAAGGCAAACACCATCCAATTACTCATGTGACTTCCTTAGAATGTACCTCTGAATAGTCCAACCAAAGCCACCATTGTCCCTGCATGCCAGCATGCCAAGCTCCTTTCAGCACCCACTATCTAGTCAATGGCTTCTGAATTTCTGGAGTACCTCATCAATATTTGTCAACTTATGTTTCTTCTACCTTTGATATTCTATTCCATCATGAACCTGAACTTTATCCTCATTAGGTGCAAAGTCCTGCACCTGGGGAAATCTCCATGTGTTGGTATATGCTGGAAAGCATCTTGGCAGGAAAGAACCGTGGGGTCCTGGTGGGCACCGAGTCAAGCATGAGCCAGCAATATGCCATTGCTGCAAAGAGGGCAGATGGAATCCTGGGTTGCATTAGGCCAAGTTCTGCCAGCCTGTTGGTCTCTTCTGCTCAGCCCCACCTGCAGTACTGTGTCCAGTTCTGAGCTCCTCAGTGCTAGAGAGTCATGGGCTCACTGGAGAAAGTTGAACAAGGGGCCGCAAGGATGATTAAAGGGCTGGGGCACCTCACATATAAGGGAAGGCTGAGAGAGCTGGAACTGTGAAGCCTGAAGAAGAGAAGGCTCAAGGGATACCTCAAAGGAAGGAGCAAGGAGAGCAGAGACAGGGTCTTTTCAGTGCTGTCCACTGATCAGAGGCGATTGGCACAAACTGAAACACAGAAGGTTCCCTCTGAATATCAGGAAACACTTTCTTTACTGTGATGGTAACTGAGCTCTGACAGATTGCCCAGTGAGGCTGAGGAATCTTCATCCCTGGAATTAATCAGAAGCTCACTGTATATGAGTGACTTGGAGAAATAGCTGTAGTTAGTCTTGCTGTAGTGTGGGGGCTGAACCAGATGATCTCCAGAGATCTCTTTGCGTCTCAGCTACTCCGTGATTCTGTGAACATCTGGAAGCCTTTCCTTCAAAATGCTACCATATAAAGGCCCCACAGAGTTGCTGCCTATGGCATATGTGGCTAATTCCATGGTTATTTGTAGCAAATTCTCATCATGTCATAGTGATTTTTTCCAGACTCAAAGGCTTTGTCCACAATGAAAAAAACCCTGTTTTCTGAAAGACTGTATTTTAGCTGTCCAGTGGAGGCTTAACTTGTAGTGAAAAATCCACTTTCTGTCTCCTAGTGGCATTCAGTTGAGGTTTAGACACTGAAAACTAGTTATAAAGTAGGTATTTAAAATACTGCTATTGATGATGAAGACCTTAGTCCTCATTCCGTTGCCTCAACAGTGTGTAACATCATCAGAATTTCCTGGGAAAGACAACTGCATAGGGCTGGTTACCATGATAAAGAGCCTGTAGGAAATCCATATCTTTTTTAAGAGCTGGCTGGAGGCTCAAATGGGTCTGCAGGTGGCTGGTTATGTATAAATCCCTACACTGATCAGTACAATCAAGAGCAGAGTAGAAGGCAGTTCGGTAAAGATCAGCCACTAGGAAGGCCATCCAGATATTCACATCTAGCCTTGAGTGCCTGTAGCTAGTCCCTGCTGCACTGTATTCACAATGTGTTCATGAGGCTGGTAGCTCTGTCATGGTACCTATAGCATACCTACATATTCCTGAAAGGCTACCTAAAGACCAAGAAGAATATCTTGGCTTATTCATCTTGATTGATTTGCATCTGTCAAAGTAGTCAGGGCAGTTAGATTTCTTACTGTAGGTAATGGCATTGCAAAGAAATGCACTTTGGGAGAGGGCCCACCAACCTTTATGAGGCCCCTGTTAATAAGGATATATCCTTGTTTAGGGAGCAATAGTTTCCAGGAGTCAGAGGTGACACAGCTTGTTATACCTCCTCATTGCAAATGTGTGCATAAGAGCATTCTTGAATTACAAATACTTCTTCCAAAAGGTGAAGAACTGACTCTGTGTATCCTCACAGTGAAAGCCAAGCACAGGCCAAAGCAAAAGCATTTGCTTTGTGTGGGAGGAAACCTAGGCCAGTGATGGAGAATTACCTCCCACACTTTGGCTGGTATGTGTCACACTTTGAAAAGGGTATTAAACATTAGATGAGACAACAGAGAAACTTTCAGTCAACTGGCATTTTGTTCTGCTCTGTCTGCGCCCCCTACACTACTCTGAATGCCATTCCAGTATTTCCCTTTTGGCAAAATTCTAAATTTGTTAAATCTTCCATTGATGCAGTGAAGTTCCTGCAGGTCTCCTTGTTCTGCAGGTGATGCCTAGATCTCTCTGTCAGGGTCATGGGAGAGCACTGCTCTCCCCATTCCACCAGCTTCCTTCCAGCTCCTGGCCTTCACCTCATCATGATCAATCTAGGTGGTGTCCCACATGTATGCTGAGATCCTGTGATTGCAAACTTTGGTCTAGAATGCAGGAGAGTTCAGCCTTGAAAGTGTGATCTGTAATGTGCAGAGGGTAAGAACGTAAGTAATGTTCTACCTTGTCCTTTTGTCCATCTGACCTAATCCTGTATCTCAAGAGAGCATGTGAGCCTGGCCTGTGCAGTCAGTGGTTTAAAGGTATTGGTGATAAATCCCTGTGTTGTCCTTTTACTGTCTCTTTATGTGCTTGCTTTCCAAGAACTTACCTATTGGCCTTTTGCACCTGCCATATTTCTACCTGCAGGGTAGAGGCACAAGCATGAAGTTTAAGGGCAGAATAATTTTCAGGTCAGCTAGTCCACTAAAGATAAAAAATTGACCCAATTCATTCACCTTCTTGTTAAGTCAAAATCAGTATATTAAAACAAGTTATTTCATTGCTCAGGGAAAAAAAATATCTATATCCCATCCCACAGGGAGAAAATGAACACACCCATCCTCCTTGCAACATATTCTGTAAGCCCACATCAGAATACTGACCACATTATATGGTTTTCCTTTTCTGGCTTTGGTTAAGGGAAAAGAAATTAAAAAAAAAATAAAAAAAATCTAGGCCCTCCAAAGGCAAGTACTACTGGGGAAGAAAACATTTATGCTAGTGCAACTGAAAACAAAATTTGTCCCATTCTTGTCCTTTTTCTCCCACCAGCCTCCCACTTTTGTGTTTCATTTATTGTCTCCCTCCTGCTGCAAGGTTTTCCTTAAATCATATCTTCCCTCAAGGCTTTGCTGTGTCTCTTTTCCAAAAACATTTTGTGTTTGAATTCCTCTGGTGCATTATAATTGTCTGAATGAAGTAGCACATTTGTCATGACCCAGACCCTGTCTTTTAACTTGGAGTGGAGAAGTGGGAAAATTTATAACACTATGGAATTATTTACAAGTTTAAACTCTGTGCCTTTTTTTTGTCCTCTGATAAATATGACTTTTGTTCTCATTAATGATCATGGCAGCATGTCACAGTTACAAGCAGTTATTTTGCCTTCTGATTACAGCAGCACCTCTTAGCCATGGATCTCAAAAAGTTTGCAGTCCTGTAGTACTCCATTTAAGAGACAGGTAGTTTATTATTGCTTTCTGAAAGACATGGAACATCAATGTTTTATTGAAGATTTGTCAACAACCAGACTAAAACCTAAGCCAAACATCCCTCGTTTCATTATGAGCAACTTTTAGTGAGATTCAGCTCAGAAGTAATTTCAGGATTGGGATGTGCTGTTGAGTGCAGAGAGATGCTGGTTTAGACCAAAGCCTTGTATTTATATAATAGAAGTCAGGTCAAATGAATCACAGTGTTGGTTGCCATGTCATTAGTGAAACTTGGGAAGTTTCTTAAGACAGAAAGAATAAAAAGGATTTGTTTATGCTCCTCTTGCCAAAGTGTTTCAAGTCAGAGGACCGGTGCTGCACTGCTAGTGTGCCCACAGGCTGGGCTGGTGCTGTGTATTGTACAGGAGCAGCACATGGCCTGACTGCCTCCTGCTTGACCAGTTGAGCTTGACTGCTTCAAGTCAAAGGGGGCTTTGCTGCCCCCTGCCCTGTGCAGACTTCCAGCTGTGCCCTGAACTCCCCTCTCAGGGTGTGTCTCAGGGTGTGGGACACAAACCCTGGGCTTCCCACCGTGGAAACAGCTTCCTGCTGGGCTGAGACCCACAGCCTCACATCTACTATGGAACTGAACAAGAATTATGATTTTGGGTCTTCAAGGGACTCATCAAATTGAACTTGGAAGGGACCCAGGGCCTAGGGCTGTGTAGCCTTTCTCCTTGGTTTCATGGCAAGATACTCTCTCAGCAAGATGCTTCCTCAGTTTTATATAGCAAGGCAGATGTGTTCTGTGATGCAGATGTAGTCAGACAAGAGCATATATAAGTAAAGCACAGAATTTTGTGTATTGATTTACATATCCTGAACATTGCAGCTCTTTAGAGAAAGGCCATAGGAAGATTACTCAGCCCAACTCTGCTCGGCTCTAAAGCTGCTGAAGATGACCAATATTTAATCAACTCAGAGAGTAAAACTAGTGGAATGAGAAGAAAAATATTATCACATTTATAGAAGAATAAGGATGTGCTATTTAACTGAGATACTGTACTTTCATGCTTTCTGATTTTCCTTGCAATTTATGACATTTTCAGCCTGTGCAAATGTGACGTGGATACTTAACCAAGGATAGAACCCTCAACAGTTTGAACTGAGATAGTACCAGCTAAGTCAGTTGCCTTAAGCAACTAAATTTAGTATGAATCTAGTCCAATAAACACAAAAATATAATCAAATTTTGACTGAAATTGTGTGAACTGATAATTCACTAAAAAACATTTCATATTGTTAGGTCAGCATCAGCTGCAAGGCAAGTGAAATTGCAGAGTTCTTTTGAAATCATATTAATGAATAAATGAAGGATGTTCTTATCTCACACATGAATGATAATTTCATGGTGAGGGAAAATTGAGCATCCTATCCCTCTGCCTCACACTGCTGGCTAATCAGTGTCATGCTGATGACACTGGGGATTCCCATGCACTTGAAGTGCAACTAGCAGCAGATGAACTTAAATGGACGGACAGGATCTGGGTTATTTCAGGAGGATTCCCCTTTTCAGCTAAATGTCAGCATCACTGAAATTCAGATAGGTCCAATCTTGTTTTCTGATGAGCCAAATGCAGATTGCTGCAGTTGTCACAGCAGCACAAAACTGTCCAGGCCCATCCTTTGCTCCACATGGCATATGAATGAAAGACAGCCTCAATAAACTGTTAATGTATTCACTTTCCAGACAGGTCACATCATAACTAATCTCATGCTCTCTGCTGTTACTTTGAGAGCTAACTCAGTGAGTACCATGCAGCTATAATTTAATCTGATAACTACCATACAGAGGAGGTGATAAAGGCCTGCAGAGACTCACAGAAGCTGTGAATGGAAGGGGCCAGGATGAACAGACCCCTCTTTGAGAAGGGTGGACCCCATCACAGGAAAGGCTCTGTGCTTTGTGGGCAGTGGGGTATCTGAGCACAGACAGGGCAGTCTAACATTGATCTAATGTCTAATTACTCTAGCTCACTGCTGGGAGCTTGGCTTTGCAGGGAGTGTCATTCAACCCTCCGGATGTGTGGGTCCAACCTTGCCTAATGGAGGAGGCATTCAGAGGGAGCTCTGATGGTTTTAGATGGACGTAGATGCAAAATAAAACATTCCTTTGTCAGGAAAAGTTTCATTGCACCCATGGCAGCACTCCCACTGAAGTTTTTAGTTTGAAGATATTTTCTACAAAGGCTGGACTTGCCAATGTATTTTCTGCAGGATTTCTTCTCTCTGGCAGAGACAAAAATATCTTCAGGAAATACTTTTTATTTGTTCCCAGTGTTAAATATCCTTTTGTGTATAAAACATCTTCTCTTTTATGTAATTTTGCCATTAACACTGCAGTTGTAATTGTGCTTTTAGTAAATTGCTATCTCAACTCATAATTCCTCATTTATTGCCCCTTCCTTACTGAAAGGTGTGGGGGAAGGGGAGTGGCTTATTTGGAGTTCGATTTCCCAACTGGGGCTAAACCCAGCACATTTAATTGATGCCCAATGTAGGGCCCGAGGGAGAGGTTGAAATAACACTTTGATTGAAGCATTTGTGTATTGGGTACAGCACTCCCTAGTTACAGTGCTCGATGTGTTTCTGTGGGTGTAGTACCTAGCCCAGTATATATTCCTGTATGTGCTCCTCTTGATAACATTTGTCAAGGTAGGGAGAGGGATTAGGATTGCTTTGGTGATGTACTGTGTGACCTCAGCTTATGACATGATAACATCAAGGACAATGAGGGTCAGTTGGGATGTGAATTCAGTGTTGTTTGCCTGTCCTGGCCTTGGCTGCTACCCTTGGCAGTTCATTAATAACAGTACTCAGCTGGTGGGGAGAGGAGGGGAGGATGACTTCACCCAGCCTTTCACCCTCTTAATCCTCGTTCTGGTCTGCTACAACAGCTTTTGGGAATTTTGAATACCCTTTGTATCTAAAGGACAGCATAACCTTGCTGCTAAATCTGCAATGTGTCTCTATGGTCTACACTGTCTTTGGAGTCAGGACAGAAATTTCTAGGGAAGTTATTCAGAGACCTTCCTCATTGGTGGATAGTCCTGAGTAGCATGAAAGGTGAGAGAAACTGGGCCAGCTTTTGAAGAAGTATTCAGATCCAATGATTTGGAAGTTCACCCCTGAACAAATACAGGACCCAGATAAAATGGCAGAATATTTGAAAGAAAATTACTGTGGCAGTTCCAGAGAGGCATGAAGCTGTGCTGGGCCCTGGCTACTGCCTACCTCACACTGTTTGTGTGACATGGCACCATGGCCACAGACACTGCAGCTGAACCAGAGAGACAACCCATACCAGAAGCAGTCGCCACTGTTAAGAAGAAATCCAAGACCAAAATCAATTCTTCCAGGGAGTGATGAAGAGGAAGCAGGATCTTCAAAACCAGCAGAAGAAATAGGAGCAGAGATAACCACTTGACCTCTATCCCTGGGGGAGCCACTATTGATGTGGCTTCTCCAGTGCTGGGATACTGTGGCCAGTGGTGTGGCACTAGATGATAGTGAAGCCAAACAACTGGATCCCTCTCCCAGAATTCTGGTATTGACCATGGAATCAGGAGAAGACCAGAAACTTTCAGCCTGTGTAGACAACTCTTGTCAGTGTCAGGAAAAGATAACTATGCAAAGATGAGCTTTTAGTGCACCATGAAGGGTGGAACAACATGGCACAAGGTATCTGGTACATTAGAGAATTAGCTGTGCCAGAGATAATCTTTTGAGTTAATGAACAATTCCCTAATAATCCAGATAGTGTCCACTGCACAGAAAACATGATTCATATGGAATGCATCAGCATCATACACCAACTCATTGGAGTGATGTCACTGAAGGAGGGAGAACAAAGGGCGGAAACTTCGGTTGGTACGCTCCGGATATATGAAGAAACTACCTCTGCCCTGTTGTGGGCCTATATCTCTTCCATGGAAAGCCTGATCAAGAATTTCCAGAATGTAAAAGAAGAAATTAGAGAACCACAGGAAACTTACAGAGGAGATTAAAGAGGAAATTTTCCATGCTCCACCAGCACAGACCAGAGACTTTGCTATTCAAAGCAGGTGCCCCCCCATTCAAGAGAAAGGGTACATTCCCCGAGGTAACCTGTACTTCTACCTATAAGAACACGGAGAATACACGAGGAAGTGGGATGGAAAACACAACTCTGCCCTAGCAGCCTGGGTTGAGAAGAAGAATGACTGCATTGTAGTGCCCAAGGCTTTTCTTTTATATTCCAATAAGTTAACAATAAAAAATATTGAACAGTAGATGCAATAACAGACTCTCCTCTCTGCTCTTGATACAATCTGGCAGTCTGGAAGAGGGCTGATGGAACAGGTTAGGTTATTGCAAATGGACTTCCACCATATACTGGGTCTGGATTCTGAGATCAGGGATTCTCTCCTGAAGCACAAGAATTCGGGGCCATTTGTACGATGATACAAATCATACTTGAGGGGAACCTTGACCCAGGCTGCAAACTGACTCTCATGACACTGAAGCCCACTGTTTCATTTGATCCAAATTCTTTATTGCCTGCAGAACTTTCCTAAAGAAGAGAAGACAAATCATAAAGTAGCTAATGGTGGCTAATGAGCTCTCATCTCCCAAACCACCAGATTTAGCTATTCACTGGATATTTGAAAAGCAAGGCATGTGAGTAGAGAATACTTCATAGTAAAGGGGATTTTCCAGTCTTCTTCACTACCACAGGTAATTAATAGATCCAGTATGCTACATCAAATAATGATAATTGTTTATCTCCTCACTTTCTCTTATGTTCAACACTTTCCTATATCTTCTGAGACACGACAGTGGTCAAAATGGGTTCAAAACAGCAAAGCAAAGTTATCTCTCAGGAGTTTGCATTCGGGTCTAACACATGGCCTTGTTCCAGGAGAAAGCCACAGCGCTGGGCTGCAGGACGCATCTCAGCATGTTTCCTGCAATTAGGGAAGGAGCTGTACCGAGCCGCTGAGGATCAGCAGGGCTCTGCCCTCGCCTTGCTGCTGTTCCCGGGAAGAGCAATGCTAATGTTCTGAGGCCACCTACTGTTTGCTTTCAACACCTACATGTTAATGTGTAGGATGCTGTCCAAGGGAGCAGGCTTATCCTAATGACCAGAAAGTATTCCCAACAGTCCTTAAGGATGTCAAGATACACCAGAAACAGAAGTTGCTCTGCTTTAATTTAAGTAGCTTTATATGTATAATCATACCCAGCTTGTTAAGATGATTTTTCAAGGAAAGTAAATATTACTATCTTGATAATTTTTTACTTCATTAATATCCTCTGTAATCTCTCTCTGTAAGAATACACTTAAAAGTGCCAAACACTCCCAGAGCTCCCACTTTCAAGTACTCAGGAGGAGTCTGGATGCACAGAATGAAATCCTAGCTCCACTGACTCACAAGCAATTATTCCCCTTTGCATGAATAGAGCTAAGTTAGGGTTTTTCACTCTCTCAGTTCATCATAATAGGAATTTGCTGATCCCATGCTGTTAAATCCATCTGCTGCCTCAAGCTTTGACTTGAAGCACAATGAATAAAAGAAGGAGAGAAAAAAGGGGGAGGAGAATCAGAAACTGTTATCCACAAAATACCCTAGACTGAAAGCCTCAAGCTGAGCCTGTGGAGGCCAGCTACTGCTGTACAAATGGAAAGAAAGCTGAAACTCCAGGCACTACAATCTTCTGCCTATTACTAATAGCAGGATTCAGTTGAATCTAATACACAGGGACTCCCTTCCATTTACACATTCATTACACATTCTCAGCTGCTATTTAGGCACTGAATCCCAGTTGTAACACAGGTCCCACTTTTCTTCCTTTTAAATGGGGTCAGTTGGATGCTGTGTCCTTTCAGTCCCATCTAGTGTGCAGTGAGACATTCAGGCCTGTTCACACTGGTCCCTCTCACCAATATCTGGCTTGTAAAGGATTCAATGCATAAATCAATCAATCAATCAATCAATCATCAGTCACAGCATCAATGGCTTATTCTTTTTTGGGAAAATTGATTCCCAAAGGTCTCTGGAAAATGGGAAAATGTGGTTTAAATATAAGGGAGCTCCAGTGGAGCAGAATTGACGAAGTTCTCTCTCCCCTGTTTGCTGTACCTTGGCTGAATAGCAGGTCCAGTTGTGCAGAAGCACTGCTGCTGGGTGCAGTCTCCAGATCCTGGAAGATCCTGGAAGAGAAGTTAACTAGCAGGTTCTTCAGAGCTCAAATCACCCATTTCCAAGGAAAATGAAACAACATGGAGCATGTATAATCTAATGTTATTTTAAACACATTTAAAATATTATAGATAGGGAAAAATATGGAAAATTATTAATTTAAACCTCATTGTAATGAATGACCATTGATGGTCATTCATGAATGTCGATGAATGTCCAATAAAGTCCAAGAAAGTAATTTTCAGGGACTGAAAATCGTAACTTTTGTATTGGTTTCTTCATTCATTGTTAAAGAAGACTTTAAGAGTCAGTGGTGCATGAGTGGCTGGGAAATTTGATGTATGCACTGCTTTTCCTTAGCATCAATGCAAGATAATTAGAAGTAGCTTGCATTATTTTTTTCCTTTTCAGTAAAGAACATTACAGCTTTCCTAAATTCATCTTGGAGATTTACAGGACCATGCTGAATTTAGAAAATTAAATAATTTCTGAAATGAAAGCTGAATGCTACCTGAACACCAGCAACCATGACCTGATTATTCTGAACTTGTAAAGGCAGAGATGGTCCCAACTGTATGACATATTTTCTATTTTGGAGGGCACATAGTTTTCATTCTAAGGAAAATGATCAGGAGAACAATGTAGCCATGGGAAAGCAGATGAAATGTAAGAAGAGTATTAGATTAGAGTTACACTGTAGGATGAGGCAGGACTCAGAGGTGGCATAGAAAATGACAGCTTGGTGGCTTAGGCAGTGTGCTGCTCTTCAGTCGTGGGCACCAAACTGAATATGTCTGAGTGACTGTGTATAAAAAAATGTCAACATTAACCTTTCACAGTGCTGCCATATGCAGCAGACAGGAGCCCTTAAGCAATCGGGACAGTAAAATCCCACAGTGTTGGGCTCAAGTCCCTTCTTCAGCAGAGGAAAGAGGTCAGCCAGTGGACATGAATGATAAAAAATAAAAATATTAAAACAGAACCATGTAAAATGTAAATGATGCATAAAACTAAAGATATGAAAGGGGGAAAATATAAGAGTGCTAGCAGTAATGAAACCCTAGCAATGGCAAAGTCCAGTTATTAGGTGATATAATGTAAAGCTGTTGTATTGAATCTTACATGTATGGAAAGAAAGGTTAAGAATATTTCCATTCTAATCCAAGTTTCCATTCTACTGCTAAAGATAGTGATATCTCTTACTTGAACTCTTTAGAGCATTTAACTTGCTTTGGCATTCCTGTTAAAAGTCAGTACTGTACTGCAGAGCATGAACTGAATGGATTGAGCCTTTGGTAAGCGAGGTTACAAATGTGCTGTCTTTTCAGAGCCAACACACTTAAAACTACTGGAGAACATTTCACTCACTTATCCACTTCTGTGCAGCTACTGTGAAGCCATAAAGCCTCTAAAATGGAGCATGTGAGCCAGGTGTCAGTATCCACACTGCTTCAAGGCAGTCTAAGAGGAAGCTGTCTACCCAATTCATGCATCTTGGCAGCAAAGAATGTTGGACACTTCGAGGAAGGACTAACAGTATGCCCCAAGATTTATTTTATGACTGCCCTTGATATGGATCCAAGCAGGAAGGCAGATTACAGTTCAGAATCAGAGAGGAGGGTGTCCCCTCTCAGAGTTTTAAAACAGTTTTATAACTCTGTATAAAACTGTTAAATATAACATGAATCACACCTCAAAGACTGATTCTATCAAGTATAAACCCATCAGAAGTTTAAGCCATTGAATTGCTTCGTTCAGTCTCTCAATTTATTGCAGATCAAACTAGAGACCAATACAGTCACCACAACAAACAGGAATGTGCAGACAGAATGACTGATCAGGGCTGCTAGGTATTCTTAGTCCATCCAAGCTGTGTTTTAGTACAGCCAACAACAAAAATACACATGTAAGTAGCAGTACAACGTGGTAACAGTGTATAGAGAGTACACAGATGAATGGCAGAGTAACTCCTAAGTGGCAGTCATTGTGAAAGCAATTTACAGACTGTGTTGAACAAACAGATGTGGTGGTAAAAAGGGCTAGCATTACTGAATCTGTAATCAGGGCAAGAATTGGTAAACATAGTCAGACTGCTCTTTCCATTGTGTGTTTGGGATATTTAATAAACCCAGCATTGGAGTAATTCATCCTTTCAGGAGTGCTTAATTAATATCTGTAGATGATCAATAGAGAGCCACAGAAATATTTGAGGGCTGAAAAAATTCTCTGGGACCCAATTAATGAGTTAAATTAATTAGTGTTAAAGATCTCCCTGAATAACTCAAAGCTTGCTCCTCTGAAGTCCAGGATAGGAACTTTGCTGTCTTTTATTCTTATTTCACTCAAAATTTTAAACTCAACCATTTTGTCATTACTGTGGCCAATACAGTCTCTTACCATCGCATTCTTTAATCCTAGATCTCTAATCTCTAAACCCAGAAGCTCAACCACATCACCACGAACTGTAAGGAGTGTGCAGTCAAGGCTCTCCCTTACACAGTGTCACACCTCCTACCTTGCCTGTCCTGCCTATCCTTCCTGCAACCCTCCACCCTGGCACTCTAATTGTGGAACTGCAGAGGACCCTCTATATTCTACAACTGTATGAAAATTTCTTCAGTTTTCTTTATCCTGAAGGAAGGTAGAGGGAAGGTTACACCCAGGGTACATATTTATATACTTATACAAATGTAACAAAACTGATGTGTACATTCAGCTACGTAATTTAAGTACATCTGTAACAGAAGGTGCAAATAAACTGTAATACATGCACTTTTATTAACAATCAAAATTTGTAATTAGCACAGGTATAAATCCTGAAGTTCTGTAATTGTGAGCTCTGTGCCTTGAAAGTCACCTGGTGATTCATGAGTATTGTCAAGTTATGTTAAATTGGCAAGACTATTGACACAGGAACAACTAATGTTAATGAGAAATATCTGGTGTCTCGTCATAATTAATACTCCCCAGTCACTAGCAGTAGCACAACCACCATCCAGATTGACATTTCATTCAACTCATTTCCAAAACATTTTTACCTATGGTAATTTCATCTACAGAAGAAATCATGTACAGAACCGACCAGGTGCAGTATGCATGTACTGTTTTACTCGACACATCACCAAACTAAGGGAAAAAAACAAATAATAAAATATTAGTTGCTAATTTACCATTCCCCTTTTCATTTTTTTTTTTAACCAATGCTTTAGTGTCTACTATAGAAAGTCTAAAGTTAAAAATAACTGTCAATTACTTCTTCCCCAGGGGGGAATACTGGATAGGAATCTCTTGTTTCTTAATGAATTTTCTTCTTTTTCAGAACATTCCCTAGGAAGCATTTAGAGACTGTGTGCTTGCATGTACACACTGTGGCCTTTCAGTATAAAAAGCAGACTTACAAGAAAGATGGATACTTTTCACCATGGCATGTAGTGACAGGACAAGGGACAACATTTTTAAATTGAAATTGGGTGGAGTTAGATTGGACATAAGAAAGAAATGTTTCTATATGAGGGTGATGTGACACCAGAACAGGTTGTTCAGAGTTGCCACATCACTGGAAGTGTTCACAGTGAAGTTGGGTGGGCATCACAGATGCCCCTGCCCACGGCAGGATGGGCGGAACTGGAAGATATTTAAAGTCACTTTTAGCCCAAACCATTTCATAATTCTATGGCTCTTTGATTCTAATGCAAAGAGGGAAAGACTAGGAGGACATAACAATCTGCATTTATGAGTAAGCTGATAAAAGCACTTGCCTCGGGAAGTGGTTGATTCACCATCCTTAGAGGTATTTAAAAGACATGCAGATGTGACACTTATGAACATGGTTTAGTGGTGGACTTGTCAGTGCTAGCTGTATGGTTGGATTCAATGATCTTAAAGGTCTTTTCCAACCTAAATTATTCTATGACTTTATGATTCTCTTGATGCAGAATAAAAAGACTGTGAACCATTACTTATCCTCTAAGGAAAGGACAGTGTCTACAAATGTGGGAGTGGCTCATAAAATCATCATTCCTTCTAGTTGTCTTGCAAGTTTATGTAAACTTGAAATTCATCTCCTTATTGTTAGTGTGACGAAGTTCCCTTTGAGGGGAGTTGGTCAATTTGTATTCCATGGTGATCATTATAGCAATTTCTTGCCTGCTGCTAGAATTTTAATGCAGAAGGCCAAAACTGCTAGCAGCTGCATCCTGGGCAACTCCTTTGACTTCAGCAAGATTTGCACTGTTACTTAGTGCAAAAATTGGTCCAACTTCTGTAGTCTTTTGGGAGCATATAACACATTCACCAATACAAGAAAAAAAACATTTATTTGATAGAACAACCACCTGGACTCCTTAACAGCAATATGAACACAACAAACCACTTGAAAAATCAGTGTCCTTGAATTTTCTTTCACAATTGAATGTGTCATTTTAAGTGTCATGATTCATAGCTACTCAGATTCTGTACTTTTACAAAGAGCATTTATACATTAACTTGTAATACAGGTTGTTAAAAATGAAGAAGTAGTGCTTAGGGTTGTTTTTATTAGGATAGATCACATTAATTAGCCCTGGTATGGAGGGGAGGAGAAGTTTCTCTTGAATGCTCTACCCTGCAGTGCATTATTAATTTTCTCATTCATTCCTTTTTAGCTCATTAGCTTTTAAATGTTATAGTCTAATGCTGAGGTGAAGTTGCAAGTGTCTGTTCCCTCTGCCCCCCATTTCAAGCCATCTCACAATCACTGTCATTATGGTTAATTTATATTGCAGTGGTACCCTGTCTAGGGTAGGGATGCTACCATCACAGCTTGTGGTGATGACAAAATGGAACTCTTAAAGAATTCTTTCTGTATTGTTTTAGGACATTTTAGGGTTAGATTGAATTAAAGAATTAATTAAAACTCAAGTAATTCTCCCTTTGTCAAAGAAAACTTATTTAGCAGATAGGACTAAGAATTATTCTTTATAGGCAGTAAGCTCAAGAACAAAGACTATCAAAATACTAATGCAAGAATTATGGGCTGACATCCACAATACCAGCAAGCCTCTCAATACCTTTGAGCTGCTAGCTTCATTTTGCAGGATATCCCTTTGATGAAGGCATTACTAAGCTCACACTTCTGGAAGACATTTCCCATATGAGACTGTACAACATTTTATGACCTGAGGCTGTAAACAATTCATTTACACATTTTTTTGTTTAATGCAGTCTGTAGTAAATGTCATAGAGCTCTAGTCAACTGACCTACAATCTCTTAGGTATAATTGTTCAATGTACCTGTAATTCTCCCTTTGTCAGTGGTGACTCTGTTAGGTATACTGCAAAAAGAAGCTCCTTCCAGCACTGTGCTAAGGAATAAAAGCATCAGGAGTTGGTGTTTTTAGGAGGCAACTGAAATATGTGAGTTTTCTGAGAGCACTGTGACCCTGCTTTTATGTGTTAGAGTGTACTACTGAAAGGATTATATGGGATGAGAAGGGATTATTTTCAAGCAGGTATGGTTTCTCCCACACTGTGAAAAACATATGACTCACTTTGTGCTAATCACACAGTATTTCTGTAGCAGTACGTGATAGCAATTTCTTAAGTTCTTGTCAGTAATTTACCTTCCTAATAAGGTGGAGCTGCTGAAAGGGAACCAGGAATCAATAGAAGTTGAAAGTCAGTGAAATCTGAAATGTGAACCTAATGATGAATCTCTTCAGCTTTACACCTTCTCCCATGCTTCCCCCATCCCTTCAAATTCCTTTGAAAATATCCAATTATTTTAGTCCCTCCTTAACAGAAGTCTCAGAAGAACATCTCTGCCACATCAACCTTGCTCAGAAAGCACAAACTGTGCAAAGTGTGGCTCTGCCCCATAAACTGTGTGAGAGAAGTTCTGGATAGCCATCACTGTGCTGAGTGTCCTGCACAGAACAGAATGCTTTTTTCCCTCAAGACATACCCTTTACATGCACTGCACTGCACTATTAAGGAAGCAAGATTGTTTCAGGTCTTGTAAAAATCTATGCAAAGTCACAAAATGTCTACATTATTTGAAAAAGTCTGGGGCAAAGGCCTGATGCTTTTATAGTCCTTACCTTTCACTCCTCTTCATGTCTCCACAACAGCATTGTCATTACCAAATGTCCTCTTTTCTATGCTCTGTTTTTTGCAGAAAAAATCATATGTTGGTAAAACAGCTTATCTCTTGCTTTCCTGATGCCAAACATATTTGAAGTCCACTCTACACGCCATACTGCACAAGTTGACACAAAATCTGCCCTCTATCCCTTTTACCCCACACACCTGAAAGCTTTGTGACCACTCATTTGGAGAACTGATGATATGGGTTATGAGTGTGACTGCACCTGCTAGAAGCAAAGTGGCCTGGAGTGCTAGAGCATTGCATTTCAGATCTGTATGTTGGAGGCATACCTGGAAATCTGGTTTGTGGGTCTGTTGCTGAAGACTTTCCTTACAGTTTTATAAACCATACCTATTCATTGTTATCCTCCCTTTTCATCTACAGCTGCTTCATCCTCATGGATGAGTCTTTAACAGAGCTGTTTGCACCAAATAGAACAGCTGATTGCTGCCAAAAAGGAAGAGTCCCAGTTTTCCCTCCTTGGAGCACATTTTTTCTCTTATCTTCTGCCAGCCTTTTCTGCTGTTCTTTAAGCTTTTAATCACTCAGTAAAAATAGTGGATATTCTTCTGCTATCTTAGCAAGTCAGGTGGATCACTGTATGCTCCAGTGGGCGAACTGACATTGTGCTCATTCACAAGAGTGAGTGCATGGTTTGGAGGAGACAAGGGAGGAGCCTTAGTGCTTTATTTGATGGATGGGATTGAATCAGCCTGGATGTCTGCTGGATGCCTTGACACTGGTTTATGGTCTATCACAGGGGCACCTTATCACATGCCTTTGACTCCACTGCCTGGAGACAAATGATAGTCACAAGTTCTCTATGGACACGTCCTCACTAGGACCTGGAATGCACTGCAGAGATTCTAACCTAGTAAACACCTGAGGCAGTAAAGCTACATGATGTGCTACAAGGAGCTGTCTGGTAACAGCACAGCCCTGCTCCCACCATGCTGTGTGCAGGGCAGGGCACCTTGCTCCCTTTTGAAGTTTGAAAAGCAACTGGCTCCAAACATCACAGCTACAGAGACAACTAGCTGCCACAGATGTACCATGTCTGGACAAATCCTCATGGACAATTAGGTGACACTTGAAGAAAAAACACTATACCTAGTACAATCTTTCAAGTAACAAAGTGCTCATTCACTTAAAAATGACTTTGTTAGCTCAATTCTTGAATAATAATTATTCTCTTGGATTGAAATGGTTTTGTCTCTTTGTTATGATAATAATTTTAGTGAATTTCACTGTAGCCTATTAAAAATTAAAAGTTTTCAGGCTCCAGAAATTAAAAGTTCAGAGGGTTCATATGAGAAATGCAGCATGCTACATCCTGGAAAAAAATGACTGTCACTTCATGCTGCTACCACTGCTTCTCTTTAAATATATTAAAGAAAATCACCATTTTACTTGATGTTTGAGCAGTGGAGGTTTTTTTGTATCAGCAGATAATTTAATGGGTTATAAAGAAATTATAGAGGTTCTAAGGGAGCTGGACATGATGATCCCAATGGGTCCCTTCTAACTCAGCATATTCTATGATTCAATGATTAAGGATATTGATGCAACAAAGACCTTCGAGTCATATGTCTGTGAACTCTCTCCCAGATTATCCCTTCCTGGAAATATCAGCTTTGTTTCTGAGTCAGCCAAGACCACCCAGGCTGATTTAATCCTCAATCCAATGCATTTTACTGATAATTTCCACAGCATGAAAGGAGATCAGGCTCCTTTATCAGGCCAGTTACTGCATCCCCAGGTGCAAGATTTGGAAGGTGAGAGCTTGTCTCAAAATCAGCAATCTGGATGGTTCTCTTCATGACACAAAAAATAAACCACATCCATGCAATTCATACAGCCTAGTATTAATGATATTATTGTTGTGGTTTAAACCACGCTGGCAACTGAGCCCCACAGAGCCATTTGTTTTTCCATGGCACTGGCATGAATTCTTCCTTTTTTTCCTCTGCCCTCCAGTCAGTAATAATTTTGATGTATTTGTTTATTTGTTTGGGGGTTTTGTGAGTGTTTTTGGTTTGGGTTGGGTTTTTTTGTTTTATTTTTTGTTGTTTGTTTTTTTGATTATTCTGTTATTTTTTCCCAGAAACAAATTGCTGAATTAAAGCAAACAAGGAAAAGATAAACTTCTTGGCTGGAGAGTCAAATTTACATAACACATTTCTTCCAGGCTTTTCCTTTATTGTGTTTAAAGGTCATTCTTTCTATTTCCCAGCATATCCTATCTGACTCTTACCCAGTAGCAGTAATTCCTGACCATGTCTTTTTTTTTTCCTCTTGATTTAGAAAAGAGGTAGAAAGAACCCCAAATAAAGAAACTCTGCCTTTGTAATAGAGATATGGAAACTTCTGGGTTATACATCTGACTGGGCATTTAAGAAGTTTGGCTCATTTGCTTTTGAACTGTGGCTTATTAGTGTTAATTGATGAACAATCTGACAAAGAATTCACATTAAAATCCCTCCTTCTCCTTTTCTTTCAAGCTCTTTCCTACAATATTTTCTTCTTTTATCTTCTGTTATATGAAAGCTTCATCAGAGATACACACTCTGAGTCAAGAATCATGTTAGTCATCACATTAGCCACTCCACATGGCAGTAATGGAAGTGGAAAAAAAAAGTGGAAGAGAAGACCTGAGAAACTGGAGCAGAAGGTAGAAACCCCAAGGCACCTCAAACACTCCAGAATTTCTGCCAACTGGAAACATCAATGGCAAGGATTTTGTGTCTTCAGGAATGAAAATGGGCCTTCTGGAAAGGAAGACACACCAAAGGTAGCTATTTTTATTTTAATATTAAGGGATTGGACACACAAGGCTTAATAGCTATATTTAAATGAAGAAGAGTATGACAGCTAGACAGTCACAGACATCTGAAAAGTACTGTGCTCTAAAAAGAATGATGCATTTGAAAGGCATCAACTTGATAGGAGAAGCTGAAAGAAAGGAAAGGACTGCTGCATCATTTATAACAGATTTGAAACTGCAGAGCTGAATATGCAGTTTTGGATGGTTTGCACAGTCTGAGTCCAGATGGGATATCAGGGACTCAAAGCAGAAACAGAAATGCTAAAGTTCCTTTTTTTTTTTTTTAGTTGAGGAAAAGCAATCAGACTTTGTCAGGCTGCAAAAAATAACTGCTCAGAAGGAAAACAGAATAGTGCATAGTGGACTGCAAGATCAGCAAGATCCTGAAGACTGTGAAAAGGAAAACCAAAACCACATATCCTGAGAAAGAATTTTAAAAGTACAAGTTGAGTATATTTGCATGAGAGAAAAAAAGGGAGAATTTATTTTGAGGAGAGTCACCATGCTCTGAGAGGCAGTTATTTTGCAAAAGTCTTCAAATAGGGCATGTACATAAAGAAGAGTATTTCCAGTTAGCTTAGAGAATCAGAAATCTTTATGAAAGGTGGTCAAGATACAGGTGTTTCCAGTCCATTTGACTTTGAGGTCAAATGCAACTCTCACAGACAGGCAACTGGGGCTCCAATCCATGGCATATTGTGCAGACAGAACTGTATCTGTTGAAACAGTGGTAGACTTCAGATCTTACAGTGGGGCATAATTCTTTGAATTATTTCTGCAAACAGGTTACCTTCTATTTAAGGGGAACACAGCCCACATCAGGGTTAGGGGTAGTCTCACCTAATCTGTGGTGTCTGCAGTGCACACATCCACACCTGAGCTGGCCTATTGGGTTCCCTTCTGTGAAATGGAGAGGAAAAAAATCTTTTGTCATTCAACAGATTCTCTTCTTTTATGTGTCTGCACCAGGACACAGTGAATTTTTCCTTAATTGTCCATTCCTCTCTGCCTGTTTGGACATTGAGGGAGGGTGTCTGGCTCAAGGATAAGCACATGAAGGCTGATAAATCTCACTGAAGGTCTCAATGACAGTGTTTGGTCTTTAGAAGCACTGAAGCCCAGAAGGTTTAAATCACCCTATCTTCTCTATTATCAGCTTACTGTCTAATACAAAGATATTTTAAGGGAAACATTACATTGTATGTCCAACATTCAACTTGTTTTTATCCACTGAGAGAAAAAATAGTATACCTATATGAAAAAATGCTTATGGGTTGAACAGGCCATTTTCTGTGTGAATATACATTTACTAACAATGGAGGCAAGGGACACCATTTCTGTTAATGAGATGATCATCACAGTCAAATTACTGTCCTTGTATTTCCTGGGAAGGTTAGATCTGCAGTTCAGAAAAACAGAGCTTTTGTGCTTGGGAGGGCATAGTGGGGCTGCTTCTTTCAGGATGCTTTGCATTTTTCAGGGTAAAGCTGACAAGTAAGGATTTATTGTGAATCATTGGAAAAGAGGACTTTTCCATACATTGGTGAATCAATAAATTTGTTTCTGGTAACAGGGGATAATGAATTACAACATAAAGAGCAGAATCAGCCATTTTGTCTGTCATGTTTTTGAGAAAAATGGTTATTTTTCTGCCCCAAGTAAGAATCTTGCAATTATCTTTCCTCTGACTGACTGTCCCCAGGACTGCATGAATTTTGAACATGCTGGGTACAAAACTAGAATTGTCCTATCATGTGCTAATCCTTTCAGCAAAGATATTTTTGTGAATATTACCGCGAATATTACATACAAACAGATGCTATCATTCTACAAAGGTCTCTTTCATTTACCACGCATTTAGAAGTGGGAAGGATGGACATCAGCTCTATTGCTTCATTCTGAAAGGCTTGTAAAAGCTATGCTTGCAAATGGGTCTAAGCCCAGACTGCAAGGTGAAGTTGGCCTAGCAAACAGCTGTGGTGGTGTTACAGGTGTGTCAGGACTTTGTTCTTTGAGGATTTCTAACAGCTTCTTCCCCATTGGAGTGGGTGGCGCTGGCCGTGTGCCTCAGTTCTTAGTTTGCATGCCATGGCTGTGGGGCAGCAGGAGAGTCAGGGGCCTGGGCTGGGCTGTTGAGCAAGTGCCAGGAGAAAGGTCAAGCAGGCAGCTGGAGACAGCTCCACAGTAAAATTCACATAAAGTTGTATAAAAGCCCTAGGCAAGTCTGTGTGAGAACCAGAAATAATGTTGGTTAGAGGGATCTCTGCAGGTGTTTCTCCAACCTCCTCTTTGAAGATCACCAGCACTGAAGCAGTGTGCTGGCTTGAAAACCTTAGAATGGATAATTTTCAGACTTTTTGGACAATCTGTTCCAGTGCTGATAAAAAATTAATGTCCAGCCTGAACCTCCCATATCCCAGTCTATGACTGTTGTTAATTTTCACATGTTCTCTTACTGCTGTTGCTGAAAGGAGTTTCTATCTCTCCACTAAGTTCTACAGCCTGCAGTTAGGTCTCTGTTTAACCTCCTCTTCACAATACCAAACAATCCCTGATCCCTTAACACCTCTGTGCTGGAATTCTAGGTACTGACCATCTGTATAGCCATCCTTTGGACTCTTTCCAGTTTCTCCACAACCCTCTTGGTCTGGAGGACCCAAAACTGGACTGAGTTTTTCAAGGTGTGGTTTTACCATGGCCAAGGAGATGAGGCTACTTGCCTTTTTCCTGTTGGCTTTGCTTCTCCACCTCTGCTCTGCAGCTTGTCTTCTTATTTGTGAGGAGAGCACACTCTAGGCTGATATTGAGCCTTGTGTCCATCTTAACTCTTGGGTCCTGTTCAACAATGAACCAGTCTGTTTCCCATGTGAATTAACATTTGTAACAGTGGAGTTTTACTCTGCCCCAGATGGAGCACTTTGTATTTCTTGCTGAACTTCTTGAAATTTCTATTGGTCCCATCCCCGAATTTGCCAAGGTCCCCTTGAATTAAATCTCTACTGCTTTGCATATCAAGTGCCTCCAATTTAATTTAGTCCACAAATTTGCTGAGTCTTTGTTCTGCCTCATTGCCTGGGTAACTGATGAAGATGATCAACCTCTGACATATTCCATCCATTACTGTTTTCCCACTGGGCACTGAGCCACTGATTACTGCCCTCTGATTCTGGCAGTCCAGCCCATTTTTAACTCATCTAATAACCTGTCCATCCGGCCTGTGGTTTGGATCAGTCCCAACAAGCACTCTGCCCTGCAATGCCCATGCAGGGCCTGGCAGACACAGCAAGTTGTGAACCATTCCCAAAAGGCCCTCTGGGCAGGAAACAATTGCATTCTAGCTGGACATAGCATTACATATTCACATTTTTAGTTTGTTATTCAAAAGGAGAAACTGTCTCATAAAATAATTAAGGCTATAGTCAGGTCTTAATTAAGGGCAATTTTAAAGGAGGAAATTGTGTTTTTACTAAATATTGCATTCAAGCATGGAAGTTAAGAAGGTTCACATGAGCTCAGAAGAAAAATTTTCAGGAGTTACCTAAAAAGAGTTTATTCTGTCCCAAGAGTCTTTCTTGTAACTATTTAGGGCTTATTTCTCTAAAAAGCCCCAGAATAAGGAGACATCTCTTTGTTCATTGATATGACTGTCTATAAATCTATTCTATATAGAAGTGATAATCTAAGTGTTAAGAAGCTTCTGTTTCTGTCTCAAAAATATTTCAGCATGTAGCAAACAATAACTAGCTGTAAATTTGAATGATAATTCAAGATATAACATTTTCTTTGGGAAGAGAAATTATGAAGATATTTTGATTTAAACCTTCTCAGTCATCTAGGGAGTTTTTCCCATATCTTAATCTTAATTTTAATTTTTATTCATATTTAATGTAATTCAGATGAAACCTCTAAAGAAATAATTATTTTTTCCTGAAGAAAACCAAATACAACAACATTGAAATTGTATGCTTAGACAGATTAACATTATTTAGATCTTCTACAAGGAAAACAATTTGACCTCACTGGAAGTACACTTACTGAGAAAAATGCAACAATTTTTCTGGAAATTTATATTTGCTTTCATGAACAAAGTGCTATGTATTTTCTCTAACATTAACCATCTCAGATGTGTTGGTAGAGAGAATGGAGTGATGCTAACCAGAGAAGGACCTGTCTAGCCTAACTTCCCCGTCAGTGTCTTAGGAATCAGCATCTGGACATTTGGCTCAGTCCCAAAAGGAAAGCAAGGAAAGCAAAGATTCAATATCATTGAAGTTTATGATAAAATTGTTGTTGTATGTCTGTGCAGCATCATGTCCAGAGAAGTTTACTCTCAGCAGGGTCCTGAAGAAAACATCTGATAATAGAAGACAATAATTCACTGGAAATGAAGGAAAGCAGAAACACGAAATTTGAGCCTATGGGGTTCTTCTTCTTCTTGCTCTGCTACAGCAATGGTGGTGATTACCTGCTGTGTATATTTTTCAGGGTTTAAAACCTAACAGTTTTCAGATAAAGATATCTAAATTGTAAAGAGTAAGTAAGTTTTGTGTTGGATAACAGCACATTCCAAAATACATGGATACCTTGGGAGTGTCTGAGGGAGAGCTAGTGCATTTTAAACGGAAAGGCTTTCATCCCAAACCTGTCTTTTCAATGACTGAAATGTTCATTAAACATTTGGACTTGCTTTGAAACGGACACGTTTTTTACAAAGGGGTCATCAAAGGACAGCTTGTACCTGTGCATTTTTGCCTCCAGCATAAGAGGTTCAATCCATAGCATAGTTGATCCAGTTTGGGTAAACTATCTGAAAGTGAATCAGTGCAAATACAGTGCATTCACAACTGCTCCAGGCTAAGCAGTCACATGGGAGCAGCTATTTTGGCATAACGATTCTGGAAAAAACTATCTGCATAAAGATGTTTACTTGGGAGTAAGTATTCAAGCATGAAATAGATGCTGTCCTTTACCTTCATAGCGTATATTATTCTGACTTAGCTGCTTGATGTTGCTGGGTACACTAAAAACTCTCATCTGAAGATTGAATGTAGGGTGGAGACACAGTAACAGAGCTAGTGAGAAAAGCAAAGCCTTCACTAAAACTGAGCTGCTGCATCAGGTGCATCATGTGGCTTGTCCTTAGCTTACACATATGATGGTGAGTAACCCTTTGCAGTCCTTGCAGAACCTCACCTCTGTTTTTAGTCACTGCATGATCTTGGCCATTTCTGCTTTGAACTTGTTAGTGGTCTGGGCAGCAATATCATCCCCTTTTGAAGTATGTGCTACAGTCTTAAGGTAGAGCTCCAAAGTGTTTTTCAAATCTTCAGAGTGGCCATTAAAGTGTTTAGGATTTTTTTTGGCCTTTTTTTGGCTTTTTTTATGTTGTCTTTTTTGAATCCCAAACCAAAGCATACCATAGTCCCTCCTCACCCTGTTGAGTCTGCTGGCTCAACAGTGAGGGAAGAGGAATTGTGATGCTCAGAAAATTCCATCATGAGTGAGAGTAGGTTTGAAATTACTAGGAACACTCATTTTAACCCCTATAATCTTTTAAATAATTTAGCCTCTTTGTTCAAGGAATATCCGCATTCCATACACTGCAGATCCTACATGGCTCATTGCTTTTTAGCCTGAGAATGAAAATGGCCTCACTAATAGAAAGTTATATTAATTTTATTAGATTGTTATTCAAGAACATTAGAAAATATTAATGTCTTTTTATAGTTCAGTTTTTAAAGATACTTTATATTTTATGTAAAAAGGATCATTAACACTAAGAGAACAGTTCTGTTTTCTTGTGCATGTTATTAAATATGTCACAATATTTCAGGTGTATTACACAGAACATTGAAATGAAAGACCTCACCTTTAAAAGCTCTTTGTACCCACATCATTATGCACGTCTAAATTTTTATACTCTTACTTGAAACAAATATGAATTGAAAATATTATTCTGGAAGCTGCACAGTTAAGAATAATGGAGCAGTTTACATAGCAATATACTGCTTGCCAGCAATAAGGATACCTGCACTAGTCCCTGTGTGTTAGTGATAAAATAAAATAGGAATACTAATGTAGACTTATGCTAAAATAAAATGTGCCACCAGACATTATGCATCACAGGAGATAAGCCTGTTTTCCACTCTTCCAGACTGTTGTTAACCTCATCTTACAGGACTAGCATTTTTCTCCTCATCTTTCCTTGAATTTGCCGCAGAGGTCATGTTCTATTACATTGTTCATTCAACCAAGGATGGTAGAAGTCAGTGGGGTATTTAGGACTAGGAAGGGATCTAAACAGAGGTAAGTGGACATTATGATCAGAAACATCCTGCTCTAGGCACACATGTACCAGCCCATCACTCCTCTGTGTGAATAAAAGAACCATAATTGGCAGCCCTTTATATAATGGACTGTTTTCATCCTGCCTTCAGCTGCAGAGACATTAATTTGCTAAAGCTGCAGTGATTCAACAGAGCTTTGCACTTAGGTGAGACTGAAGTACTTTAGAGGCTGTGATCCCCAGGAAGCATATTGCCTCTCTCCATTTTCCCTTCTTAGGCATGCAGAAGTCATAGGCATATTATTGTCATCCCTTCATTCCCTCCCCACCACTGTCTTCTTCTCATACTGCCTTGAAGTTTGTTCCAGTCCTGTGATGCATTCAGCAGGTCTCTGCACAGATTCACATGTCATTACCAGGAGATGCAATTGTCCTCTGGCTTGGGAGAACTGTACTTTAGTAAACCCCTGAAAGATGCAGGTTTTTTGAAACTGGACCCCAAGAACCAGTGAAGAGACCTGTGCATGACTCTCAGCCTTCAGAAAGAAATGGGGCTGGTGGTTAAAGAGAAACATGGTATGGGGAGACAACTCTGCTATAGCAAGAACAGTCAGAATGGGACTGCAGTGAGAAATGGGAGCTCGATAGAAAACTGACTGTTGCTCCTTACTACTATAGCCAAGGTCAAAATTGAACCTGATTCACCAAGCCAATCAGTAGAAAGGCTTTTTCTCCTGGTTTGATGTATGTTGAATTCAACAGTAGAGGCTTAAACACTGGTTTGTTATGACTCATCTCCACATTCCCCTTCTCCTGGTTAAATGCAATTGCCTCTTTCCAGTGGTCCCTCCCTCCCCAGCCAGCCTGGAAGCGCAGCACCCCACACCTGTGTAGTGTGTGAGGGGGCCAGCCCAAACACCCTATGCAGCAGCTGAGATGCCTTTCCCAGCTCCTTTAACCATGCACGTGATATTTCAGCACAGCTGTGTGCATTTGGCGCTTTTCCTCCAGGTGAGCGGGTGTTTGCACATGATCAGGAGGTGACTTGACCTTTGATAAAGAGATCTGAGCACTGTGTTTTCCAGTGGGACACAGGGTGACACATATGGTATTTTTACTCTGTGCTATGTCTGGTTTCCTTCTGTCCATGTGTACATAAAAGAAGGGGAACTCGTGGATTTGGCGGATGTGCTTGATAATTCTTTTCAGTCAGAACACACCAATGTAGATATGTATTAAAAACAAACAACAGCCCCTTCCCCAGCTCCTGCTGGTAAACACACCTCCGTGTCTACATTGTTCCCATTGCCAAGCCCCAGTGCTGGCAGTCAGTGCAGGAGGAGGCATCACACCCCAGCTTTCTTTTGTCGCAGGTTCATGGCCTGCAGATACTGCTGGCAGGTTCTCAGGGTTTGGATTTGCTTTCTTTTAGGCACTGGAAACAGCAGCAGCTGCTGAGTGCTGAGCATTGCTGATAAAATCATCAAACTTGCTATCATTTTGGTAAATATTGCTCTTGGTGGAGACAATCAAACACAGAGAAAACCCAGTTTGCAGATGCAATCTGTCCTTTCCAGCAGAGAGCATGGAAGGCAGGCCATGCAGTGGACTGGATACTAGAAGAGCTTTTGGGAAGCCCTTGCCAGGGAATGGACTACGGACTGCATGAGCCACTTGGGTGGGCCACCAAGTATCCTTTTGGCAGTGGTTAAAACACAGCTGGTGGACATCTTCGTGTCTCAGCCACAGATGAGTCATGACCACCAAAGGAGAAGTGAGGGCCAACAGAATCCATGTTTTAAAGCAGAGGGCAGTAAAGAAAGTAGAATGTTGGACACAAGGGAAAGAGAACAAGTAAGGCCTGGGAAGAGAAGGAATGTGAAGGGAAATGTAGATAAGGATCCAAGCAGCCCTATCAACTTTTATTCCTTTCCCCTTAGTCATATGCCCTGCCTCTTTTCCACCCTTTTTCCTCATTTTGGCTTTTCAAAGAGCTTTAGCTAGGGCCTCACCAAATGGGATGAAAGAAACCTATCCAACACCAATTTGATGCGAATAAGCAGACATTTCTTTTTTGGGGGCACTGGGGACACAGGGTGTAACTCTTCGGAAACATGTCCCACTCAACAAAAAAACCCCCAACCCTTTTACATACTTTTTCTGCTAAAATATTGTTAAATAAGTTCTTATACATATTATACATATTAGGCCCACTCATAAATTTAATTTTTACACTGCTTGGTTCTAATGGTTAATAAATTAATATTCATATCCTAAAGCAATCATTGGCTGTTTCTACTGAGGTATACTGATTGGAATCCTCAGTATGAAAATCAAGATGGGAAGGGTTGGATTTCCAAGCAGCATAACTGTTGAGTGTGATCTTCTCACACTTTCTTGACTGAAACATAAAGGTCCAGTAACTTCTTGGTGAGGTTTCTATGGTTACAGAGCACTCCGGATATTTCTATACCTTATACTTCACAATTTTCTACTTATAATCATAGCTAACCCTTTAATATGATTTAATTGATTGTTTGATCAAAAGATTCATAACAAGGGAATTAGGAAAATCATGGTGAATCCATTAGTGAGACCTTCCAGGGGACGGTTTCCCCTCTATGTTTTTCATATGCTTTGATATCAAAAGAAAGGCTTCACCAGAAGATTAAAGTGTTAGTTTAATGACATAAGAAGGGACTCTTGTTGGAAAATAGAATTTGATAAGGAACTGATGCTCCAACAAATCTGTGAGCTGCTGACAGCAGTATTGCTTAAGGCACTTGCATCAACCATGTGCTGTCCATGGCAGACATATTAATAGATAAAATTCTCACTTGCCTGATGAACTGGACTAGAAGTCTATTTAAAAAGACAGTCTTCTAAGACTTTACATTAAAAGTTAACTGCAATTTTCCACTCCTTGAGCCCACATGGAAAAAGAAAAAAGGAAAAGACAAAGTTTAGGATTTATTCCTTGTGCCCAGAGATTGTCCCTAAGTGTAATGCTTTCAAAGGTCTGCTCAAAAAGGCATATTGGAAAGCCTAACTTGGAGGCACTCAGGGAAGCCCTGCACAGGTAGTGAAGTACCACAGCCTTTTTCCATAAAAAATTACTAATGAAGATGAAATTTCTACTGTGAAGGACCCACAGGGCCTCTCTTTTGGCCCAAGTGAAGCAGCTTATCTACTCTTTCCTGTTGAGGATTCATTTGTCAAGGGATCTTGTGGTTAGAAGCTTACCTGTGCAGTTGTCTGACTGTTCTTTCTTAGGTCTTCATGCATATGCCATGCCCTGAGGCTGTAGCAAAGATCTGTAGTCCTTATAAAGGACAGGCAGCACAGGCAGGAGTATTTAGGAGTATTTAGCATTTGACTCTTCACCTTGGGTTAGTTTCTTCTGCTGCTGGCTGAGATGGATCACTAAATGCCTGTGATTGATCCTATCCTACTTAGGACCTCTCAGCCTGTGTTTGCTTGGTGGTCCTCCATGCCTATATTTCTCTTTTAGTTTTGCAATGAGTCTGGGAAATGCATTTGGGCAACATACAAAAACAGCTTTGTGTTATAATATAAATGAGGATTTGACTGTTCATTCTACGAAAATTTCATCCATAGCACAAAGTCCAAGCTGTCAGGAAAGATCGCAGGCAATGGGTTAAAAGTGATATATTTTTCTGTTTCCAGATGGAGAGAATGAATTTCTCACTATTTCAGGTTCCCTCAAGGAACAGGAAAGACAAATGTCATTTACAGTAATAATAGGAATTTAATACAGGAGTAAATAAAATGCTTGTTTTTTTTCTTTGAAGAGTCATTTCATCCTGGCAGCAGGCCTAAACTGATCTTCTGGGAGATCCTTTCCTTGTCTACCATAACCAGCATTAATCTGTGTATGTCTGTGTCTTCTTGTCTGCTGGAAGCACCCCATGGGTTAGGCACTTGAATGTAGGGTTGTATCTCAAATCAACAGCGTGTCTGCTATAGGTGCCTCTGGAGAGAAATTCCTCCGTTCAGAAGTGTCATTGTAGTACATTTATTTTTCTTTCCACCATGTTATTTAATAGAGTTTTAGCAATTATAGCTGCCCAATGCAGATTTACCTTTTCACTGGCCATGATCTGGTCGTGACTAAGTGGAGATGACTAACAGCCCATTTCCAAGGAAAATGCACAAATTAATTCCAAGAAACCTGAGATTGTCATTCTGAAAATGGCACACATAAAGACATTTAGGTTCCTAAAACATTTTACTCTTTTCCCTGCAATGGCCTCTTAGACACGCTCCAGTAACCTCTCATTCTCACAAGGGTGATTATCAGTGTACAAACAGAAGCTGCAGTTTGTGCAGTTAAATGTGAAAATAAGGCATAGTTTTCTTTTTCTCTGAGACTTGATAGATATGGCAGATCAGGGTACTAACAAAATGCTATGGGAATTTTTCATCTCCTTATATGTGTGGTACTGAAGTCAATCACAGCATTATCTTCATTTATTCAATCTTGAATTTACTCCCAGAGCCCTTCCCAGCAGTCAGGAAAGGCCGTGGTGATGAATTGCTATTGCCACTCTCAGGGCAATAGCCTGGAAATGCCATCTACTCAAACAGAGACCCCACAAATTTTACTGGAGGGCTTTCTGCAATGTGGCAGTTTGGTTTGGCTTGGATCCCAGTGTTTTGCTGCTTCTGTCTCTTTCTTGCTGTCCAGTGTGTATGGTGAGGAAGCTACTTGGTTTATCTAGAATTATCAGTATCTTTCTCTAACATCCTGCACTAAAAGGTTGTTTTTTTTTTCCTAATGGAGTCATCCTTAGTTAGTGGAGGGCATTTAGCCTTAATGTTTTCCAGGTCACAGACTCAGTTTATTTAGTAAAAGTGACTGCTTTCCACATTTGTTTGGGTTACTGTGTGCAGCAGGTGAAACACCTCTGAGTCATTCATACCTTTTAAGATACAACATATTTAGACAGTATCTTTCAAACAAGTCTTGGCTTAAGCCTCCCTTAGCAGTTCAGCTGTAGAGGAGCCAAAATTTTCAGTGTGCTTTGATATTTTTTGTGTTCTATTTGTCCTACACACAGCTGTTCCATAGCAAAGTTTAGACATTATCTGTAGCTGAAAGAAAAGACATCCCTCTTTGCCTTCTGCCTCAGCCTCTGTGCAGCAAGACTAAATCCAGGTTACTTAATATTCTGCTGTGGGTATGCAATTGTGCCCTCGTGTTGTCCAACTCAATTTTTGCCTGGCTGTTGTTGTCCAGGTACCTTGTGAAAGTTTCTGCCTCTTCCATTTACCTCATAACAAAACAGAGCAACAAATCTTACATTTAGAACTTTCTAGCTGGGGAGTTTCCTCCTTGCTCCCAGTGTTATTTCAAGTAGGTGCAATTAACCATAATATTATTAAATCTTGTATAGAAATGGATTTACTGGCATATTTTTCTCTCAATGCTTGCCTACTCCTTTCTGCTTTCTTCCCTGTTTGCCATCCACCCAACATGCTCCTGACATAAAGCTGAGTCTTCTTTCACTACATATTCGACATTCTTCCATTAAGCACTTCCCGAAAGTAAAGTTTTGTTTCCTCTTAGCAGGTTCCTTAGAGAGAAATGGGATGAGATGAATGTGCAAGCACCACCTAAGAGAAGAAATGAGAATTTTATCTGATGATAGTCACAGCATTAGTCTTTGAAGAGTCAAAATGGCATGTTCAGTTCAGCCATGAGCATATACTGCTATACTGTAAACCTCCTACTTTTACATCTGATAGTCAGTAATCAGTCAACAATAAGCCACCTGCTGTGTCTGAGTTCTGAATGACATATGTGTCTGAATGACACATTTGCTCTTCTTTCCCTATCATGAGTACTGCAGAAGTAGAAGCACATTTTGACAGTGTCAGCTTCAGTTCAGTTTTTCAGCTGTCCCTATCAAACATTTTGGAATTTGGGTTCATAGTCTTTCAAAACAATAGCAGTTGCTGAAACTCATCTGTTTCTGATCAAAGAAGGACAGTGAGGTAACTCAAGGGTCTCATTTTATGAACTTCTCATAAACAAACTTGAAAAAGAGAGATTCTGGATTTGTTTTTAAATAAGCAGGATCCACTGACGCAAAGTCTTTAAGCATCCTTATATTTTAGAATATAGTGTGCTGCCAGGAGAAAAAACAATGAAGTGCATCCCTGCCTCCAGGTAGTGGTTGCATTTAATGATTCATCTACTTAAATGTCAAAGCAGATGCTTGAAATCAAACTCTACTTGAATGCGGAGGAGTGGCCTTCTTGTACCCAAAACCAATAGCACAGTGATGGGATTTGGTAGTTGCAGGGTCTAAAACATCACTTTTTTTTTCCTTGTCTTTTATTTAATCCTTTTATTTCTCTTAATGTGGTACTTAAGAGGCCTCACAGAAAAATATATACTTATCCTAGAGAACAAAGAAATCAGAATTCAGAATTTTGTGCTGAATCCACACTTTTAGGAAAAACTTGAAGTGAGATTATAGACAACTGGACTCCTAAATAATACTGCACTTTTTTTTTTTAGAAATCTTCAGGTTTAAATTAATTTATATTTATTTGCTGAAAGACCATAGTCACTTAGCACTTGGCACTCATATATGAGACATAAGACAAAGTTGTGAGATTGCAGTTAATTTTGTCCTTATTTATCAAGACCTGTTAGTTATAAATGACATTTATTTCAGGTTTAGCATTGTACTTCTTGGAAAAAATTACCTGAAATTCAGCAATAGCTTAAACATCATCATTGGTTGCTGACAGACACTTGCTTTCATACAAACGAAGAGAAGACTTGTTCCCTCAGGACTGCATAGGGAGGAAATATACATGCTTTTCTTCTCCCCTTGACCCATCTTTTAACAAGAAAAGTGTAAATGGAAGTAGGAGCTGTCTCCAGACCTAAATACCTGTGGTACCTAACTTAGCTATTGCATGTTCAAAAATGCAGAGTGCCAAAGGAGGCACTTAGCTTCTCTTTACACTCATTGAAAACATTCTGGTACTTCTCAAGAGTGAGTCAAAGCATCCTCTCCACTGACTAAATAAGATGCCTCACTATTTCATACTTTTACAGACAGGGTCACAACATCTTGACATTGAGCAACAAAAATACCAAGAACCAAGAAGGAAGAAGCAAGAAAAACTAACTAGAGAATATGCCTTAAACAGACCTGAACTGGACATGCTTTATGGGCATTTCTGACTACATTGTGGAAACAATGAGACCTTTCAGAGGTTGTTAACAGCAGAGGAGAAGGAAGGTGCAATGGTGCAGTTATCTAATAAGCAGAACTGCCCCCAGTACTGACAGAGTCCTGGGGAACCCTGCTTGGGACTGGCTGGATGTAACTCCAGCCACCAACACTCTCTGGGCTCCAACATCCAGCCAATTTTTACCCAGCAAAGACTGCACCTGTCCAAACCATGAAAAGCCAGTTTCTCCAGGAGAATGCCACTAGAGACATTGTCAAAGATTTTATATTAATAAAGTCTAGGTGGATGACATCCACAGCATTTCCCTCATTCACTAGGTAGGTCATGCTGCCACAGAAGGAAGGAGACCAGATTGCTGCATACGATGCGTTAAAGTCCCACTCCATGCAAAAATATAATCTGTTCCCAGGCACTGAGATTGCCACTCACAGTGTAAAGGCTAGAAACACAATATTCCCTGGTTTGATGTCATAGCTATGAATTATGAATATTTCTTAGTCATCGCCTCCAGATTGGAATGCTAGTAAGGAAGTGCAATTTGTCCTATTCATTTACTGTGGGTGTTAATACAGAAAGGCCTTTTAACACATTTTTAGCTATCAATGCAGAGAAGATTTTCATCCATAAGCAGAAATCTTTTAAATTCCTTACTATGCTTTAAGCAGCTATTATGATGGTTTTAGTTTCTTTAAAAAACCAATCATTTTGGCTGCCTGTGTTTAGGATGCCTCACTTTAAGTCTGGTTTTCTGAGCTCTCAGCATGGGCTGAAAGCCTTTGTAACAGCACTATGCCTCAGAAAGTCTGAAGAATAATCTGCAGACACATTTTTCTGGCCACACGGGTAACTACTGGACAGGTATTCATGGGTTCAGGGTATTAAGCAGCAAACCAAACCCCTAAACTTGGGGGAAGATGGGGCGGGGGTGAGGTGTTTTTGTTGTTTTTTTTTTCCCCATTAGCAGTGAAGTTTATTTGCATGCAGTTTTAACTAGCCTGTTCTCTAAAGGCACATGTTATTCCAAATCCTGATGTACATGCATGTTTACATGTGAATATGGAGATGTGGATACAGATAACACATGCAGGTACTATCTGTACAGCTTCCAGTAACCTGTATGTGATCTTTTTTCCTTGAATAGTAAGAGCTTCAGCAGGCCAGAGCTCCTCTGCTGAACGCCTGGGTCAGACCCACCTTGCTGTGTATCTGGAGTTAAGCAGCCTGATGTTCCCTTTCTTCCTTCAAAGAGCAATCCCTTCCCTTTGCACAAGTGCATATAGCTGACATCCAGCCCCCTCAATGACCTGATGTTTCAGCAGCTCTGGCAGCTCTGACAGCTGCACTTGAATCCATTTAGCCAGAGAAAGCTGTAATTTATTCTGGCAGCATGCCAGCCAGGTCAGTCACACCCAGGAACTGCATGTCTGAACTTCAGATGAACCTTTCCCAAGAACATGATGGCAGATGAAGGCAGTAATGGAAATTAATGTAAATGAACATCAATACAAACAGTTTTACAGGGCCTAATAGATCAGAGCTGATCACCCAGACAGTTGTTAAACACCTTAAAACACTTAGTTGAACACTGAGTGTATCAGCCTCTAATTCCAAGAGCATGATTCTAAAATGGGGTTGGGATTTCAGCTGTAGTAATGTAATTAATCTTGTGCAAGACAAATGTCATCTGACAGAAGATAACCTGAAGTCAGATCACTTAGCTAAACCAAAAAGCCAGTCCTTCTTGAAGAGAAATGGATACAAATTAAGTGAATACTGGCAGCTTACATTATAAAGGAGTCCTGAGATTTGTGGTCCACAGCATAGCGAATGTCGAATGTGAGAACACAGGGTGACACTAATAGCCCATATGTCCTGTCTATGAAGGTGACTAGCACAAGATGCATCGAGAAAAAACTGAAGAAATAGAACAACTCAAAGTATGTAGTGATCATTGCTAGTAAAGAGGACTGGGGAAGTCTCCTAGGAAATACCTGAACCAGAGATTTCCTTTAAACAATTTCAGTTAAATAGCCATCAAGGGATCTGTGAAACATTTGCTTTATAAATTTCATATGATTCTATTTCAAGCACCATTTACATTTTAGACTCCTTAACGTTTTCAGTGAAACGTTTCTCAAGTTAACTCTGTATAAATAAAGTACTGCTTTCTATTTGTTTCAAAATCATTCTTAAGAATTTCATGGAGTCCCTCTAATCCTGTATTAGTAAAAGCAGTTAATGATTGTTTCCTAGGCATGTTCTCTGTATAAGTGTTCAATGCTTCCAGTACTTCCAGGTCTTTATCATAAAACATTTTGGTATTTCTAAGATGTAATATATTAATATGTTTTCCTGTATGGTGGAATACTGCTATTGCTGTCCTTTGCTGCCCTTTCTGCAGTTCAGCTATGCCATATGTGAGATAGAAGATCACAAAAATACACAAAATTGAAGATAAGGGTGCTTTATTGATTTAGAAAAAAGTATATTTTTACCTGTATTGTCAATTACTTTCCTTATAATTCTCAACACAAATTGCTTTTGAAAAATGTCTAAATATTAAGCTAATGTTTTCAGAAGAAATCTCATTTTCACAGTGACTGCTGATGACTTCTAGATTCCTTTTCTGAATAAAAATGCATCATTAGAACTCGCTAGACATGGGTATAAATAAATTAATAGCTCTAAAATTAGAGCTATTTTTTGTAATGTGGAGTACTAATCATTTATCAACATAAAATTTAATCTAACATTTCTCAAAGTGTTTGTAGTCATCTTAAATTCTGACTATCCTGTATAATTTTATTTGCACACCTTGGTACAACACTTTTGTGAATAATTTGTGAATATGTTGAACTTCCCAGATTCTATTACAGCCTTCTGAAATTATTCTTGTAACTCTGACATTAAAACTCATGGCCTCCTATCTTTCATTTCTGATGTTTCAACCAGGTTTTCCCCAAAGGGGTATCTGATTTTGCCTATTAATCTAATTTCTTTAATATTTTTTTTTTCTTGTAGGACCATATCGAAAGTTTTTTAAAGACACTAGGTACACCATGTTTACCAGACATACATTGCAGCATCCTCATTGACTCCTCCAAAGAATTCAAGTAGATTTGTGACAGATTATTTCTACAAACCAAATCAAAAGCTAGTTCTCCTCTAATTCTATTCTCTGTCACTGTTTTGAGTAATTTGCTTAGCGTGGTGCTCAGTCTTATGGGTCTGTAGTTACCTGGAGCTGCCTATAAAATTTGGCATCGTACTTGCTGTCTTCCATTTCCCTGGTGTTTTATTAACTAAAGCAATAAGCTCATCACTTAGAAGTGCAGCAAATCAGAAACTGTAGAACTCCTGGGGAAATTCTAGGAAATTCAGATACCAATTCACAATAGGGCAATCCTGGCCCACTACAAAACATGTATATCTTTTTAGGAAACAAATTTTCACTTACTGGGTATATCTAGGGCAATGAAAAATCACTTCAGGAGACCTGAGATGTTTAAAGCCCTGATAAAATGCATAGTTTCACCCCATGGTTTGGTTTGCACACTTTCAATAAAGTGGCACAAAGAACTTCAGTTTTATTCCATGTTTCTCTTAGTATTTTGTTCCTAAGTTCTTCTTGTAAACAGATTGAGCCAGATGTTTGAGAGTTAAGTATTTCCATTCTGAGCTAAATTCTAATTATCCCTTCTACTGTAAGTACTTCATTTATTTGGGGAGACAATGGTACGTAACTTAGCAAAAGGGCAGCGAAATTATTGCAATATTAATAAAAATGCATCACAACAGTTGTGGAATAAACTATTAGGCTTTAAATCAGAGAAGTAATTATAGGCCTATTATCCAATATGGCTACAGCTGCTCTGTGTATTTATACACACAATTGCTTTCACATATACACCAGGAGGATTAGAATGAAATAAAATCCATGAAAGAAAGTATTTATCCAGGGAGCTGGAGTAAAAGCAAAGATTTCATTTCCATACCAAGAAAAATGGAACCAAGCAGCTGTTCAGTTATTTTGGATTCTTGTTCTTGCTTGACAATGATTAAAGATATTAAGAGCACCAAAATGACATGTGAAGATAATAAACGAGGTTTTCTTGGTGATCAGCATCTGTCATCAGAACTCCTATTGCTCTCAGCAGTATTTCTCTACTTATCAGAAATTGCTCCTTCCAATAAAGATAACATTATATTTTCAGTTTCACATACTTTTTTTTTCTTTTCCCCTGAATACTGAACTTTTGCATGGCAAAACTCTAGATACCCAGAGAGGAAAATGAGAAAAATGATTAGTAAAAAGGGATCTCACAAACTGTCCATTTTGACTGAATGAAAATCCAAAGCCCATGTGTGCAAAATGTTTATAAGTTTTCAGGAAATTGCTACCAACACAGATGTTGGTCTGGCATCCAAGTTCCTGCATTTCTGTCGTGGCCATGCACAAACATTTCTGCCATGCTTCTCTTCTCCAATGTGATATTCAATTGCATTCTAACCTAACTCACAAATTACATTTTCAAATGCCACTTATTTACTGCTTGCATTGCACTTTGGATTGGGGTAGTTTCTGTGGGCACTGGAGGGTGTTTTAGCCACTCTAATCTGCTTTCAGAGAAAGTCAGAACTCCCAAACTACAGTATTTTTTTTGGAGGAGTATAATTTTTATATTACAGCCAGGAACTGGGAGAGGGCAAAAGATGAAAAGCGCCTGTACACCCAGCAGCAGTTCCATAATCAGCCCCACTACAGAGTTATCCAGCTTTTGCTTGCACTGCATTCGCAGGACAGAGGCATTGCCACCCCATGCTTTAGGAAATAATCCAACATATTCATCTGGAATAACAAGCCACATGATCTCCTCAGGCAAAAAGAGCATAGGGAGGAGGAATGCCTCTGCTTATCACAGTCACCACAGGCATGCTGGCTCCTGATAGCACCATCTTATCATGTCCAGAGCAGCATCTCCCAGGCACTTTGCTGCTCTCTGTGCTCAGACAATCAAAGTAGCTTAGCTTTGAAAATAGTTTCTAGGACAAAAGCAGGTGTCCTGGGATCCTGCCCTGGCAGAAAGCCATGCTATAATTGACACCGTAAGTCTGAAGACTAGAAGAATCCACTTGGTGTGAGCAACAGAAATGACATTGCAATAGGTGGTGTTCATTAGAGGGACCTGCACAGATGGAAGCACATGGGAGGGAACCAGGCATCAGGATGCAAAGGAGAGGGCATATACAGGTAATTGGCAGCTGAGACAGCTCCCATTTCAGCATTGCACCCACACCAATGCCAGCATCACTACCCTGGTTGGTACAGAGCAGCCCCCACTGCTGTGACTCACCCAGGTCATGGCCACAATCTCCAACTAGCCAAAACACTGCAGAGAAAACAGCTGCTTCAACTTGACTGTTGTTTCCTCCTTGAACCTTATTTTAGTTAAAGCTGCCTTTTCATACACAGCCTCAATGTAGTTTCCCTGAGCTACTTTTTCTATGCATCTTGTGCTTTGTTTATATATTCTTCTGCCTATTCCTCCAGACAGGAAAGCAAAGGTTAGAAAAAGGACAACAATTCAAGTAGGCATTGATGCCAAGGACAAGCCCTTCAGGGAAAAAAAGATAGAAGAATACTGATACAGGAAGAATGAAAGGGCCCTAGCAAGTATGGAGATGTCTGGCTGCTGGACAGAACAAACACCTTCTGCCTTGCTGCTCCCCTGGCTGGTGGAGACTTGCTGTTTGCCTGCCAGGTAGCTAGGATGACAGGAAAATATGACAGTTCAGTGATTTGCAACTTTCCCGACAAATAAGGAAAGAAGTAGTACAATTTGCTCATCTTTGGCCTTTGATATGATTCTATCACATGGAGGAGAATACAGATGGGCCCTAAATAAATAGGCAGAAGGATAAGTACTTTTAATTGCCACTGAGGCAGCTAACCAACAGAACAACATTTCATGGGAGACATTGTTTTGACTGGGTAAATTTGAGCTTATTACATCAATGTATATTACTTCAGTGTTGCCTATCATATACTAGGAACTTGACCACACTTTTGTAAGAGTATTAATTACTGCACATTGCTTCCCAACTGGAAAGGTATATTGACCACATGAAAGACAGCTGAAAGGTGAGCTGAGATATGCTGACATGTTTACAGTTTATTGTAGAGCATTAACTTAAAATGTACAGCTTGGATTTTCTTCAGTTTTTCAAGACTATCATAGAACAAGTATGGGTATCTGCATTATCTGCAAGCTTTCAAATATCTATCAACACATACATGATAAAAGAACTTCTTCTAAATCCTGAAAACTTGTATTAACACTGAGTTCTTTGAGATGTACAACCCTGAAATTCAGTGAAACATATGTCCCTAACTTGCTGCAGCCCTATGCAAAACTCAGTCATTGGTTTCTGCTGCTGAGGACCAGGAGGCTGTGACAGTGTCTTTGTAAGCAGTCACACAGTAGTCCTGTGGGATGCAGCAGGAACACCCAACACAGTGGTTTTCCCTGTAGTAAATCTCAAGCTGAAAGCCCTGAAAGCCCCTAGAGCTGTTGTCTTGTGTGCTGCCAAAAGTGTATCCATCATCCTTTCTAACATGTCTGTGCGGGAACATGGAAGATCACTTTCAGTTATCTAAAACATTTGTAGTTTGAGTTTCTAGTGAGTGCTTTTGACAATTTGAAGTTTTTCTCTTTTGCTTAGTTTCTCTAAGCAGTGAGTAATTCTCCTTCGCATGATAAACTCTATTGTCCCCTAAAATTAGTCCCCTGTGAAGGAACCACGTCAAAGCAGTGATCTAATGTCAAAAACACCTCTGGCTCTTGAAATCAGAGCAAACAAGAAAGAAGGAAAAGAAAAATTAAAAACACCTTCATTGGCAATTTGGAAGAGAATTTATTTCTTCCTACAGGGTGTATGATGAGTAATGCCTTTGCAAATGCTAAATTCCCTCAGAAAGTGTTCTGGAGAAATATTGTTGAAGTCTCATGCTTTCAGTATTGCAGTCAATAAAATGAAACCGTCCCTTGATTAAAAATATGATTTAAGAAAGAAAAAAAGCAGGTGGTAAAATAAGAAATAAATATTGAAAATTATGGATTAGTGCTTATAAATCACCCACCTCTCTCTCAGTGGTTCCTAGCAAAGTTCAGCTGCAGACCTGATTGACCAGGGCAGGAGTGCTGCCTTGGTGCTCACATGGCAGACACACTCCAGGAGGTTTCCAGACAGGATCTGCTCAATACCAAGAGGGATTTAGGGGAATTTTATATCTCTCAGACTTCTAATCTCTTCTTCTCTACATGAATAACTTTTTTTTTAATTTTTTTTTTATTTTTTATTTTTTAATTTTTTTTTTAAATCATAGAAGGGATTAATTTTGACCACATTGACTGGCTTTTTGTTTACCACAAACCAAGTAACTTGCCTGAGTGCACTGTCAGTTCTGTAACTTCGACCTGAATGACAGCTTATCGTTCAGAGATACAGATGGAGTCCTGTTTAAGAACAGACAGATTTAAGATCAGAGTGATCTAAAGATATCCAGTGATGGGCACTCAATCCAAGCTCTAAGTGAGTAATTTCTCGATGTCAGTTCCCTGCCTTGCTACAGAACTAGCCTGAGATAGACAAAGCTTTGTTTTCACTAGTAATTTTAAAGATCTTTTGATAGCTAAATAAGTAAGAGACACTGAAAAGTATGGCTCTCAACTCTTGTTTTAGCTTTGCAGATTTTCTGAATTCATTCCAGCTTCTCAACATTCTTTTTTGTGATTTGAATGAGTCTTAGTACAGCTGGAAAAATCATCTACCTACTATCAGTCTTACACAGCCAGATTGCTTCTCAGCCATAGATCAAACTCCTACCATCACACTTAAAGCATTTATTCAAAGGATTATCTACTACACTGTTTTTGAGTTTAGTTCACTGAAACACAATACCAACTCACAGGTGTCAAAAAACTCATGCTCAAATGTATTTAAGGAGGGAGCTGCATGGGTTAAGACACATGAGAAGAGACAATAAGGAAGCATGTGGAAGGAGATGTTGGGAAAACAGCTGGAAATACTCTTGGAAAGAGGAGCTCCATGCCATAGCAGGTACACCCAAGGGGATGCTGTGGGTGACCCATATTGGGGTATGATCCCCTCTGAGGAATCGTGGTCTTGGGCAACTCATGCAAGGGCAAGGACAACCCTGAGGGGCTGGATCTTGTAGAACAGCTTTTCTCCTAGCATTTTGTGCCATTTGCTGTGTTCTTATCTTCTTTTCTTACCTTGCTATCTGAATCAGTAATCAACAGTTATTGTTAAAAAGCAGTGAATTACATTCAATAAAATTCCTTAAGTAGAGGCTGCTTTGAATATCACCACCTCTTCTGTACCACCAGCTGGAGCAATGCAGTTCTCTGTGTTCTCCGGACTCTCGTTTGGAGTGCTGCTCCCACACCTACCTACGTCCAGCCCAAGGGAACAACATGACAGGGGGTCAGAGGCTGTAGTTTCTTTGAAGAGGGTGACCAAACCACAGCCTCCAACACTCCAACTCACCAGGCCTTTGGGTACTTTTAGAGGGGAATTATGTTCTTCTGAACTTATTTCAGTTTGCTATTAGTCATAAGTAATTTTTCATTAAATGGCTCAAATTTATCACTGAACATAACAATCAAGGGAATTTGATTACCTCCGGCCTCAGAAAAATGATACCATTTACCAAAATGAGAGGGCTGTATAGCACAGACAAAGCCACTCAGCAGTGTTACAGTGCTGTGTTTTCCTGCAGTCATAGAGCACTGGTCTTCTCCGAGCACCTCTTGCTCTGACTCTGCTGTGCCCTGAAGAAATCCTGCATCTCTGGGTATGAACTTGGTTCACAACCATAGACCAGTGGAAAACGCAACAATACTAAACATTTTGAGATTTTTAAGGGATGGAAGGAGGAAAAGTGGGTTTCTGGTCAACCTGGCTAATCCTGAGTGCTGACTAGGTCTCCATGCTTCACCAGCTGCACTGATGCACAGCTCAAGTCCTGCAGGTTCCATCAGGCTACTTGTGGGTACATTCAAAAGCAGACAGAAGGACAGCATGTGATGGCAAAACTTTGAAATGGAAAAAGGCCTTGATCAGAACACTGTCTTCTTGCTTCAGGAGTAAATTTTTCCTTCTCCTGTAGAGTAACATGATTTTTGAGGTGTGCATTAATTAATTAGTACTATTAAAATTTAACAGTAAGCAGGGGTAATATAAAATATTTTTTCCTGAAAACCTACTAAATTAGATTTACACTTAAAATAATTAATGAATGGAAAATAACATTTATACATAGCAATGGAGAAATTTCAGTAGAATAGAAAACATTTTATTTCTTACGACAGGAACACAGAAATAGATAGAATCACAAAAGAAAGCAAGTTGAAACCTTTAAATCCTTCCCATATGTCATTTATTCCACGCCCTGGTCCTCTTAATGGGTCTCTTCTGACGTCTTGAGTTTGCTAATCTCTCTCTCTCGTAGGAGTAAATTTTAAATATTTATATTAAATTAAATATTAAAGCAATTAAATTTTAATTAAATATTAAAGCAATTACATGATACAACAATAGGAAATCAAGCCCTGGAGGCAGAATCCATGGGATCCAAATATAAGTTAATGGCTGAGACGATTATCATCTGGAATCCTTAATGGTCACTGAAGACAAATAATCTGTTCTCAGAAGGTGTCCTAAAGTCCATGTTAACTTTAGATTAGATGACTTTACATCTTCACTGAACATAAAGCATCCAAGGATGACTGGCTCAGAGGGAAGCACTGCCACTGCAGATACCTGAGGGTAGATGACAGCAATCCTCCCCCTGTGGCTGTATTTCAGTCTGTGCTGGGAAGCAAACACAAAACACACTTTTGCACTGGAAGCTCTTCAGGCAGCAGCTCCACTACTCTAGGTATTAATCTTCCACCTCAAGATGCACAGAAACTGTGCTTTACTTTTCACAGGATGGTGAATAACAGGAACTTGGTCTCCTTGCAACATATCAATTCACAACCAAATTTAATGGCATATTTAAGTTTTCCTAGCAAACAATTCCCAGGACAACTCCTTCCTGTTTTTATTAAGGCATTGGCAATGCCTCAACAGGTGGATTGCAAACACCCCATTCTCAGGAAGACCCTTGAAGTTACTGAAGACATCTGGAGTGACCTAGCAGACTTAACAAAATCAGCACATGACCTTTTATGCAGATTAAGGCTTAAATACTCATGCTGCATGAATCCTCACACATTGCTCTGTACAAATACGATCACCTGCTACCATTGTGTTAACACTTAATGCATTTAATTTTCCGATATTTGAAATAAATGCCTTAAAGTGACTTAAAAAAAATATCTTCATAGCTGTTTTTGTTTTCTTTTTTTGCTTTGCTTTAATATCTATTTGCCATATAAATGACCTTACAAACACTGCCATGTAACTGCTCAGTAGGCTGCAGCAGGCAGCTGCTCTCTCTGCTTGGCCTGATTACAGCAGCATTTTTCCCTGGAGGGCAATCTGTGACATGTCTGAGTAAGCCAAGAACTAGCCAAGTGTGACAGCTGGAATTGGCTTCTGTGCAGCTGGTTCTTTGTACTTTCTGTCTTCACGGGGCAATAGCTTCAGAGCAGCAGTGTCCACTGAGCTCCATGGATTTACCTTGGCTTTTAAAGTCCATCTCTTGCAGGAGGTGCCGGTGGCTATCCAGTGGCTCCTGGAAGCTCAGGTTATGTGTGGTGCAGAAAGTTATTCCAAAGGTAGAGGAAGCTGTAAATCACACCAAAGCAGTGGCAGAATTACAACTCACATGCCTGTGGATAAAGACTCCCTTAACCGGCATTTGATCATCACTGGCCATACCTCCCTGATAAATATGGAATCACAGAATCACAGAATGGTTTGGGTTGGAAGGGACCTTAAATATCATCTAGTTCCAGCGCCCTGCCATGGGCAGGGATGCTTTCTACTATCTCAGGCTGCTCCAGGCACCATCCAGCCTGGCCTTGGACACTTCCAGGGATGGGGCAGCCACAGCTGCTCTGGGCAATCTGTGCCAGTGCCTCACCACCCTCACAGTAAAAGTTTCCTCTATGGCAGTGGCCTAAGGGACACTGTAGGGTTTCACTGCCAGGGCTGGTCACCCCATTTTTAGGTGTCTGGCTTATTAAATCCTATAAGGAACCCTCCTTCACACCAGAGCCAGAGACATGGTTTCAGGTGCTGGAAGAAATTTATGTAGTCTCTGGAAGCCTAGAAAAGCAAGTTTAAGTGGGGATGTGAGCTAAATATATGCACAGAAAGACCCTTGGTTGGTACCACTGGGGAGAACACACATCTGAAGAAGTTAAATTAGGAGAGGAAGAACTTGACATGCACCTTCTGTTACAGTTTCCTTGCCTGTTCTCCTATGAAACCACACATTTCCCTCCACAGCCAGGAGTCCTTCCTGCAACAGGCTGACGTGCCTTCTGCAAAATGCTTTCTTCTTTGTGGCTATGACTGCTGGCTGAGAAGAGGTAGGGGGTTTCTAAATTGCTTTCTTTGAACATTAGAGGAAGTCACAGTCATTGCACTGGTTTTTTGTCCCCCGTTGAATGATAGAGTTGGGGGCAGGCAGAACAAAAACTGCAAGTAGGAAAGGTTTTACCAGCATGGAAAAGTCTGTCTTTGATCTGAAAATGAAGATTCTTAGGAAGTGTTCAAATAGGATGGATTGTCTCCTTCTTCATGTCCACTAGAATGACTCACCCCTAGAATACTGCAGAAGCCCTCCAAGTTTTTCTGAAGGGCTGGAAATGCCACAGACAGCTATCTAGCTCTGTTTTTCATGTTATTTTGCACTACAGATGTTTCTGTGCCAACAAAGGAAAAGATTCTGTGTGAAAAACTTCAGGTCCATCGGAATGACTAGAGCTGTCATTTTAGTTGTTTTCTCCTTTTCACACTTTCTTATGAGGTGTTCCCCCCTTAATTTTTAGACCACAAAGGTTTCTGGTGTGACTTCATGCACCAGCAGCACTGCAGTGTTAATGAGGGGAGGGTTTCCACTGTGACAGACAGGATACACTGCCTATTTACACAACCTGTTACCAAAACACACGGAAGGAAGAAATAACTTATTTTTGGTTGATGTTAAGGGGAAAATCAGTGGTGCTGGTTACATTTTGACAGAACTTAGGTGCATTTTGACCTGTTTGCCATCTCAATTCTCATCTTTTCCATCCTAATAGAAATACTGATGTAATTTTGTATATCTAGCTTTTAACATTAAACTGAAGCAAAAATTTTACATGTTGAATGTTCTCTGCACTATACTCACTTTCTCTTATAATGCTCTGCTTCAGCTCACTGTAAGTGAGCCTCACTGAACTGCCAGGCTACTTCTGCTGCCACAAGTATTTCCCTGAGATTGTGTCAAGATCTACTGGTAATGGTAGAAAAGAAAAAAAAGAGATCCTCTACAAGCAGAAACAGAGATAGAAAATTAAATAGGAAACTGGCTGAAATACGGCAGTCATCCATGCTAGGAAAAAAAGAAAAGGGTATTCTTGAGGGAAGAGACACTTCTGATGTTGACTTGGTATTTTGCCTTTCCACAGCTTAATTTCTCTTTCAAAATTGCTGAGAAGAGATATTTGTGTGCTGACTGGTCGTGACTGAAACACTGCTCTGAGTCCTTGCTCTAATGGGACAGACTGCAGGCAGCATCCTTCCTCCCCAGAAGCATGAGGGTGCTCTTGGCTGTGTCATGGCAGGGTATTCAAAGAGCTCAGGAAGGACTTTCTTCCTGCACTGAGCTTCTGAAACCATGGCAGCTTGGGCTGTGGAGCTGAAAAGATGTGAGGAAGGAGGAATAATTGGGGTATTTCTGAATGCAAGCCCCTGGCCAGACTGAGTATCATGCCCAGCACAATGACATCTCCTTCCAGGGTCAGTGCTAACACACATGAACTTGTCCCAGCTGGTACTACCTGCCAGTGCCATGATGCTGGAGAACAGAGATGCCCATGGCAGGCCCACTGTGGAGTGGGATGCTGCTTTACACACCCACTCCTACCCTCACTAAACAACTAGACAGCTGCACTGTCTCCTGAAATTGTCTCCATTGACAGAGCTCAATGTCTAGATGGCTGCATGATGCAATGATACCTCTTGCATTCTTTGAAGATGTGGATTTAATCAGGAAACTGCCTTAGCTTACACACATCAGCTAAGCTACTCTTGGCAAAAGTGCTCTGCAGTGCAAGTAGAGGCCCCTGTAGAGAAATTAATAATGAAATTAATTGAAAGAGTTCCAAAAAGTAGCATTTTCTGCAACACAGAGAGGGAATGAAATACTACATTCCTTAAAGAACTGGTGTATCTCATCTTGCTCCCTCCTTTGAAAGTAGGAGAAAAATCAAGAAGCAGTCAACACAGCTGGGCTTTTCTGTTTGTTTACTTGGAAAACTTATTTTAACCATCAACTTTAGCAAATTTTGGCAGTTACAAACCTGTACACTTTTTTTTGTTGTTTTGTTTTTATAGCAAAAGAACACAAGACAATACTGCCAACAGCAATTTATGAAGGAACAATTAGTTTTCAGATGAAGAACTATACCCACTCAAAGTGATAAACCTTCCCTTTTGCATAAGGTTGAATTTGTTGTCATTGGAAAAATGACATTTCTTAATACCTACTTGAAATGGAATAAAAATCATATCTCTAGGTTTTTTGTGCAAAACACATTCATTTAAAAAAGTCAATAAAAAAATCTTCTTAAAACCAGAAAGAAGTTAAACAAAAAGAGCTGAACCCAAAGGAAAGTTACAGTACACTTTGAAATGATTAAAAAGTTTTCAGATCTAAAATGTTTTTGTTTTTTCTATTATCTTAGAAGTTTAAACCAACTTTGATGACTCTTTAGAATTATATAAAACAAACAAACAAACAAACAAAAGAAATTAAAGCAACCTGATTGGCATCAAATATCTACAAAAGCCTGGTAATTTGAAACCATTATATACATTATTTTATAAACTTCTTTTTAAACACCAAAACATACATCCTTTACAAACCAGCCTGCTTGAGACAGGTAAAATTTACAAGACAATCTTTTCCAATACAGTGCTTTAAAGAGAACTGCTTTCACTCCTAAACATCTTTGTCATCTCCTGAAAAGCGGCAGTATGGGCTCATTGCATTGCTGATTAATAGTGTTTCAGGTATTCCTATGACAAAAGAATGCTACAGTTCTGAGGGCTCCAATCTCTTTCAATAATACAGTTCAAGTGCACTCTTAACACTGGTAAAGATTACTTATGGCCTTTGTGTAATACGACATATTTGCAATTATTGCTTTTCATTATTACATAAAGAAACGAATTTAATTCCATTTCCTCCCCATCTGCCCATCTCTTGGATGATGCAGCTAATTTACTAACTGAATGGCCCTTCTGATAATGGAGATGTTAAATGTGAAGTTCATGAAATACAGGCTAAAAACCATGGGAAATGGGCAATGGTCTAAATTTCTAAGGCTCAAATCACATTTTGGTGTATTGAGAGAAGCAGAGATGCAAACAAGCAAAAAAGCACAGTTTTTACCACATGGTAAATGATGGTAAACCATCAGGGAATGAAGCTCAAGACATAACTCTTGTTGGAAACCAATGAAATGCCCATTATTACTGAGTGAATAGCTCCAAACATTACCTAAAAAGCACACATGCATTTTCATACTGGTTCTGAAGAGCTGGCTTCCTCCATTATTAAGGATGCTTCCTTTTCAAATGAAGCTTAGCAGAACTGGTCCAGGACACCTTCAACTCCCTCTCCCATGACTGCAGTTACTACTGACTGTAAGGATATACTTACTACAGCATCCATTTAGCTTTTTCAAGCAGGAGCTCGATGAGGAGTAAAGTGTGTTCTTAGCCATTTGTCTTGTTGAGCCCACATTTTTCTTTATGATGGAATTTATAGGAGACAAGAGCCACAACTTTTATGTCGTATTCTCAAAATGTCTCTGCCTGGCTCACAGAGACAACAGGCTGCTGCCTTCCGACTGATCAGCATTTCATGACATGCTTTTATTCACTGTGCTGCAGCAACACTGAGTTTCTGACTAGAGAGGGTACCAATACATCAAGGCTCTCACTATTTCAGACTGCACTAGAGAATCTGGAGAATGGGAGAAAAAATTCCAAAGACCAAAATTCAAGTTCTTTGTGGGACATATAGAGGTGAAGACCCTGCTTGACAGATGGAGCACATAACCTCCAAGCTGAGGAAGACAGTGGCAGTGAGAGGCCTGTGACTCCTTCCAGCCTTTTACTGAAATTATATGTAAAAGATACCCATGGGATAGTTTGGGATCAAAGATGTCACTGAGCTTAAAGAAAACAGCTTGATTGACAGGAAATCACAGTTCTGTAGTGAATCTCTGCATTCCAAAGTCCTCCCGGTTGCCTTCATATGCTGTATCCTGTAGGAGGGTCCTAGAAGAGGGAAACTTTATGGTGGTCTTCTAGTGGGGTTGTCCATTTTCTCCCATGGGAGGGAAGTGATTCTACAGCTCCATGGTGTCACATTTGGCCCTTTATTCCACTTTAAGACACTGGTCAAGAACAGCAACTACATCCAGTATCTATAATTTTGTGGGGGGTTTTTGCCCCCCCTTTTTTTTTTTTATGTTTATAATACAAAGGCAAAGTAATTAGCATACTTAAGAATGGTACATAAGCCAAATTCTTCCTTTTGCACAAGGCCACCTAATGTGGTATCGGTCAAATAAATCATGTAGTCACTGTAAGGCTCTTTCCACTGCCAGCATTATTAAAAAGGCAGCACTGTGCATGACATTCTCAACTTGATCAAAACGCAGAGAACATGCACCCTTTTACTTGGACTCATACACCCCTGGCAAAGTTCGTGATTTCTTATATAAATGTGTATTTGCATTTTAACAAGTTGCTTTTTTCCTCTTGCTGCTTCTTTCCAAAAAGCAAAAACTCTTGATCCTAAGTTATAAGCCAGTGATACTTCAAAGTACTTCATTAAGCCTATGAAATAATCTGCTACAGATGATTCTGGGAGAAAATACTGTGTAGTGGAGCCATCTACAGGGATGTAGTCTGAAATACAGACACAGAGGATAAGAAGAGATGTGCAGGGTAGCTCTTGTAGAACCAGGGACCTGACAGCAGCAGTGATACAAAAATCATCATATGGCAGAAAAAGGAAATATATATTGGAAGTGCTAATATGAACAGTAATTCTTACATTATGTTATGAATGTGTTCTTATGTTCCACATTAGAAGATTTTGGTATGTATGTGCAGAGCAGTAATTAAAAAGAAAATAAAATTGCTTGGTTTAACAAGAGATGTTAATACGAAAATAGTACTCCCTAAGAGGTATTTCACCTGTTGAACTGCATTTGGGTTTTATCATTATCAAAAAGAGCCTGAACAAAACCAGAAAGGCCACAGAAGTACCAATATTCACAGAGGGGAATCTGAAGATGGATTTGGAGGAGAGGAGATATTGAGGTATAGAAATCATGAATAGGACAGAGAAGGCTGAACGGGTGATCCTTGGCACCTTCCCAACAGTACTTTAATAAGTAGGCGTTCAGTGAAATGAAATGGCAACAACATCAAACAGAAAAAGTACTATACATTGTATTTATGCATATTTTACTATTAAAACTCACTACCAACAATATATTACTGAGGCAACAAGCTTGGTAAGAAACATTGATTTTTTTTTTTTTTTGTATGGCGATCACTAGGCTCCCATCGTGCTGCCCCTCATGACACCTTTGATATGTCCCAGTAAAGGTTTGATATCGGTGTCTCAGGCTTATGCAAGAACTTTCACTACAGAAGACAGGTGACAAGTACACCTAATAACTAGCTGGGGGATTGAACAGAATTAATTGCGTAACGAATGGATAAAAATGTCTCAAACCAAAACTGAGTAGGAGCAAACCTCATGTAAACTGCAGGCCGATGCTAAGAAAGCATCACATTCTCAGAAGTTCATACAAGCTTTAAAAGTGCAGCTAAATTTGCAGAATTGCTTTGCCAACTCTGATGCTCCTAACTCTTGAAGAGACATCAATCTAATTTCCTTTCCTGTAACACAGACTTCATGAACAATACAAGTTATGCTCTATCCGTGCCTCTAGGCTTGCCAAACCATTTTATGGCCTTCTGGCAAATCCCTCAGTTCCTTGCAATCACAACACAAATTTACGTATTTTTTTCTTCTTAAAAACACTGGAATAATATCAGGGGAAAGGGTTTGAAACGCACCATGACCACATTCAGAATATATCACTGTTACAGAAGCATGTTTACTTTGAGAAGACCAAGTGACATTCATAAATTCAATGGACAGGACCTATTTGCAGACAAGTGCTTGATAATACTTGTATGTGCAGTACATTCTTTCTAGAAGTTCTCTCATTTTATTCACATACCTGCATAATGAGCTGTTTTCTACTGAAGAACTGCCGCACCATCCCAAATAAAACATCCACACTGATCTTTCACAGCTATATGAGCTATTGGAGGGAAGCAGCAACACACTGTACTTACTCCCAAGAATTCTAGAAATCCTGTTTTATTAAAAGTGTTACAAGCTGCAATTATTTAAATTACATTCTACTAGTAATTTCTTTGTGTTGGGGAAAATTTTTGAATAAACTCTTTCTGCATGTCAAGTAATGGCCCACAACTTAATTTTGTGTGAAACTCATGTCAGTCAAGAACATGCCCTGGGCACACAGCTACTGAAACTATCCAATTAAGGTGACTGACCAAGGGACAGGACATGGAAAGCAGCACAGGAAACCTGCTAATAATTCTGTTCATTTATCACAATGATTTAGGTATTCAACAGCTTTTCAGAATGACAGAATTATGACATGGAAGAAATGGATGAAAACCCAACAGTAACGCTGGCTTTTGGGCTCACATTCACTGGTAAGGTACACAGACGCTGTAAAATGCAGTGGTAAAAACATTTTCAGAGCACCAAGAAAAAGCTGTGTATATCTGCTTTCATACATTGAGTGAAAATCCCATATTTCCAGATTGCACTTGACTGCTCTGACCAAATCAATGTGAATTACCATTTACTCCAATCAGGCTGAGGGAAGCATAAAAGCATACAGATGCCATGGTTTTCTTGATTCTACAACAATATTCTTAAGTCTGCAAACAACCTTTGGATGTACTCAAATCCTACAAAATCATGCATCCAGTGTAAAAATCTAGCAATAGATCTTTGGCCACAGACCGTTCATGCAGCTCCACCGATTGAGTCAGTCTACAGCAGCTGAGAACTCATCCCGTGAACTCTAAGGATGGACATTTGCCAAAGGATGTTAAACTAATGATGTGAGGTTACAGCAGCCTTATATGTAACTTAATTGCAACTAATTTTACTGCAGTAACTGCAGCATGAGGACTTCTGTTAAAGAGATGATTGCCCCAGCAAGAAATTTCCAAAAAAATGATAATCTGTGTAGCTGCTGGGTACCCCCCTGAGCTCCCCATGAGATTCATGCTCATGTTGCACACACATTTAGAGAGGCTGTGCATACACAGCTGGGGCAAAACCAGGCCACTCCTGAGCCAAACTCTGACATTTTGAGAGGACCTCATGGGCAAATCTATGCACATGCATCTGACATAAGATTTAAAAAATGACAAGCAAAGTAAGCCAATTTGGAGTAAACATAAACTGTATGGATGTGTGTTACTCTCCACAAAATAGAATGAAATGCTGTGTATTAAACAAAAGGATAGATAAATATTTATGGACAAATAACTGGTCACTTGTCTTTGATAGGTCAATTCATAGATTGCTTTTTTTTAGCCATCTGACATGTTGTATGCAGCAGCCCCAGCGATCAATTGCTTTCACTCTTTGCTGACACAAGATTTCATGCAACACTACATCCTAGAATGATCCATACCCATTCCTTAATACTGTGGGGACATCGTAACACTGTAACACTTTTAATAACACAATGCCGAAAAAAACCCCAAAACAACCCAACTTTGTGAGAGAGAAAGAAATTATTAGTTATTTTCCCCCCTGCCTCAAAAGCTGAGTTTTACTCTTGGTAATAAATAGAATGTACACACTCTCCAGATTGTCTGTAACAATTTTGTGATGTATAATACTTAACACAATTGGTCTCTTCGTGTCTGCACATACAGTATCATTTCTGAACAAGTTAATAATGGGTTATACTGTACTTTTCTTTGCCCAATATATATATAGACACACCTTCAGCAAAATTTCTTCTCAATATTTATACTATTAATTGGACCAAATGACAAAATAAAAAAAGAAAAGGAGAAGGAAGAAGAAAGGAGCTTCCTTTACACTTGTGTCTGGTGCTGGGTCTCCACAAATGGAATGTGAACATTTTCTAGGCTGAGTTCCTCCACGCTTTCAAAGTCACTCATGGCTACTTCGGAGTCATCAAAGCCGCAGCCGGCCGAGACGTCAGAGGAGGAGGCGTTGAGAGAGTTGTGCAAAGATAAGGGCATCTTTCCTGCACTAACATTTTCTGTGTTCTGGCTTGGGCCAACAGCAAAAGTACTAAATTCGTTCCCAGTCTGAGATCCTGTGGTGTCCGTCTCATTGGGGAACTGGTGGGGAGGGAGGTATTGGCTCGGGTGGAAGTGCGGCCGTCTCCTGCAGTCGGGACTGAGAGTACTTGCCATTGAGACTGGCTGCGAGGGTGGGAGGGTTTCATACTGCTCTGGGTAATCCTCTGGAAGAGGAGGTGGTAACTGGTCCTGGCTCAAAAACTCCTCTTCGTGAGGGGGAGGGTAGTCGCTGTCGATGTCGTAGCCACCAAGGTAGTAATCTGTTTCCAGCTCCCTGGTACTGCCGTGATGAGCCGAGCCTCCATCCGTCGTCTCAAAATTGGGTACTTCCTCAATGTCGGACAAGCGAGCGCTGGGCATCCAGTCAGAGGTATCCCAATGATACGCTGCAGCAGGGAAGAGAACCACAGTGCTCAGTTAGGATGAGACCACAGAGGAGAGGAGCGTCCTGCATGCACTCGCCCGAGTCCTCACAGCACATTCAAATCACAGCATGCGCCACAGGCCGCGGACACGGGTCAGCCATGCTCTGACCAGAGGGGTAGAGGAGGAGAATAAACTGCATTACGATGCTAATGCAAACAAACAAAGAAACAAAACATGGCACTCTCAGGCACTTTTCTTTTTAAGATGCTGCTGGGTTGTATTAGAAACTATGAGTCCAAGAAATCAAAATGTCTGAATTACTGCTTTGCACAGTTATTTGAAAAAAATCTTTACATGCAGTCAGCATGCTTATGGAATCTTATCTCCCCTTCTAC